>NC_141691.1:1539645883-1540845883 GCF_964263255.1 Lissotriton vulgaris | reverse complement strand
GTAATTGGGTATAACCCATGAGGTGATATCAAGGCCAACCAATGACATTACAGTTATGGTCTCCTGAAGAACAAGCAATGCATTCTGTTTTGATCTATCTAGGAACTGGGAACATGCTTAGATCTAATAGCCTTGTGCAGCCTGGTGCAGAGTAGAAGGGAGTGTTGGTTTAAGTCAGAAAGGGTATGCCAACTTCCACCAATGTCTTTGTTTTTAATAAGCATTCACAAAACAAACCTTCCCTCTGGGTAGAAAATGCAGCCTGACACTGGTGATTTATAAAAGGGTAACATTTTATAATAAAGTTGAGATCAGTTCTTACATTGATTGAAGATACATGTGTAGGTGAATCTGCTTATGGAGCTTTTCATCCAGAGAATTGCAAAGCTATCTTCATTGTTTAGACCTTCTAGTTCGAGACCTACTTATGTTTTCACAATTCAATTCATTTTCTTATATTACAGCCCATAATATATGATCCACTGTTAGGGTTAAAGACTTTTCAGTGACAACCTTATGAGATAATCAGTATGGAAAGGTAACACAAGAGAAAGTGAATGATGTCTTTTTATAGTAAACAGTGCTGTAATGGCTATTGATAAACTGTTGTAGTGAGAAATGCGGCAGGTGTTTTAACTATATAAGTATATATTTTATGAAGAATATCATGAAATAAATGGGCCAATGTAATACCTGTTTATTCATAGGTAAGTGTAAAGGGAGACATGGGAAAGAAAAGCCTTTGTTCTCTGGGCAATCTGTGGCCATCTTGGCACCAGCCCAGTGAGACTTTGTCTCACTGGGCTGGTGCCAGGATTTCCCTAAATAATCAAATGGCAATTCGTCAGGACCAAGAACATTTTCATCTATACAGTGATTGGAATACGGGTTAGTGTCAAGGATAATCCAATCACAATTCAAAAAGAATTCACTCCTCATTGGGCGAGCGCTGCAATGCCCAACGGGCCCTGTAGGTGGTGCCGGAGATCTTTTACCTGTGATCTTGGCCGTTGATGAAGTGGGTGTGTGTGGGATGTGTGGTGTATGTACAAAAGTGCGAAGAGGTTTGGGAATGTGTACATTTTAAAAATACCTATGTAAAACAGGCTGAACTAACTTTAATTATCGGGTTCCATGTTGTGGATAGACACCTATAGTACTTGCACAAAGAGTTTCTAATAGTCTCGTCAAGCGTTTAAGTGAGGATAATGGTGCTGTCCTATGATGAAGCATGACACCCCTGGGGTGTGTGAGGGCCGTTTCTCCTTATAGGGGCTATCCCCCCCCCGTTTTCTTCCGTGAGGAACTGCACGACTCATGGTTTATAGTACATATCTTGGGGCTCGTGCACTGGACCTTTCCAGTGCACGAGCCTTTCCAGTGCACTGGACCTTTCCACTGACTCGCTCAGAAGAGGTCGCTCCCCACGCTCCCAAGACTTTGTGATTTCAGAGCGCTTTGAAGCTGATTTGCGGTATCGTAGCGCCTTCCAGCTGACTTAGACCAACGTGTCTGCACTCCGCTCGCTCTGCTGCCATTCATTAGCGCTATAATACCCCTGCATTGCTGCCGCTGCCTGCATTGTGAGATTGCCATTTGTACTGCTGCATATTATAGTTCTCGCATTGTTCTGATCGCATTGTTTTTAAAAGTGATTTATGCCCGATTGTGCCTCTGATTGTGCCCCAGTCTCGCCCTGTTTTGCTTTCTGTCTGTTGCAGCCATTTTGTTGTTGTTGTGCTTCTTAGCCCGTATCTCCACCCCGCTCCCGCCTCCCAGCTGCTCCTCCCTCGCCCCACCCCCCTCCACCATCCACTTATGACAGATGCATCTACGTGCAGCGTCCACGCCCCATGTGCGCCAAAGGTGCGCCAAAGGTAAGCCCGTCTACGCCCGTCCGCGCCTGGACCGCGCCCAGTGCCAGACCCCCTGGTCCTCGCAAAACCCACTCCACCCGTATATCGTATGACGCCGCTACCCTCTCAGCCCTTAACCCCGGCCGCACACCACAATGCTGCGAAGCTGCCCCAGGACACACCCATGGACCATTCGCCTGCCACTCCTGCAAGTTCTCCTGCATCAGGACCTACACCAAATCCACTTCCTCAAACACAACTCCGACTCTAACCACCTGAAGTGCATCCTGCTGAACCCCCGCTTGGTCCACAGACACGCCACTGAACTCTGGGACTTACTCGACACTACATCACCGGACGTCGCCTTCCCTACAGAAACCTGGATGAACGCCTCCTCAGCGCCCGACATCGCCATAGCCATCCCGGACACTTACAAGATCATCCGAAAGGACCGCACCAACCAAACAGGAGGAGGCATCGCCATCATCCATAAGAACACCATCTGAATCACGACCAGCTCCGACGATAACCTTGCGACCGCCGAACAACTTCACTTCCAGATCCACACCGACCCCAGGACCACACTTAGAGGCACCCTCATCTACAGACCACCAGGAACCCGCACACAATTCAACAAAGACATCACTGACTTCATCAGCCCACATGCCCTCACCTCCGAGAACTACATTCTACTGGGAGACCTCAACTTCCACCTGGAAAAGAAAAACGACAGCAACACCACCACCCTTCTGGACAACCTGGCCAATCTCGGACTCAAACAACTTGTTGACATCCCCACCCACTTAGCCGGACACACGCTCGACCCTATCTTTACCTCCAGCAAACACATCTCCTTCGATCACACCACAGCTCTCCATTGGACGGACCACAGCTGCGTTCACTTCAGCTACAAAAAGACCACGACCCACAACCCCCCACATCCTATTCCTTGAAGAAACTGGAACAAACTCACCACCGACCAACTCTTCGCATCGCTTAACCAAAACCCTCCTGCCATATCATCAGACCCAAACCAAGCTGCCACCAAACTCACACAATGGATCACCCACAGCGCTGACGAATTAGCACCCTTGAAAAACCACCAGATCAAACAAGGTAGCAAAAAGGCCCCCTGGTTCAACGATGACCTCAAGAAATCCAAGAAGGTATGTCGTACCCTCGAGAAAACCTGGAGAAAAAACCCAACCACTGACAATCTGACCACCTTCAAAGTCGCCTCACGCAAACACCACCAACTGATCCGATCAACCAAGAAATCAGCATTCAAGGATCGACTCGACAACAACGACCACAACAGCAAGGAACTATTCAAAATCGTCAAAGTATTTACCAACCCCACCGCCGGCACCAACGACATCACCCCCTCCCAAGACCTCTGCGACTCTTTATCCTCTTTCTTCCACAACAAAATCGCCGACATACATAACAGCTTTGAAAACCAGTCCGAAGAACAGTCCACTCCACCCACCCCCGAACCAAAACAGCACTTTCACAACCTTTACGCCTGGAACCCAATCACTACTGAAGACACCATCCGCCTGATGAACTCCATCCACTCAGGTTCACCAACCGACCCATGTCCCCACCACATCTTCAACAAAGCAGATTCCATCATCGCACCCCATCTCCGCGATGTCATCAACTGTTCCTTCAACTCCGCTACCTTCCCGGAAAGGTGGAAACATGCCGAACTCAGCGCCCTTCTGAAGAAACCCACAGCAGACCCCTCTGAACTTAAGAACTACCGCCCCATCTCACTCCTCCCATTCCCTGCCAAAGTCATTGAGAAAGCCGCCAATAGTCAGCTCGCCGCCTTCCTTGAATCCAACAATTCCCTTGACCCCTCACAGTCTGGCTTCCGAGCCAAACGCAGCACCGAAACCGCCCTCATAGCTGCTACAGACGACATCCGAACGCTACTGGACAACGGAGAAACAGTTGCCCTCATCCTACTTGACCTCTCCGCCGCCTTCGACACAGTCTGTCATAGCACCCTCATTCAACGCCTCAGCAATGTCGGAATACAAGGAAAAGCTCTTGACTGGATCATCTCGTTCCTCGCCGGAAGAACCCAGAGAGTCTGCCTCCCCCCATTCAAATCAGAGGCCACCGAAGTCATCTGCGGCGTACCACAAGGATCATCTCTCAGTCCCACCCTTTTCAACGTTTACATGAGTCCCCTTGCATCCATCGCGCGACAACACAACCTCAACATCATCTCCTACGCAGATGACATCCAGCTTATCCTCTCCCTCACCAAAGACCCAAGCACCGCCAAAACCAATCTACACGAAGGAATGAAAGAAGTAGCCGAGTGGATGAAAAACAGCAGTTTAAAACTAAACTCGGACAAAACGGAAGTCCTCATCTTAGGATCATCCCCCTCTGCCTGGGACGACTCATGGTGGCCACCGGCCCTGGGTACAGCACCCATACCTACAGATCACGCACGTAACCTGGGCTTCATCCTAGACTCCTCCCTCTCGATGACCAGACAAGTCAACGCCGTCTCATCTTCATGCTTCAACATCCTACGCAGGCTCAAAAAAATCTTCAGCTGGATCCCCACTGAAACAAGAAAGACAGTCACCCACGCACTGGTCACTAGCCGACTTGATTATGGAAATACCCTCTATGCCGGAACCACAGCCAAACTACAGAAAAAACTCCAACGCATCCAAAACGCCTCCGCCAGACTCATACTGGACATCCCCCGTCAAGCTCACATTTCCGGCCACCTGAAAGACCTCCACTGGCTCCCCGTCACCAAAAGAATAATGTTCCGTCTCCTTACCCACGCACACAAGGCCCTCTAAGACCTAGGACCCGAATGCCTCAACACGCGACTGTCCTTCTACACACCCACCCGCCAACTACGATCATCCAATCAAGCCCTCGCCGCAATTCCACGCATCCATAGATCCACCATGGGAGGAAGATCCTTCTCCTACTTAGCGGCCAAAACCTGGAATTCTCTCCCCACTCACCTCCGCCTTACACAGAACCACCTCTCCTTTAGAAAGCAGCTAAAAACCTGGCTATTCGATAAGTAATGCACCCACCCCCCCTCAAGCGCCTTGAGTCCCTCTGGGTGAGTAGTGCGCTATACAAATTCTTGAACTTGAACTTGAACTATTGACCCTGGTCCCTCCTTGCTGATGTGTTATGTGTATGCCCAGTCGTTGGCCCCATAGCTTACTAGGGCATGAGACTTAAGATGAACCGTACAACCTTGAGACAAACCGAGCAAACAGGTTGCTTTTGTTCCAGGGAATAAGATTCACCCCCTAGACCTGGACTGAACTGTCCACTGTGGAACAGGAGCGAGACTGGTTTGTCTATAATTGGTCACTATCTAGAGTGGCACAGGAAGTTAATAACAACAATGGGCTGGAATGCTACTCAGAATAATTACACTGTCTGCGATGAATTCAAGTATTCGATCTACTACTTTTTATTTTTCTCTTTTGTGAATCCTGCCAAAACGTAGGCTGCGTTTCTTTATTCACTTGATGCATTTATCACTGATAATTTTTCTTTACAGTTTACTACCAGCTCTATTGCAGTTACAGCCACTGTGTGTTACTCAACGCCAGTGGTTTTGTAATTTGCATGGCAGCTCAACATAGCAGACTTTACCATCAGGGTGTTTTTTACCAATACTTGGTGGTATGTATTCCCTTAATGACATGTCACTCTTTAAAACTAGTAATATACTTTTGCAACCAGCAGCATTTGCACTGGTCTTTACATAATGGGGTTCGTGTGTTTCTGATCTACTCTCATGCTGGAGGAATAAGAAATTTAAATGAGCAAACATTGTCCTGGCACAACTTTAAAGACAGAATCCAAGATGAGCTATAAGAATGGTGAGTTTTCCTTTCTTTTTGTGTTTTCTTGCTATTGAAAGCATAATTACAGGTAATCATAGTCGCATAGAACATTAACCCAGCTAATGAATTCAACTAATGTATTTGTTCATGACTCAGTTTGATGAATTATACCTAATATAGAGGGATAAAAATACCTGAAAGACAAGTATTATGCAGGCACAGAAAACCCTAATTTAATCTTTCAATACAACTATTACTTTGCTTCTCATGACAACTTTTTGTCCAAATCTGACCGATTACGGGCTGCATGGTATTGATGGCGTGCAAACTCTGTGCCTATAAACACAAATACCATGTGGAAACATCCTTACAGTGCCATGCAATTAATAAATGACCTGCATTGTCATGGGGAATGACCATGCAGACCAATTTTTCTGAGTCAAATTGCACTTGGAATTCCCAATTCCATTCAAATTAAGACTCTCTTTGCCACCTGCATTGAGCAGATGGTAAATGAGGGGAGGAGGCAGTGTTCAGGCGAATCTAGTGCCAACCGGAGTAGGAGGAGGGAGGGGGGCTATTGAGGTGTTTAGAAAGAAAGAGATTAACATAAAACTCATATGTAGGAAAAGTGGAGTAATATGCGGTGAGGCTAGTTAGGATTCACTATGCAAGGCCCTCACAATACCCCAAAATAGTTCATGTGGATTCACAATAATAAATACCAGGCTCCCTAATCCCTGGTAGTGTAGCACAGAGCAGTCAGGCTTTACATGAGAAGCATGTATTAAGCATTTCAGAGTACCTACATGGATGATAAGTAATTGACAGGAGTAAAAAGAAGTCTGACACCAGTTTATAAAAATATAGAGAATAGTATGTAAATTGAGACACCAAAACGAACACAATCGGATGAGTATAACCAAAGTTATGGATTTTAGAAGAAAAATAAATCAGTGCAATTCACTACTGCAGAACTTTAACATTGCAGCCAATTGAGCAACACTAGTGGCACTAATGACAATCAGTCACTTGCACGCCGAATCCAGTGGAACCCGCTAGGTGGTAAGGTGATGCAGGTCCCAGGAAAGTCAGTTGAATTTTACTTGGCTTGTAGGGCAAGGGTGCAGAGTTGGCCTAGCTGTCCATGGTGCTGAAGCTTGAGCCATGGGGGAGTTGGTTTTACTGCTTTGATGGTGCTGGTGAGGAAAAAAATTGCAAAAATTCGACAACAGGGCCACTAAGGTGGTGAGTTGAAGATGGTGCGGGGTTCTATTGAGGCACAGTGTTGAACAAAGGTAATGATAGCTGGACTGATCACCAAAAAGCCTTGGCAGTGGCAAGCTCAGCTTGAGCTATTTCAGCGTCCTGGAGACCAGGGAAAAACAATAGCCACCTAAAACTTTGCTGGAGGTCAGGACTACATTTCCCACAATACACTAGACCATTTACTTTTGGGTGATCCCGCGGCGGGCCCGATGGCTAGTGATTCTGTGCTTCCGAGAGCGTGTTTTAACTGTGGACTGCAGGGGATTAGTGTCACTATTCTAAGGGAGTTCTGGATTTGCTTTGGCTCTCAAAAGGGTCCCATTTTCTTGCCGAACCGGTCTTTGGTCCAGGACGAGTCGCAACCATGCAGTTTCAGGGTGGTTGCCACAGGTCCAAGTTGTTGTACACTTTCTTTGTGCAGGTGCTGAAGTCCCAAGCTTGAGTTTCTTCTTTTTTTGCAGATTTAGGGGCATTAGGGGTGTGGGTGCAAGCAGCCAATGAGCTACTCAACCCAGCGGCTAATCCGCCCCTGGGGTGACCACATCCAGGACTTAGTGCCACCTTTGCTATCAAAAACCCTCTATTTTGCCACTTTTAAAAATGGAAAAAGCCTTCCTTGGCTATACAGAACATGTGGCTAGGTTCTGGGGGTGTACACTTTCTGACTAGATCATTTCCCCACCTGCCCAGGAGTAAAGGTGCCTGGGGACAGGGGGTGGCTGTTTCCTTCTTTGGGAGGCAGTCAGGATGAATATTAGAGGCGGTGTGAGCTTTGAAGCTCACTGCCTTTATGCGCCACTTTACTAGCCATCCTGTCAAGGAGGGAGGTGTCAACTCCTTCCCAGACAGGCCTTTGTTTCTGAGAGTGTTCACACCTCTTGGTAAGGGATCAGATTCCTATCTTGGTGGCAGCAGCTTAAGGCTGTCATCCATGACACGTGAAAGGATTGGGCAAACTCTAATGAAGCCCTCTGGGTGCTTGTCAGATTAAATCTGACTCTGTGAAGGAGTCAGATTTACTGAGACCAGTTTTTTGATAACAAACATGACACTTCCAGTGGGACCATAATGGAGTTGGCAACCTCTGGGTGCCCCAGTGCCAGCCCATATTATCCTATAGCCCCTAAGCAATCATAGTAGTCCTTAAAAGAAAGCTTGCACTTATATGCCCACACCTTTAATATAATGCCTCCTGCCTCCTGGGCTCAGGAGGCCTACCTTAGGGGTGGCTAACATATATTAAAAATAGTGCTTTGACCTTGCCACTCAGGGTGAGAGCAAAGTCAGTTTGGAGCGGTTTGCACCGCTCATGCAGTGGTCACTCAGGGTGGAACAATCAGTACTTCAGGCCCCGGTGACCCCTTTCACTGCCATGCTCTGGGTACCAGTGGTACCACTTACAAGGGGCTTATAAGGGAGTTAGAGTCCTTGCCAATTGGGGGTGGGAATTCATATGTATCAGTTTTAGGGAACGAGCACTGGCACTGGGCCTAGTTAGCAGGCTCCAGTGTACTTACAGAGTCATAACCTCAGCACTGGAGCAAAAAGTGTGGGGATGACTATACAAAAAGGGCACTTTCCTACAACATAATATTACATAATGTATTAGTAAAAAATGATACCAGGAAAGGCAGCAGTGAATTAATTCTGATATTGTACAGGCCTCCCTTAAGAAGAAAATGGAAGTATACATTTGTGCAAAAGATACAAAAAAACATTATATTACACAAGATGGTAATAGAATGAAAGTGGGAAAGACATCAGCCAATCAGGTATTATCCGCAAATCTTTGAATTTCATGTCTGTGCAAAACGTTTTTTAAGGCACTGTTTGTGAGAAAAGGAAGAGTGTTTCATCTGGGTGGTCGGGCACTGCTAATCTTTGTGCCGTTCCAAAATTAAAGTTTAAAAAAATAAAATAAGGGGTTTTATTTTTTTTTAAACCATAAAATTCTCATATAAACAAGATGTGTATAAAGGTTCCAGTTGAACCAGCTTCTTAACACTGCACCAGTCAATCACGCACCAAAGACCATTGTCTTCATCTAGCTCTCTTAGATCTTAAGATGAAGCCACTTGAGCGCAGGCATCCCAAAATACCAATCTGCTTGTGTGTAGCATTTCCATGTTTGCATTGTGCAAATATGTAAACATTCCTGGTCTAATGATTGGCATTTTGACTGACACTTTATCACAGACTCAGTCATTTAGGTAAGCAGAGAAAATGAACCCACCAAAACCAGCAATTTCCACAGACTTATAATAAGTAGCAGAGGACTTGCCTTAACTGCATTAGAGATAATCCCAGTAGCAAAAACTATCTTCATTGTCCCCTCTCACTCTATTAGGAGTTCATTGTCAGCAATATTTCTCTGAAGGCCACTTCCCACCATTTCCTAGTAAAACCATGGACACAGTCCACTTCCCAAATACTCCTAGAACGTGTATTACTTTGGTGTCATTGACAACCTCGTCATAAATAATGGGTTGATCCCATTTTGGATGGCCTCCAAAGTAATAATAATACTTTATTGCATGATTTGTTAAAAACCTTTGCAACCTTGTGCAGAAACAGAAGGTCATTCATTAGGTACTGGCTTTGACAATAAAGTTAAAAACGTCGTTATGTACTAAAGTCCAAAAATGTATTAAATATTAGCTTTAACAGTTGAGGATTAAAAGAGAATCATTGTAACATAAAAGTCTCAATTGCATGATGCATGGTCCGTGATGCTGTGTAGATTATACTCTTTTGAAAGAGAGGATTTGGCATCTTCCTAAAAGAAGGGGGAGAAATTACATAACAATTTAGACAGATGAACTCTTCTTTTGCCATGCATTGATTGAAAGTCAAAAGCATGTCTGTTGGTCAGTGACCGGAGGCGAAAGTCTCAGTGAGGGTGAGGGGACAGATTTCCGGTCTGTCCATCCCGTTCACCCCTTGCCTCCTCTAGCTTCTTGTAGAAGCGAACCATGAATCTGACCAATGCACAGTTCAGGGTAGTATTCAAGGGGTCAAAACAGGCCAGGACTGTTCATCTGCAGGACCTTATGTCTTTTGCAATCCAACCCCTTCATAGCAGAGCCCTTATATCTTCTAAGACAGGGGTCTCCAAACCGGTCCTGGAGGGCCGGATCCATGCCAGATTTTTTGGACATCCCCAGTGAGATACATGTAGTAATTTTACAAATCTGGCATGGATCCGGCCCTCCAGGACCGGTTTGGAGACCCCTGTTCTAAGAGGTTTGGGCACAAGTATATCACGTGAGTTATATCCTCCTTGTGTTGGCTGCAGAGCCGACACATTTCCTGAGCACAGTCTCTTTTCCATTTTGGGAAGTGGCAGGATAGGGGGAGGACCCCCATTCTCAGCTTTAGAAACGGAGGCTTAGTTCGTTTGGTGAAAGTATTTATTAGGTAACACTGGGGTTTTAGTTGTATATAAATGCGTAGGGTCATCCAACCATGATTCCGTACAGCGAGGCTTGTCCTATCTTCTATTGAGGAAAGTCGATTCGAACTGATTTTTGTTAACCTCTTAAATTCATGTTGGCTGACATGTAGGACCCATTTTGGAAACCTAAAAAACGAAAATACCCAATTCTTCTGTATATTCCCGCTCGGTCGGTTACAAATCTGGAATCCTAAAAATAGCTAAATGAACACAATGAAGGAGAAGGTACACAGGTCCTGAAAGTGCCAAAAATCCTACACTAGACCTGTACATATACCTCGTACTGTTAAAATGTGGACAGTTGTGTTCATCCATTGCAATCTGGTACCTAGATTCCGAAATCTAAAATACAAAAGCCAAGTGAGAAATACCAGAATGGAAAAGGAAAAAACAGGGCTTCTGTCTGACATGAGGCACTTGCTATCTCTGCTTTACAAAAGGAAGGCGTTAACGAGAGGTTTGTTCAGATCTTGATGCTTTTTGTGTTAAAGAGGAACAATTTGCTCTGTTCACGTCATTTTATTTTTTAACTATAAAGGTAGTGAAGGCAGATAATTAAGAAACAACGATTATATGCACACACAGCTGACAACTCTATTCTTTTCAGTGCACAAACTTGGCACATATATAATCTAGAAGTATTAAGCTGGTGCAAACCCTACAGCTGCTATTGAATTTCCTGTTGCTTTCTTTTATAGTCTGCTGTTCCTATCATGTATGAATCAGAACGTATTTTGAATGAAAATGTTAACAATGTTCAGCCATCAAGTCCCCCCTTCTCTTGTGCTACAGTTTGTGCCAGTTCTGGCTTTTCAATCTATGTCAAATTGCATTCTGGAACTTGTAGTTCGACAATTTCAATAAAGATTTCAGTTTAATATCCGTAATTTAGAGTGATACAGGCTAAAATGCCATGCTTAGCACTAGCGGAAGGTGTGAAACATGAAACAAATACTTGGCCGCTGCGATAAGTCACTCACTGCTTAGCTGCCATTTCCTCCCACTTAGATCAGATATGTTTGCCATTTTAGAAAACTGACAACGGTTCCCATTTGGCGAGTGCTGGAAATGGCTAAATGTAGGTTTGAAGGTTGGCAGGGAATGGGGAGTGGGCAGAGGTCTATAGGAGTTCAGCGGCACAGTCACATTCCATGACCGGCCTTGGCATTGACCATATGTGCCTACAACGTGGGGAGACCAGCAGTGATGCTACTACACACAGGGCATGTAAGGCTCACTTAGGGAGAAAGGACCCACAATCCATTGCTTAGAGAAGTAAGCAGATGAGAAGTTCACAAGGTAGAGCTAGAGTTGTTGGTACTCAAGTAATACAAAGAATGAAAGAAAAGCTCTCACCTTTGCTCAGCTGATATGTGTGATTTATGTTGAACCTTACAGCAAAGCAGCACATATTTGGATATGTGTTAGTGTGACCCTAGAAGTGTGGCACCTGGCAGGGCTGTGTGTGCTGACAACAACTAGATGACCTCTGCGTGCAGATTCCCTAGACTACCCTTCCTCTTGGACATAGTCTGAAAACCAGCATACACCTATATGAAGATTCTACAAAATTCAATGGAAATGATGGTGGTCAAAATCAAGGAAACGTGTGTGAGAGAATGAATATGAAGAGGAAACAGAATAGCAGATTACAATGCTGAAGGTAGAAGAGATTTCCAGATCTGTGTACCTAGAAACTAACAGGTACATGCATCATTGTAGGCATTTGCGATTTCTTAATTGCGATTTTTAAGGAATCGCAATTAAGAATTCGCAAATGCCTAAGCATGTAGGAATCCCAGAAAAATGTGTGATTTCTAAACATTCCTTAGTTGCGACTCGCAAATTGCGATTCACAATTAAGGAATCCCTCCCCATTCATTCCAATGGGCCTAAAAGCCCATAGGAATGAATGGGAAGACATACTCATTTTGCGAATCGCGGTTAGCGATTCGCAAATGAAGAATGCGATTTCAAGGGTGCAGAGGTGTCCAAAGGACACCCTGTTGCACCCCTGAAATTGATATGTGCACCCATGTTACGCACACACATGCCCCAGGGGCATGTGTGTTTGTAACATGGGACTTTAAAAAATGCACTTTGATGCTTTTTTCAAAACAATCGCAATTTACCACCACCTTACATGTGATGGTAAATTGCGATTCTTAATTGCAAAATCGCAAATCTTTTTACTTTCTTGCATTGCATTTAAGGAATCGCAAATTGCGATTCCTTAAATGCAATCGCAATTTGAGAAATCGCAAATTTTGCGATTTCTTAAATTGTGAGGGTCTACTTGTTTCATGCATTCCAAAAGGCTGATTTTTGCGATTCGCACCATTTGCGATCGCGAAATACTTTGATGCATGTACCTGTATGCTTGCAGATCTAGAGCAGTTGAGCGAATTTCATAACTTACTTCCTTACCTCTGGCAAATTAAGTACTGTAGATTAGAATCAGTGAACACAATAGGCCTTCTTTGGCTGTACTCTACTGATTGCCTGCCATGATATGTGTCAACATCTAGGACACATGCACAGTTATCAACACTCTAACAGGAACACACCTGGTATACCTAGAACCTTATTACAAAGTGCTTTCATTGGACAGCAGCAGGATTTTGCACCCACTTGTAGTGGTCTCAGGAAAGTCCATTTTAAAGAAAGGTCCCTGGCCACAGGCAGTTGTAATACCCACTGTACCAGAATCATCTTGCCCTTGCAGCTTTAGATTACTTGAATTGATAAAGCAACCAAACAGACATCTGAATTACTTTATTTTTCTCATCATATATTCAAGATTAAAAATCACTCACAATTTAAGACAGGTTTTGTTTTCGAAGTAAAATCCAAAAGATCAGAACTAAAGTTAAGTAAACACTTTTCTCCTAATTAAGGTCTTAGTCCCAAAAGCTCCCAATTTCGAATCAGTCCTTCTAAAGAATGAAAAGATGATATTAAACAAGTAAAAGCCATGAAGGTGTATACGCCCCTGCCACTTCAAGCCCAGTTACTTTAATCAAGGACATATCTCCACCCTTGTCTACCAATAATGGTATTTAATTCACCGACCTCTGGTCAGATTCTAAAGGCTTCAAAGTAAGATTGTTCATTCTGCTGGTAAAGAAAACTAAAGGATACATTTAGATCCTAGCAGATGGGCCGGCGGTCCACCAAGGAGGTAGAGACCATGGTTTCCCAAGAGGAGGCCTGCCTGTCCTATTTAGAGATCCCCACCCACCTGATTTAGGGATTCCCATCTGCCTGGTCGAGATCTTTGCGCTATGAAGACAGCCACCACCTTCATAGTTTCCCTCACATCCCTGCAGGTTTGCCAAGCACCCACTCAACAAACACAGTGGGAAATTGTTTTGCCTAAAAAAAGAAAAATTGCCTTATGCGTAGGTAGAATTCACCCTGTTTTGATGCCTTCGGCATCTGACCAGAGGTAGCTAGGGTAATTACCATTATCGGTAGAAAAGGGTGGAGATATGTCCTTAATTAAACTAACTAGGTGTGAAGTGGCAGGGACATAGCCATTTCACATTTAGATAATGTAACATCAATATGAAGTCAGGACATCCAAGGAAATCTTGGGTTTGCTGCAGGGAGCTCCAGATGGCCCAAATTTATATACCTAGACAAAGAGATACAAATGCATAAGGTTGACACACAATGATTTGTATTCTCTCTTATGTCTGTGTGAACAACGGAGGTTGCCAAATAGTGAATTGCCTATGAAGTTACAATTTGCCCAAGCTCACCAACAGGACAATGGGCCCAATCAGCTTGGCGCCAAATCTGTGATGTTTCCATCCCGAAATATTGATCTGTCGAATTAGAATCTCTTGATGCGTCTCGAACTTGTCTGTGTCCCTCAGATACATAATGAAAACCAAAGGTCCTAACAGGTTTATTTTATTTTCTTCAGTGGATCTGCTGAGGTATTGCTAGCCATTATGACTTGTTTTTCCTTCATTTACTGATCACACTAAAGGGTAACTATCTATGTTCAGTGAATGGGTATAATCTCCTTTGCCACCAAATATACGTAAAATCTCTTTTCCCACAAACTGTGAGTATTCATGTAATCAGCCAAAATTTCAAAGAATACAATACGTTGTTGTGTCAATCTTGCATCAAAACCTATGTAAGGGCACTATTTAGATATTGGAGACATTCTGCTAGGACTTTACATTCCCTAAACCCGGGCGTGCCATTCACTTCTCTTCTGACACATGTCCTATTTGCCCCAGTGTCTGTTTCATGAATCTTCATAATAGTCTCTGCAGTTAAACATTCTAAGTAGACAGGGAAATAGTAGTCGTAGGTTGCATAATGCACTACGGTATTTTTGATATTTTGTATTGGTACTTTTTATCTGGGATATAATTTCTGTCTCCGTTATCATTGCATTTGCATTCATGCTTCAATAGAGTTCAGTAAATGCCTGCACCATATGGTAATGTATAATTTCAACTGCTTCATCAATAAAAGCTTCTATTTCACTCAGTTGGTATATATGTATATATATATATATATATATATATATATATATATATATATATATATATATATATATATATATATATATATATATATATATACATATATATATATATATTTTTCTGTCACAAAAGAGGCGGCACAACCGGATTCCTTATTGAAGCCTTTTAATCAGCGCTTCACCCCACCAACGTGTTTCAGCCACACAAGGCTTTGGTCACGTGGCCTTGTGTGGCTGAAACGCGTTGGTGGGGTGAAGCGCTGATTAAAAGGCTTCAATAAGGAATCCGGTTGTGCCGCCTCTTTTGTGACAGAAAAGCAATTTTTGGGTCAGGATCCGACCCCTGGGCTGAACACACACTGTGGAGCGCACTCGATATCTGCTGGATCACATTGTCGCAAACAATTTATATATATATATATATGTCCATATATATATATATATATATCCATCACACCTCCTTTGATAAGGAAATGAGTACGCACTCACAAAGTCCTTCGTTTCCCAAGATTTTATTCACAGTGATTTCCTGCATACAAGTAAAAAAATCCAATCCAACGCGTTTCGCTACAAACGTGTAGCTTGCTCACGGTTAATACTATGCAAAGCTTAAGCCACTCCTATTTCTACGGAGGGCCCGCCAAAGACTGTACAATCATTCCATCACTTCCTGTTGCTAATACCAGAAGTGAACTTGGAAATGTAGTTTTAACAAACCATCTTCCGTTACATATTATATTTTAGGATTTCTGGCATAATTTTTTCTTTTTTTAATAATTTTTTTATATACATATTCTATCCCATCTTTATTAGTACCTTGCAATCAGAGGGACTACCATTGTATTTTAATTAGACATTACCGGCCGATTTACAGCTCATGGTAAGGTCCAATAGATTTGTCCGTTTGTGGATTCTAGATAATCCAACTTTATTGAGTTTACACTTTTGCCCTCCAGTGGGCTACTAAGTTATACTAGAATTTATCATTCCAATCCTCACATTTTTTGTTTCATTATATAGATTTGTTAAATGTTGGTATTATTATTATGTCTAGGTTACTTTGATTGGATAAATGGAATTTTACGGACTCTTTCGAAACCTGTAAAAGTTCATACTCTTTCCCATTTATGGGTGTCCTAATAGATTTATAAAATAAGAGGGAAAACAAATATTTCATGCCAATTCTTTCCATTTTCTATCCTACAAACTCATTCTCTATCTTTTATATATTGCGTATCCTTAATGTTCTTCTTGTCCCTCTATCCTTTTTCAAATTACTCAACACAATGCACAATTAATCAAAATCATATTCACAAATGTACATATAGTTCCTCACTCTGATTTAGGCCCATCGGGGTCATTGTCCTGAAATTAAGGATTTGGCGTGATTCTTTACACCTCAAAGTTCTTTCTCTGTCCCCACCTCTTTCATGTGGGACAATTGTTTCTAGGGCATAGAATTTCAACAATGTCCAATCTCCATTGTGAGTAGCCTCCATATGTTTCGCGACAGCATTGCTTCTGTCCTTGTTTACTGTCGCTCTTACATGCTCCAAAATTCTCTTTTTTAGTTAATTTTTGGTGCTTCCGATGTATTTAAGAGAATACGGACATTCTATCACATATACAACATGAGTACCTAAGCAAGTGATCAGTTCCTTGATTTTCCACATTTTGTTATTTGGCATCAATACTTCCTTTTTGTTTACTGCTATCTGGCACACCTTACAGTGTTGGCATTTGATAAAACCTTTTGTTTTCATTCATTGTATTCCTTTCTTTTTCTTAGTATGGTCCTGATGATGACTATGTACTAGTCTATCTTTAAGGTTTTTAGCCCGCCTGAAGGTTACTTGTGGGTGTTTTCCCATTATTTTGCCTGTTGTCTGATCCAATTGAAGCAGTTTCCAATTTTTTCTTAAAATGCCCACAATTTGCTTGGATTCTCGGGTGTAGTCTAAGATAAGTCTTACTTTCCTTTCCTCTGGTTTTATATTTTCCATGGTTTTTACAGCTTCACGTTTTGTTGTTAGGGCATCCTTCCTTTCTTTGTCATTTGCCCTTTTCCACCCTTTTTCAATGATTTTCTTGTTGTAGCCCCGATTTTTGAATCTAAGTGCCATTGCATGGCTGGTCTTTCTCCATTCGCTTTCCTCTGAACAGATACGTCTTAATCTTAAAAATTCACCATATGGAATATTCTCTTTGACATAAGGTTTATGAAACCTACCAGCATGTAGAGTTGAATTTGTTGCAGTCTCCTTCCTATGTAGTGTGGTTTCAACCTTGTCATTCCGGATATATATTTCTGTATCAAGGAAAATTGCCTTGTCTTTACTGATGTTATATGTGAATCTTATGATCGTACTTGATGAATTAAGGATCTGAAAATAGGCTTCGAATTCCTGGCTAGTTCCTTCCCACACAATTAGCCCTTGGAGAGCTCGGATTGTCAGGGCGGGTCACCTCTCCTGCGCTGTGGCCTCGCAAAATATATCAAAAAAGTTGCCTCCAAGAGAAAACATATATATATTCTCCCACAAGAGAAATCCAGCAAAAAAGGATGTCACACGAGCCCACACGGTTGATTTCAGCAGGTGAAGTTTATTCCTGGCAGCTTGAGGAGCCAATATCTGACTTAGGCCTAGTAGAACCCATAATTGCAGTTAGAAATTAGCGTGATGTACCTATTAGACTAGGGTGGGTGTTCATGTATTAATAAGTTCTCATATGTAAATGTAAATGTACAGGAATTTATATAGCGCAAATCACCAACTGGTCTCTAAGCGCTTGCTTAGGGAACCCGTCCTGGTCTTCCCCTGCGAGATAACTCCGGCAGGGTATCCGCAAGGTGAAAGCCAGGCATCCCACCGCGAGGGGCCGTTGTGGAGATTAAGCAAGCTATTGCCCAGAGTCGCAGAGTGTGAACCCGTGAATCGAGTAGGCACCGGAGCGAGAATTGTCGAGTCTATGGACATTTTAGGACTCAAGACCCCGCCAAGCCGGGAATTGAATCCTGGTCCCGGGCTGACCTCTGCTTCCAGGTCTGCCTCCTCTAACCAGTGAGCCACACTTCTCCACATATGTAATATCTTAGGGATTAATGTACACCTTAGTGTATTTTTTCGTCTCCTTATAGACAATATAGTTAGTTCCGACAGGCGCCATCTTGGGGTCTAGTCTGCTTGCCGCATTAGTCGGAACCTACCATTACACTTAGTAAAGAGCCGTTCTCCTGAGAAACAGTCTGACAAATGTAACAAGCTACTGCTTCTGCACATCAGGGCTGTCAAGGTTGTAGGTGGGGGTAGGCTGGATAAGCATATTCCAGGAGGCGCTGTGCGGACTCTCCTGGAGCTGGCAGAAGGGAGTCACCCTCCTCGACCTTAATATAACAAGCTGAGCTAAACTAAGGATGTTTTGTGTTCCATATATGGTATTTCCTGTGCACCAACCTGTATCAACTTGTATTTTTCCTTTTAAGGTAACGGCTTCGAAATGTAACAGTATATATGTGGTTTGTTGATAATGTGCCAGCAGTCTTCTCGGCGGACCTCGAGGGGTTAGGTCGCGAGAGGCTCCTCTGGCAGAGTTTGTTTGTATAATAAACGATTGGACCTTCTACACTGCCAACTGACTGATTATTGGTAATTGGTAATTGGGCTATTTGTAAGTATAGCTCTACAGGGCTGTAATTATTTTTTCCCGTACTTCAGTTGGCGACTCCGCCGGGACTCCGCGTTGGGATCGTCCCTCTGTAATCAGAAAGGAAGGGGACATTGGGAAGGGTGATCTTGATCGGGGGTGGAGGATCGACCGGAAAAAAAATTGGGGGTTTCTCCGCTCTCCTGATCGAGAGAGCCCAGCTGCTAGTGATCTCACGCCGGAGTCCTACTGGTGTAACCCGGGAACAGACCACGTTTGTCTGCAGGAGTTGACAGTGGAGAACGCGCAATCAGACCTGAGTGCACCAGGTGAGTGACTTGTTTTGTCTCGTGTTGGATATCCTTTCGATTTGAATTTGGAATTTGGTGGTTTTAGGCCACGGAGAACTCAGAAGGGGGTCTGACGGGGCAGTATTGAGACTGCATGGGCAGACGCTCCTGTCTTGGAATATTTTGGGGAGTGATAGAGATTGGAACCAGACGCCTTGGTGTAACTTGCGAAGGGCGTTTACACCCGGCCGGACTGCTCTCGGAAAAGATGACAGCTGAGATTGGGTAGCCCTCGGACAGATCTGGAGCGGCGCTTGAAAAAGCGACCTCAGCCAGAATAGTCCGGGAGTTAAACCATGAAGGTTGCCAGATGGTCTGTAGGTCGGTCTGTGGTTTGAAGAAACCTGTGTGGCTATCTCTATTGGAAGGAGTTCTTCATAGGTGGGAATCGAAGGGCTCCACCTTCTGTCTGATATAAGTTTGTTTGTCTATTTATGTCAATGTACAGATTGTGGTCGATTTATTTGTGTGTAATTGAATTTGATTGAAAAAAAATGGCCATGTGTATGAGAGCGTTGTAAATAACCTTTTCCTTTGCAGCTAGAAGTAGTTATATTCTAGAAGAGGGGCAATGCCATGTTTTAGAAAGTTATGCTTCGGCTGTATTTGCCGGAAAGGTACGAGACTGGACGAAAGCCAACCAGCCCCTCCGGAGGGAAGCCCCAGTCATGATATGTATTGTAAGTATGGGATTGGCCCACTCCTCTTAAATACCCTATGGAATAAGTACACCAAAGATAATGTAGAACTACAGTGGCCGCTGACAGGATCTTTTGATGAGAAAAAGAACCAGTATTTACAAGATCGTCTGTTTGTTAAACGCAGCAGACAGGCCATGTTCAACACTCTTAATAAATGGCAGAAGGAAGCAAAGCGGAGACGTATCAGGGCGGAGAAATTATTAAAGATCAAGCAAGGACAGACTGTAACTCAGAAAGCCATTGCTCATGATACAAAATCAGACGGAGCAAAATATTGAGTGTCTAGATAGGCAGTTTAGGTTACAGATAGACATAAGTTATGTGACTCGAAACGAGGCGGAAGATGAGATAGAGGATTTATTGAATGTTCGGCCTCCGCCACTGTATGCGCCTCAACGCATATACCCCGCTGTGCCTCTTCATCTGACTACTGCCTCTTTAGCCTCTGCCCCGGGGGCGGGCGTATCTCTCAACCCCCTAGGTACTACTTGTGCCACCCCTACCTCATTGAGAGACACGGCTACCCTTATCCCTGATACACGGCAACACCCGGGAGCTTCCCTTATAGTTCTGGCAAACCCGAGTCCCATATGGACATCTCAATCAGCTGGTGCAAACCCTGAAGAAAGGGAGCGTACCTCACTGGGGGGACCCAGGTGGAATGAGCGCTAGGTGACTGTTTACAAGAGCTTCTTTGGGCTATAGTGAGAAGGAGGCTATAGCAGAACAGGCAGTTAAATGGATGCGGAAGGATGTATATACAGTGGCCGATTTGTGGAGTACTATAAGAGACCTCGAACCGGTTATGCAGCAGCATGCTTTGCATCAAATGTCCTGTTACCTTATTGATGCATGGGAACAATGCTTTCAGGACGGATTAGCCCCTCAAATATTGTATGACATCTTGGACCGAGATCACAAGTTTGATCTAAGTCCGGTGGAAGTGTACAAAAACGTAGAAACCTTGGTGAAATACCGGGGCAGAATGTTTGTGAAATGTCTCAACAGGGATTTTCAACATCCCATGAGGGAAGTACATCCTATTTTCCATCCTGAAGTGCCTGAAACACGTGATGATAACAATCAAGTTACACGAGCTAGAGTAGATGCACGGTTCCAGGAACAATGGGTATATACACCATGGAAACAAAACGAGGTCCTTGCTTTAAAATCACAACTGCCTGACCCTCGAAAAAAACCCACCTCTTACTATAAAGAACTAACTGAAGCTGCAGCATCGGCTGTAATGACCTTAGCAGATGACAAACTGTTTTTCGGATTGCTGGTTCCTGTAGATATATGGCGACAGGTTCATGACACTGATCACGCAGAGGAACTAGGGGGAACTTGGAATCAGTTGAAAGACTGGGACCAAGACAGCAAACCTGGGAACAAGCCCAGAGATGAAGTTTCTACCCCCCCTGCAAAAATAATTGCTTACATGCACACACTGATTCCCCCACAGAAAGTTGATTGGGATAAATTGACCGCTTGTAAACAGAAGAAAGACAAAAGTGTTTCCGATTTCTTCACTCGGTTTGAGGGTACTTTCATCGATTTTAGTGGGCAGGACCTAGCCACGGAAGGCGGGGTCCGGTTGTTTGTAAACCGTTTTTTGACCAATTTGACACCTGAAATTTCTGCTCGGCTGCAAGCCGCCGAGAGTACCTGGACTACCTCTACTCCCTCCGTGATATTAAGAATGGTCCAATACTATGAGCATAAGGAAAACGAGAGCAAGGATAAAGTGGAGAAAAAGGCAAAGGATCTTAAGACCCGAGTATTGCTACAGCAAGTTATCCGAGGGCAAGGAGGAGGGATAGGAGTCCGAGGGCCAGTATCTCGAGGGTTGGGGACAGGAAGAAGTTCTGGCACGGCCTCACCATTAGGTATAAATCAGTGTGCTTATTGTAAACAGGAAGGACATTGTAGAGCTCAGTGTCCGTTACTGCTTGCCCAGAATGGAGCTGTCCGGGGACAGGGACGTGGGCGAGGCGGCCCAGACCGGAGCGATATGCATAGAGAAGAAGTTGCTCAAGGCAAGCCCGAGTGGAACCACTTTGATAACCCTCAAGGTCGGCAATACTTTAATGAGGATTACGCATTTGGAGAACAGGATGGGTAAGTTCATCCATAGGACAGCCAGGGACAGACTAGGGGCCAAGTGTCGATCCCAGTCAATTAACAAGGATCCTATGTGAAAGGGGAATTGATGGGGACTTCCGAGAATTTTCTAATTGACACAGGAGGGATGAACAGTTCCGTTGCTCGATCATTGGTCCCAGGGGCGGCTCTGTCCGGGCAAAATAATGTATCAGTGGGATTTTCCGGAGTTCCGGTGGTAAGCCCCATCTCTAAACCCCTCCCATTCACTATTGGTCCTGTTACCATTGATTCCCCTTTTTTGTTGACCTCACATTGTGGTGAGAACCTATTAGGTTTGGATATGTTGAAGAAATTGAATGCGAAAATCTATTGTCCCCCCGATGGTGTTTACTTAATGATACAGCCCCACACGGATATGAAACAATGCTTTGCCAAAAATGAACCTCTCCCCCCTGAATTTGATGCCATCCCTCCTACATTATGGGCAACAGGAGTTGTTTCCTTTTCCATCAGCCTACCGATCACCACCGCTACATATACAGTAGTCCCCACCATGGTCAGAAACTAGAAGCATGTAGACATCCCTTCCATTTGTACGAACCTCATCTCCACCCTTCCCACTTTTCCTGACCTCTCGGACCCTCAATGTTCACCTCACACGCAGGCTGAAGCTCTCTCCTCCTGGATGACCCAGGGGGGAGACAATTTTGCCCCTCTCAAGGTTTTAAAAACAAAGAGACTCCACAACGCCTAACTTTGGTTTACTAAAGATCTTAGGGACAGGAAGCTCCCTTAGCGCCAATTGGAGAGCAAGTGGAGGCTTCACTACTGCCCCCTCAAAAAAACTTTGTTCTTGAAGGCCCTACATGAGTATAAAGGTGCTATCGTGACGGCTAAATCCGCACATTTTTCTGCAAAAATATTTAGCTCCAGCTGCAAATCGAAAACTATTTTTTTCATCGTGGATGCGCTGGTCAAACCTGACCGTGTCACTAATAATTCCTCGCCATCGCAATCCCTCTGTGACTCCCTCAATAGCTGTTTTATTGAAAAAATCACAACAATCAAAACTAGTATCCCCATTGCTGCTACTATATCGCATTCTACCACGGCCCCCCCAACCCGTCCATTATCTCACGTTCCCCACACTTACGGAAGACACCTTCTTTCTCTCCTAGGGAAAGTTAAGTCAGGCTCCCCTCAGGATAGTTGCCCTTCCCACATCAATCTGTGAAATCTACCGTAATATTCCCACACCCCCTCTCTCCCTGTTAAATAACTCCCTTTCCTCATGGGTAGTTCCCCTCCCCTTCAAAACAGCGGTGGTCTCACCCATCCTGAAAAAACCCGGAGCAGACCCCGATACTCTTTCCAATTTCCGCCCAATTTCCCTCCTCCCCTATTTGGGCAAAGTTCTGGAAGCCTATGTGTTCAACTGCCTGAGCACTTTCATTGAATCTACCCACTTCCTTGACCCTCATCAGGTCGGCTTTAGGCCTCAGCACTCTACTGAATCTATCGTACTGGCCGTCCATGAGGAGCTAAGAAAGGGGGCCGACCAGAACATCTCCCGAAGCTTTGTTGCTCCTGGATCTGTCGGCGGCGTTCGACACTGTAGACCACACCATCCTACTCGAACGTGTCGAGCACGCCAGCATCCAGGGGCTACCACTGAAGTGGATTACCTTTTTTCTTCAGGATCGTACTCAGGCAGTGTCCCTCCCACCTTTCTCCTCAGTGGGAAAACATCTCGCCTGTGGAGTTCCGCAGGGCTCTTCGCTTTCACCACTTCTCTTTAATTTTTACATCTGCCCCCTCATCTCGGAGCTCCAACAAAAATCTGTCACTATCTTCAACTACGCGGACGACCTTCAGCTTATCTCCAGCATCGACCACTCGCCCTCCTCTATACAAAATGTCCACTCTGTCATGAACTTCATTAGCTCCTGGATGAACCTCAATCAGCTTAAACTTAATCCTTTTAAAAAGCTGAGTTAGTTCTCACCGGTCCCCATGGTAACCCCTGGAATTCTTCCTTTTGGCCACCCTCCCTTGGCCCCTCTCCTTCCCCTGTTGACACTGTTAAGAGCCTAGGTATTACCATCTGCAAGGACCTCTCTATGAGGGCACAAATTAACTCAGTTATATCCACCTGTTTCTACCACCTGCGTCGTAGCCGTAAAATCAGTAGACTCCTCTCTCACGAAGCTCTTGTACAGGTCATCCTGGGGCTCGTCATTTCTCGCATAGACTATGCGAACGCCCTTTATGTGGGCATACCAGCATATCAATCCAAACACCTTCAACTTATCCAGAATCAGGCAGCCAGGTTGGTCTATGGTCTGCCAAGATCTACCCACACCAAGCCCCTTTTAAAGAACCTTCATTGGCTCCCAGTTGCCCAGCGCAGCCTCTTCAAACTCGGCTGCCTGATTCGCAAAGCTCTTTCCTCCCAGGGACCTTCTTTTATTTCCTCTCTCTTGCACCGCTTTGTTCCCCAGCGTGATCTCCGCTCCTCCAACCACAATCTTCTCACCCCCTGTTCCTTCAGGCGTAAAAAAGATGGAGGCCTACGATTCTCCATTCAGGCCCCTCTCTTTTGGAACTCCCTTCCCCCCACTCTCCTCCTCCTCCCATCCTACGTCCATTATAGAAAATCTTTGAAAACCTGCCTTTTTTCCTTAGCTTACAACTAGCTCACCTGATCTGTAATGGATAGCCCTCCCACCCCAGCGCCAAGAAAGCGTAGGTGAACGTGCGCTTTACAAGTCCCATTTATCATATCATATCATATCATATCATATCATATCATCATATCATATCAGGAGATGAGGATGTCGGAAAATTAGACATCCCTCCCGTCCATATTACACTGAAACCTGATGCGAAATTGTCACGTACACCTCAATACAAAATTTCGCCAGCTGCCGAACGAGCCTTGCTCTCGATTATTCAGGACTTAATTGACAAAGGGGTGGTTGAGGAAACAGCTGTTAATATTTGTAACAGTCCTATTCTCCCGATTTTGAAGAAATTCTCTGATTCTGGATCCCCCGGGAATATTGATGCATATCATTTTGTGATAGACCTGCGGGAGGTTAATACGATTGTAGTGCCACAGTACCCTGTAGTGACTGATATCACCACTATACTAACGATGATCCCACCAACTGCCCAATACTTTTCGGTCATTGATCTAAAGAATGCCTTCTTCAGCATCCCGATTCATCCAGACGGCCGGCAGAACTTCGTCTTCTCGTTATCTGGCCGAAGTTTTAGATTCTGTCGTGCACCTCAAGGCTATACCGATAGTCCAAGCATATACATTCAGGCCCTTAAGACCCTGTTGGACAATTTAGTTTTACCCACGGGGAATGTGCTCTTGCAATATGTGGATGACCATTATCCACACTGGAGAGGGTTGTAAGGATGCCACTGTTAAATGATTGCATCGTCTTGCAGCAAAAGGCAATAAGGTGGCCCTGTCTTAATTTCAATACTGTCGACAGGAGGTGACCTACCTAGGTCATCTACTGTCGAAGGAGGGTAGGCGCTTGACTCCTGAACTAATTGCTACTATCTCTAACATGTCTGTCCCTTGCACCCAACGTGAAGTTTGTGCCTTTCTTGGCGTCACTTCCTACTGTCGCCAATGGATACCTAATTTTTCTCTTCTTGCTAAACCTTTGCTACATTTAACCACTAAAGATGTGCATGAACCTCTTCCTTGGACTGACGAAAGTCAGCATTCTTTTGATACTTTGAAATCTGCTCTTTGTTTTGAACCCGTCTTGGGTACTCCTGATTACCGTAAACCCTTCGTACTGTACGTGCATGAGGTCGACGGTTGCTCGCTTTCAGTGTTAACGCAAGGATTTGGTGGTAAACAAAGGCCTTGCGCTTACTTCTCAGCCACATTGGATAATGTTGCCAGAGCGCTTCCTAGCTGTCTGAGGGCCACTGCAGCTATTGCGGTGGCTATCCGACAGTCGGAGGGGCTCGTTCTAAATTCTAATCAAACGGTGATGGCGCCGCACACTGTGGATGCATTGCTAAATAAAACCAAAACACAGCATCTTACAAGCGCATGACTCACTGGTTATGAATTGACAGTATTTGCTCCACATATTACGATTATGCAATGTGCCACGTTAAACCCTGCCACATTACTACCTCTCCCTTCAAATGAAACTACAAATGATGTACATGATTGCATATTTCAAACTGAGGAGGAAACGAAAGAGAGAATTGACCTCACTGACATTCCTCTATCTGACCCCCAAGGGGAATTATATGTGGATGGGTCTTGTTTCAAGTTAGCAGATGGCACAACAGCAGCTGCATATGCAATTACCATGCTGAAAACGGTAGTTGAGACTTTTCGAGTTCCCTATCGATCAGCCCAGGCTGCTGAACTCGTAGCATTATTACAAGCCTGTGAATTAAGTGAGGGACTCGAGGTTAACATCTATACTGACAGCCAATACGCCTTCGGCGTGGCCCATAGTTTGGGCGGCTGTGGAGGTAACAGGGTTTCCTCACCTCTCATGGTCAGAAAATACAGAATGGCCCCTTGGTATTACGATTACTTGCTGCCCTAACCTTACCCAAGAAACTAGCCATAATCAAATGCAGTGCCCATAAGGCGGTGGTAAATGAAGTAGGGGAGGAGAATGCCTTTGCTGATCAGGTTGCTAAGCAGAAGGCTCAGTCCACACTATCAGCTATGTTTGTAACCTCGTCTGCAAGATGGGTGGAAGAATCTGATCTGTTCAATAATACCATAAAGAGTGTGAAAAAAATACAGAAGGAAGCCACTCCCCTTGAATTGGTGCGATGGAAGCAGGAAGTGGGAAGGTTGGATGAAAATAACTGTTGGGTTGATTTGACGGAAAAACAAAGATGGCTGTTACCCAATGCTTTGGTTCAAGACGTCGTAACTATGGCCCACGGTCCAGCTCATATTGAAGCTAAAGGTATTTGTGCTTTGTTGGGCCCAGTATGGAATAATCCCAACATTCAAAGGACGGCTGTCCATTTGGTCCAATATTGTATGGTCTGTTTACAACACAATCCGGGAAAGGGAGAAAGTGTTCTGAGTGGGAATTTTTCACCTCCCGTTTTACCGTTTGAAGTACTCCAGATGGATTACATCCACATGGATCGTGTCAACAACTTAAAATATGTTCTGGTAGTGGTTTGTGCCTTTAGTAAATGGGTTGAGGCTTACCCAACTAAGGAGAACACTGCTTTGGCTACAGCAAAAGCTCTCATCAAGGAATTTATCCCTAGATACGGGCTGCCCCGTTTGATTTGGTCAGATAACAGGGGGCATTTTCATGGGGCTTTTGTTAGACATATCTGTGATGGACTGCAGATACGACAGAAATGTCATGCAGCCCAACATCCTCAGTTGGCAGGGTTAGTGGAAAAGTAAAATGGGATTCTGAAACTAAAAATGGCTAAGATTCTAGAAAGTACTGGTCTGAAGTGGCCCGATACCTTGCCCCTGGCCCTCATGTCATTACGAGTTACCCTCATTCACGTTCTGGTCTCTCTCCTTATGAAATAATTTTTGGGCGACCCACTAATGTATGGGAAGTGCCCAGACCGCGGTCCTTTACCGATGTTGAATATCCTATGTTAATTGATTACCTGTATACTTTGACTAAAGACCTCTGTTCTATTCATCAGCAGGTAGCATCTGTACTGCAGCCCCTGCCAGAGGGTCCTGGACATCGATTGGAACCCGGCCAGTGGATAATGGTCAAGAAGTACGAACGAGACACCAGCCTGGCCCCGAGGTGGTCTAAGCCATATCAAAATATTCTTGCCACGCGGACGGCTGTGAAGGTTGAGGGAAAGAAACACTGGATTCACGTTTCTCACGTCAAACGGTTACCGCTCCCGCTCCCGCTCCCTCATGATCGACAGCATCTGGATGGAATTTTGACCCGGGAAACTGAGAGAGCCACTGCATTTGTTCCTTTTTCCGACGCCTGCGAAATAGAGCAAAGGCAAGAAGAAGGAGTGACGGGATCGGGCGAAACGGCCCTAGGTGAATCCCTAATTGCCTTTCATCCTGTCACCGATATTCCAGTAAGCAGGGGCTCCGATGAAGGAAACGTGCCTCCGGTGCTTTTTTCTGATCTGGAGGTTTCGGGTTATGTACGTTACAACCTATGGCCAAGAAAACATCACAGTACCTCAGACGCCACTGTTAGGAGATAAGGAAAGACTTGAATAAGGAGGGTTTGCTAGATTTCAAGTCTGAGGTACTGAGCGAGACTCTGGACAGACCTAGTTGAGAGCTGGAACTTTGGTCTTGTGCTCTGTTCAGAAAGAAAGACTGTCACCTGTAAACGGCCAGGTTGGACATTGGATTTCCTCGATGACGGCATTTTGTTTTCTTGAGATGAACGATAGGAGTCTGCCTGTGAGACTCTAGATGGACACAGGGAGAAGAACCCTCTGGAAGGACGGACTGCTGTGCCCGAGCTTAGCTTTGGACTTTTAGTTAGGAATGTACCCTTTTGGTCGCATTAAACTTGAAGAAGAACGTCCTTTTGCACCACGATATTTGCCATTTTATGAGCCAATGTTTTCTGCCTGGACCATGCGTGCAAAAATAGCCTTTGTGTTAGTAATAACAGTTATATTAGCCATTTTTATGAGTATATTCGTATATTCATATATTTGGAGTATAGATATCCAATGCAAGCCATGATGCCTTCTACCAATGCCCCGCCTGAGCACTTGATGTTCACTTTAGCCCCACATAAGGAGAGACATCGCCAGACTTATGCTAATAATGTATTGGTAGAAATGCTCCACCAAACCCATAGTACTACTAATATGACTGATTGTTGGGTTTGTGGACTTTTGCCCATCAGTTATGGATAAACACGACTTATTCCTCTCTCTGCCCTTATCATATTTAGGTAGCTGTGAAGCATGGTTCCAAATGTTCTCCGCCATGTACAACCATTATGTGGAAAACCCCAAACAATATTCAGAAAAAGATTATAATATGATTCTAGCTTAAATTGAAACATACCAGGGATTCGATCCAGCAGGAAATGAGGGGGAGGGATCATTGGGCCCAGATGCTTGCATGAATTTGTATACTGCTAATGAAAACAGTACGTGGTTGAAAGATGAACTTTATGATTTTGCCAGTTTTAATCATTCTCAGTATTTTCATCAGTTTGTCACCAGAAATGTCATCAGTGAACGCATTCTGCCCGTCCCTATCTTAAATACCTCCTCTGCTTTCTGTGTGCAGGGAATTCGGCATGTACAAGTTGGGAATAGTATTTGTAATTATACATATAGAATGAACAATTTTAGCAGTCCTCCACTATTGACACCACTGAATGTGTATTTTGTATGCGGGGAAAATGCATACACTTGGTTACCACGGGGATGGGCAGGGCGATGTTACCTATCTTTCCTGTACCCTCCCGTATACATAGCTACATCAGATTATCACAAAACTCATCTACTTCATAGCACGAAAGTGGTTTCCAATAGACAGCGTAGACGGCTCGGAATGACTGAGGTCGATCAAACTGATACTTCCTTGCAACAGTTTACGGATTTTACAAAAGGATTGGTCCTTTTTTGGGGACCCATATTCAACAGTAGAGAAATAAGACGACTGTCCAGGATAGTGGAGAATGTTATAAATATCACTACTGAGATTATGACCAATATTACAGTGGAGCTTCAGGCTACGAGGCTCGTTTCTCTTCAAAACCGAATGGTTCTTGAGGTTATCTTGGCTGATCGGGGAGCAGCCTGTCGGGTGATCGGCAGCTCCTGCTGTGTTTACATTTCAGACTCCGCCCCCGCGGTTCAGTTAGCTATTCAAAAATTACACCGCATTGCGGCGGAAATGCACACTGAGAATGGATCATAGTCACTCTCCAGCTGGTTTTGGGGGCTTCTATCTACTTGTGGTTGGAAATTATTGATGATAGTGGCTGGAGCCGCAGGTGTCCTCTTCACTTGCTGCCTTTGTATGCAATGTGGTCCAGCCTGTTGCTCCTATTGTGCTGCCAAATTGACAACCATGATCATCCCTTCCCCTACCCTATCCAAGCCTCAGATGCTCCAACAGGAGATTCGTGAGTTAATGGCCATTGATGAGGAAGTTTTCCGGGATTAGTGTTTCCCTTAAGTTAGCTACATCACGCTAAAAGGAGGGTTTGAGGAACCAAAATCTGACTTAGGCCTAGTAGAACCCATAATTTCAGTTAGAAATTAGCGTGATGTACCTATTAAACTAGGGTGGGTGTTCGAGTGTTAATAAGTTCTCATATGTAATATTTTAGGGATTAATGTACACCTTAGTGTATTTTTTCCTCTCCTTATAGACAATATAGTTAGATCCGACAGGCGCCATCTTGGGGCCTAGTCTGCTTGCCGCATTAGTGGAAACCAACCATTACACTTAGTAAAGAGCCGTTCTCCTGAGAAACAGTCTGACAAATGTAACAAGCTACTGCTTCTGCACGTCAGGCCTGTCAAGGTTGTAGGTGGGGGTAGGCTGGATAAGCACATTCCAGGAGGCGCTGTGCGGACTCTCCTGGAGCTGGCAGAAGGGAATCCAACAGGGGAGAGGGACAAGAGTGATCAAAAGTGATTGGAACACTCAGAGTCTGATGACAAAAGCCTGGTGATTAAACCAGCAGACAAAGGGGGAGCGATCGTGCTACAAACTGCGGAGGACTATGACAATGAATGCCTGAGACTCCTATCAGACAGACGTAATTACATGGTCCTACATGAAGATCCAACTGAAAACCTCAGGATACGGATCGGAGGTATGATTGAGGAAGGCGTAACACACGACTGGCTGAGTAAGAAAGAAGGGGAATTCCTCGAGCAAAGAAAGCCACGCATCCCATACTTTTACTGTATTCCAAAAATACATAAAAACATAACCAAACCACCAGGAAGACCGATTGTATCGGGTATTGGTTCCATATTAGAACCACTATCCAAGTTCGCTGATGCCTTTTTACGCCCTATAGTACAAGCCACAAACACGTACCTGAAGGACACAAAGGCGGTCCTACAACTGTTGCAAGAGACAACCTTCGACCCACAAACACAACTTCTGATGTCCCTTGATGTGGAAAGCCTATATACCAGCCTTCCCCATGATGAAACATTGATGATCATAGAGGAAGTCCTTTTCTCGACACCTTGGAGATACCAAACGCCACGTGGGTTGGTAATGGAATGCATCTCTTTGGCCTTACAAAGGAATTTTTTCCAATACAAAACAACGCTGTACCAACAATGCCATGGGACTAGCATGGGGAGCACCTTTGCTCCGAGCCTAGCAGGTCTCTATGTACACCATCTCGAGACTAACAAGATCCTCCATGATCAAAACCCATATAAGGCCAACATAAAATGCTGGAGGAGGTACATAGATGACATCCTAGTCATCTGGGAAGGTGATCAACAGTCAGCAACTAACTTTCTAGAATGGCTCAATAACCAAAACACCTTTCTGAAATTCACGAGCACAGTTTCCAATAAAACATTGGTTTTCCTCGATTTGAACATTTATGCTGAGTCGGGGATATTAAAGACCACCACTCACTTCAAACCTACGTCCCGGAATTGCCTGTTGAGATTTGACAGTTTTCACCCGAGACATCTCCGAGAAAATCTGCCATATGGACAGTTTTTACGCCTTAGGCGCAACTGCACAGATCTCTCTGAATTCAGACAACAAGCAAACGATCTGAAAAAGAAACTCAAACAACGAGAGTACCCTGAAAAAATCATTAACAAGGCTATGAAAAGGGCAAAAAACAATAACAGAGAGGCCTTACTCGAGGAAAAAGTAAAAGAATCTACAGAAAACAAACGGCCAATCTGTGTGACAACATTTAATGCTTTGTCAAATGATGTATCTAAGATTGTAAACAAACACTGGCGCATACTAACTTGTGGCGAACTGACCTTTGAGAAACCAATGTTTGCACATCGCAGGGGACGTAATCTTAGAGACATATTGGTACACACAAGGCCGAAACCAACTACAACAGCCCTCCAACCCACGATTGGCATCCAGGGCCATTTCCCTTGCGGCAATTGCAGCAGTTGCCACCTGACCGAAAAAAGCACAAGACTTATTTTTCGTAATGGTTCGACATGGGAACAAAGGAGATTCACAAATTGCAACTCAAAAAACGTCATCTACATGATCAAATGCCCATGCAATCTGGAATATGTGGGAATGACCACAAGAGCCATAAAAACACGCATGAGTGAACATAAAAGTAATGTGAGATGCAAAAAGAGCACTACCAAAATGGCTACGCATTTTTTGACCCAACAACACTGTGTCAATGATTTAAAGTGGACGGTTATAGAACAACTGCCCTCTGAGACCGGCCTCTTTCAGAAGGAACAACGTTGGGTGTTCAGATTGGGGACCCATTTGAACGGACTTAATGATGATGTACCCTGGAGTCAATTATCATCATAAGGAACCAACAGTTCTGAGTAACAACAATGTGTGATTTTTTGGACAAGACGCATGCGCTGAAAACTCTCACTACCGTCAGGCATGTACACATGTGTTAACCCAACTGCACATGCGCCGTCGACACTGGATGATGTAACGCCAACTTCAGGCCGCCACCGGCCATAATAGACACATGAGCCCTGTTTGGTTAGAAAGCGGATGCTCCATACATGGGCATACTATCAGTGGTAGGTAACACCCTCATTCAACACACCCTTACGAGCACCAATCAGGATGGGAAGGTATAAATAATCTGAACCGCACCTATACTCCACAACAGCGGAGCAGCGTGCGGGGTAAGACGGTGACGAAGGAGTCCTGTGCTTGTGAGTATGATACGGAACATACGACCTATAGAATATCGTCCACGAACGTAAGTGTGTTAGACTGAACGATTACAGCTACATTATTACCTACCACAGATAGCCATTGAAGCAACACCCCGGCGTCCTGACTATGCTCATGAAGCCCACAAGAAAGCTTCACAAGTAGGACAACCTCTTACAGTACATCCTAGTACTATGTGTGTTATATGTTGTATGTGTTGTGAGTCCGTTTTTTCAGAGCTTATAAAATAAGCATATGGTACGGTTCCTGGTGACTGCACCAGTTTGAACTACCCGCTACATGGGTAACCATTAGTTGTAAATATTTTTCTTTTGTCTTTCTACAGGTCATTGTGCTTGTAGCAGACCGCTGTAGGCACACTTAGCCTTAAATTAATTTTTCACTTTTTTGTAAATACACAATTTTTAAAAATAGACGTGAGTAGGGAGGGGAGGTTGTGCCCCCGTCCTGAGGAAGGAGCTTGTCTCCGAAACATGTCGACAACAATGCACACCAGAGGTCTTGTTCATTATACAACTTAGACCTCAACCTGCACTTCTTTTTAACAGTACCAGCCAGAGCCCAGAATAAATTTTTCTTTCACACTCTAGTGCCAGGTACTTTTTAATATTTTTTTCACTACACACCCCCCACTCACTCTGTATATACCCCACACACTGAACACCACACATAGCCAACATTGCAAGTGCTCCCGCGTAGTCGTAGGTCGCAGCACGCCGCATCCCGATAGAGGGGTGCGAAGACCCCGATGATGAAGCATGACACCAAGGGGCCTTTTGGTGTGTGAGGGGTATTTTTCAACACTCTGAGTGTTCCAATCACTTTTGATCACTCTTGTCCCTCTCCCCTGTTGGATTCACTGTGTTTATGTAACTATCCTCGTGGAGCATGAATCCAACGATCAGCTCTACCTCCCTCTTTTGATTTTTACAAGCTGGCAGAAGGGAGTCACCCTCCTCGACCTTCCTATAACGAACTGAGCTAAACTAAGGATGCTTTGTGTTCCATATATGGGGCCAGATGCATCAAGCATCCTTTTTGTGATTCCTTATTAGCGAAAAATAAGGAATCGCTAATAAGGAATAGCAAAATGGAATGCATCAAGCAATCAATACAAAAATAGCGATTTCTTAGAATTCCTTAATTGCGACTCGCAAATTGCGAGTCGCAATTAATGAATACCTCCCCATTCATTCCTATGGGCCTAGAGGCCCATAGGAATGAATGGGAAGACAATCTCAATTTGGGAATCGCAATTAGCGATTCGCAAATTGAGATTCCAAGTTCAAGGGTGCAGGGGTGTCCAAAGGACACCCTTTTGCACCCCTGAATTTGATCTGTGCACATATGTTGCGCACACACATGCCCTTAGGGCATGTATGTGCGCAACATGAAACTTTGAAAAATGCACAAAAGTGCATTTTTCAAAGTTTTTGAAAATTTCCATGAAGTTGTACTTCGTGGTAATTTGCGTGCCCTATTAGCGAATTCGCTATTTTTGAAACTTTCATGCATTGCATTTAAGGAATCTCAATTTGAGATTTTTGCATTTGGGATGATGCATCCCAAATGCAAAAATACCGGTCGCAATGGGGCAGATTCTGAGAATCTACCCCTTTGCGACCAGTTTTTAGCTTGATGCATCTGGCCCATGGTCTTTCCTTTGCACCAACCTGTACCAACTTGTATTTTTCCTTCTTAGGTAACGGTTTCGAAATGTAATAGTATATATGTGGTTTCTTGATAATGTGCCAGCAGTCTTCTCGGCGGACCTCGAGGGGTTAGGTCGCGAGAGGCTCCTCTGGCAGAGTTTGTTTGTATAATAAACGATTGGACCTTCTACACTGCCAACTGACTGATTATTGGTAATTGGTAATTGGGCTATTTGTAAGTATAGCTTTACAGGGCTGTAATAATTTTTTCCGGTACGTCAAGCTAGGACGATGCATTTCGACGACGTCCGTGGTCTTGGTCATATATATATATATATATATATATATATATATATATATATATATATATATTCACTGAAAAAACCATAGGTTATAGACCATATATAGTTAGGGATTAGCATTTACAAAACCTTATTTCACTCACACAAAACCATTGAAATTCCATATATAGTTAGTTGCACTAACTATATATCGCGCACCCGCAATCCACTGCTGATGATGTCACATATTACATCATTCAGGACATGGTCAGTGACATCACGGATGACATCACTGATGACATCTCAAATGACATCTCAAATGACATCACTGATGACAACATCCAGTGACTGTATGTTTCTGTAAAGTTAAAATATGTCTTACATATTGAAGAATGAGTGGATGTATAAGTGTCTGGATGAAGGATTTAGTAGGTACATGACTGACTGTATGAGTGAGTGAATAAATGTGTCTCACTGAGTGCATGGGTTAGTGACTAAACTGTCTTAATTTGTGCATCATTATGTCTGTTGTTCTGTAAACTGTTGCATGTGTTGATAAGTAGCTATATGAGTAACTATATGGGCTATTGATTGGTTGCCCAAGTATTTGTATGGGAGACTGAGTGTGTGTGTGGGTGGCTGGGAGGTGTATGACTCTGTGCATAGATGTGTGAGCAGTTGATTCACTAGATGTATGGTTTCAAAAGTGCATGTGGAAACAGCTGTATGGGCGGTTGACTGTGTGCATGAGTGTATTGGTGAGTGAATGGATATCTCAGTGCTACATGTCAAAGTAAGTACATATGTAAAACACAGTACATGTGAGAGTTGACATATATAAATAACTGTGCATAAGAGCCAGTGAATGTGTGAGTGGCTGTATGGATCATTGTGAACTTGTATCAGGGATTGTATAGGAGAGTAAATATGTGTTAGTATATGTTTGAATAAGTAAAGTTTGTATAACTGTATAGTTGAGGAAATGGAGGTGTGATTGATTCTTTGCATGACTGACTAGGTGTGTGAGTAACTCCATGGATGAGTGACAGTCTGTGAGTGTCTGTTTACACTGATTGTATCTAAGGTTATATTAGAGTCTGAAGAGGTTCATCGTATTATCACATGAATGATATCATCAGTGATGTGATCAGTAATGTCAAATGAGATGTCATCAGTGATGTCATCAGTGATGTCATTTGAGATGTCATCAGTGATGTCATTTGAGATGTCATCAGTGATGTCATCAGTGATGTCACTGACCATGTCATGAATGATGTAATATGTGACATCATCAGCAGTGGATTGCGGGTGCGCGATATATAGTTAGTGCAACTAACTATATATGGAATTTCAATGGTTTTGTGTGAGTAAAATAAGGTTTTGTAAATGCTAATCCCTAACTATATATGGTCTATAACCTATGGTTTTTTCAGTGAATTTTCAAGGTTTTGTAAATGCAAATTCCTAACTATATATGGTCTATAACCTATGGTTTTTTCATTGAATTTCAATGGTTTTTTAAAAGCTAATATCTGTAGCTGTAAAATGTATTCTTCTTTAAATCTTAAAATATATTTTACATGTTTTTTATACAATTTTAAAAAAAAAAAATTTTTGTTTCGCTCCCAGTCCGCGAACCGGTCAGCTTCCCGTTAGCTCAATTTAAAGCCGCGACTCGGTCCGCGAACCGGTAAACGTTCCTTTAGCGTAACTGTTACGTTAGAATGACGTTTTGCGTTGTCGCGTAATACGTCATTTGACGCGCCAAGTTAGCGGACCCGGAAGCGGACCGGAAAGCGGCGCAAAGCGCGAAACGTAAACACAGCAGGTCATGTGACTCAGTAATAACACTTTTCATTGGTTCATTTCACTTTTGGTTTCCTAATGATGTAATACTAGGTCATGTGATCTAAAATTAACACTTTTCATTGGTTTAGAACTTTTGCTTTTCCCAAATGATGAAAACCCCTCCTTCTTTCCTCACTCTGCCTTTCATCTTGGTGAGAGAAAGACCCTTTTTCATTGTTGAGCAATGGCTTCAGTAGTTGCTTCAGCTAGTGTACCCCCACCACCACCTCCACCTCCTCATGGGAAGAGAGGATCACCTGCTCAAACAATCATAGAAGAAGAGGAAGATCAAGAAGAGGAGGAAGAGCAGGTAGAGCCTGACTTTTTGCCAGAGGAGCCCAGGAGGTACAATAGAAAAGAAAACTACATCTGGCAATTTTTTAAATTTCCTGAAGGGCAAAAAAAAGTGAATGCCAGATATGTGTTTTGCCGTATTTGCGACAATAGACTTTCAAGGGGGACTGACAAGAAATACAGCTTCGGAAATTACACGATGCACAGGCATATGAGTAGGTGGCACCCAAACAATTATAGTGCTGCCCAGCTTCGTGATGAACAGCAAAATCCCCCTGCGATGGCAAGAAGATCTGTTGTCCAAGAAGTATCGGGACCAGAGGCGAGGGAGGTGGTCCCGAACATTCAAATGAACTTTGGGGAAGTAAAGCAAGTGTGCGTGCGGTGTAATTTGCTACAGAGAAAGTAGCATTACTCTAATAGTGAAAGCTATCAATAATCATGTTTGCCCGAAACGCCCCAAAAAATAAATTCTTCTTTTTTTCGTTGCTCCTGTTGAGCCCTTTTCAATGAATCATTTTTGTTTCCCCCCTGCCCTCCAAAAAACAAAAAAATTTCAAAATGTTCAGAAAATACAAAAAAATAACAAATGTTCAGAAAAATAATAAAAAAAATTTAAAACAACAAAAACCAAAAAAAAAGTTCTTTTCAGAACTACCTCCCCATTATAAAAAAAATTGGTAGAATTTTTGAAACTCTGCCAACCTCTATTTCTTTTAGTTCGCTCCCAGTTCGCACTCCGGTACGCGAACCAGGAGCGAACCAAAAAATTTTTTTTTAAAAAAGAACAGTAAGTATAAGGGAAGGAAACCGACAGTTATGTTACAAGAAAGACAGCTATAGGGAGTAAAGAAAAGATACTGTTACCCGCAATCCACTTCTGATCATGTCACATATTACATCATTCTTGACATGGTCAGTGACATCATCAGCAGTGGATTGCGAGTAACAGTATCTTTTGTTTACTTCCTATAGCTGTCTTTCTTGTAACATAACTGTCTGTTTCCTTCCCTTATACTTACTGTTCTTTTTTTAAAAAAAAATTGAGATCATTCAGAAACAGTAACATTAATAGAGACAGAATGAGTGAATAAGAATGAAGAAGTATGAGAAGAGAGGGACTGAGAAAAAATACTGGAAGGAGTAGAATAATTAAGTAATAGAGAAAGGAATGAGGGAAGTAGCAAACGCAGGAAAGTAAGGATTAAAGAAATGAAGCAGTAGAACTAATAGATGTTAAATGTGATAGATTAAATGATTGATTCAGGATGACGATAAGGTGTGTCCTCTCCAAAAGTTTGTTTAAGGTGAGGCCTACTCAGGGTTGCATATCAAATTTATGCTTGTTGAAGAATACAGAGGAGATAATACATGTGAAGGCCTACCATTGAAGTAAAACATGTCCACTTCACTCTTGAACAACGGCCAGACCTCTTCTGTGTCCATAGACAGACCTAAACTTCATCTGCACAATGTCATTCGTAAACTTAGAAAACACAAGTAATGTAATTGAAAAACGTGGAGTTTCTTTTGCTCATTTCACAATCACATCACCTGTGTTGCCTTTGCTTAGGTATCTCATAGTGCAGATGTAGTCCAGCATATGAAACAGTACGCAGAAGTGCAGCAGTGTATGCATTAATACATGTGAAGGCCTACCAATGAAGTAAGTCATGTCCACTTATTACATCATTCATGACATAGTCAGTGACGTCATCAGCAGTGGATTGCGGGTAAAAAGAGTAGAAAACATTTACCTTATAATTCTTGTTAACTTTTTCAAATATTTTTTCATACTTTCAATCTGTAAAAGAGAGAACAAACATTTCAAAAATATTAAAACATGTATTTAAAAATTAGAAAAGACAAGGGCAAAGGTTCATGAACAAACAGTTTTTCAACAACTTTGACATTTACAGAAGCCTCTGCTGCTCTACGTCCCCTACACAATCCTAAAGATATATATTTTAAACAAACAGTATCTTGATGCTGATGAAGTGAGGCCTATTTTGGAACATGGTGCATCTTTTGCACTGCTGATGTCTCACAATAGTGATGCAATAGCAGCGCAAAAAAGATATAAAGCCATCATAAAATTGTGTCTAACATTTTAAATGATTGTTTCAGGATGCAAATAAGATGTGTCCTTTCAAGAAGTTTCTTTAAGGTGAGGCCTATTCAGTTTTTAAAAAAAAACAGTACCCAGAAGTGCAGCACTGTAAGCATTAACTTTGACACTTACAGAAGCCTCAGTTTCTCCATATCTACCTCACATTTCTAAATGTATATCATAAGTACAAAAAGTAGAACATTAATTATACATGTTAAATGGTTTATTTTTGCTGTTCTCAGAATGTATCAAATTTCACTTAAATCAGTGACTTGAAGGTATTCATCATGTAACAGCGGGGAAAAAAAACACAATCAAAATGATTGTGTTTAAAAAACCCATACAACCTAAGAAATCTGAATTCAAAACTCCTTAAAATTAACTTACTTTCCATAACGTCGAAGGATGTCCTATGAACAGCGTACACTCTGTTGTGCTATAAATATTTTCAGCCCGCCACTTTCTGAAAGAAAACCTCCATCGTTTTGAAAAATATGTTACATACAATAAAAGACTTCTCACATTCTACCACATGTTTCCACTTGGCCAAATCATGTTGCAGCGTTTTTCAACTCTTGTAATTCTTATAATGAAATCCCGTCATTTTCTATTTTCGCAACTTTCAAAAAGAAAACATTTAAGATTACTTTCACAATCCTGGACTACTAATATCTTACCCTTCTTTCTCACTCATGTTCTCCTTTTCCTATGACACTGATACTGCTTACTATGAAGCAGACTTACTTGCATCAGGTTTATATAGTTGGATTTTTAAATTGACATTATAATTAAAAGTTTTGGACCAATAATCTAGACAGCATTGCAGACTTACATTCCCTCTACTTCATGAACCTTTTGCAATTCCTCAGAGGAAATCCCGAGATTTTTTCCTTAAAATTTTCGTTTTAAAAACACCAGGTAAGAATTTTTAAGGTCAAACTGCAATTTTTTTTTGAAAGTTACAACAGAATCGTTGCAGAATGACCAGCCGTTTCGAGACTTTAAATAAGCTGTGTAATGTCCTGATGTTGTTGAAGGACCATTGTGATAGATAATTGCTACAGTTACAAAAGTCCTTCCTGATATTGACAGCTGAGAAGCAACAACATTTTTTATTAAAGTTGACAATTTTGATCCATCAGGCCTACATCGTTGGATCATTAAAATGACATACTGGCCATATCTTCGTATAAATAATGTTGACATCATTTCAGATTTACATTGGCTACACTCCATGTTGTGATCAGCTGCATTTACTAGCTTATTAAAGGAGACTGATTTACTGTCTGGCAAAGTTAAATATATAAATCTTTCTGAGTCTACACTAGTAGTACTTGATACCATACAGTTCTCGCAGTCATGCTGCCATTGATAAGAAAGCCCAAACAGGTGATCTACATCTACACCCTCATCTTGCAATACATCAAGCATATACATTAAAAACTCCTGACAATCCTGCTGATTATTTTCAGAGAAGTCTGTTTGACCTGAACATTCATCTAACAGATAACGAACTTCAGACACACTTTCTACTTTTGTTCGATCAGTGCTACATTTCTCTAACACAGAATTCAACAAACAGCATAAACTTTGTTCCGAATTGAACACAATCTGTTCTTTTAAAGTCTCTAGTGAAAAGAGAACATTAACCACTACATTTGCATAGCAGTTGACACCAGAACTGTTTTCAAATTGAAAACCGACAACATCTTCAACAGAATCCACTTTCTTTCTGCTTACAATTTTCGGTTCATCGCCTTTTGGGCTTTTTGCTACGACCTCCCTACTATTACTGATATTTCTTCGTTTCCGGCCTACCACACGTTTCTCAAACAAAGGATATTGAGGCAAATGTGGCGCATACTCTTTTCTTAACCTATTGTATTCCTTAACACAATCTAGATCCGCACAAATGTTTGTGACATCACAGTCAATCAAGTACAATCCCGATAAAGTTCTAACTCGTGACAATGCCACATAAGCCATACCCTCCTTGAACACAGAACTGCCAATATTCACCAATGCACTATCTACACTTAAACCTTGCGATTTATGGATTGTCACCGCATATGCCAAGCAAACAGGAAACTGTTTACGGCGAACATATAAGTCTTTAACAAGCAAAAACCTAGCAGAACAACGACCAATTAGCTGTACTTCCTCAATGCCATCAAATTTAATTTTTAAAAATTCAATTCCATCTCTATTTCTGTATTTCTCAAAATCAACAACATTACCCATTGATCCATTTACCAGACCTCTTTCAACATGTAAATTCCTTCTCAAAATGATTCGGCAATTTAAACACACATTCAAAGTCTTTTCAAAACCCGCTGTTTCAGATATAGTCTTCTCTAATAAATCCAATTTTGATTTCAAATTCTCAGACAAAATAATTGTTGATCCCATATGCTCTATTCTGTCAATAGTTTCAAGTTTCACAATCTCTTGCTTTTCTAAATTCAACATTTTGTTGTTGAAGATGGCACATTCTGCAAGAGTTGGCATCAAACATATTCCGGATTTCTTCTCAGTAATTTTCTGAAAAATATTCTCAGGCACAATGTCTTGTTCGGGATATAAATTTGACAGTAATCGTGCATTTAAAGCTTCTTTCCCATGCTCGGTCACTTTTCCAATTCTAATATCTTGTAGAATATTCTTGTAATCTTCATCCTTCGCCTGACGCATATTTTCATGCAGTTCAGCATAATTGAAATTTAACCATATATTGACGTTGCCAATGCTCCCTAGGCACTTCCTGGTATCTTCATGCGTGAGTATTTTGAACACAGGTTGTCCTTTTACTGGTGTCAACTGCAGAAGATCTCCGAAAACAATGATGTGTTTGCCACCAAATAACACATCATACTCAGTTTTAAGAACTTCTTGCATTCTCAAATGCACAAAGGCAAGCATGACATTGGAAACCATGCTTACTTCGTCAATGAAAAGAAGTTTCATTTTCCTCAAGACTCTTGAAACTTCACAACAAGCATCCCCAGATAACTTGTGGTATTGTAATTTGTTGTCATGCTCCACTGGCAGCATCAGTAGACGATGCAAAGTAATACCTTTAATGTTATGTGCTGCCAGTCCAGTAGGAGCGGTAACAACACAAGACAACGATGTCTCAGTCCTTTCCTGCAAATAACAAGAAATTGCTTTAATAAGGAAACTTTTTCCAGTTCCCGCTTCTCCACTCACGTACAGTCGGACAGGCTTCAACGATGTACATGAGCACTCTTTCTTCTCATGACTTAATCCATGCTCAATTTGCTTGGTAACTTCATCATATATTTTCCTCTGCTCAACGTTGAGTTGTTTTTCCAAGTCTTCTAAGTTAACTGCATCCTCCTGAGCATGTGCCATGGCTCTTTCCACTTCATTCATAGCAGTGGCAGCTTCATTTTCGATAATAGGTCCTCCTAGTGGATCCTGACTCAATGAAACAGAACTCTGACTGTCCTGAGAACTGTCTCTGGCAATCTCGGCTGCAATCGTTGCTTCCTGCTCAATTTCCAAAGTCAACATTTCTTGATATTTGGGAAAAGCAGGACATTCTATGGTCTCCTTAGCAGCAGTGAAAGAGTCTTCGTAACAGAGGAAATCTCCAAGCAGTTCCTCTTCTGCACGCCAAGGCTTGAAAAGTTGCAAAAGTGCTAAATAGAAAAACTCCTTTTTTTCTGGAGATTCGCCACTCAATTTTCGATGGTTTACTAATTGGCATTTTCTTTGCTTGACCAGACATCCCTCACTTCCAATTACAGCATACACTCCTTTCTCAATATCTTCTTTGATGTTCCTCTTGAATATATAATTTTGTAGAACCTCATATAGACAAACATTCTCAAGGTGACTGCTTCGATTTGGATAATATGTATCCAACATGTTGGTCTTCAAAATGTCGGTACTGTTTGGTTCCTTTTCTGCCAAATACTCAATTTCCCGGACAGGTTTTAGAAGTCGATTTCGCGTTGCAGCAAGACCAAGACTCGCCCAAACGATACTCCTGGATTTGGCATAGAGACTTGCTGAAGACAACCGGTCAGAACATTCGTAAGCTCCGATTTCTCGATGCGACAACATCTTCAGACTGAAACTGTACACTTCTTGCTGAGGCTCTTTTCATGGGAAATGTCCTCCCACATATCCTTCAATTCTGTCTTTTCTTTTTTGGTGATGTAAGATGTCACATACCGAGCCACAGCCATACAGTTGTCAGCCACAAACTGTATATCCATGTTAGCATTCCACATGGACAAAATCACTGGGTTGTAGTCGTTGATGTACTTGGACTCTTCGTTCCTTTTCAAATTGTATGTATTTTTGGGTGATTTCCTCGTCACATTATGTCGCAGCGAAGACATCAAACTGTTCACTCTTCCTTTAGAAATCACCGGTCGTGGAAAGTTGAAACGACATTTGGTGTAGAACTTGTCCTTGTTTCTGAATTTACGACGACAGTACTTTCCACAATGATGGCTTTGGAAACGTAGAACTTGTTCTCTTAGGCTTTTCTTCTCCGTTGCATTTGGAACAGCACACGTAGAATACTGTTCTATGAAATTCATCACTAAGTCATCCGGATCTGTTCCAAATTTAGGTGCATCCTTGATCCACAACAACATATGTATATGAGGAGCACCTCTTGCTTGGTACTCCTTTCTCCAGAAGAAATCCAACACCTCTCCAAGAGGTGGATTCTTCTTATTTGTGATGAAAGACATCATAGCTTCAAATCTATGATTGAAGTACCTGCATACATTCACTGGATCCAAAGAACACAGTTCTCCAGGTGTCTTGAATTCAATGTTTTCAATATTTCCATTTGCCTCTCGTAGAAATTCAAGTAAGTCTTCCCAGCCATACTCGGCACAGCTCAGAGTAAGGAACCATGTTGGAGTTCCTAAGTTCCTCAGCATACATTTTAAATCACCATGACGACGGTACCAGTACTCATTAGTACCACGCTGACACGCCATGAGATTAATTAGGTGAGAATCCAAAATACTGTCTTGGACATTGACTTTATGCATAAAGTCACTTGCCGAGATGTTTCGCATCTGTATACCACTTTTTAAGATGTGGTTCACTGCATATGACAGTCCAGACAGATCGCTTTCAAACAGGAGATGAAACAAATAGGGAATGCATTGACGAAACCTAGGATCTTCTGCATACAATCGTAAAGTCCGGTATTCAGACGCAGGAATTTGATGAGGTCGCTCATCATATCTTCCTCCTTGACCTGTTGGAAATAGCTGTGGGAAACACCGAGCTTCCAAACTTTCCTCCCAAACACTAATGGGACTCCCTTTGGCTTGTTTCATTTGAAACAACTCAATTGCATTCCCCATGACTTCCTTGGAATGCAAAGGATGAACACTATAATGTTCATATATTTCTTCACTTTTAGAGGCCTCTACTTTCTCAATTTGGCCAGCACACAAATCGCTATCCTCTTCATCACTTACTTCCTCTTCTGCAACATATACATTCATATAGTACTTATTATTTTTCTTCAAATAGAATGTTGCCTTTTTGACTTTCCTAACATCCACTAAATCTTGCCATATTTTCTTTTTCTTTGTCGGAACCCCATTAACCAAGATAACCAGAGGTTCCTCTTCCACTTTTTCTACTCCAATTGTGTTAATGTTTTTGTTCAAATCTAGAGGCAAATAAACAACTCTTCCCTTTAATCCTCTCTGTAAATCTGATGGAGGCAACTTCCCTGTCTTTGGCTCCATTCTTACAATAGCCTGAAAGGGATGGATACTTTGAATCAAAATAGATTCATAAGTATTTAAATCCTTCAATTCAGAAGGAACCTCAACCAATTCCAGATTATTATGAACCGCCCTAGCAGGCATCTGGTTTTGGTTTAATTTGTTACAACAATAAGTACATACACGTTGATCCGATCCCAAATCAAAATAATTTTCTACCATCAAGTATGTGGCAAAATCCTTCCATTCACTATTATTTTCCCTTTCACTTTTTGCATATAAATCCACTAACTTAGTCTGATTCTTATAATAAGTGCGTCGACAACACACACAAGTGAAATTAGGCCTCTCACTTGATTTCATCTGAAACGTGGCAATTTCCTTCTGAAATTTATCTGTACTAGAAACCTGTACATTATCTTCAACATTACCCTCTACTTCTGGGTCAATTTGAACATTCTCATCTTTACTTCCAAAGTAACAAAACTCAATTTCTTCACAAATATTCTTGACATCTATTTCAGAACCATGCAAAAGAGCAGCACATAATTGTTTAAGCATAATTGCTGGACTCTTAGCATAATACAACATTCTCACTAATTTTCTCACTTTATTATGATGCACTGCTAGCATCCTGAAATGATGAAAAACACTCTGGCATACTCTCCTGGAAAGACAAGCCAGTGAATGACCACGCAAACCTGTCATTTGTCTCACTCTGCAAGGATCTAATTCTTGCAACAACTTCATTTTCTGCTTAAAACTTTTCTTATTAAATGTCCGTATAAAATCACAAAGCAAATTGATGGAATCCTGTCGCACACTGCAAATAGAACTACACTTCCAAATGTACACAGGACCCTTAGGACGTCTTCCTAAAACCTCATTACCTAACACCTCGTCTGTCTCTGTTGTCACAAGTTTTTCTTTTTCAACTGGACAACCATCCTTCACTTCATAAGCTCGACCACTGGTGTCAACTGCAAACACCAAATCATTATCCTGAAAATAACTCTCCTCATTAAAAAATGCCTCACAACTTGAACTATGCATCCATTCTCCGGAAAAAACTTCACAAAAGTTACTACGATTTACTACTCTCTTCCATCTACTATTTGATTTGAAATCAGAAATTACCTTGTTTAGTTTCCTAATTCTATTGATTACCAAAATAAACAACTTTCGCTTAATTTCAAAAGCATGATCAATAATTTTCTCTACATTTTTCTTCTTCTTATAAAATGCCACTTTCTGTTGGCCTTTCTTAATATTTTTTAATAAATTAACTATTATCCTGTTGCGGAACATTCGTTTTCGAATGTCCCTAAACTGTTGTTTCCTTCTACTATCATGCACAGAGTTATCTCTTGCTCTACCAGTAACATTTTTGATTGGTCTTTCCTTTCCATTTAAATTGCTTTTCTTTTTCTGGACTGAAACATTTTTTGGAGAAATACTTTTTTTACTACAAATATTTCTTAAGAATGATTTCGTGCTCTTACCCGGAGCTTTCTTGGTGATTTCACAAGTATTTTGGGGAGAGGACTGCTGCAATAATAGATGATCTTGCTGTCTTTGACGTTTTCTAGCCTTTCTAATTCGATTCTTAGTTGGCATTTTTCAAATTTTGTAATGATCTGCAGTTGAATCTGTGGAAAAATATAATAAAAAATGTTATTAACCACTATTACCAAACAGTAAATGAATAACAGTCATCAAAAACTTAACACCCTACTTATTATTTAACATAGCAAATCTTTTGCACCACCACTGCGTCACAAAAATGACACACAGTGGTACAAAACAGGCATACACCTATCATAAATCTCTCCCTAACATTTTAAATGATTGATTCAGGTTGACGATAAGGTGTGGCCTATCTAGAGGTTTGTTTGGGCCCAGATCTTTGGACTGGGGTGAATGTGTGTCATTGATCCACATTCGGTCCATCACCTGTTTTGTTTGTTTGAGGTGAGGCCAACACATGGTTGCAGATGAGATTTTCACTTGTTGAAGAAAACAAAGGAGATAATACATGTGAAGGCCTAGCAATGAAGTAAGTCATGTCCACTTCACTCTTGAACAAAGGGCAGACCTCTTTTGAATCTGTGGTCACACCTAAACTTCATCTGCACAATGTCATTCATAAACTTAGGAAACACTAGTGATGTAATTGAAAAATGTGAAGTTTCTTTTCCTCATTTCAGAATTACATCACCTGTGTTTCCTCATTGACTTAAAATGTCCTTAATGCACATGAAAGCGTTTTTTAGATTGCCCTTGCACCATTTTTGGGTCATTTTGAACATGGCTATGTTACTCCCATAATCAAAATCTAAATTTGCCAAGCACAGGTGGGAGCGTATTTACAAGAAACTTGCCCCATGAAGAACGCTTTCCATTTAAAAAGGGAAAAATAACATCATAGACACTCAAATGCCTTATAAATATGGCCCAAACAACCTATGAAGCTCTAGCAGTACATATCCAGAAATGTAATTGATTTCAAAAATCATTTTTAAACACAACATATAAATCAATTGTATACCTACATTCAGTTGGAAATGACTGTAAATGTCCTTGAGACACATGAAAGCGTTTTTTTGAATGCCCTTGCACCATTTTTGGGACATTTTTAACATGACTATGTAACTCCCATAATCAAAATCTAAATTTGCCAAGCACAGCTGGGAGCGTATTTACAAGAAACTTGCCCCATGAAGAACGCTTTCCATTTAAAAAGGGAAAAATAACATCATAGACACTCAAATGCTTTATAAATATGACCCAAACAACCTATGAAGCTCTAGCAGTACATATCCAGAAATGTAATTGATTTCAAAAAATCGTTTTTAAACACAGCATATAAATCAATTGTATACCTACATTCAAGAGGAAATGACTAAAAATGTCCTTGAAACACATGAAAGCGTTTTTTTGAATGCCCTTGCACCATTTTTGGGACATTATTAACATGGCTATTTAACTCCCATAATCAAAATCTAAATTTGCCAAGCACAGGTGGGAGCGTATTTACAAGAAACTTGCCCCATGAGGAACGCTTTCCATTTAAAAAGGGAAAAATAACATCATAGACACTCAAATGCCTTATAAATATGACCCAAAACAACCTATGAAGCTCTAGCAGTACATATCCAGAAATGTAATTGATTTCAAAAAATCGTTTTTAAACACAGCATATAAATCAATTGTATACCTACATTCAAGAGGAAATGACTGAAAATGTCCTTGAGACACATGAAAGCATTTTTTTGAATGCCCCAAACAACCTATGAAGCTCTAGCAGTACATACCCAGAAATGTAATTGTTTTCAAAAATCGTTTTTAAAAACAACATATCTGTTTGAGCTTACATGAGAGACCATGGAATGGGCTCCATGTACAACAATAACTTGTGTTACTGCATGCCAGAATGCTACACCGAATATGCAATTACAATTTCTCAAAAAAACCAAAATCTATTTGTATATCACTTGAGACAAAGCCACATTTTAAAAACACAGCTTTCTTCATCATTTTCTCCTTAAATCATTCTCTATCTAAATTAAATAAATCTTTTCTCACCTTAGCAAATACTTTTTGAGTTTCAAAACAGTCTCAGAAATACTCCAAATTGTCTTCAGCAGAACAAAGAGGATGCACTCCAGAGGCTGCAGCTATAGAAAGCACAGAAATGCTGATATTCATTACACATATCTCTCATATTAGCCAATCATAACTCTTCCCTCACTTTTTTCAAATCAAAACCCTTCCCCCCTCTGCCCTCTCTGCCTTTTTTGCTTAGCAACCACCTCCTGAAAGACCTCTCATGTTTGCAAATTCACACAACAATGTTTCAATTGAACTCTGAACTCTCAGTGCACCTGCGTATCCAGTGCAATCTTTCATTAAATGTTTCTTCCTTGACCATTCAAATTACATCTTTCAAAGAACACATCCATGCACCCTAACTTTCTGTTTTCAGAAATGAAAATACACCAATCACTGCTAATGAATCATTAGGACAGGAAATCCACAGTTTTTTTTCTTTACAAACTCCTACTGTTTCAACTGCCCTTTCATTACCACACTTCATCTGACTGCAGCCCAACCTTCTCTCACCATGTTTAATGTCTGGATTGTTGGACATAGTTACATCTACTGGGCTCAAAGGTATGCTGAGAACAGAAATTTACCTAACCTCAATTTACAAGATGTGGAAATTAAGTGGTTGGGCCAAAGAGGATTAAAATGTCACCAATTGATACCATTGGTGAAAACCTTTATGCATTTGCCAAAACCTGACCTGTTAATAGTGCACTGTGGAGGTAATGATTTGGGCACTTTGACTGGGGTAGGTCTGGAAATGCTTTTAAAGGACACCTTTGAGCAATTAATGGCACTTTTTCCTCAAACTGCCTTGGTATATTCCAATATATGCCAAAGACAGAAATGGAGGTGGTCCAACCAATTTTGTCCACAAATTGAGAAAAGCGAGGAAGCATGTAAACAAATCTGTTTCAGCTTACATGAGAGACCATGGAATGGGCTCCTTGTACAACAATAACTTGTGTTACTACATGCAAGATATCTACAGAGGAGATGGAGTTCACTTCTCAGATGAGGGCAACAGAATTTTCATTTTGAATTTAAGACTGTGCATTGGTACCTACTTATAAGTACCAAAATGTACCATAAACCCAAAAGCTCTTCTCAGAGCTACCCTACATCTGATCACTCACAATTATTATTTTTCTCTAACTTTTTTCTGTAATTTTCAACAAACTACGCTCAAAGAGCGCTACCCGGTACGCGAACTGGAAGCTAACCGCGCAAAATTTAAAAAAAAAAATGTTTTTTCCCCGCACATATGGTCCTCCTCAGCCACCCTCAAGAAAACCTAGGGGGTCAAAATACTTGTACCGTGCCCCCTTCTACCCATTCTGAACATTATTTGCCCTCCATCTTGTATCTTAATTCGACCGAAACACAAAATGGTGGACTCCCGTTACGCTCCTGGTTCGCGGACCGGACCGCTTCCCGGGAAGCGGTCCAAAAAAAAAGGTGGGAAAGTAATTCACAGAAAAACGACTGGAGACACTCTCACCAAATATAGATTAGCTCATACTACATAACAATCCCTTTCATTTTCACAAATTTGATTGAAATTCCATTTAGCCATTAAGCCCTGTAGACCTCTCTAAATACCGTGAGGTAAATTACTTCACAAAACACATCTGAAGTGTTGGAATTGTAAACCAATGAAAATGTTACTTTCATTTTCTACTTTTATTACCTGACATTTGATTGGTTATATACCTGAATATATATAAAGGAAGAGAAGAAAACACAGCCATTTTGACTGCTACTTCTTGTTGTACATTACATTTGAATAGCTACTAAACACTTCAACTTGTTTGTGAAGGTAAGTTGTTATTTTTAAAACTGAAGTATATTGTGCACTATAACTTAATATGGTAGACTTTTTCTGATAGATATATACTATCCCTCTGTAGTAGTTATGGATTTAGATAGACTTCTCTGTTATAGTTATGAATGGAGTTAGGCTTGTCTTGGTTAAATCACATACACTTTTTTATAGTCCTATTTCCACTCTGATACTATACACTGCCAAAAGATAAATTCACTGATAAAAACTGCCTATCTAAAATTAATCCCAACAGTGCCCTATCTCTACTAATATATATTTTTTTAATCCAAATTTCAGGCAAAATGGAAGGCGAGCAGCAAGTTCAATTTAAAATTGTACTGCAAGAGAGCAGCCAAGGAAACATTGATGAAAATCAAAATGAATTTATGGATCAAAGTAGAGACCAGGAACTACTACAATGTGTTGAAGCAGTGGATAACCTGCTTAAAAATGAGGACATGTTACACCCTCATAGAATACAAAATATATTCAATGACAATTTTGAAATTTCTGACAATGAAATGTTAGAAAGTTTAATGAATTATGAAACACAATCAAAATTAAAAAAAATACTTTAAAAATAAAGAAAACAAAAAAAAATCAACAAAAACAACAAACAATTAACATACAGTATTAGAAAAGTCTATCATTCTTTTATCCTTATAGTACGCTGCCCAGAACGCTTTCCGGTTCGCGTACTAGGCGCTCACCACGCAAAAAAAAAAAATTTTTTTTTTTTGCCCTGCTGGGACCTTTTAAAACCTCCACATAAAACCTAGGGGGTCAACGAGGATCTACTATGCCCCCTTATGGTAATTTCCCCCTTTGTTTTGGCCTCCTCTTGTCTCTCGATCCTACCGAGAGACAAGATGGCGGCCGCTCCGGACTGTTTAGAATGTTGACAGACACCGAAGAGCCAATCAGCTTCGCATCGCAAAGTTCTGTTACGCGAAAAGTACGCGAACCGGAGCGCTACCCGGAGCGCTGTTACAGATATATATCTTATTTTGAACGTTAATTTCTCAAAATCCACTGGAGCACATATATTGAGACCTAGCAAAGGCACATCGGGCTAACAGTCCCTACAATTTTGCCAAGTTTCGTGCAAATCCATTCAGCCGTTCGAGCTAAAAGTGAGGCCAACCGCCCTATGGAAATTAACATGGGAAAAACGCGTTTTGGGACCCCCCTTTTTTCTCGGCCCCCCCTGGCCGAACACCCCCCAAATTTTTAGGGGCTGCTCAGAAACAAAATGTGCCATTTTCCTGAAAATTTCAGCCAATTCCGTCCACAAACGCCAAAGTTATTAGACATAGAATTTTCAGAAATCCCATAGGGAAAAAATCCTAACTATATATACCTACTGGCGACTGCCAGTAGGTAATATATATATATATACATCCAAGGATTCTCTCATCAGAAGAAACGTACAACGACACGCCAGGAGTTGCTGTGCTTCAAGAATTTAATCGGCAGCAAAAAACAAACAACGCGTTTCACCTCACGGCTTGTTCACGTTTGTTGTGAACTCAAAACAATAGTCCTTTTACATTCTCAATGAATAATCATAAAAGAAGGACTTCTTGTGCACACCCCCAAGTGAAATAAGTGCAGCGGACATGTTGGAAAAGAAATTTAGACATTGCGTATAAGTCCATTGCTAAAAATTAATAATTATAATCATACTGTGGCAACAGTTTACAACCATCTATAGTACTCCAATGTTATGGCTGTTAAGATAACATATAGGATATACTTTTTTCATGATCAATATCATTAGTTGGTCTAGTAGTGTTCTCGAGAAAACCAAACACGTTGATTTCGATGCCTACTTGGCTATGTTCAGTTTCTATAGCCTAGCAATCTATATATATTATATACATATTAACCATCTTCCTGCTATCCTGCCCAAGTGGGCATTGGTTTGATACAAAATGTGAGACTAGTTGGTTTTATCGAGATAAACAATGCACATAAGTGCTGAAGAAACGTAATATCTCTTCATTCCTTTGAAATTAAGCCCAATTGGGCATGCATGATGACACACAGTTTGAATTTATGATTAAGACAACATGTGATCTCGTCCCAAAAGTCCCAAAAATGCTTGCAGGGTAGACTCTTATCATCAAAAAGTTCTTGGCATCGTATGTTATATGGTTGGTTATGGTCTCAGTCTCTCTTATTCATGCCATGGTTGATAGGTTTCTCCCGTGCCACTTGAACTCATTAGTTTAACGGACTTTCTTGTTTAGTACTGTTCCACTGTCCCAAAGTGCAAAATCAAATTCTGTGAATTAAAGCATAAGTGTACAGTTTAAAAAGACGACTATAAGTGAGACAGCTGGTCAATTTTAGAATCATTCTACAAATACTCATTGTTCAAGCTAATTATTCATTTATCATTTTTCAAGGTGGACAGAAAGTTCTTCATGATTATTCAAACCCTGAGGGAACATGCATTCAAAATCAATAATGAATCTGGATTCCATTTTGCGGAGGCATGTTGTTCTGTCCCCCCCACGTATCCCCAGATCCACCTTGTCCAATACTACCATTCTTAGCAAGTTTTCATTTTGAAAATGATGTTCCAAAACATGTCTGGCCACAGGGTATTGCGCATTGTGGTTCTTAATAGCTCTGAGGTGTTGTAACACTCTTTCCTTTGCTTTCAAAGTGGTGCTTCTTATATACCACTTATTGCAAGGGCAAATAAGTAAGTATACACAATACATGGTGTTGCATGTTACAGTTTTTTGTATAGTAAAAACTTTTCCCGTACTGGGTACAATTACCTCTTTACAGTTAATACTGTTGCGACATGCCTTGCATGACCTACAGCACCTGAAGCCAGGTGTATCTTTAGGTTTGGTAGTGCTGGTCACAGAATTTGGACTAAGCTCGTCTCTCAGGGATTTGCTTTTTCTGAAGGTGGTTTGTGAATTGTGGTTCAAATGAGGTTTCAGGTGTTGATCAGTTAACAGCACATGCCAGTGCTTGTTAAGGATCCTTTTTACTTCAGTTGCCTGGCCTGAAAAAGTTGTGATGAATCTGATGTTGGATTCTGTATTACTATCTCTGTTGGTGTCCAGAAGATCCTTCTTGTCTTTGGTGTTTGCTCTTGCAACAGCCCCTTGTATGGTTTTGTTATTATATCCACGTTCTCTGAAACGTTTGATCATTATCTTTTTTTCTGATTCAAACGCTTCTTTAGTACTACAATTACGTTTAGCACGTAGCAGTTCCCCATAGGGGATACTGTCTATGAGATTTCTTGGGTGTACACTTCTTGCATTAAGCAGGCTGTTGCCAGCTGTGGCCTTTCTGTAGAGACTAGTAGTCACTAGTACTGGCTTTCACCGGAACTCTGTGTTTGATATATATATATATATATATATATATATATATATATATATATATATATATATATATATATATATATATATATATATATATATATATATATATATATATATATATATAAAATCCACAGGTTGCCCCAGTTGAGGATGTCACACGAGAAGGGGCATCAGCACACAACCGCCGGCAGCAGAAATATCAGCCAGTCCTCAAAACCCCACAACGTGAATGCCAAACGCGTTTTGAGCAAGTAATGCTCTTGATCACTGGCTCATTTCAACAGAACAGGGGAAGCGGAATGATGTGGAACAAACATTCTTTTATTCAAGTAAATAGTCCCGCCCATGTGGGCGTCAGCAAAACCAGGCATCTTGGTCTATGTAGTTTAAAGCCTATCATGTGGGCGTATGCAAAACCAGGCATCTTGGTCTATGTAGTTTAAAGCCGATTATTAGCATTTTCGGCTCTGGGACGCTCGACATTACAGCAGCCAAGGTAGGAGGTCACACATGCTCCAAAACTGATAATTAATGGTACAAAGGAGCACATTGTGTGACCTTGCACAGGCAGGATAGGAAGGACTGTAACGCAAGCCCCTGCAGCCCCTGCAGCGCAGGGGCCCCCGGTCCTTCAGGGCTCCACAGCCCTTTAAGTGGCCCCATTCCATCCAAGGACCAACATATCTGTGAGATATGGGAGGCAGGAGGGACCATCTTCACATTCTGCAGTGGGGCCCCATCATTTTACGTCTGACCGCTGACGATAAGTGAAACATGTCACAATTACTAAGAGGTTAACATAGGCTACCATGGAAAGAGAGTATCCAAAGATGATTGGAGGGTTGAAGGGAGAAAGATTACTTATTACGTTCTGCTGCCAAAGACAATAACTCCTGGTGAACCCAGCTTCAGGTTATCAATGATACAATCTCGCATAGATGATTGACGAAGTTGTGAAAGCGTGGCCAACACCTGTAGGAAGTCAGGGGTAACCCGTGCAAACCTTTGAAAACCCTCAGCTGCTTCACTTTTGATGTGTGATTTTCAAACCTCTGCTATGTTTTGGCAGCATTGCCCTCTATAAAGCGCTTGTTAATATCGGTTTGAGCTGTAACTAACCAGCATTACTCACCTTTTAAAATAAGATCAGCTGCAGTGGAGCTGATTGAGGAAGACTGATGTCTGACTCAGCCTCACATCTATGCACATGTAACTCGGTGACAGATCGGGCCAAGACTAACATAACAAGAGTTAATTGGAGGCTGAGAGAATCTGTACCATAACGCCTGCAAAGGCGTATCCAGTGCAATGTTTCACTTTACATGTAAAATTGTGATTAAACATTATCTTCAGATTGCAAACACAGGTCATGGTCGCGGCCTTCTCCACAATATAATGGGCACAGAACCCAGATATATGTTCAGCTTTGACATACTCAGATTCTTTAACACTCTTTATGATTTGGCATATTTCTGTGAGCAGCCTTTAAGGAGGTCCATGATTTCAGCTGCCTTGCTCTGTGACCTAATTACTCCGGTGTACCATCTAATGGATCAAAGGCCTGTTGACACAATCAGGCCATTCCAAGAGGATAAGGATTCTTCTGCTCAAGGAAGGGGCTTTGAGTGGGCATGGCTGGTTGTTGGGCACAGACATAAGGCAGTTGAAGGCATGCGTGATTGGCATTAGCAGCTGATGCGGATTGGTCTACCAGGTTATGATAGTCAACTGTGTACACAAAAAAATGAAGAGGTCGAATTGAAACCACAAAGCCCTTCATCCCTTCATCAAAAGCAAATAGAATGTCAAAGGGCTGTGCTCTGTTCAATAACACAGAACAACAATGATTGTAGTATGGCAGATGGAAGCGGCCTAAATGTACCTTAAGCGAGCTAGTAAGGACTTTTTAAGAGGTTTGCTAATGATTACATGAATTTACAACTTTTTATGATGTTTAATAAATATTTACCCTCTATCCTTGATATAGATTATATCCCCATATCGATGTGAGATTTGACTCGTGTGAGTGGCTAACAGTAGCAAAAGTCAGGAGCAAGCGTAGAAAATTTGCCTTTTTGCATGCCATCTCAGCTATTTTGCCTTTTTTTACCCTAGTTGTGCTGGAATTAGGACTGTTACACAGCACCACTATTAAAAAATATCAGGTGCATTGCAATCCAACAGACATTATCTTAAATTCTCTGGTTTATCAACCCGTATCTTCTGCAGGTGTCTTGGGGTTGCTGACTGGCAAAGGACTACATAGCTATGTGAACCCTATTTTGTAGGTTTGGCCTCAAAGTCAGGAAATGTTTGTGTCCACAGTAGGTGGGTGGTTTCTGGCATTACCAGTATGCTTCGAGTTTGTGTGGGTCTTTCTTTTCCTGGCTGCAGGTGTTTGACGATGACTGTCTCATGTGAATACTTCGAATAATAGAAAATTGACAAGATTGCATAATCTCTGACTCCCATCTCAATTCAGTGGTAATGATTTGGCTCCTAACCCTGGGAGTTTGATTCCTGAAATTCCCTGTCATTGTTTAGCAACTGGGTTGCAACCTTGTCAGTTTAGTAATTTAAACAATCCTTCCCAATCCAACATGATCACAATTACTTTTTGTGATATCCCACCTTTTGACCACTTCCTACATAAGCAGCTCTGAGATGTGATTCAGTGCTCTGCAAAATCGCTCAATGTACATACACACTCTGGAGTCTCCTGGCACTTTTTGTTCCTGCTACGACGTCTGTTCCTGTTTTCCATCTTAGTCTGCTTGCCTGAACTTTCAGAGGTTTTTCCTCTGGAAACTGGAGTCTGGAGTCTCCAGTTTGCATTTCACTAGCTCCCCTGATTCTGTTTCACTATATCATTCTGGAGCAAGAAACAAATGAGAAAAGTGGCAATGCACTTTTTGGAACTACATGGGGGCCACACCAGACTAGGGCCAACCTTAAATTAGTACAGACCACTGGGGGCATCGCGCGGATGATGAAAAGCTCGACACACCGGCCGTTGGGACCGCTCATCCAGATCTATAAGGCACAGGCCAGGGGCGCTACTATGTATGGGGCGGAACTGTGGGGACATACACCAACTCGCAGTCTGTCGGTAACTGAGAACAACTTTATTAGACAGATAGTTGCACTCCCGCTCAGCACTCCGCTCCTTCCCCTGAGGCTAGATCTGGGACTGAGACCAATAGCTGATGAAATAGGTCTCAGACCCATAGTCTTCTGGCGAAGACTATGGAGTAGCGAAGAACTCTCTGCTTATAGGGCGGAACTGAGGGAGCTTCTAACTCATCCGAAAGCATTACAGATCCCTTGGGTAAAATATATTCAAAAATCATGTACGATACTGGGGCTCCCTGATCTTTGGTCTGATCCTGCTAACGCCTCACTAAACATCTCACGCAGAACTTTGGTCAATGTCTATCACGACCAGAAACTATCAACTGCCATGGACTGTCAGCGGGAGGGATCACTAACATCTGTATTTATGCTAAGCAAGGACTCATATAGGTTGGAAAGGGTTCTGGACGCCATGTCCCCCGTGTTGGCCAGGATGCTGTTCCTTCAATGGAGATACGGCACATTGCCCTTGCGATCTTTTACCAGCTCCTGGACAACCCCACCCTCCTCTAAGCAGTGTCCGACATGCTCTTATGCTGAGGAAAGTGACCTACATGTGGTCCTGTTTTGCCCAACCTACATGAAAGCTAGGAAATATTGGCTTCTCCCACTTATTAGAAACCTTGGTTGTAGGGAGTATCTCCCGATGTACAGAATTGTAAAAACCGATGTTTCGAGTCTAACCGTGTTTGCATTGGCAAAATTTCTCACTAATGTCTGGCATACCCGCATTCGTATTCTGAAGTCGCAGGCCCTGATTTAATTTTAAGTCTTTTTAAATGTAACTTTGGTAGTTTTAATTTCCAGAAATGAATGATTTTATAGTGTATAAATATGTATTGTTTGTTATTGTCGGTGATTTTATCATGGTGTATATGGTTTATTGCTGTTGTACATCTTTGATGGCCATATGGCGGAAATAAAGATTGAAAGGAAAAAAAAAATTTAAACAATCCTTCCCAATCCAACATGATCACAATTACTTTTTGTGATATCCCACCGTTTGACCACTTCCTACATAAGCAGCTCTGAGATGTGATTCAGTGCTCTGCAAAATCGCTCAATGTACATGCACACTCTGGAGTCTCCTGGCACTTTTTGTTCCTGCTACGACGTCTGTTCCTGTTTTCCATCTTAGTCTGCTTGCCTGAACTTTCAGAGGTTTTTCCTCTGGAAACTGGAGTCTGGAGTCTCCAGTTTGCATTCCACTAGCTCCCCTGATTCTGTATCACTATATCATTCTGGAGCAAGAAACAAATGAGAAAAGTGGCAATGCACTTCTTGGAACTAAGAGAAGAAATACAACTTTAACTTCAGAAAGGCCAGCATTTGACAGGTTGTGATGCCATAAATGCCCCCGTCTTGTTACTCTGTCTGTGGATCAAGTCCTGGGTCTTTAGACTGCTGTGTAAGGGCCTTAACCTCACAATTTCAGTCTCTAAAAACAGCGAATGCTTCTCTTAGACAATCTTTACCAGTCTTACAACAAGGATCCTTGGAGCTACCTCTCGCTGGATTAGCAGAACAACCATTCGGAGGTAATTCCAAAAAATGTAAGGAGTTTCTTGATACACGTATTACCTATTTTAATTTCTAGCACCAAAGCTCTGCTTCTGACCATGCTAAAGTCAGATTTATCATTAGCAATTCAACAGGATTAGGTTTTGCTTCGGCAACACTGCTTGTAACTAGGGGTATGCAAAATTTGCATACTTTGCTTTTGAGTAATTATGTGAACTCTCAGTAAAATTATGCAAAATTACATGTAAATATTCTAAATGCAAATCCATCATTTGGTGTTATATTTTAGTCAGAAATAAATGCGTCCTTGTTGAAATGGAGATGCATTTCAGAGTAGAAAAAAATAGTATGAAAACCAAAAATGAATGAGCAACAGCTGCTCGCTTTGTTGCTGTTTGCATTATTCCCACGCGCTTGCAGTCAAATTGTTCCGCAAACAGCACGTAATTACGAGACATGCATAATGGTGTAATTTGGCAAAACAAGTGTTACCCAAAATTCAAGAAGTTCTGTGAATTATGATGGTGTAATTAGAATTTCACCTGGGCCTACTTGTAACACGAGCAAGTTCTTTGATAGATAATCATGAAGTATTTATCAATGTTTCTATGGAAATATTTGTGTTATTCTTCACAATATGAGTTATTATTAGAATTTAGTCATGGTTCTATGGAATTTCAAATGCATATTATCAAGTTTAAAGGCCATGTCAAGAGAGACTGAAAGAGCAGAGTCCACTCTATTTACAAATTTTCATAAATAGCTAAAAGAGGAACCTAAAGAGAAATTGACTCAAATGATTAGACCTGCTATTTTCATGGACCTTGTGACACAGGTTATTCAAATTGATAGTCGTATCCAGGAAAGATGACAAGAAAGAAAAGAAGTAATCCTGGAAGTAGTGTCTATTCCTGATTCATCTCCCAAATAAGGCCTTTTCTTGTTTGCCGTTAGCAGATTCTGAAAAAGAGCCTATTAAATTGAGTTTAATCCAGAACCCTCTTATTGAAGATGAAAAAGAAAGGAGAAAAAGTCCCTGACTGTGTTTGCACTATGGCCAAAAACCTCCTCTCCTCAATGGCTGTCCTGACAGGCATTCAATATTTTGGAAAGACTAATAAGTCCATTGAGCAAAGGAAAGACAGCAGTGAAGCAGTTCCACAGATCAATAAATTATTGCTCACCACCGGTTTAATATCCTTTAAGCAACACTGAAATATCAAGATGTCATTTTTATGGCATTTGGACAAAATATAGAGTTAAAAATATCGAGAGACAGAAATATTGGAAATTAAATATCGTGACAAACAAATATTGTGATGCACAAATATCATTGACAAGAATAATGTTTTTTGCGGTAAGTAATATAGTTTTAAATAAAGTCAATGTTTTTTATCAGTTTTAATAATGTAGTTGTTAAAAATATTGTTTTAAATCATTTGAATGTGTTTTAGGTGATAGAATAATGTTATGTGTTACTATTGTTTATATGAATATTTTTCATTTTTTTCAAAATAGAGCTTGTAATTGTAAGTGATTTAGAATATTTAATGTAATATTTAATAGTATTTTATAATGTCATACTGGGCCGTTGAGTATTTATTGCAGGGATACTCAAAGTACGGCCCAGGGGCTGCTTGCATCTCTCTTGACCTATACATGAGCCCCTCCCTGGTGAACAGCAGCATGAGCTGCTGTTTAGTTGCTAAGCACTAATATTAAGAAGAAAATGTTAAATAAATGGGCAAGAATTTATTAACCTGCAAATAAATGCTTTACCGTTTATTTTTTATTTTTTAGATCTTCTTACACAAACCCTGACCCACCAGGTCCCTCTACCGCCACTGTGCTGGCTTCAGTGCGGTCCTCGGTCACACCACAGACCCTGGGGCAAATTATTGCGAGTACTAACCCTGGGTGGTGAACTCCACTCTGCTTGTGGAGTTTGCGGAGTTTCCAGCACTCTGCGTTACACGAAGTTTGCAGAGTTCCAAAAATCTCCCCCTCGTACAGCGGAGCAGAGGTTTTTTCCTCGCTCGCATTCACCAACGTCAAGTTGGCGAGCGCAAGCGAGGAATATCTACCTCCCGGCGAGATTTTTCCTCGTTCGCGATCACCAACATCAAGTTGGCGAGTGTGAGCATGGACAATAAACCTCCCAGCAAGATTTCTCAACAGGGGGGAGGGGTCAGGTTTCTCATTGCCAGTGGTCGTGTATGCTTGTGGCCGCTCGCATTGAGAAACTACCCGTTTGCGTTGAGAAAGCTGCCACTCGAGTAAACATTGAATCGAGCGGCAGAAAAGGTAAGCTTGTGCTGTGCATGGTGCTGTTCGCAATGATTGCACAGTGCGGACCAGCCTCCGGCACTGTGCAATCACTGTGAACAGCCTTTTTCTAACAATATTCCGCCGCTTGTGGAGCTCCGTGTAATGCAACAGAGTGGTTTTTGCACTTTGCGTAGCTCCACGTAGTGCAACTCTGTGAACACTGCCCAGGGTTAGCGAGTACCAATGGTTTACAGGGAAGTTAATTAATTAATTATTAATAATTCATTATCTGATACATTTTATTTAATTATATGATTGATTATTATGTAAAATATGCAATATTGATTTAATTTTGTTATATGTTATTTGTGAGGTTTGTAGGAGTATAGGGTGGGAAGTTAATTACGCAATAATTAATAATTAGTCATCCATTTGAAATTCATTATTTATTTGAACTTGAATTATGTAAAATATGGAAGGCAGATTTATTCAGCTTATATTTTAGTTGCAGGATTCTAGGTTTTTAGGGCTATAGTATAGGGCGGGAAGTTACCTAAGTAGTAATTATGGAGCTATTAATTATTATTTGTACCTTAATTACTTACTTAATTACAGTTTAAATATGTAGATTATGGAATGCTGTTTTATTTAAATTTTGTGGTCGTTGTGGGCTGCTAGGTTTGTAGCATCTAGGCTGGGAAGTTAATTGAGTTATACTTAATTGACAATTAATTGTTAATTATCTAATTGATTTTAAATATGTAAATTATGGATTTTTTACATTTTAGGTGCAGGCTGCTAGTTTGGTAGGGGTATATTGTGGGAAGGTAATTAATTAATATTTATTTATTAATTGAATAATAAAATATAATTGAATAGTAATTATGTAAATATATTAATTGTTTTTGTTTTCTTCATACTTATATATATATATGTATGTATGTATATATATGTATATATATATATATATATATATATATATATATATATATATATATATATATATATATATATATATATATTCACACTCCTCGGTTGCTCCAGAAGGTTGCGGTCGGCCCCGCGGGAAGTGGCGTGGGCGCCGGTAGAGCCCGCCGGTAAATTCGATTGCCAACACCTCGTAACAAATTTGTACCACGCTCTCAGGCACTCAATAAACGTCAGACATCAGCAGGTTCCAAGGGTGTTTAATGACCCCTTACAACATGTTTCGGCTTACGGGAAGCCTTGTTCACGTAAGTTTGTGCAACGCGTTGTGCAGTGTTAATACTGAAACAGTAACAACATAGACAAAGGACACAGGTCGCAAGTCATGAGCCAAAGATTTGGTTCGGCCATGTTGGAATGGTTAAACTACGTTGTTAATACATCTTAACAACCATAGTAAATGCGCATTTTGTAAACATAATTCCAAGGGTCAAGATTGTGACAAATAACAAGCATATTGTGACAAGACACGAGCGGTTTAGGTGAACGCTCACGTATTATGGCCAGGCAAATTCATGGAGATGATCAACATGCATGATATTTAGATTAAAATTCAAATTCATGGTCCAATGATAATGGCTAGGACAGTCACTAGGTGAAATACCAGGAGTCGTAAAGTGCCTACAGTGTGGAACAGTAGGCAGCGCTTGCCAGAGAACAGTCAGGCGACCTGATCAAAGTCTATATTAAAAGTGAAGCCAGTGACGGCGTGCTCTTATCTTATATCAGGAACGTGTAGGGAAGATAGCCGGTGCAGGTGCAGTGAAGGGTCTCATTCTCAGTGAGGTTCCTGTGAATTAAAAAGACAGATGTTAAAATCACGTCCCACGTTGCCCTTTGTGTTGCCTCTTCTTCCACCTCTGGAAGAGCCTCTTCCCCCGGTTCCTGCGCCTCCTCGTCCTCGTGGGCGTCCTCTTCCCCTGGTTGGGCTCATCGATGTTGCCGGAGTCTCCTGGTTCTTGACTTGTACCACCATGTTTGTCATTTATGTAATTGTCTGTCCATGCGAGCTCTGGTATATCGGCAGTACCACCGCCCATGCCAAGAAACGCATCCTAGAACACTATCGTGCCATTATTCACAAGGATGCTAAATACCCGGTGGCACGCCATTTCAGTGAATTTCACTTCGCTGACCCCACCCTTTTGAGATTTTTTATTCTGGAACAAATAGAAAGAAATCCCAGGGGTGGGAATCGTGTCTTAAAAATGAGACAGAGGGAATCTAGACACATAATCAATTTCCAAACCAAGACCCCGGGGGGGCTCAACCATGATGAAGAGCTTGCAATTCATCTCAAAAACGATTATGTATAACCTGTCTGTATATGCTCTGTGTATTCTCATCCCCTCTTCCTAGCGCCTACCACCAGGTTTTTTGACGTATTGCATACGCTGTTTTTCATGTTTGATTTTAACATCTGTCTTTTTAATTCACAGGAACCTCACTGAGAATGAGACCCTTCACTGCACCTGCACCGGCTATCTTCCCTACACGTTCCTGATATAAGATAAGAGCACGCCGTCACTGGCTTCACTTTTAATATAGACTTTGATCAGGTCGCCTGACTGTTCTCTGGCAAGCGCTGCCTACTGTTCCACACTGTAGGCACTTTACGACTCCTGGTATTTCACCTAGTGACTGTCCTAGCCATTATCATTGGACCATGAATTTGAATTTTAATCTAAATATCATGCATGTTGATCATCTCCATGAATTTGCCTGGCCATAATACGTGAGCGTTCACTTAAACCGCTCGTGTCTTGTCACAATATGCTTGTTATTTGTCACAATCTTGACCCTTGGAATTATGTTTACAAAATGCGCATTTACTATGGTTGTTAAGATGTATTAACAACGTAGTTTAACCATTCCAACATGGCCGAACCAAATCTTTGGCTCATGACTTGCGACCTGTGTCCTTTGTCTATGTTGTTACTGTTTCAGTATTTACACTGCACAACGCGTTGCACAAACTTACGTGAACAAGGCTTCCCGTAAGCCGAAACATGTTGTAAGGGGTCATTAAACACCCTTGGAACCTGCTGATGTCTGACGTTTATTGAGTGCCTGAGAGCGAGGTACAAATTTGTTACGAGGTGTTGGCAATCGAATTTACCGGCGGGCTCTACCGGCGCCCACGCCACTTCCCGCGGGGCCGACCGCAACCTTCTGGAGCAACCGAGGAGTGTGAATATTTACCAGGTTGCACACGGCCCGGCCAGCGACGCAACACGAACTTTCGTGAAGACAACCTTTGGAGAGGGGATCGAGATTACTTTGGATCATTGGATGGGGTAAGTGCGCTGCAGCGGCGTCCTGTGTCCGTCCTTTTGGGGCAGGCTGGTCGGGTGGCTTCGCTTACGCGATTTGCCAGCTCTAGGGGGTTAACGGCATAGCGCCACCTGCATGCGCATTTCGGACTGCTGATAACTTGCCCCCAACGTACTGTACCCGCATCGAGTGCCAGGCTGCACCGCGGCTGTCTCTCCCCAGTTCGAGTACAAGACTCGGCGCCCCAGCGTCTAACGGCAGGAAGAACTTCTCACTCTTGAGAAGGGACACTCAATTCGCGTTCAGCAGCAGGCACATTGGAACTCCCAAGGGGGCGCAACACAATGGAAGAGGAAGATGAGAGAAGAGCGGCTGCTCAGCTCTTGTTCAAAAGGAAGAAAGCTGTTACGAGCGGGTCAACCACAACTAAATCTGATCCTCCCCAGACAATCAAAGAGAAAATTGGCAAGCTTGAAAAACTCAAGAGGGGAGAGATATCTAAATGGTGGGAGGCAATTTCACTGCAGAACTACGTCGACCAAGAGATGGTCCCCAGAGGATTAAGAATCTTCACAACCCCCACTTATGAAGCCCCCAACCCTGAGATGCTTGCTGAATGGTCGGAGAACTCGGCAAGCAGCTCTAGGCGTATGCTAGAAATACTGATCAAATACGCATGGATAGACAGGGATGTGCTATTAAAACAAATAACGGATTTGATGGAAGACATTAAGAAACACGCAGATGACAATACTATAGCCAAACTGGTTGACGAGATGAAAGATCGCCTCAAGAAATACGAGGAGGACATCAAAGCCCGCAAAGAGAGGAAGTTAGACCGCGACTATAAAGACTACGACACAGGCCGCATCCTCACTTTCAGCCGAAAATATGACCACCTTTATGAGACGGATGAGAACGCCGCACAACCCACAGCACAAGGAGGAGAAGAAAATTCTCTAACACTAAGTGAACCTGAATCAGATGTCTCCAACATCTCCATTGAAGACACCAACAAGGCGAAAAAACCAACACGCAAAACGAATTTTTTAGAGGAGTACCGCCACCTGCGCCGGAGCGGGCGGACGAACCAGGAGACTCCGGCAACATCGATGAGCCCAACCAGGGGAAGAGGACGCCCACGAGGACGAGGAGGCGCAGGAACCGGGGGAAGAGGCTCTTCCAGAGGTGGAAGAAGAGGCAACACAAAGGGCAACGTGGGACACATGAAAACCCGCTCTGGAAGAGGACAATGATGGAAGCCTCAATGGTAAACAAAACTATCATTAATCTTTCCAAGAGAGCCATAACTGACAATGAAAAAACTGTGCTAGGCCTTGGCTTATCTTTTTGCCCCTCTAATTCTTTCAATTTCTGTGAAACCAGAATAGATCTATTCAGATATATTCGCAAGTTAAAATTAAAAAAGTGGCACAAATTGCGACATCGTCCTCAAAACAATGACAATGTGAATGACAGAAGGGACACGGATACCTTTCTCATAAGTGACATTGATGCCATTGTTAACATAGCCGAATTAGATCATAGCCATGCGTCTAATATCAATGAGTCCGGCCCAGAGGAACTGTCTAGACCTGAGATGACCAACACACAGGTCTTATGTGAGGCAGGCTTCACGATTGACAGTTGCTCAGCCTCTGCATTCAAACCCAAGTCGACTTTTATTCCCATCATGGCACATGACGCCATCGACACTTTTCACGAGTGTGTCAGCAAGCAGCTTAGCACTCACAGATCCAAGAATAAAAAACAATTCTGGAGACAAGACAATTTATCTAAAGACCAAAGAAAAGCCCTCAGTTCTCTGACAGATGACCAGTCCATCGTTATACGCCCCGCTGACAAGGGGGGCAACATTGTGATCTTAGATAGAGAACAATACACGATGGAAGCCCACAGACAATTATCTGATGTAAACTATTATGCTTCCAGTAATTATGAAGCATATAATATCAGTGTAACTGCAATGTGGGAAATGTTGGTACGCTGGAAGGACAAGGGAATAATTGAATGGGAAGAATATAGATTTCTGAGAAACAACAACCCTACCTTGCCTGTCCTGTATCTCCTTCCCAAGGTTCACAAGTGTAGAGAAAACCCTCCCGGGAGACCCATTGTCTCTTCCAGAGGTAGTGTGACAGAGCATGTGTCTAAATACATTGACCATTATCTGCAAGAGTGGGTGTGCAGTCTCAATAGCCATGTTAAAGACACCAAAGATTTTTTGACTAAACTTAACACCCTTACATGGAATGATGACTTTTTGCTCATTACCATGGATGTCCAGGCTCTCTATACCATAATTAACCACCAACAAGGTATAGAGGCCTGTGAGCATTTCCTCAAGAACCGTCCCCTGCGCTTCAAGGAGCATAACAAAATGCTCCTTGAGATGCTGACATTCTGTCTCGCTAACAATTATTTCCTGTTTGATGGTAAGATCTACAGGCAGGAGACGGGGACGGCGATGGGTTCAAGCTTTGCGCCGAGCTTCGCGAATCTCTTTATGGGCCAATGGGAACAAGAGATATTTGCGGACCCATCGTACAGTGAAGAGATCAGCCATGTTATCACCTGGTGGAGATACATTGACGATCTCTTCCTGGTATGGTATGGCACTGAGGAACAAGCCTCCGGCTTTATTGACCGTCTCAATCTCAATGGCAAAAACATCAGACTGACGAGCAATATAAGCAAAGAGAAGGCAGAATATCTGGATGTCAGAATTGACATTGTCAACAATCAGATTCAAACATCACTATTCAGAAAGGAAACTGCAGGCAACAGCATTCTCCATGCCCTGAGCAGCCACCCTGAACCTCTGAAATGGAGCATCCCCTACGGGGAACTGCTGAGGGCAAGGAGAAATTGCAACACTGAGGCCAGCTACCAACAAGTGGCAAGGGACATGCTAGATAGATTCAAGCAGCGGGACTATCCGGCCTGGGTACTCAAAAAAGCCAAACTTAAAGCTGACAGCATAAGACATTGTGATACTCTTAACAACGCCGTCAAAGATGACAGTACATCTACGGATAGTGTCACACGCCTTATTCTCACCTACAATAAGGAATCCAAGCAGATCCAAAAAATAATCAATAAAAACTGGCACATTCTGCAAAGTGATAGTATAATTGGTAATCTGATTCCGGATAGACCCAGCATCACTTACAGAAAAAGTCAAAACCTTAAAGACATCTGTGTCCGCAGTGACATCACTGACTACTCCAAAAATCAGGGCATTGACCTCAAGGGATTTTTCCCATGTGGCCATTGCAAAGCCTGTAAAAACAGTACCTTGGTCAAAAGAGTAGAATACAATGGCATTAAGAAAGAGATAACCCAATTCTTGACTTGTACCACCATGTTTGTCATTTATGTAATTGTCTGTCCATGCGAGCTCTGGTATATCGGCAGTACCACCGCCCATGCCAAGAAACGCATCCTAGAACACTATCGTGCCATTATTCACAAGGATGCTAAATACCCGGTGGCACGCCATTTCAGTGAATTTCACTTCGCTGACCCCACCCTTTTGAGATTTTTTATTCTGGAACAAATAGAAAGAAATCCCAGGGGTGGGAATCGTGTCTTAAAAATGAGACAGAGGGAATCTAGACACATAATCAATTTCCAAACCAAGACCCCGGGGGGGCTCAACCATGATGAAGAGCTCGCAATTCATCTCAAAAACGATTATGTATAACCTGTCTGTATATGCTCTGTGTATTCTCATCCCCTCTTCCTAGCGCCTACCACCAGGTTTTTTGACGTATTGCATACGCTGTTTTTCATGTTTGATTTTAACATCTGTCTTTTTAATTCACAGGAACCTCACTGAGAATGAGACCCTTCACTGCACCTGCACCGGCTATCTTCCCTACACGTTCCTGATATAAGATAAGAGCACGCCGTCACTGGCTTCACTTTTAATATAGACTTTGATCAGGTCGCCTGACTGTTCTCTGGCAAGCGCTGCCTACTGTTCCACACTGTAGGCACTTTACGACTCCTGGTATTTCACCTAGTGACTGTCCTAGCCATTATCATTGGACCATGAATTTGAATTTTAATCTAAATATCATGCATGTTGATCATCTCCATGAATTTGCCTGGCCATAATACGTGAGCGTTCACCTAAACCGCTCGTGTCTTGTCACAATATGCTTGTTATTTGTCACAATCTTGACCCTTGGAATTATGTTTACAAAATGCGCATTTACTATGGTTGTTAAGATGTATTAACAACGTAGTTTAACCATTCCAACATGGCCGAACCAAATCTTTGGCTCATGACTTGCGACCTGTGTCCTTTGTCTATGTTGTTACTGTTTCAGTATTTACACTGCACAACGCGTTGCACAAACTTACGTGAACAAGGCTTCCCGTAAGCCGAAACATGTTGTAAGGGGTCATTAAACACCCTTGGAACCTGCTGATGTCTGACGTTTATTGAGTGCCTGAGAGCGTGGTACAAATTTGTTACGAGGTGTTGGCAATATATATATATATATATATATATATATATATATATATATATATATATATATATTCCTTGTACTCGTCCCACCGTTCCACGAATTCTTTTGGAAGAGACAAAGCAAACCCAAAAATAGTGATATTTAGAGTTTATTGTTTGCAGAGCACCGCCGCCATTACGCGTTTCGGTCATCGTGGGACCTTGATCACATGACACGCTACATTGCAACATTACAATGCATAGCCATGGAAAACAGACTGCGTTCATTGCTTTGCTCAATGTTTTCGCTTATAGATTTAAAATACATGTTGAGGATGAGCAAATAACGCCAATAATTCAGTGCAATTTTACAGTTATCAATAAATAATATTAATAAATATCCCCTACAAACTAGACCATTTGTTTTTAGTCTAATTCCAAGATTTAAGCACAACCCAATAAAATCTGTGTTAAAAATACGAGGATAAAACCAACTGTACATCATTAGAAATAATGAAATTAAAATTTAAATACAATTTTTAATAAAATCACAACATATTCAAATTATTGCAAAAAAGAATGATAAATGTTTAGGATTAAAATACTTCCTAGTGAGATTTCATTCAATATAGCAGCATGTAATTGCAATAAATTGCCCAATCTCCAAATGTATGTAAACGATATCAATGATAATTGAATGCCAAGATACAGCCCTAGTGGGCAACTTGATGAGGAAAAAAATCCATGATTAAGGTGCATATGTGCTATAAAGTGTCTTCCTACCATAAACCATAACTGTGCATAGATAATAATTAACTAAAATAAAATACATATCAATTTACTGCAGCGACAAAGATACTAAAAAACAGATACTTGGCGAAGATAAATATCTAAAAAACAAACTTCCTATACTTTTCATAAGTATGTATAAAAATCTTCCCTGGAATTGAATCCATTTGGAGTTTTAGTACCCATTCCTAAATATATATATATATATATATACATATATATATATATATATATATATATATATATATATATATATATATATATATATATATATATATATATATATATATATATATATATATATATATCACCCAGAGAGAACACTCGAAAATGATCATGGAAATGATCACATTGTGTCTGTTCAATAACATTTTCCTATTCAACAAAACCATCTACAAACAATGCTGTGGCACAGCTATGGGAGTTTCTTTCTCTCCAAGCTACGCGAATCTCACCATGGGGTGGTGGGAGAAGAGCGTGGCTTGGAGAGAGGAAAACGACCATCACATGGCCAAGGTAGCCCTTTGGCTACGCTTTATAGGCGATCTGTTCCTCCTGTGGAAGGGCACCGAGGCAGAATTCCTCACATTTTTCAATATCCTCAACCATAATTCAGTTGGGTTAAAGTTTACATATACCATCAGTGCGAAAGAAATTGTATTCCTGGACACAAAGGTGTACATAGCAGATGGAAAGATTCAAACAACCGTTCACAGAAAAGAAACAGCAACCAATAGTATTCTTCACGGTTTGAGCTTTCACCCACAAAAACTGAAGAAGAGCATTCCGTATGGTGAGCTCCTGCGGATGAAAAGGAATTGCTCTGATGAAAAAGAAATGGAATTGAAGTTCAAGGAAACAAAAGTACGCTTCAAACAGAGAGGTTATAAAATAACAGATCTTAATGCATGTGAAACAAGAGCAAGATGCAAATCAAGAGAAGACACCCTAATCAAAAAAAGCACTGCTGCCACACAAGAAGTTGAAGCTAAAAAAACATCGGATCAGCCCAGGATGGTAATGACTTTCAGTAAAGAAAGCTACAAGATACAAAAAGCGATGATGAAGTACTGGCATGTACTACGCAAAGACCCAGACATTGGAACAACAATAGGAGACCATCCCCTTGTCTCCTACAGGAGGGCACCCAATCTTGCGGACCAGCTAACTCAAAGTCATTTTGAAATCAAAAAACCAGAATCTTGGCTTGATATCAGGAAACAAGGATTTAATAAATGTACAATCTGCAAAGCGTGCAAGATAGGACGTAACATCAAAAACCTAAAAGATGCGGCTGGCAAAAACTTTGCAATTAGAAGTAACATCAACTGTGACTCATCTTTTGTTGTGTACATGATCCAATGTTATTGTGGCAAATCCTACATTGGTAGCACAACATGTTCTATAAAAACACGCATACTCCAACACATTCGAGCAATTCAGAACAACGATCACTCCTATGCAATTGCGAAACATCTGGCAAATCATGAAAACAAAACCTGGCTGGATGTGAGATATTTCGGACTCGCAAGCGTACCACAGCATGAAAGAGGAGGAAATCGTATTCAAAAATTGAGAAGGCTTGAGTCAAAATTAATCATGAGGTTCAAAACCAAACAGCCTGCTGGCCTCAACGGCGATGAAGAACTTTATGTTCATTTGTGAGAACTATGTTACAGACTAAATTGCACCCAACATTATATAAGTTTCTTAGTATATTCCTTTTTGATTATTACACTCTCATGAACAACACACCTCATAACTTGTAAATCAAGCTTCTTGTTGCTAATCACGGTCACGACAACTGAGTTACATATCGTTATATTTCTTTTTGACAATTAAATGTTGCCAATATCTTATGTTAAAATGTAGATGTCGTGAGCAGCTGCAAGCATTGGGGACGTAGGGCACTCAGCCCTTTATTGTCCAATGGACGGCCGTCCATACAGTTACGCATTGTAATCAACTCTCAGGTAAACAGAGAGCTGATCATATACGCACGTGTAATCACGAGCGTCACAAAGCGCTATAGTCCCAGTAAACTGGGGACACGCTTTTCATGCAGTAACGTCAAACATCGCCCCAATGCTGCAAAAACTCGTGACATCAATATAAACGCAATGGCACAAATATCAGTTAAAACTACATGTCCCAGCATGCCTCAATTAATCAGGGGCGTGCTCAGAGGTTGAAATGTATAGAAATAATGAAGGGACCACACATGCAAGCTACCGTGAACAGGAACTACGGTTCAAAACGCGTAGGTGTTTGTCACGTTTGAAATAAAGAAACTGCAACCAACATCAAGGTGTGTGCAGCGATTCCTTGGTAATTCATATATATATATATATATATATATATATATATATATTTATATAAAGAAAAACTCCCCAAGCCACCTCCAATCAATTCGAGTGGCGAAGCGCAGAAAGGAGACGGACCACCAGATCTGGCCTTAGATGTCTTTAATGGTGCAGGTAAACACCAGCAGCAAGATATATATGTGATCAAGCCTCGTTTGGGAGGTGAAACGCGTTATGGCGGATGGCTGGCGTTATATTTGCACAATAAACCACTGAGGAATCTGCACAAAACTTGGGCTTACTCGCGTTATTCTTCTGCAGGGATGATGTTTATGAATAACGGCTTCGTTATATATATATATATATATATATATATATATATATATATATATATATATATATATATATATATATATATATATATATATATATATATATATATATATATATATATATATATATATATATCCAAGTCTCACAGGTTGCCCAAAAGCAGAGTGCACTCCCTGTTAGCACTCTCCAGTTGAGGGAAGAAGCAAATGCAGTCGGCGCCCGCAGAGCCTGACGCGTTTCGAGTTCACCACCCTTAATCATAGGCATATCTGCATATTGTTAGGCTGCAAGCAAAGAACAACCAGTTTCATTAGTCCCTCTTTTATTGCTGTTACAATCTGAATCACCTGAGTATTCCCAGAGTTCCATCTCAGGTGATCAATTCAAAGCGATGTACGCTGGGACTGGAAGTCCATTTAAATATCACCCATGTGGGCTGCTTGCAGTCCTCTCAATAAAATACTTCCACATTCACGAAAGCACTTGCAAGGCACTTCCCTGTTCAAATTTTGTGCAAATCAGGTCCTCTCCGCCGATTTCAGAACCAGCAGCGGAACCGCTTCGTTGTGCAGCGGTGCTCTCCCCGGCCGGGTCGGCCGTTAATATCCAAGTCTCACAGGTTGCCCAAAAGCAGAGTGCACTCCCTGTTAGCACTCTCCAGTTGAGGGAAGAAGCAAATGCAGTCGGCGCCCGCAAGTGGCAGTTTGTGGTCCTTAATCTATTCCGGCCAGCCAGGTCGGGGGGGAGCACCGCCGCACAACATGCGGTTCCGTGGCTGTCTTTGGTGATAGCATACAGGACTACCAGGCGAGTGGCAGAATGGGGAAAGCCACCTTTGACACACCTGTGTAAGATAAACTTTATTGAACAAGGAAGTGCTGCCAGCTCACTTGAGTTTGATTTGGACTACCAATCCCAGGATACATTGCTGATACTCACCTGAGTTTGATTGTAAGCAAAAGTAAAGGGTATTTATTGGCAAGTCACGTGTTGGCACTTCTTTGTTGCAGCAAACCTCTGATGAAGGGCGGAGCCAGAAACGCGTCAGGTGCTGCGGGCGCAGGCTGTGTGAAAGACCTTTCCTGACCCTATGAACGCCTAATGTGAGTGCACCCTGCAAGTGGCAGTTTGTGGACCTTAATATATATATATATATATATATATGTATACATATATATTTTCCGAATTCCCACATCAACGTCAGGTAGGACGCCAAAAATTCTCAGGACACGGACCAGTTCGGTGCAAATTATTTACTCAAGCAGAGTATGCCGCATAATATTTATATATATAGATATCGCAGCTCCCACAACACCAGCCTGCCGCAGGTGCTCATGTAACGGCTGTATGCCCGTATATATAAGGCCCCAAACCTATGTTTTTTTCTTTGAATTTCAAAATTTTGTTAATAGCAAATGTCTATAGTTATGAAATGTAATCTTTTTGAAAATGAATGAATCCTATATTTTATTTGTATTTAAAACAATTTTTTTAATGTTTTTTTTTTACCCTGGAGCGCTCCCGGGCGCGCCCCGGTGAGCGCCCCGGAGAGCGTAGTCTTTTGAAATGCCCCGGTGCGCGAACCGGGAAGCGTCCCGTTAGCGCCAATGTCGCGAACGAAAACATGATCGTGACGTATCGCGTAGCCGCGTCCGCGTGATACGCATGGCGTAAGAGCACCCGGAAGCACTCGAGCGAATACGATCACGCAACGTAAACATCCAACGCGCTTACGCGACGCGACCCGGGGCGTCGCGTAAGCGCGTCGGTCATGTGACCTGAAAATAACACTTTTTATTGGTGCAGAACAGTTTTGGTTTCATAATGATGAAATCCCTGGTCTTGTGACCTGAAAATAACACTTCTCATTGGTTCAGGCCTTTTTTTTTCCATATGATGAAAGACCCCACCTTTTTTCCTTATTCTGACTTTGTCCTTTGACTTAGGAAGACCTGTTTTGCAATCTTTGAGGTATATTTTGTACTTTGAAATGGCTACAGTAGCAGCAGCTGGAGCATCTGCACCACCACCACCACCACAACCACCAAGAGGACCACCACAAGATTACATTGGTGGTCAACAAGAGGAGGAAGAGGAGGAGGAGGAGGAGGGGAGGAGAAGATGGCTGGAAGAACACAATACCCCATACCAGCCAAGACCACACATTGTATGGGAGTTTTTTCGATCCCAGAGGGGAAGAAAAAAGTCAATGCGGCCAAGGTGACTTGCCTAATCTGTGGCATAGAACTTTCTAGGGGGAACCCGAATAAAAAATATTCATTCGGAAAGAACACCATGATTAGACACATGCAGCGCAGGCATCAGATCAACTATTCTGCTGCAGAGATGAGGGAACTGGCCAGTAACCCTCCCCAATATACAACCACCACCTCCAAAAGAAAGCAACCCACTCCGTCGGGACCAAAGGCAATTGAGACGATCCCTTGCATTCAGCCACGGTTTGCGGATTTCCGAATAACATGTATTCATTGTGGGAAGACCATCTCCTATGGTGAACTGAGCATAAAACTCATCGTCCTTGCTGGGGACAACCACAAATGCCCCAAAAAACCCTAATTTTTTCATTTTTTTTTTTGCTCCAGCTGTGCCATTTTCAATTCCCTGTTTTTTCGTTTCTCCCCATGAAAAATACAAAAAAATATAAAACTGTTCAGAAAACCCAAAAAAAGTAAAAAATGTTCAAAAAAACAATAAAAAAAATATAAAACAACAAAAAGAAGAAAAAAAACAGTTCTTTTTAGAACTACCTCCAATTTATAAAAAAAGCTACATTTTTTAAAAACTCTGTCATTCTTCTTTCCCCATGGGCCCCTCCCCGGTGTGCGTACCGGGCGCTCCCCCCGCGCAAATCAAAAAAATAAATATATATATATTTTGCTCCGCGGGGCCTAAAGTAAAATAGTTTCCCTACTCTTGTTTACGCTGCAGTAGGAACAGTAAATGAACCTCTGCAGCTTAACACTTTCCTTACTGTTGTGTTGTTTAGAGAGGGAATAGTAAATTTCACTCCACCAAAATCCAACATTTTCCCTACTGTTGCACTATTTGGACTGGGAACAGTTCATTCTACCCCTTCCAATTCCAATACTTTCCCTACTGTTATCCTGTTTGGAGTGAGAATAGTAAATTTAACCCCTCCGAAGTACAACACTTTACCTATGATTGTGTTTTTTTCATGGGAACAGTAAATGTAACCCCTCTAAGTCCAGCGCTTTCCCTACTGTTGCACAGATTGGTATAGAAATACTAAAATATTACCCTTACAAAGTAAGGGTATTATATTACCCTTAAAAAGTAAGTACCCTATTGTTGCACTGTCTAGAGTAAGAATAGTAAATGTTACCCCACCAAATCCAAAATGTTCTTCTCTACTTGTCCTTTTTGGACTCAGAATAGTAAATGTAACCCCTCGGAAGTCCAACACTTTCCCTATGGTTGTCTTGTTTGGAGTGTGAATTGTAAATTTAACCCCTCTAATAGATGTTAACCATCCGAAGTCCAATGCTTTCCATACTGTTGTAAAGACTGGAGCGGGAATAGTAAATTATACCCCTCCAAAGTCCAATACTTTCCCTACTGTTGGGCTTCTGGAAGTAGAAAAAAGAAATGTAACCTCTCCAAAATCCAATGCTTTCCCTGCTGTTGCACAGACTGGAGTGGGTATAGGACATTTTAACCCCTATGAAGTCCAAAGCTTTCCCAACTGTTGTTTAGAGTGGAGAGGGAATAGTGCATTTACCCCCCATAAATCCAACCCTTTCCTACCATTGTGTTGCTTGGGGTGGAAATAGAAATAGTAACCACTCGGAAGCCCAATACATTCCCTACTGTTGTTTACAATGGAGTGGGGAATAGTCAATTTAACCATCTGAAGTTCAACACTTTCCATACTGTTGCACTGACTAGAGTAGCAATAGTAAACGTAAACCCTCGGAAGTCCAACACTTCCCCTACTATTGCAGTGACTGGAGTAGGAATAGTGAATCTAACTCCTCCAAAGTCCAACACTTTCCCTACTGTTGCATAAACTAGATTGGGAATAGTTTATGGAACTCTGAGGTGATTTGCAATGGCCTAATCATGTATGCCAGGGGTACTTTATCCCATATAATACATGGTCTCAGCATCACCTTTCTCACAAACTACTTAAAACCTTGGTGCATAGCTCTTCTTATGAAAGAGTGAGAATGTTTGCAAACATGAAGAACAAAAATAAAGCCTCTAGTACAAAATTAAACACATCAAACACTGCTTAGTTATTTGTTGTAAACAAATATCAGAGACAGTTCAATACAATAAGTATTGTTTGTTAAACTGCACTAGCTCAAATGTGTAGAATCAGTCAGAAGGATTCTAGCTTTTCTCTATTTCAGGAGTGCAAAATAATTAACATATTCTCTCTGCTTGTCATTACAAGTCATTAAAATAAAGCAGAAGAAAGTGAATCATTGCTATGTTATCATTGCTTTGAACAGCTACTTCTATTATGCTCCATTACCTGACCTGCCTTTCACCTTGGCAGCTGGCTCTCGTAGTAGGCATTGTGACATCAGAACTTGACTGTAATACCTAATGATAGTCAAGTTCTGAGATCTTATCTATATAACTGGTGACTGGGTGCGTCACAAGTCAGCGATTATAACGAAATTGGAGACTGCCACTTATACAAGGATTACAGAATCCCATGTATTATATATGTAATTCCTCAGGGTGCTGTGCTCCATAACATGTCCCCAGCTGTCCCCTAACTAATGCTTTAGCCCACACAAGAGGACTTTCAATGGCCAGAAGCATTATAGTGGCAGCCTCAGTAGTCAATCAATTATTCAATGTAAACTTAATTTGGTTTAAATAAAAAAACATAAAACTACATAAAAATATGGCAATTACTTTGAGATCACAGATAGCTAAAATATTGCTTATAAGAGGCATTGCCCGCAATCAATGAAAAACTAATAACTAAATAAATACCTTTCAACATATCAAAAATACAATCATGAAATCCATCATGGCAGACAGTACAAGTTCACAGCTTCGAAGGTTATAACTATGGCCAACAGCGTCTGAATGTAGCAAACCAAAAAGTTATTGGAAAACTTTCCTCAAGCTGATAGTATGCTGCAAATATTTAACTACTGCCCAGCAAACATGTATTAGTGGTAAAATGTGTATATCTTCATCATCTTTGTGTTCAAGATCATTAATTTGCCTATTAAAAATAATCCATAAAAATGCAAAATGCAGTTGAAATACTGAAATAATTGGGTCGATAATAGAATTACAAGGAATCATACAATTGCATACTAGATCTATCGTGGACTGCACAATTAAAAAAAGGCCGTTATGCAAATATGGGGATGACATGAATGGTCAAAAACATAATAAGGGCCTAAATTGGGTAGAAGTTTACATTTTCAATACTGGCAAGAGAAACCATATATTTATTTATTTATTTAACTTGTAGAGCGCACTACCACCACAGAAGGCATACTGGCGCTGTTGAATCAACACAAAGAGGGACGTGGTAATGAAGAAACAGGAGACCGGACGATCGACTATGTTTTAGGAAACAGCCAAGTTTTAAGTCTTCTTCTAAAGGAACACAAGTCATTAAGTTGCCTTAGTTCCAAGGGGAGTTGGTTCCAAAGCTTAGCAGCAGCGTACCCAAAGGTTCGCCCACCTGACCTGACTTTCCTAACTCTCGGCGTTATGACCAGTCTAGCCACCGAAGAGCGGAGACATATCGCAGGCGCATACCACTTGAATTTACGCTGCATAGACACCGGACCCTCTCTGTGTAAGGCTTTAAACACTACGCAGAGAGACTTAAAGTGGACTCTCTGTGCAAGAGGAAGCCAGTGTAGTTCCGCCATCGCCACTGAGGAGGCAGATCTTCTAGGCCACCCCAGGGCCAGTTTGGCAGCTGTCGACTGGATCCTCTGCACCCTTTCAAGCAGAAACTTAGGTGACTCAAGAAACAGGGCGTTACAATAGTCGAGCCTGCTGAGAATGGTGCTGCGGACTATCATGGCCCTTTCATAAGATGGAAGCAGATGAAGGAACTTCCTTCCGCAGGGACCTAATAATGGCCAGACAGCAGGTCACGGTTTTCCTGACCTTTGATTCTAAAGTAAGTTTCGAATCAAACAAGATGCCCAGATTATGCATCAGCTTTGCCGGTTGTACCGTGGTCATGGTACTTGCTGGCCAGAAATTACAAGGTAAGGCACTAGGTAAGGCAGAGGGAATCCTGTCCCTCGGACAGTAAAGCACCTCTGTCTTATCTGCATTAAATTGCAGCGAATTCTCCTTCAGCCAAGAGGTCATATCACGCAGGCAGTCTTGAAACACTTCTGTTGATATTGATTGATCACCTTCAAGGGAGAAGATCAACTGTGTGTCACCGGCATAGTTGATAATGTTAATGTTATGCTTTTTGATGACAGCAATCAGAGGTTTCATGTAGATGTTAAATAAAATAAGGCTGATAGCCGAGCCCAGTGGAACGCCATGTGAGATAGGAAAGTGGGTAGATAGAAAAGGGGGAAGGGATACCGCTTGCTGTCTACCCCCTAGGAATGACCCCAGCCACCTCAGGGCGGTTCCCCTCACCCCAACCTCCCTCAACCATTTCAGCAAGATCCCGTGGTTGACTGTGTCAAACGCGGCAGACAGGTCAAGCAGTACCAGCAATGCTGACTGTCCCCTGTCTGCCCGCATCCGAAGTTCGTCCATCACGGTCACCCGAGCCGTTTCAGTTCCATGAGATGGTCGAAACCCAAACTGCACCTCATCAGGTAAGTCGTGTTGCTCCAAGTACTTGGAGAGAGTGCTACTCAGCACTCTTTCCACGACTTTGGCTGGAAAAGGCAGGAAGGAGATGGGCCTGAATTTCTTAAGGCATTCCCGGTCAAGCGAGGGCTTCTTTAGCAGAGGTGTTACCATTGCTTGTTTCCACTGTGCTGGAACCATCCCACTGGCCAATGACTGATTACAAATCCGTTGAAGAGTGGGGAACAACTCTGCCTTAAATTCACTCCAGATTTTAAAGGGTAGAGGATCTATTGGAGACTCTGAGTGGACACCACCGGCCACCCTCTCAAAGTCAGCCAGTCCCAGGGACACAAACTCAGAAAGGCAGTGAGGGACCTCATCATCTACACAGACGGCATTGTCGCCACTACCCATCTCCAAGTCTTCTGTTCCCGAGGAAAACTGACCCCCTCCCAGATCATTAATAATGGTATTAATTTTTTCTTTGAAGAACCTTGCTAGGTCTTCACAGAGTTCTTCGGAGAGAGGTATCACGTTCTTCACACACTCCGGGTTAGTCAGGCTGTTTAAGATGTTAAAGATACTCCTTGAGCTATTGGGTGCCTTAAGTATCTGGGAATAGTAGTGATCCGCCTTAGCCATATTTATCGCTTTCTTGTAGCTCGAGATTTTAGATTGCTACGTAGTTTTATCAGAGTAAAGATATCTACGTCTTCATCTCCTTTCGGCCTGCTTACAGTCCAATTTCATACTTTTTAAGTTTTCATTGAACCACGCAGCAGAGGGTCCACCCCTAACACGATGATTTTTTAGGGGGGCTACTACGTTCTCACTACAAAAAGAAGCATAGTTCTCAGCAGCAAACTGAGATGGAGAAAAACTATCATCCACCCTAAACATAGTTGCGACACCCTTCGATCGCACGAGGGACTTCCAGTCTCTGCTCACATAGTCAAGGGACATATTAGTGCCCTGACCATGGTAGGAAGCATCATTAACAAAAAACTTAATCAACAAGTGGTCTTACCACTCCATTGAAAGATTTCCCCGATCAAAAGATGATTAGTCTCTGAGAAAATCAAGTCCAACATGTGCCCACCTGTATGAGTGGCCCTGGGCTCTTGCTGAAAAAGACCCAGGCCCTCACAGAACTGAAGGACATATAGCCTGTAACAAATCAAATTTCTAATAGTACTTAGACTACAACTCAATGACAGCCCTTGTTCCCACAGATTCAATGTGATCAGAAAATATGGTTCTATACCAATGGTGGGATATATTAGGAGATAATGTTGAATAGAGGGTTTGTTTACTCCACCTCAGGTTCACCGACAGAATATCGATGTTAAAAATATAGATGCCAAAAATATTGAGGTACTAATATAGAATGCAAAAATATAGATTCCCTATACTTAAACAGGTAAGTAAAAAAATATTGATGGAAAAAATGTAGTTGTACAAAATATCGATTTATATATATATATATATATATATATATATATATATATATATATATATATATATATATATATATATATATATATATATATATACCAAGAGCCTGTGTGCTCGAAACGCGTCTTCTTTGTGCCCATTAAAGAATACCTGTTAATCTACCCGGCTGGAGTGGCTTGTGATTCCTTCACGTTGCTGTGCAGGAGGTTCGAGTGAATATATATATATATATATATTCCACTATGACAGCGCTCCTGCTGCAACCCCTCGCCTTCGTGGGTGTGGCTCGAACCGGCGGAGCAGCCGGAATCAATATGCACAATGTAGCGGCGTTCCTATCTCTAACTCTGTGGAGTGCGAAACGCGTCACGGAGAGATTTATGAAGCAATAAATCTTTTTTCTTGGTAACCCTGGAGTTTGCTGAGTGATCCTTATCCGAGTGCTCGATAGGAACGCCGCTACATTGTATATATATATATATATATATATATATATATATATATATATATATATATATATATATATATATATATATAAAAGAATACATATTAAATAATGAAATTAATTTAAAATAAAGAAGATTTAATATACATTATAAAGAATATACCAAATAAACTTAATTAAGAAAAGTTAAACACATACATAATAATTAATATATATATATATGTATATTTACTTTAAAACAATTATTATTTTATCATTTTAAAATTATATACATATATATACACAAATAACATAAATTATAATTAAAAAACATTCTATTATAAATTAAAACATTAAACTATTTAAAAATTGTTAAACTTAAATTTCCCACTCCAATGAGTGCAACAGTAGGGAAAGTGTTGGATAGCAGAGGGGTAAAAATTACTATTCCCACTCCAGTGAGTGCAACAGTAAGGAAAGTGTTGGACAGTAGCGGGATAAAATGTACTATTCCCACTCCAATGAGTGCAACAGTAGGGAAAGTGTTGGATAGTGGCGGGATAAAATGTACTATTTCCACTCCAATCATTGCAACAGTAGGGAAAGTGTTGGATTGTGGAGGGGTAACAATTAATATTCTCACTCCAGTCAGTTCAAAATTAAAAACAAACAAAATATTAACAACAAAAATATTTAATAAACAAAATATATAAATATGTTAAAAATTAAAATGCACATATATTTAATATTTAAAAAAACATATTATAATGTTAAATACACATGACAAATACCTTCAAATACTAAATAAAATGAAATAGAAAATATTTTCCAAAAATAAATAGTTTCAATTAGTCATTACTTTTTTTATTTTCTACCCTGTAACACCACACAATTCACAACCCACATCTAAATAAAAAATACTTCCATATTTAACATAATTAATTACCAATTAAAGAAATATTATTAATTAAAAAACTAATTAAACTCATAAAAATGATTAACTTCCCACACTTTACTCCTATAATCCCCACAACACACAGCTACTACTAAACTGTAAAAAAATTAATTACACAATTAAAACTTATTTTCAATTAAAAAACTAATAGTATTTAACAAATAATTATACAGTAAGTAAAATTAATTTACTCCTCAACTTTTACCCCTATAAAAGTAAAACCCACATGCAAAAAATAAACAATTACCCTAATTAAATATTGATTAATTGATTAATATTATTGATCTACTAATTATTAATTAGTTAATATTTATTAACATCTAATTATTAATTCATTGAAAATAAATTATTCCCATCCTTTACCCCTATAGCCCCACAAACTGCACCTATAATGAATTACACAATGTCCATAATTTATTTTCAATTAATTAATATTAATTAACAACTTATTATTATTTAATTTAAAATAAATTACTTCCCACCCTTTACCCCTATCAACCCCACAACCCGCACCTAAAAGAATAACACAATTACCATAATCATTACCAATTTATTAATTAATAATAATAACCAACTAATTAATAATTAATTCAAAATAAATTACTTCCCACAACTAACACTATAAAATCTCAAATAAATATTAATAATTAAAAAAATAATCATTAATTTATTATATTTAAATTACTTCCCACCCTATTTCCCTATAAACCCACAACCCACTACCAAACTAAAAAACAGAAAAATGTAAGTAAAATAAATTTGATAACTACAAAATTTTGACACATATATTAAAAAACATAAACAATACTTATACAAAAAACGTACATCACATACATTTGAAATATAAACTAAAATACATAACACTAATTGAAAAATTGATATTTTAAAGAACTATATTTTTTCCAAACAATAGTAATGACTTCTATAGTCTTTGCTTTACCTGCTCTTGTTCCTTGCCTGCCGCCACTGCCGGAAACTTTTCATTGCCACTACTGCTGGGATCAACGCACTGTTGGAGCATTGCTGTGCGGGCCCACCAATACCGGCATTTCTTCCAGACCTGCCCTGCCGCGAAGGAGGAAGCCTACAGCTCCCAGGGTGCATCACACCAAGCACAGCTGCAGGGACTGAGGGGGAGGCGTGGTGATTGCGCTTAAAGCGCTGCCTCTCCCCCCGCGGCGTGGGAGTCTTTGCTTTACCTGCTCTTGTTCCTTGCCTGCCGCCACTGCGGGGAACTTTCCATTGCCACTACTACTGGGATCAATGCACTTGTGGAGGGCTGCTGTGCAGATCCACCAATACCGGCATTTCTTCCAGACCTGCCCTGCCACGGAGGAGGTAGCCTACAGCTCCCAGGGTGCATCACACCAAGCACAGCTGCCATTGAGTGAGGGGAGGCATGGTGATCACGCTTAAAGCCCTGCCTCTCCCCCTGCGGCACAGGGTGCTCGTGGGACGGAGCCCGGACAAAGGGCGGGCCCGTCTGAGCCCGTCAGAGACTGGCAGAGGCTGGGCTGGGCCACCTTATGTTCATCTGTCACTCACACTAACTTTAACAAGGAACTGTGTTGGTATAGGTATAACTGACTAACTGCGATGCCTCCCGTGGGAGCTGGCCCGACCAGTAAATGCAAGGCTAGGGTGGGTGGGGGGATGGTGGGAACGCTTGATGCCTTCCTGTCAAGGGCAGAATCTGTGTTGATTCATGAGATTCAATTAACAGAACCTAGGCTTTCATTAGATCCTTTGCTGACTCCGACTAATAATTGCATGGTTTATTTGCCCGTTTTAATACACACCGATATATCCTCCGCTCTACCGCCTTCTCTTTTAAGTCAGCCCAGTCAGGGTTCTTGCATTTCACTACCAGACATTCCAATTAGTCCAGATGCTAATTTATGTACATTGATGCTTTCAACCAGAAGAAAAGGAAAGGTTGGGGACCTATCAAGGCTATCCCACAGCCTTCTTGTGGGGTTAAACGGAAGGTAGTCATGAGGGCAAACAAAGGTAGCAGACAAACCCTCAAGGTACCTGCCGATGTTGCAAGCCCACCCATACCCATTGAGGAATCACTCCACACACGGATAGTGCAGGGAATCTCCAATCTTCTAGACCCGCTGATGCAGAAACTGACCCAAGTAGAGGAAAGACTCACAAAATTGGAGCAGGTCCTGTCCCTTCCTACATCAAAATGTGTTGGAGTACGGTTGGATGTTGGGTCCAGTACCACTCGGGGGAAGGGGGGGTCGGGGGAATAGGGGGGATGTCACCAAGGCACGGAACTCCATCAACCCAGCCCATATTGCTAATCCTCATAGCCCTTTGATCCAGGGAAGCCTTAGTACCCAGGGGTTGCAGCAAGATTTGAGAGAAACACGTACCCATTCGACCGCGCACCGTAGGTGTTCAGTGTGCCCCTACATTTTTACATCTCCTCCCCGTAGTGGCCCCTTACACTGTAGTTTTAGGTAATGTCCCCGGGCTAGCCCCACAGGTAAATGAGGATTGGTCAACCTTGAGAAATAAGGCACTTCACCTACTGAGTACAAGGATGGGGATCAAGAATCGATTATTTAATGAATTTAAAATGGCCCGCAGAACACCTTGGGTAGGGAAGTCCCTCAGGGGTGATTGTGTGGTATTAAGTTTCCTGACCCCTGGCTTGCTTCACCAAATTTTGGAGAGGGCTGGGGACCTTGTTGTTACGGACGATATCTCTGTTCTCCCATTGGGTTACTTATATCGAACCAATAACACCTCCAGTATGGTTGGAAGGAGCGGGTTTTCCCAAACACCTGATAATATTAACTACCCTGTTCCCCTCAATAATTGTTTTGATGTACTCACCTCTTTAGAAGACATTGACTGACTGATCGAGCCCAACCGTATGGATCCATCTGGGTCCTCCTTGCTTAGGGAGTCTGAGGCTGTTGGCAATTGCCTCCCCATATGCACCCCTCTGAATTTTCCAATAAGAACCCGGGCTGACACGACAGAGGGGAATGCATCCTGTAACTACCTAGGCCATCTTGGGGGAGTTTGCTTCCCCCAAGGGAAACAGAGAATGGAAGGGTGGGATGTTTTGGGCGACGCCCATTTAGCAGCTCCAGCCATATCCAACTGCTATCATGGTCCTGAAGTGCAGGTGGACAAGACTTTCCTTTCCATTCATTCCCCTTATGGAAGCCCGCGCCAAAGGCAGGCCAGGTCTGTTATGACAGTGGGCTTTTGGAACAAAGCAGGTCTTCAGCAGAAAACAGTATCCTGCGACTGGGCGGGGTTTATAGATCAGTTTGATCTTTTGGCATTCCAGGAAACTTGGTCTATTGACCCGGTTTACCACCAGGTTTTTAAAAATGTTTCTAAACAAGCCCAACGGGGTCTGAAAGGTAGACCCATAGGCGGTCTGACTTGTTGGGTTAGACAGCAAAGGGGGTGCAGGTATGAGATGGTGTCTATCGACAGCCCAGATATAATGGTATTACGGCTATGCTCGGACCAAGACCATGACATGCTGATAATTAACATCTATGCCAGAGGGCAACCAGGTGGGAGGCGCTGGGAGACAGTCGCCCTTCTTGACAGCTTCCTAGGCAGCCGGAGGGGTGGGTGTAACCTGATCATTTTGGGGGATTTTAATTGCACCTTTGAACCGTTTGACATGGGGGCAGAGCGGCACATTCGAAGTGGCACATTCCATCCCTAGATCTGTGCCCTATAAAAAAATGGGCAGAAGCTGCCCTGCAACGCAAGGGGCTATGCCTGGAAAGGGGTGTGCGAGCAGTTAATGGGAGGTCTCAATCAGATAGGAAAGGTGCGCATACATTAAATAATGGGTTGTGGAGTAGCCTCATTGATTTTATCATGCTTAATATCGAATCATGGCATTCCCTTCTCGACATGATGGTCCAGAAACGCACAGAAAGCGACCAAGACCCCCTTATTCTAACATTTAAGGCCCCAGGCACACTAACCATCCCTAATAAGTCAGAGGAAGGCATACGATCGGAAGTCTTGCTTTCAAGTGACATGAGGAGAGTAAGATGGCCCTGGATTATCAAGAATGAAAGGGGTTTGGGTGCTATGAAGGCTCTGGTTGCCCATTCAATAACATGTCCCCAAAGTTGCCCCTCCCAGGGAGATATTAACCAGATTATCCCCTGGTTTAGAAGGATCTGTTCCTAAACCTCAAAACCTTTTTTTTTAAAACGAGCAAAAAGAAGGCAAAGGAAGGGGTACCAATGGCCACTTGGTACAATAAAACCTGTAGAGAGGCGTCCCAGCAATTGACAAGGGCTATCAGGTCGAAAGATATGGGAAAGGTCAAACATGCTAGGGTCAACTATAAAGATACCCAACAAAAAGCAAAAAAGGAGTGGGATAACAACCGTTGGCAAGATTTGCTTCTGGCAAGCAATGAGAAAAACCTGGCAACATTTTGGCAGTTAGAGAAGCGGGGAAGTGGTGGGACACCTAATACACCTACAAATTATGTCCTGCCGGACCAGTGAACCTAATACACCTACAAATTATGTCCCGCCGGACCAGTGGACCCGGTTCTATAAGGCCCAATTCTCTACGCCCATTAATTACCTGGAAAATTTTAAAATCTCCACACTGATACCCACCCTACTATTTAACGCAACAGAGGTTGCAACAGTCCTCTCTCTGGCCCTGAGTGGAAGGGCCCCGGGCCTTGACTGTGTTCCTGCAGACTTAATCGCCCAGGACAAGGACAATTCGGTGATCTAGATTACTTACCTTGAAAATGCCATTGCTAGCGGCGGGAGTATTCCTGATACCTGGTCTGGTGCAGTCATAATTCCGGTGTATAAAAAGGGGGACCGCGCATTACCTGGCAACTATAGGCATATTAGCCTCATAGACTCTATTCAGAAAATAGTTGCGAGGCTAGTACTGAGCCGAGTGCAGCAGTGGATAGAGGAATTTAACATATTATCACCTATGCAGGCAGGGTTCCGCCCCCACACCAGCACAATCGACCAAGTGCTCAGAATTGTGATGATATTCTGGCAGGTTGTTACTCTAGGTGGGGGCACGCTATACGCGGCCTTCATTGATTTGAAGTCTGCATTCAACCTTGTTGCTCGTAATAAAATGTGGAGTGCCTTTTTGGAAGTATGGATGCAGACGGAGCTGTTACCAATGATAGTTAAATTGCATGACCATAACTATGCCCAGGTCCGATGGGGAACACATGAAGATGTTACAGACAGATTCCCGGTGGTAAAGGGTGTGCGCCAGGGATGTGTCCTTGCCACTACATTGTTTTCTTTATTCATCAACAGGGTGGTACAATATTATTCCACATGCCCTACCGATGCTCCATCTTTGGGGGGGCCTGAAAACCCCCCTACTCATGTTTGCGGACGACATATTGATTCTATCTAAGACTCAATCTGGTCTACAGGTTGCCTTGTCCCGTTTTGAGGAGTTCTGCCGCTACCATGAGCTGGTGGTCAACGTGGATAAGACTAAGTTTATGGTCCTCCACTCACAAAAGGTTATGAGGGGCAAGGTCCACATGAATAGTGTTTTTTTAGAGCAGCCTGATGTACCTGGGGGTAACCTTAAACAGGAAATTGCATTTGAGCCCCAAATCGATATGCTTGCCCTGAAACACTCACAGCTCGCAGGTGCTGTCTTAAAAGAGCACAGGCTCTCCTTTACCAAACCCCTAGCTCCCGCTCCTAAAATATATAATTCAAAGGTTATGAGTGCAATTCTATGTGGCGCAGAATTGTGGGGTCCTGAGGACATCACTCCTATGATTATTGCCCAAAACAAATTTATGCGGGCACTAACATGTTTGCCACAATCCACCCCCTTGGTGCCCCTGTTTTTGGACCTGGGATGTTTTAGCATTATGGACCTAGCCCAATTTAGGCCTACAGCCTTGTGGAGAAGGCTGTGGGCCACCCCTGAGCTCTCCTTGTACGCCAAAGCCCTATTAGATTTTAGGGGGGTTGGGTGCCTAAGCCAGATTAAGTGGTTTAGGTATATAAAATAATCCTTGATAGATATGGGGATGGGCACACTGTGGGAGAACCCAGAAACGACCCCCCTTCCGACCGAAAAAGAGCTCAAAGCAGCCTACATTGACATAGTGAAGTCCAAGCGGTTTTCTTCTACCACCAGGCCTACCTTGACTAGGGAGTTTTTTGTCACTCAAACGCAAAGCTCGATTTGAACAAAATTGGGACGCCATTTTAAAACCACTGGATAGGAAGCTTTACCACCAGTTTAGGGTAGGCTCCCTTCCTACTAGAGTTTTTTCTTGCAAATGGTTCAAGCCAATGTCTGATCTGTGCCTGCTGTGTTTAGGCCAGTAAGAATCAGTTGCCCACTTTCTTTTTGCATGCCCAGCCTACAAGCCACCAAGGATGAAATGGCTTAAACCCATTCGTTCCAACTTAGGTACGAGAGACGCTACAGAGGCTCTGAGGATGAACAGACATGCACTCAGGAACCTATTGTGATTGCCATGGCAAAAATTCCTGAGCTGGGCATGGGTGATCCAGGCAAACAAAATCAAGGGCTTATCATCCTGACCTGTTTTAATTCATTTAATTTTTATTTCTTGGGATGTATATCAGACTGTGTCCGCCATGCCGTTGTGTACCGAGGTAGGGTTTCTGATCCTCGGTAAGACCTGGGTAGTCCTTTCGCCGGAATGCAGGTCTCTTGGTCTTCCCTTTTCCACTCCCTTCATAAAATTGTAATTGAGCGGAGATTTTTTTTCACAATTTCTAATTAGATGTTTTAATAGTACATCAGTGTTTGTGAATTAATGGTTTAAGGTTCTTTTTAAGTAACTTATTGTGTCCGACCTAGATTTGTGTAATTTTGGTATTGTCCATTCATCCTGTTACCAAAGTTTTATATTTGCCTATATTTTCCGATAGTATGTCTTTTATGGTTTTATAACCGAAAAATAAGACTGATGAACTGAAATGACTTTTTGAAAATGATATTGCTTGCCATAAATTCGATATTCTTGACCACAATATTCTTGCTGTTGATATTTCTGCGTCACTATATTTCCAACTTAATATTTGTGTAAGTCAACATTTCCAACTAAATATTCTATCTGAATACCTTTTAGAATCATCAAATAAGGCAGGTCTTCACAATCTTAAAAAACTAGATTTAAAGTACGCAAGCCAAGGAATATGTCTTCCCATGTCATGGTGCAGGCAGTGCTAGATTATATTTTGGTTAAATATCACCTTTTGATTGCTTCAAATTTGTAATCAAAGTTTCAGAGAAGTGAGCCTAATATTATCCATACATACATACATCAGCCCATGCTCCTCATGGCACACAAAATAAGGACAATAGGTGGGTGGGATAATACCTTGTGGCAGAAGTGATTTTCTTCTGCCTGGAGACAAACAGCAATGGAGTACTCCCATGCACCAGTGCCATAAGTGGCCACTGGGACACACTGAAGGCCAGATGTAGGTAGGCAAATACCGGTCGGTAATGGCCAAAATTCGGTAATTTCGGAAAATGAGATGTAGGGCCACCTAAAATACAGATTCTGTAATTTTACCGAATCGGTAATTTTACCGAAGCGGTAAAATTACCGAATCAGTAAAATTATCGAATCTGTATTTTGCGATGTAGGTAGCACTGTAATCAGTGCTACAGAGCTTTCAGAATTCGTTATTTACCACCAACTAGAAGTTGCTGGTAAATAATGAAAAGCCTTGAAAAGCATTTTTTTTTGCTTTTAAAACGCTGCCATGTTGCAGAGATACATGCCCTTAGGCATGTATGTCTGGAAAATGTGCACCCCTACACGGTTGAGGGGTGCAACAGGGTGTCAAAGTGACACCCTGCCACCCTTCAATGTTTCCCCCAATTACCGAATCGGTATTTACCGATTCGGTAATTGCCATTGATTCCTATGGGCCTACAGGCCCATAGGAATGAATGGCAATTACCGAATCGCTAAATATCGATTCGGTAATTACCGAATCTTACCGATTCGGTAATTTAAAAATAGAAATTACCTACATCCCATTTACCTACTCTTAAATACCGAATCGGTATGATTCTGTATTTAAGAATAGGTAAATCGAGATTACCTACATCGGGCCCTGAGTGTTATATTTTGTTAGAAAAGGTGCCTACCTACCAAGGGTATAAGATTAAAAAGAGCACTGATCATCTGAACATATTTTAAGCATTTAGCGGTGTTCCTGTTCCGGGATCCATGCGAATTAAAATTACCCCCAGGTACGGGAAGCTATTCACTAATGACAGAACATTTCAATTATAGTTAATAGGTGTCATGTTAGACTTCTTACCACCACATATCATAAGATGGGACTTACTATAATTGATATCCATCCCTCAAATCAGCCAGGAATGTGACAAAGGGTTGTAAGAGTCTCTTGATGCTCAGAGTTGTATGATCTTGTCTATCCAAGGGACATCCTGCCTGCGTTGGACCTGTTGGGAGTTAAAGTTGTTAATGTAAAAAATAAAAAGTCTAGTGACTCACCCCTCTTGGCAATTTAAATGGCTCGGAGCACTCTTTGTTTGGCCCATAACAAACTCTAGCTGAGACATTTAAATGAAAACAATGTAAAATACTAACTAGGCTGACATCCAGACCCATGCCTGGTAATATTTGCCAAAGTTTAGACAGGTTATCCTGATCGAAATAGTGGAGAGGTCTATAAAAGTAAGGTACAGTGAGCTGTCATCTGCAGTCACACATTTTCCCTATTAATAGGTGGAGATTCAGTCACTGATCAACGGTGCCTAGACCCTTCCTGAATCCATATTGACAGGGTTTTGCTGAGGAATCAATCAGTGAAATAGGGCGATAGCACCGAGATCAGTTCTATCCCCGTTCTTAAAAATGGGTGCAATGATCGAGGTGGATCAGGTGACAGGTAACATATGCGCTGACAGGGAATTAAAAAAAAACTAGCAAGCAGTGGAACAAATGATCTACGTTACACTTAAAAAGATCTATGTGAAAGCCATCTGGTCCAGGAGCTTTGTTGGAGAGGCATTCCAGAAGAGACGTAATAACTTCCTCCAGGTCAAATTTTAGACACACCTGTTGAGAATAACCTCCGAGTACAATGAAACTCACTTTAGATAGAGAATAAATTGCTGAGAAGTGCTGTATCATTCATCAACAGCATGTGAACTCTGGGAGTATTGTTGAGGGAGGGAGTTCTGATATGGGTTATAGTAGACCGGAAAAGTCCAGCATCTTCAAAATGATTGGCTAACATAATGGTCCTTCAATGGTTGGCACTAATCTCCTTCATCCTAGCATGAGGAGTTGTTTTATAGATTGCCCTACATGTTGTGATCTTGTCATTATTCCTAGTTCTAAAGCGCAGTGCACAGCGCAGGTTTCTATTTGCAGCAAAGCAAGCAGAATCGAAACATCTGGGAGATGACTTCTAAGAAACAGGAACAATTTTCAGGAGCATTGCTCTCTTTTTTTTACTAACCAGAATAGGAGGGGAAAAAATAAACCTTTACCAAACACGATATGTAAATGTTCTAATCTTTCGTACCATTACAAACATCTTTCAACTATAGCATCTACAGTTAAAATACAGTGCTGTCCAGGAGCTTAAAAGCTGTTAAAATTAGCTTAGCTGTTCGAAAGCAATAGTCCATCCTAAAACAACATCATCAAGTACAATAACGTGCATATCATAACAATGACATTTTCTTGTCGATGCCAAAATCATAATATTAATAAAGTGCTAGTTGTGGCAATGAGGTATAATATATATTTATAGTGCAATAAACCTCTTTAATCAATTCAAACAATTCTGTATTCCGATAGGTACATATCCATGAAAGCACAAATTGTATTCAGCACATAAAAACAGTTACATCATAGTAAAATATATAAAACCAGGTAAGTTAAAACAGTGTTCATAAGGTGCACATAGTTTTGCGGGCCCGCACAGCAGTTTTCAAAAAGGAAATTACTTGAAAGGCCAGTTCGTCATCTTACAGGAGGAGAATGGATCTGTATGCATATTCGAGGTGTATAGGTGAGTTATTTTTAAAATAGGGTATTAAAAGCCATTTAGCATATTTGTTATACAACTTGCAGAAAAATAAAAAGTGTAATATAGATTGCACACTCTGGCCATCGCACGGGCATGGCAAGAGATCAAGATTATTTATTTTATTTTATTTATTTTATAGCACTTGTAAGGCGCACAGCTACCCACAAAGGGTTTCCCGGCGCCAGACTCGCAAGACACACGATACCATTTAAGAGAGAACAGTCAAAGCAATTATTTATTGAACAGCCAAGTTTTTACGCTCTTTCTGAAATTCACATAACTTTCCTCTTTTCGTATGTGAATAGGCAGTGAGTTCCACAGCATTGGGCCCAGGTGGGAAAAGGATCTCCCGCCCATTCTGGCTCGTTTGAACCTTGGTACCACAAAGTTCGCAGCTGTGCCTGAACGTAGACTGCGATTAGGGAGGTAGGGTTTAGCAAGAGCCTGTAGATATTTAGGGGCAGTGCCAGCTTTGATTTTAAATAGATAACTCAGGGCCTTGAATCGAATTCGATTTTCAACCCTAAGCCAATGCAGATCCCTGAGATGTTTGGTGAGCCTAGCGGATCTAGGGATTTTGCAGAGCAGTCTTGCCGCAGCGTTCTGCACTAATTGCAGACGCTTTATCACTGCCTTGTTTGAACCCAGGTATAAGATGTTACCGTAGTCAAGCCGAGATGTCACTAAGGCATTGACCACGGTCTTCTGGGTAGTAGATGGCAACATCCAGACGATTTTGCGTAACCATTTAAGAATGGTGAAACATATACCTGCCACTTTGTTTGCTTGCTGGGTCATGGATAAACTGTCATCAATGATGACCCCAAGGTTTCTAACCTGAGAGGCTGGAGGTGGAAGTTTACCTAGTGACGATGGCCAATGGGAATCGTTCCATAGGTCTTTACTGTTCCCTAACAGGAGGACCTCTGTTTTATCTCCATTTAATTTGAGTTGGTTGGCTGACATCCAACTAAATATTTCTTGGAGGCCTACTTTTAATGCAGATGGGGTAGACAGGTCGGATTTGGAAAGTGAAAACAGGACCTGCGAATCATCTGCATAAGTCATTAAACTTAGACCAAAGTTTTCTGCAAGATTTGCCAGTGGACGTAGGTACAAATTAAAAAACAGAGGGCTCAAAATTGATCCCTGTGGCACACCGTGAGGAGAGTGGAATACCTCAGAACATGCCTCCGAAGAGGAGATCTGGAAAGTGCGGAGGGATAAGTAATATCTAATCCATTCCAGAGCTTTGCCTTCGACACCATTCTCCCCCAGCCTGTCAAGCAGTATGGAGTGAGAGATGGTGTCGAAAGCCGCACTAAGATCTAGCAAGACCAGTGCTACTGTTTGGCCGTCATCCATAAGTTCCCTGAGCTTTTCTGTGATTAATATGGAACCCGAGAGGGAGGCAAAGTACAAATGTCACAGTGCCAGCTCTTAGGCAAAAATGGAGTCCCTCTACCACCGGTCGATGGCATTTGTAAGGTAACTAACCAGCTGGTAAGAGGTGTTCTCAATTGGCAGAAAAGCAGCTATAGTTGGTTTCTTTGCCTCCCTATCTAATCTTGCGTCACTAGAGTGCGTGTAAAGTGAAGTGCGTACATCTCTTTTGATGATGAAATGTGCCTCTTTTGGATTTGTGAAAATATGCTCATAGTTAACCCTGCTTAGACTTAGGCGCACCTCTGCTAGCCATGGAATGTCCATTCCCTTTTCGCATTTAAGGCAATCTCCTATGATCTCCTGTGTGAGGGTTGCCGCCTGATTTTTGCAGATAGCTAGCCAGAATAAGGCAGGGCGTGCCTGTATATAATCTTCGATAAAATGAAGGTTCAATTCGCTATGGCAGACATATTGTGATGTAGAGATAGGGGTGCCCAGAAGATTCTGATGAAACCTTTTTTCTTCGCACTGGATACTGCAACCCCTAGCGATTCCCCAAACTTCTACACCATAAGTAGCTGTCGGAATGCACTGAAGTTTAAAAATGTTTAAAATAGCTAGACCAGCCCTTGTCATCCTTGGTTGTGGGAGGCTGAGGACCTAGTTAATGGATTTAACGAACTTGGTCCTACAGAAGCAATGTGGTCAGTCCAGAAACCATTAACAGCAAGTGCTAGTGCGTTGTAAGCTCTGGTTGCCCACAGAGATTGAGTTTGAAAGGCGCTTACTTGGTTCACCTGCCATTATAAATAATTGTTTTTAATTGGCGCATAAATCTAGGGTTGCCATAAAACCAACAAAACCCCATACTAAGATGCGTAGGGCATTAGGTGTGCAGCCCATTAAAACCGCATCATTGGCGTATAATAGTGCGGGGAGCATGTTACCATTAACTCTGGGTACATCACTGGTTAACTCAGTTAATGTTTTGTGTAGGTTGTTGATGTATATGATGAAGAGCAGGGAGCCAGGATGCCCACCTGCATGACTCCTCTGCCAACCTTGATGTCAACCTCGGTGTTAATCCTGACTCGGGCTCTCAGGTCCTTATGAAGATGTGCTAAAAAGTGTACCAGGGCCTTTTCTTACCCATAGTCTAGCACAGTTGACCACAGCCATGACCGAATTACATAGTCAAAAGCTGAGGTCAAAGCCATAAAGGCCACCTAAATGGGTGATGTCTGTGCAATGGTGTATTTCCCTATTATTAAATTGTGGTTGAGGCATTGCTCGATCGTGCCCACACTACTCTATACCCCAAGTTTTGATCTTATTATATAAGACCCTCCTAAGATTTTGAGGGCGTTGTCCTTCAGGGAGATTGGTCTATAACAACAGGGCTGGGAGCAGTCACCCTTCTTAAAAATTGGGACAAAGATGCTAGTTGATCTAGTGCCAGGCAGTGGGGCACAGGATAAGTTGTTAAAGACATTCATAAGCAGGGGGGCCCAGAATTCGGGTTTGTATTTGATGTGGTCGATAGGTAGCCCATCGGGGCCAGGGGCCTTGTTGTCGGACTCAGGTGTATGTCTTCCTCAACTTCAGATAAGGATATTGGGATCCCTATAGAGATTTGGGGCCAGGGGAGGACTTCTTCATGCGAGGGAGAGGCATACATCTTCAAGAAATTATATTGCAGCTAATTGGTGTTAATTATAGCCCCATTGATCTCATTTTCTTGACAGCAGCACAGAAGATTTTCCTATTCCTTAGTGTGGTGGCATTGGCGAGAGTGGCTCATGGATCTAGTAATGCTTCCTCCTTCCTGCGCGATAAGGCCAACTTATACTTTTGTGTAAGTGTCTTGATTTGGAGGGGGCACCTCGAATTGGTTGGTAATGGCTTTCATAATTGTCTGTTGGCCACTGAACACTCGCCCTTGAACCATCGGGAGCCTTGCGGTGAAACGCCTAGATGTTTAATAGTGCGGACTTACCAGACTCAAATAGTTTGACGAATGACCTCAGGGTTGTGTTCTTGTTCGGACAAGCAGGTGTCGCAGGGATTCTGCTCCAACACAGAACTGTGCACAGAGACCCAGGACCTCAGTGAATTGTGGTGTACTAAAACACTCACCTTAGTGCCGAGAAACCCTAACCAGCTAGCATCAGTGTCACATTAGCTCTTCAGCCTATAGCAAAGGAACCAATGATTAGACAACCCAGAACATGCGACTTAGGTTATACTCAGGAATGGTGGGAAGCAAGAACACTCTTTTGTTATACTCTCATACCAGTCCCCAACAGGAGTGAAAAAGAGACACAGAAAGGTTAAAATATTTATTTTAATGAAGTGCTCTAAGATGCAGTATTTTTGCTAACATAAGCAGACATATGATTAGACATAATATAAGCAGCATTGTTACAATTCCATAAAAAACAAAAGGAGAAATCATATTACAATGATGGGGAAAATAGGTCCTACAGCACCGAGTAATTCACACTCCCTAGGTAGGAATTATGTTTTATAAAATATAGAAGGTCTCTTAGGCTTCTGCAGGGGACACAATACCTCTAGAATCAGCAGAAGTGTATCACATCAGGATCTGAAAATGCCCTCTGTCTCTCTGGACAAACGGGCTTCTTTCAAGTGTCTGCAATCATGCTTACTGTGCATTATTAAAGACGCCTGAATCACCTTGGCTTGCAGCTGCATATATGTTATGGCTAAAACATGAGCTGATCAGCTTTGACAACAGCTACCTTGTTATGATAAACTTGGAGGCTTCAGCACTCAGTGTGCAGACTAGAGTCACGATGTAAGTCTAGGGATGCTGAAAACAAGCCTTTCTTATGTGAAACATTTCACATAGCCTAACTTACAACAACAGTTATATGCAGTGCCATGTGCAAAAGCGGCAAAAAGGTAAAATGGCATTTAAACTTCTAATAAGCCTATGCTAACTTAACAATGCGAGCAACAAGGCACAGCCCACACTACACCCTCCCTTCACCGGAGACCCCACAATAACGTGGGCAAGTTTGAGAACGCAGAGTTCAAGTTCGAATGAGACAGAACCAAGTTAAAGAATTTTGCCGCCAAAATGGATAATAGGGAGTACAATCCGAATTAGTAACCCAACATTTTTTTAAAAACCCAACAGGGATGTATAGTGTCAAACAACATGTAACCTAAAAAAGGGATAGAGAAAAAAATGAAGGGAAAAAATTCATCAATCCATTACGCGTCTATGAAGCAGACAACATCGTAACATCAATCTAACAGCGTATAGGCACAGTACGTTGCAACCGCCTCCAATAGAAAGTCATTGGTATCATCAGTGAACATTTCAGCCATCCAATTCAGTAAAGGAAAAGAACACACTTGTTCTTCAACAGCCGGAGCCTCTAGCAAAATCAGAGGACAACTTGGGTGTTCTTCGAGGTAACTGCGTGCCAGAAATTCATTGCCTGCTTTCCATATGTTTCAATTGCCTAGGACCCCTACACCCGCTGTCCAGGCCATAATCCCAACTCCAGGACAGTCTATTTCATGAGCAACTAAGGGACTTATTAATAGATCATAATCCGGGTTAGGAGACACCGTGTTACAGAGAGACAAATCCAGAGCCCATTCAAATCGGCAATCCAGGCAGTGGAAAACTGGCTGCACGCATGTAAAGTAAGAGAACCGGAAAGATAAACCATATGCCACACTCAAAGTAGCCAGAGGTAGCGATCCATAGTATTCAAGCATCCGGTTACAAAGTTGGAGAAGTTGGGGCAGACTCTGGTGGGGCACAGAATGTGCAACCATTTTGGAGTAAGTAAATTCACAGCAATACACCGGCACCCAAGGCGAGAATTAATGGGAAACCACCAAAGACGCTGGAAAAAATAGAATGAAAAAATGCCGGTATCACACCAAATATAGCTTGGAATGAAGACACAAGGCCAGAACTTACTACTTAAAAAAAAAATAAGCCAGGCCCGTGGTCGAGGAGGCATTAAAGATAGTGTGAATCAACACCCCAAAATGCAGGGGGGAATCTGTGTTTAATAAGGCATGTACCTCAGTACGAGTATTAGCCACCTAAAGGACGAATGTTTCACGTGCAGATGTAAGGATGACTTCTTTTTGAGACAAAAGAGCCCTTATTAGACTCATCTTGTTAAACTCTGCTTTCAAGGTCGGAATGAAAGGCCAGATTGATACATCAAGCTTCCCATGTGGAGGAGGAAACAGGACATTCTTACAGCAGACAACACATTGGGAAACAGTCACGATGTACGGAATTCCTGCCAGCATACCACAGCAATCTTCATCACTTAACAGTAAATAACTACCGTTTGTTAATAGCGTGAAAGTAGGTGTAATCGCCGGAGCTGGTGTACCTTTTAAAATGCACTCTAAATTCGATGCTTCCTGGTTGCAAGAACCGTGCAATTGTATACTCCTACAGACCAATGAGTGATTGGGTGTGGATGTCCAATCTTCACCTTTTAAATAAACTTCTTTTCACTCCCTCAGTCACCTATAGGTGAATGGAAGAGACCAAACTTCATGAAGATAAGTGCTACCCAATGGTTCATACCTGCCTATGGCATAGTGTTTCATGCTTGCTTCAAATTTAAACAGCGGGAAAGGGAGTGTTATTAACCCATGAATAAGCCAAACTGCAGAATTTGTATCGGCCACAGAAAATAATACGGGTTCTAACTTTTCAATATGTAAAAGTGAAAATGTAGCATTTTTCATTGACATAAATTGTTGTTTAAAAGTTTAATTAAACAGTAAAAACAGTGAAGAAGTGTTCATACAGTCCCAAGGCACCTTCCCAGCCTTCAACGTTTGTAAAGTCCATGCAAACTGCATAATAGAACGCAATTGATTTTGTCCATGGTATAAAACAGAGACTTCATCTTGCACAATATCAACAACAGAAGAAACAATATTATCTATTGTGTATATTTGGGAAGAAAGTGTGTTAATGCTATTATCTACAACTGCAAGCACTTTTTCTAAATTAGCTTAATCAATAGCTCTTAACATAGAAGCAGCTTCAATTTAGGACAACGTCCAAACTTTGTTATAAACTGCATAGATCCGTCTTTTGGACCTGCCTTTTGCAGGACCTCTGACAAAATCATACAAATCAACATCATCAGACAATTTGGACAGATGTAGCTTAACTTACGTTAACGTGGAGTGTTTGAGCTGGTTCTGACATAGCTTGCCTACAGAATAGGTAGTGACAGAATGGTCACTCTGAAAACGGGGATCAACTCTAACCTGTGTATAGCCAGGGGTCAAACCCAGAAAATGATGATGGCATGAATCTGCACTTGTTTGCCATGACAGCCAACCTTGGGGATCCGAACTGGAAATGTTATAAATCAAATTTAGTAGCAGAGCCTGTAAGTCACTAAGGGACCTACTGGTATGACTGTTCCAATTGGGGTAATCTCCCAAATCAGGAAATGAGAGGGCATTTACATTTTTAGATGTAGCCAATCCAAAGCAGGTGGTTTGTAAAATAGTAAAGTTCAGAAACAACATATGGTTCGGGATGAGCCATGCACGATGCAAAGCCTCATGCCTTGCACTTGCCAATGCTTAGAACCCCAAACATATTTAAGATCAATCGTATCTTTCAACAGCTCAAAGCCTCCTATCGCCAATTAGTCGATAAAGGACTTTGAATATAATAATTTAGTGTTGGTAAGTCTAACCTTTTAAGAGGACTTCTCAGTCATCTTAAAATGAAATGCATTAGGGTTAGATTGATTAAAATCAGTAAAATATGAAAACTTTTTCAAAAGTGTTCAGGAGGGGAAACAACAGTTACAATGCAACTTTTACAACGCATTTTGTTACAACGCACACCATTACAACGCAGGATCCTTTACAACGCATGCCTTTACAACGCATGACATTACATAGCAGATGGTATTACAACGCATGCCATTACAACGTAAGTATTGGTAAGTATGTCATTTTATTTAATCATTTATTTTTAAATTTAAATTAAATACATTTCTTTTAGTAATAGTTATATTTAGTTTTGGGTTATGGGGTACAGGGGTATTTTTAGGGTTCAGGGCTAGGTTTGGGTTATGGGGTACAGGGGTCTTTTTAGGGTTCAGGGCTGGCTTTGGGTTATGGGTACAGGGGTATTTTTAGGGTTCAGGGCTGGGTTTGGGTTATGGGGTACAGGGGTATTTTTAGGGTTCAGGTCTGGGTTTGGGTTATGGGGTACAGGAGTATTTTTAGGGTTCAGGGCTGGGTTTGGGTTATGGGGTACAGGGGTATTTTTAGGGTTCAGGGCTGGGTTTGGGTTATGGGGTACAGGGGTATTTTTAGGGTTCAGGGCTGGGTTTGGGTTTTGTGGTACAGGGGTATTATTAGGGTTCAGTGCTGGGTTTGGATTTTGGGGTACAGGGGTATTTTTAGGGTTTTGGGGAACTGGGGTATTTTTTGGGTTCAGTTTTTAAATAAATAATTTAAATTAATAAAAAAAAATTTTTTTAATAATGTTATTATTTATTAATAATAGTTCTTTATTAATAATAGTTCTTTTAAAAATAAACTTAAAGTAATTTTTTACCCTACACTATCCAGCACTTACCCTTCTATTACACTCCCCTGGAGTTAGATTTTTATTTTTAAAAACCTAAACTATTTTTAAAAAAATATATATATATATGTACAAATTAATTATTTAAAAATAATTTAATTTAATAAATTAATTACATTTTTATTAATTACATTTTTTTAAAAATAATATACTTACCTATACTTACGTTGTAATGGCAGGCGTTGTAATAGCATCTGCTATGTAATGTCATGCGTTGTAAAGGCATTCGTTTTAAATGATTCTGCGTTGTAAAAATTGTGTTGTAACGGTGTGCGTTGTAAAAGTTTGCAATGTAACGTCATACATCCGTTCAGGAGCTGCCTTTAACAGGAGCTGGACAATGTTCCCACTGTGTATAATTAACCACATTTCTAAACATGTTTGCTTTGTGCAGAAAGTGATTGCCATAGTGTTGATAACAGAACAAATCTCCACAATTCGCAGAGTCTGAATACAAATCTTCAGCATCAAAGGCAGCATAATATTTCAAATCAGAAAACATAGCCTTTTCGGCTTGGACGTCCCAATCATCAGAGCGAATATTTTGTTTAAACACATCCCCCATTGAAACACGAAGTACATTGGGGACATTAATAACCTCTGTGGGTCCGTGGATTTGAATTTTAACAGCATCCCATACGATCCCTTTTAAGACCGGCCAAGCAGTGGTATTCACAAATGTATGGTCCCTCTTCATTCTGTGTGATGAGGAGTGGGGTGCCATAGTTCCATCAATTAGTCTAATTGTAGTTCTTTCTTTAACATAGTGTCCATTGACAAGACAGAAAAAATACACCACAAATCCAATGGACATGAATGAAAAAATTGAAAAAAGCACCAGCCAAATGTATGTCTATGGGGGTATTAAAAAATGTTTTTTAAACCAAACTGCAAAAATCAAAACTTTCGACTGAGACTTTGATGCGGTAGAGTTAGTGTCAAATGGAAATGTGATTGATTGGCCACACAGGTCTCCAAATCATGCATAGATAAGTCTGTTGGATAAGTGTACTCAGTAACATGTACAGGATCACCCGCCGGTGGATTCAATAAAGGATTCGTAACTCGATTGCAACATCAGATCCGGCCGCATGTGTCGGGACCAAAACAGAGTTTCGCATCATAGCTGGACAAGAGACCGCAGGTGTCATACTAAGAAGAATTGGCCACTCTGTGTACTTTAACATTGTCAATAGAGATGCACCTGTTCTCCTTTCGACCAGGAAGTGGAGGTAAAATGACTGTTCTTGTACCCTGCACGCCAAGCACAGGAACAGGAGCACGATATGAGGGACCAAACTCCTTCTTGTTTGCAACCTTTTCTCTGACCAGTTCACCAACTCGGGCTAGCCAGCCAACTACCAGAATCTGCAACACACACATCAGATGTTGAGGGCAAATGTTCCTTTGCAAGACTGTCTCTGGTCTTGTGTAGTTTCTGTAAAATATAAGAATGTTCATCTACGTCAGAGGATGTGGCAGACACCACCATGGCTAGACCCTCAAGGTCCAGAACAAACATTTTGATGCCAAAGAGCATTTTGTATGGGGTCTGCCCACCCAGAGAACTTCTAGGGAGAAAATTAAGTACACCCTGAACGCTATAGAGGTGGGCTAGTCAGTTCCGGCCTGTACCTAATACCCTAGATGTCAAGGAATGCTTTAAGTCACCGTTCATCCGCTCCACAACACTATTTCCCTCAGGCCGATATGGAGCCGAAAATTTGACTTGGACCCACAATGAACGCATGGCATCCTTATATGCCTTAGAGGCAGACGCTGAACCCTAGTCCAAATGGAAGGTACCACATGCAAAAATTCCCACAAAGACACGCAAATCCCTTACGACAGTTCGAGAATTATCACTCCTTTGTGGCCACAACCACACAAAGCATGTCACAATGAAGGACATAATCACGCTGTTGTATGAGAGATACAGCAGCTGACATGCCGGCATGCACTGAGGCCATGCCCTCATGAGCCGCTGTAATCAAAATCTGCCTGCGGTCCGCATTAGGAATCAACCTGTCACCAATGTCGTTAATTCTCACATAAGGAACTTTATCAGGACTTAAATGTTAAGAATATTTAGAAGGGAAACCTTTCAAGTAATTACCTCCCTTCTCTGTTGCGGCAATAGCTGCCAAGATGTCATCATCATTCTTACTTTTGGAACGTGTAACTGTGGCTACTGAGTATGCTGCACCTGCTGTCTTGGCCGCTTCATCAACAAGACTGTTGCCAACAGCGTGAACTCCTACACGCTGGTGACCAAGAGTATGAATTACAAACACAAGTGGGAGCCATTCTTTAAGTGCAGCCACTTGAACCCAGATAATTTTATGTTTTATCGTGCGACCTTTGTAGTCACGATAGTCATTATCCGTCCAAAAGAATAAATTGTCATTGTATGATTGAACACAGTAGTAAGAGTCACTTACGATAAGAGTAGTCACACTGGGATCTGCGTACTCCAATGCAAGCATCAGAGCACAAAGCTCTGCCAATTGGGCGATACAGTCCCCTAATGTCTGTGTATGCAAGACATTGGACTTGAATTCACCATCCACCAAAGTACCAACCACCAGCCAGAAGAATTTGCGTGCCTTGAATCCGTATTCACTTGCACTGAACCGTCAGTGTAAATGATAGAATGGAAATCCTCTTGGGGCCGCATGGTCAGAGGAGCAGGATGAACTAATTCATACTGCAAAAACTCTTGAGTCTGCAGAGAGGAATCAAAAGTGAACAAGACATGAGTCAAGGATGTGGCTCATTGTATCCACTGTGGGTGCAAAGCTTTTGAATATGGTACACTGGCTTTCGTAACTGCCTCCAAGGGAGGATACGGAGTAACAACCAAAATGCGTTTTCCGTGCGACAGTGCATGTTCTTTCAGAATCACCATTTGCACTGCTGTCAAAACATTTTCCACTGTGGAAAAACGCAAGTCAGCCAAAGTGTACAAGTGTGACTTGTAAGCGATAGGGACTGTGTCACCCTCATTAAAAGTCAGGTACGTGAAACCCACCGACCCAGGTACAATTCTTATCACCAGATTGGTGTGGTTATCACGAGTCAACAAGAATCTAGATTCTAGAAGATCCGCCTGCAAAGATTGCAAGATGGCTGAATTTGCAGCCAGCCAGCAAGATTTGGAGAAAGTAGGTTGTACCAAAGCGTAAAGAGGCTTGATACGCTGGCATACTCGGGAATGTAAGTACGCCCGAAATTTAAAAAGCCCAGTAAAGATTGCAGTTTTTTCAGTGTTGAGGGAGCACGCAGCTGTGCGCATTTCTCCAGGAAGTGAGGAGCCAAACCTCGACCTTCACTGTTGAGCTCGTAGCCCAAAAACAACACTGCGTACTCTGCAATGTGTGATTTTGCAAAGTTGAATTTATAGTCAAAATCCGCAAAATCGCAAATTATGCTGTTAACACGACACAGATGCGGCCATAATTCGTCGTCTGTGAGATAAATGTCATCCACATACGAACATGCATCTGCATCGAGTCCCTCTAAAAGAGAGACTATGCGGGCGGCAATGACTCCTGGACTGTTTTTTGAAGTCCATAGGCAAACAACGGAATTGGCGTTATTTACCACCACTGGTAAACGTTGTCAATTCAATCAATCAATCAATCACGGCATTTTTATAGCGCGCTACTCACCCGGGAGGGTCTCAAGGTGCTGGGGGAAAGGGGTATGTTACTGCTCGAACAGCCAGGTCTTGAGTTGCTTCCTGAAGGAGAGATGGTCTTGGGTTCGCCGAAGGTGAATGGGGAGGGAGTTCCAAGTCTTGGCTGCCAGGTAGGAGAAGGATCTTCCTCCGGCGGTGGCTCTGCGGATGCGTGGTCCGGTGGCGAGTGCGTGGCTGGTTGATCGTAGCTGGCGCGTGGGCGTGTAGAAGGTCATGCGGTCGTTGAGGTACTTGGGGCCCAGGTCGTGGAGAGCCTTGTGTGTGTGGGTGAGGAGTCTGAACGTGATTCTCTTGCTGACGGGGAACCAGTGCAGTTCTCTCAGGTGTCCGGTGATGTGGCTGTGTCGGGGGATGTCCAGGATGAGTCGTGCGGAGGCGTTCTGGATGCGTTGGAGTCTTCTCTGGAGTTTGGCTGTGGTTCCGGCGTAGAGGGCGTTCCCGTAGTCCAGTCGGCTGGTGAGGAGTGCCTGGGTGACGGTCTTCCTGGTTTCAGTGGGGATCCATCTGAAGATCTTGCGGAGCATGCGCAGGGTGTTGAAGCACGAGGAAGAAATGGCGTTGACTTGTCTGGTCATTGACAGGGAGGAGTCCAGGATGAAGCCCAGGTTGCGTGCGTGGTCCGTTGGTTTGGGAGCGGTGCCCAGGGCCGGGGGCCACCAGCAGTCATCCCAGGCAGAGGGTGATGATCCCAGGATGAGGACTTCCATCTTGTCTGAGTTCAGTTTAAGGCGGCTGTTCCTCATCCAGTCGGCGACATCTTTCATTCCTTCATGTAGGTTGGCTCTGGCGGTGGTGGGATCGTTGGTGAGGGAGAGGATCAGCTGGGTGTCGTCAGCGTAGGAGATGATGTTGAGGTTGTGTTGGTGTGCGATGGCTGCGAGGGGGCTCATGTAGACTTTGAAGAGGGTCGGGCTGAGAGAAGATCCTTGTGTTACGCCGCAGATGACTTCGGTGGCCTCGGATCTGAACGGAGGGAGGCGGACTCTCTGGGTTCTTCCGGTGAGGAACGAGATGATCCATTCCAGCGCTTTCTCTCGGATTCCGATGTTGCTGAGGGGCTTCACTAGGGTTTGGTGGCAGACTGTGTCGAACGCTGCGGAGAGGTCCAGGAGGATGAGGGCCGCTGTTTCCCCGTTGTCGATCAGGGTTCTGATGTCGTCAGTGGCTGCGATCAGGGGCGGTCTCGGTGCTGTGGTTGGCCCGAAATCTGGACTGCGAGTGGTCGAGGGATCCGTTCGTCTCGAGGAAGGCGGCAAGCTGTTTGTTGACGGTCTTCTCGATAACTTTGGCCGGAAAAGGGAGGAGCGAGATGGGACGGTAGTTCTTGAGGTCGGTGGGGTCCGCCGTTGGTTTCTTCAGGAGGGCGGTCAGCTCGGCATGCTTCCAGCTCTCCGGGAAGGTGGCGGTGTGGAAGGAGGAGTTGATGGTGTCTCGGAGATGGGGTGCGATGGTGGCAACGGCTTTGTTGAAGACGTGGTGTGGGCACGCGTCGGTTGGTGATCCGGAGTGGATGGAGTTCATCGTGCGGGTGGTGTCTTCGGTGCTGATCGGGGTCCAGTTGCAGAGGGTGGTGGTGGCGGGCGTTGGTTCGGTGGTAGTGTACGTGGTCTGTGAGTCGAAGCTGTTGTGTATGTCGGCAATCTTGTGGTGGAAGAACGAGGCGAGTGAGTCGCAGAGGTCTTGCGAGGGAGTGATGTCGTTGGTTCCGGCGCTGGGGTTGGAGAACTCTTTGACGATGCTAAAGAGTTCCTTGCTGTCGTGGGCGTTGTTGTCCAGTCGTTGTTTGAGTGCCGTCTTCTTGGTGGCGCGGATCAGCTGATGGTGTTTGCGGGTGGTGTGTTTGAGGGCGGTCCAGTTGTCTGTGGTGTGGTCGAGCCGCCAGGCTTTCTCGAGGGTGCGGCAGTTCTTCTTGGATTCCTTGAGTTCGTCAGTGAACCAGGGGGTTTTCTTGCTGCCGGGTCTGCTGGGAGGGTTCTTTAGTGGTGCAAGGTCATCGGCGCAGGTGGTCAGCCACTTGGTGAGGTTGTTGGCTGCTTCGTTGGGGTCCGTTGTGCTGGAGGGAGTGTTCTGGCTGAGGGAGGCGGTGAGCTGCTCGGTGATCTTGCTCCAGCTGAGGCGGGGGACCCGTTGCGGTTGGTGGTGGGTCGTAGTTCTACTGAAGCTGAAGTGGAGGCAGCTGTGATCTGTCCAGTGGAGTCCGGTGGCGTGGCTGAAGGAGACGTGCTTGCTGGATGAGAAGACGGGGTCAAGCGTGTGTCCGGCGTAGTGGGTGGGGTTGTTCCCCAGTTGCTTGAGTCCGAGGTTGGCGAGGTTGTCCAGCAGGGCGGTGGTGTTTCTGTCGTTGTTGTTCTCCAGGTGGAAGTTGAGGTCCCCTAGGAGGATGTAGTCGGCGGAGGGAAGGGTGTGCGGGCTGATGAAGTCTGCGATGTCTTCGCTGAACTGTGTGCGTGGTCCCGGTGGTCTGTAGATGAGGGTGCCTTGGAGGGTGGTCTTGGGGTCGGTGTGTATCTGGAAGTGCAGGTGCTCAGCGGCGGAGAAGGTTTTGTCAGAGTTAGTCGAGATGCGGATGGTGTTCTTGTGTACGATGGCGATGCCTCCTCCCGTCTGGTTGACGCGGTCCTTCCGGGGGATCGTGTATCCGTCTGGGATGGCTGTGGCGATGTCGGGTGCTGAGGAGGCGTTCATCCAGGTTTCGGTGAGGAAGGCGACGTCCGGTGCTGACGCGTCGAGCAGGTCCCAGAGTTCCACGGCGTGCCTGTGGACGGAGCGGGTGTTCAGCAGGATGCACTTCAGGTGGTTGCTGTTAGTGTTGGAGTCGGCGGGGGCGGTGCAGGTCCGGTAGCAGGTGAAGCGGCAGGCTTTGCAGGCGAAGGGTCCGTTGGTGCGTCTCGGGGTGGCTCGGTAGCAGGCAGGGTTCCGGCCGGCATTGAGTGCGTTGAGAGTGGCGGCGTCGTAGGTCTGTCGTGAAGTCTTGCATCGGCGGTGGGTACCAGGGGTCCTGGCGCTGGGCGCGGTCCAGGCGCAGACGGGCGCAGACGGGCTTACCTTTGGCGCTCCTTGGCGCACAATCGGCGCACCCGCTGCGCATCAATGCTGCGCGTGGGAGTGGGCGCCATAAGTAGGGAGCCGGGAGGGCGGGTCAGCTGGGTCTCTGCAAATGGGCGGCGGGGGGCGGGGGCGCAGGGAGGCAGCGGCGGGAAAATCAGAGTGAGCGGCCGGCTCTGAGGTGGCTGGGGCGCTCTGGCCTCCGGTTCTCGGGTGGCATTGGCTACTAATAGAGGACAGATTGTGGGCACAAAAACCATTGTTTATTTTAAGTGTGGTTTTAAATCTTTTGCGCACGAGACTATCCACAAGAGCAGAACTGTGAGTATTCTGTACCACGCACGTACGACAATGGGAGTTCAAGTGCCGGTAATCCAATACCAAACGGTATGAGCCATCAGGCTTGGTCACAGAAAAAAGAGGGTTATTCATTGGAGACACACACGTTTCAATCACTCCCTGATATTCCAATTGTTCAAGGATGTCAACCACGGGAGCTTAGCCCAATCTTCTGCAAAATGCATAGCCTGCTCCTTCGGTACTGTGTGTGTGAAACTAGGGAGGATTACCTCCTCCCATTGTGGAGCATCTAAAACTAAAAGTAGGGGCCAGTCGACGTCCGCCAACAAAATTTCCTAGGTAGTAGTTAGATTTTCCCAAAACACCCCCTTTATGGTAGTTGTATGCCAACTTCAATTAAAAGGACAATTTCAAAAAGTATTTCAGGGGAAGTCACTCTAGCATCAGCTATCTCAACTAACACACATGTGTCAGTCGCTGTCACCTTCAGTAGTGGACGAAGCTCCACTAACACTATGGTAAATTCCTCGCGCTGTCCAACAGCGTCACCACCCATGTCAGATTCCGAAGCTGCGTTCTCACTATCTGTGGCATATCTCGCTGTTACAGTTGCAACTTTCTTCTTCTGAAACTGGGGTCTCTGACGTCAAGAGTCGTCCTTCTTGCCTTTACCGTCAGCCTTGCGGGGTGGGTCTTGCATCGCACCCCTCCCCTCGCCCCTGTCTCCTCCACCGGTGGGTGAGACCGATGTATCCTGCAAAGAGCGAGGAGAACATTGATCAGGAACCTGAAAACGATCAGGTGACTTAATCGTAGCGCTGTCGCGCAATTCATAAGAGCGCTCAGTAGACTCAGGTATTGGCAAGGCAGGACGGGACCCCTGTTGCTGTTGCTTTTCCCCCTGTTTTTTATGTTTAGTCCAGTTCTGTTTTGGACCTGAGGGGCGATCATCTTTGTCAGACTTTGCCGCCTGTGTTTGTTTTGCGCTGCCTAGGCAAAAGGCTTACCACCTACACTATTACGGCCAACGGTCTTATAAGCCGCTGTGATAATTCTCGACAACTGTCTCTGCATCAGGGACATCGCGCAAAGCATTAGACACCTGAAAGCTTACCGCATCTCCCTTAACATTAGCAAGGATGAGATCAGAAACTATGTCAAACACTCCAATGAGTATTTGACAATGGAAGGGAGAAGGAAGATCACTTGATCAATGGGCACCATTTACCACTCAAGGGAGTGGAAGGTCCAGTCACAGTGTGTGCCCGTGGCAAACGTTGCAACAAGGGGGTTACTGGACTGTTCCTAAACGTGGCTGAGGGAAAGATTAGTTGGCGTGACCCAAGGTGTGGATGTGACATCCAAGGGCATCCATTTTGTTGGATGGATTGGCCTCACACACCCCGAAGGATGTCATGCTTCATCATCGGCGGTTGCTCCTCGTCGGGGAGGCGGTGCAATCCCCGGCGGGCTCACCTCAAAGAGGGGCTCTTTGGCGGAGATCTTTTTCCAACTGCCTTATGGTGAGGTGCGGGTGTGTGGGCGGGGTGGTATGTGATAGTGATAAAGGGATATTAAAATGTAGCTAAGGGTACCAGAATGAACTTTATTCAGGGGGTCCCTCGCTGCAGTTAAAAACAGGGGGCTAGCTCACTAGGAGTCAACGAGCAAATTCAGGTGAACCTAGATGGGGCTAGTAGTGCAAAACGGTCGACATGTTTCTCGCAGTGGGCAGTAGTAACCCGCGATTCTTCAGGACCTATAAAAGGTGATTAACCACATGCTAGTGTCATGTGTGGGTTTGTGTGTATATTACCTCTGTGAGAGTTGTCCTATGCCTAAGTATGCAAGGGAGATAAAACAACAATAGTTAAAACAATATGCAAAGATTGCAAAAATGGTCACGCCAATAGGGAGGAATAGTGGAAAACGTGGCATGCTGTAGGTGTACTTGTGGTTCAAGTCACAATCAACACATGCCTGAGTGGTTAAGTATGCCACCTGTCTGTAGTATGGCGTACACAACAATCACAAAGTGGGTGAAGTGGATATTTCTGTGAAGTGTGAGGAGGTATTTTTTAACAGATTTTATATATACAAAGGAATCACATGCAGTAGCTAAGCAAGCTCTATAGTGCAGCTGCGTTCATACCCTGTGAAGGTATCAGTAAGTAGCAGGGGGGGACACCCATAAAACCACGACGATTAAAACATGAGCAAATTGCACACACCCTCCAACTTGAGTGATTCACAGTTCTAACAAACATTTCCATTATCCACTCACCTATTTAACAAGAACTAACTGCCACATGAGGGGTCGGCGGGATGAGGCATCAGGGATGAGTCATGTAGTCAAGACTGGGTTCGGGATTTAAGCAAACAACAAAGCCAGGCGAGCATTAGTGAACTAGCAGTGTCTAATACTGCGAGTGGGTCCCAGCCTAACGCCCTTTCGTCCCTCTGGAGCACTCACCTCTAGTCTCCTGCACCCCGGCTGCTTGACCTACCCTTCTCCGCCGAGCTCGAGTAGATGTGAGAGCTCGGCGGGAAGGATTATTTACATTACTCGCAGCAAATCGCCACGGAGCGAGCGTCCCCGCCCCATAGCGGGTCACGTGATTACTGCCATTCGTGGGGCGGCCATTTTAAGCTAGTCAGTCTCTGGCTTACGTTAGACTGATTTATATGCCCACGCGCCTATTAGTTGTTTATAGTGTGCACCAGGAGCCCCTTGTTCCGGGTATTAGAGCGTGTGGGATTTATATTGTCAGCGGGTTGAAACTTGCTAATTTTTCGGCGATGTGTAGAGGTGGCCTCGCGCTGTTAGAGAGTGTTTCGGCGGCCATGATTGGATGGTGGATAATGGAAATGTTTGTTAGAACTGTGAATCACTCAAGTTGGAGGGTGTGTGCAATTTGCTCATGTTTTAATCGTCGTGGTTTTATGGGTGTCCCCCCCTGCTACTTACTGATACCTTCACAGGGTATGAACGCAGCTGCACTATAGAGCTTGCTTAGCTACTGCATGTGATTCCTTTGTATATATAAAATCTGTTAAAAAATACCTCCTCACACTTCACAGAAATATCCACTTCACCCACTTTGTGATTGTTGTGTACGCCATACTACAGACAGGTGGCATACCTAACCACTCAGGCATGTGTTGATTGTGACTTGAACCACAAGTACACCTACAGCATGCCACGTTTTCCACTATTCCTCCCTATTGGCGTGACCATTTTTGCAATCTTTGCATATTGTTTTAACTATTGTTGTTTTATCTCCCTTGCATACTTAGGCATAGGACAACTCTCACAGAGGTAATATACACACAAACCCACACATGACACTAGCATGTGGTTAATCACCTTTTATAGGTCCTGAAGAATCGCGGGTTACTACTGCCCACTGCGAGAAACATGTCGACCGTTTTGCACTACTAGCCCCATCTAGGTTCACCTGAATTTGCTCGTTGACTCCTAGTGAGCTAGCCCCCTGTTTTTAACTGCAGCGAGGGACCCCCTGAATAAAGTTCATTCTGGTACCCTTAGCTACATTTTAATATCCCTTTATCACTATCACATACCACCCCGCCCACACACCCGCACCTCACCATAAGGCAGTTGGAAAAAGATCTCCGCCAAAGAGCCCCTCTTTGAGGTGAGCCCGCCGGGGATTGCACCGCCTCCCCGACGAGGAGCAACCGCCGATGATGAAGCATGACATCCTTCGGGGTGTGTGAGGCCAATCCATCCAACAAAATGGATGCCCTTAAACACTCCAATGAGTCTCATTCCCAATTCAACAGCCGCCTCCGGCCCGTGCTCATCCTGAACACGCTTAATGACGGAGGGTAGGACAGACATTGTGACGGGGTGCCGAAGCCTCTCCTATAGACTGCCACAAAAATCATACCCCAAGTTGTGCAGTCAGTTACTTCCGGCACTAAGTCTTACTGTAAACTAATTGTCAGGATCCTGTATTTATCCATAGGAGTTATATTAGGAAATACTGCCTCCAGTTGGTCATATTTCTCGTCAAGCCAAAAAGGCATTTCATCCTTATCTTAGGGACGCTTGCCCATAACCGCATTAACCATAATTTGACAAGCTTCAATCCATTCAGCCCACCTGGATGCGACGAAACACCAGGGCCCCCACCTGGCATGTTGCGGGAAATGTAATGAACCAAAGCCCTAATGACCGCTACAGCTGAGGTATAAAGGGACATTCCCACGCACGCAGGTGCAGGGTAAATCCAGCTAGAACAGGCCAAGAAGCGCCTGGAATGGACAAAGGACCAAATCTAACTGCTGTTAGAGTGTGGGGAAGGGCACCATCAAACCAAACGCGGTGCTGCCAAGCAGACATCGGAATCTCCTTTTGTATGGTTTATGGGCCTCTTTTCGGTGTATGTTCAGTTAGCATGGCTTATTCGTTTGCTACTTTTGCGCATAGCACTGCTTAACCATTTTTTCTGTCTTAGCTTGGATGAAGGTCTATACATAGGAAAAGGGTTGTTTTTTCGACATCTCTAGACTTACATCGTATCCCCAGTCTGTACAGTGAGTGCTAAGCCACCAAGGTTATCATAACATGAGCCTGGATAGTGGCTTGTCCATGTAACACATTCTAGACACAACAATTTGGCAGCTGAAAGCCGAGTAGGATTCTGGTGCCTTTATCATAGCACATTTGCGAGAATTGCACACACTTGGAAGATTCCAGGCATGCAGAGAGACTAACCGATCCTGATGTAATTTACACTTACTGAGCGGACAGGTAAATGGGGTCCCCCTAAGAAAGATCAAGAGACCTTCTATAGTTTTATAATACATAGTTCCTAGATAGGGAGGGTGTTTTAAATAGGCATATTTATCACCTGTTTGCACTATAATTGTAACATGATTCTTCCTTTTGTATGTTATGGAATTCTAACCATGCTTACCGTATTAATATTATCCATATTTATGCTGATGTTGATTAAAATACTGCGCTTGAGATCACGTTGGTAAAATAAATATTTTAACTTTACTGTGTCTCTATTTTACTCCTGTTGTGGACTGGTATGAACGTATTACAAAAGAGTGTTCTCACTTCCCACAATTCCTGAGATGGGCCTAAGTCGCTTGTTCTAGGTTGCCTAATCATTGGTTTCTTTGCTATAGGATGAAGAGCTAATGTGACACTGATTGCTAGTCTGGTAGGGGATTTTGGGTACTAAGGTGAGTTTTGGCACACCCTAATTCACTGATGTCCTAAGTCTCACAGTGCACAGTTCTGTGTTTGCGCAGAATCCCTTGTTACATGAGGCCGCCAACGAGAGTGGTCTTATTGTTAGAAACATGAGTAATGCTTATATCAGTCTACGACCCCCTAACTATCGTTTCCGGTTGACGGTAGTGACGGATAAAAAATCTACCTACATTTACATAGGTTGTTTCAAGCTTGTTACTTTTCAAAGGTTTCTTCTTTGAATTACAACCCAGTTGTGCGTTCTAATATTGTCTTGTACTTCTCTTTTACTGTTTCGATATGGCTGCGGTTGATACCCCGGCTTACAGTCGTGTAGCTGTGCATAATCATTTGCAGGAATACCTTGTCTCTCCTGAGGGACAGGCGGTGGTTTTTGTAGTCTCTGCTGACGTGGCATACCCGTTCGAGTTATATTACTCATGGGTCACATTTCCGGCGGTGGATGCTGTTTCTGGTGTTTATTACTCGTATACTCACGCTGATGCTCCTGCAGTGTACGCTTCATATCGGACGGTAGAAATTCCGATTTCTGTTTGGCAGCATGCCGTTTGGTTTAATGGCACCCTCCCACACGTTGTTATAATGGTCAGACAAGACCGTTGTCCATTCCAGGCACTACTTGGCGTGGATTGGCTGCTTACACTCCGCATCCCCAGGCAGGTGGTTTGACAGCCGTTCAATTGCGACCCATGTATGCTTCTTCGGTAGTAGTTATCAGGGATCTGGTTCACTACATTACTCGCACCCTCCCGGGTGGGGCCCCGGCTGGTGCAGCGCATCTAGTTGGCGGTGGTGGGCTCAAACTTCTTAGTCGCGTCAAGGTTAATGCGGTCATGGGCAAGCGTCCCCAGGATAAGCAGTGTTCCCAAATACTAGTCCTGTTGAGAAACACAGGATTATCACCGGCAGTTTGCAGAAAGACTTAGTGCCTGACATAACTGCGTGTACATCTTAGGGGGTGATTTTTGCAGCAGTCTACACTCGGTGCTTTGGCACCCCGTCAATGACTGTTTTGACTACTGTGATCAAGCGTGTTCAGTATGAGCACGGACCAGAGGCAGCAGTGGAGTTGGGAATACGCCTTGTGGGAGCGTTTGATATGGCACCTGATCTCGTCCTTGCTAATGTCAAAGGGGCTGCTGTAAGTTTCCAGGTCTCTAATGCTCTGCGCGAGGTACCCGACGCCGACAAACCCCGTCAGTTGCCGAAAATTGTTACGGAGGCTTATAAAACCGTGGGCCGTAATAGTTTTTGTGTTAAGCCTTTCGCGAAGAAAGAAAAGCAACAGCAAGCTCAGCAAGGGTCATCTGATAAGGATGACTGCCCGAAAGTTCAGAAACAAAATTGGAGTAAGAAGAAAAAGCAGGGGAAGCAGCAGCAGCAGAAACAGCGTTCCCGCCCCGCTTCGCCTACACCTGCCACTGTTGAGCGTAAATAAGATTTGCGCAACCGCAGTACTATTAAGTTGCCTGATAGGTTTCAGGTTCTTGAACAACGTTCTCCCCGCTCTTTGCAGGAAACATCGGTAACAGCCACCAGTGGAGGAGGCGGCGGTAGAGGTCAAGGTGTCCAACAGAGCTGTAAGCAGCCTCGTAAGGCTGACGGAAAAGGCAAGCAGGACGAGTCACCGTGTCAAAGACCCCTGTTTCAAAAGAAGAAAGTTGCTGCTGTAACAGCAAGATGTGCCACAGATAGTGAGAACACAACTTCGGAATCTGACATGGGCTCTGACCCTGCTGGACTGTGAGGCGGAGATTACCATCATTCGAGCGGCGCTGCGTCCACTACTGAAGGTGACCGCGACTGACACCTTTGTTGTTGTTGAAACAGCAGACACCAGAGTGGATCCCCCTGACAGGCTTTATGAAATAGTCCTTGTGATTGAAGGTGACATAGAACGTACCATAAAAGGGGTACTTTGTGAAAATCTAACGACTACTTATGACATTTTGTTGGCGGAGGTCCACTGGCCCCCACCATTTGTCTTGGCCGCTCCGCAAGGGGAGGAGGTGATCCTGCCCACTTTCGCGCACACTGTGCCGAAGGAGCAGGCACTGAAGTTTGCAGAAGATTGGGCTAAGACGCTTGCGCCGGCGTTGTACCGTACTCATTGTGGATGGGACAAATTATTCCCTCGACATGAGATCCCTTTGCGGTCCATGCCACAGCCACAACCCCACTACCCCATACGGCGTGAGTCAAAAGCCTCTGCAGCAGAGATCCTTGAACAATTGGAATATCAAGGTGTAATTGAAACGTCTGTGTCTTCGATGAATAACCCACTTTTCACTGTGACCAAGCCCGATGGCTCAGACCGTTTGGTATTGGATTACCGCCACTTAAACTCACATTGTTGTACGTGTGCGGTGCAGAATACTGACAACTCTGCTCTAGTGGATAGTCTTGTGCGTAAAAGGTTCAAAACCACACTTGACATTTCCAATGGCTTCTTTCCCCATAACTTGTACCCTTTTAGTAGTGAGTGGCTACATTTTATCTGTGGCAGTAAACACCGCCAGTTTTTTCGTTTGCCCATGGGCAACAGGAACAGTCCAGGGGTTTTTGCTGACCGTGTAGTCTCTCTGCTTGAGAGACTCGACACAGATGCATGTTCGTAGGTGGATGAAAATTATCTCACAGACAACAAGTTTTGGCCACATCTGTGCCGTATTGACCGCATAAATTGCCGTTTGGCGGACTTTGGCTATAAATTTAATTTTGCAAAATCTCACATTGCAGAATATACAGTGTTGTTCCTGGGTTACAAGCTCAATAATGAAGGTAGAGGCTTGGCTCCTCACTTCTTGGAGAAATGCACACTTTTGCGAGCTCCCACAACGCTGAAGAAACTACAATCCTTACTGGGTTTTTTGAATTTTGGCCGTACATACATTCCAGAATTTGCCCACCGTATCAAGCCGCTTTATTCCAAATCGTGCTGGCTGCCAGAACATTCAGCCGTCTTGCAATCTTTGCAGGATGACCTACTTGAATCTAAGTTCTTGTCAACTCGTGATAACCACACGAACCTGGTGATAAGAATTGTGCCAGGGGTGGTGGGTTTCACGTACCTCACTTTTAACGAGGGAGAAACAGTTCCTATTGCTTACAAGTCACACCTGTACACTTCGGCCGAGTTGTGGTTTTCCACTGTGGAAAAGGTTTTGACAGCAGTGCAAATGGTGATTCTTAAGGAACGTTCACTGTCACAGGGAAAACGCATTGTGGTTGTTACTCCGTATCCTGCCTTGGAGGCAGTGATGAAGGCCAGTGTACCAAATTCCAAGGTTTTGCACCCTCTGTGGATACAATGAGCTACATCCTTGACATCCCCAGATGTAACATTTGTTTTTGATTCCTCTTTGCAGACTCAAGAATTTTTGAAGTATGAGTTTGTTCATCCTGCTCCTCTGACTACTCGCCCACTTGAGGATTTTCATTGTATCATTTACACTGTTGGAAGTGCCCAAGTGGCTATGGGTTCTAGACACGCGTATTCCGAGGCCTGTGCAATTGTGGTTGCGACAATGGTGGATGGTGAATTCAAGTCCGATGTCGTGCATACACAGTCATTAGGGGACTGTACGTCCCAATTAACAGAACTATGTGCTCTGATGCTTGCATTGGAGTACGCGAAACCCAGTGTGACTACTCTTATTGTGAGTGATTCCTACTACTGTGTACAGTCTTTCAAAGACAATCTACCCTTTTGGACGCAAAATGATTATCGTGACTCCAAAGGTTGCACAATAAAACATAAAATGATTTGGGTTCGAGTGGCGGAACTTAAAGAACGTCTCCCACTCATTTTTGTAATTCATACTCTGGGTCGTCAGCGTGTTGTAGTTCACACTGTTGGCAACTGTCTCGCAGACAAAGCTGCAAAGACAGCAGTAGCAACATTTGCAATGGCAGCGGTTATACGTTCCAAAAGTAAGAGTGATGATGACATCTTGGCAGCTATTGCCACGACTGAGAAGGGAGGTATTTATCCTAAGGGTTTCCCTTCAAAGTACACTTATCACTTAAGTCCCGATAAAGTTCCTTATGTGAGTATTAACGACGTTGGTGACAGACTGATTCCCAACGCAGACCACAGACAGGCTTTGATTATAGCAGCCCATGCGGGGATGGCTTCGGCGCATGCCGGCGTGTCAGCTACTGTATCTCTCCTCCAGGAACGGTATTGGTAGGCGAGTTTGTACAAACAGATGCATGATTTTGTCCTTCAATGTCGCATTTGTCAGCAAATTAAGCCTTCTACTGCTGCACGCCGGCCCCAAACTCAGTTGTACATATCTAATAAGCCACTTGTGTGTGTTTATTTGGATCACTGCGGTCCTTTCTCCTCTGATATTGCGTATAAGTACATCTTAGTAGCAGTTGACTCTTGCACGCACTTTGTGTGGCTGTGCCCTCAAAGAAGCACTGATGCCAGAACTGTCATAAGAGATTTGTGTTTCTTTGTGGGAATTTTTGCATGTGGCACCTTCCATTCGGATCAGGGTCATTGGGGGTCCAAGTCAAACCTTCGTCTCCATACAGGCCTCTGGGCCATAGTGTTGTGGAGCGGATGAACCATGTCTTAAAGCAATCATTGACAGCGAAGGTGTTAGGTGCTGGCAGAGAATGGCTCACCCACTTGCATAGCGTACAATGTGCACTTAATAATCTTTCTAGTAGGTCTCTGGGTGGGTGGACCCCATATGAAATGATCTTTGGCATCAAGATGTTTGTTACAGACCTTGACGGGCTAGACATGGCTGCGGGAGCTGCATCCTTTGACGTAGACTAACATTCTAATGTTTTACAGAATCTACAAAGACCAGAGACAGTCTTGCAAAGGAACACTTGCCCTCCATGTCTGAAGCTGCGTTCCAGATTCCTGTAGTCGGCTGGCAGGTTGGAGAACTGGTCCTAGAGAAGATCGACAACAAGAAAGAATTTGGTCCTTCCTATCGAGCTCCAGTTGCGGTGCTTGGTGTTCAGGGTACAAGGACAATCATTTTACATCCTCTTCCTGGGCGAAAGGGGAACAGGTACATTTCAATTGACCATGTCAAACCACACAGGGTGGCCGATACTGTATAGTATGACGCCTGCGGTTTCGTGCCCAGCAATAGTACGACACTCTGTTTTGGCCCCAGATCCTGCCAATTAACACCAAGGAGGGGAGAGGGTCAATAAATGTGGTCCACCACCCTGAACCCCCTAATCAATAATGCAAACACATATAGGTGTGGGGAGAAAGAAATTCAAACCAGACAAAGATACAGGGCTGGGAAAAATCAAGATTTTTAGAAAAAACTGCCCTCACTCACATTCTGTCGGCGTCCGAAACGCCGTGAAGGACGGCAGGCACCACGGAAGCTTGAGATTCCCATCAGAACAGTTGTGTTCTTTGGGACTCCACCCGCCTGACGCCATTTCGAGCCTTATGAAACAATAGACTTGTAACAATAATCCACGGGTGTGGAAATATCCTCCACGTTGTCTCCCTCTGACAAATTACCAGATTAAGGTAAGAGGGAAACAAGGACTGGGACAGATAGATTGTCCTGAAGAAGACTGTGACCCATGTAATTGAGGACACTTTAATACGGTCGAAACATGTTGACCATCACAGTATAAGGATGAGTGTTTTAGGATCTTGACCTCCTGCCTAAACACTTAGCCATCCTTCACATCTTTTAATCCTGACCCTGGAACCCATGAATAAAGTACGAAGGGGTATCCAGCAGACAATTTTAATGAGCACTACCTAACTGCACCACCACCCACCCAGTCCTTAGGGACAACACTCATTGATGTGATCACTGTTTGTCACTTTTGTGTTGATCTGTGTTTGTCTTGAGTGTTTTTTTGTGTTTCCCCCGTCCCTATGCTCCGCCCCCTGAGTGGCTACGCGGGGGCGTATTGTAAGCAGACCCGATCATGAAGCATGTCACACACATTGTGTGTGAGTGAGGGCAGTTTTTTCCCAAAATCTTGTTTATTCCCAGCCCTGTATCTTTGTCTGGTTTGAATTTCTTTCTCCCCACCCCTCTATGTGTTTGCATTATTGATTTGGGGGTTCGGGTTGGCGGAACACATTTATTGACCTTCTCCCCTCCTTGGTGTTAATTGAAATATTATGCTGCCTTCGATGCTGAAGATTTATATTTAGAGTCTGTGAATTATGGTGATTTGTACTGTTACCAACATTTTGGCAATCACTTTCTGCATAAGACTAGCTCATTTAGGAGTATGGTTAATTTCACACAGTGGGAACATTATCCCGTGACAGTGGAAGGCAGCTCCAAAACGTTCCTGAAAAAGTTTTCCTATTTTACTGATTTTGATCAATCCAACCCTAATACATTTAATTTTAAATTGACTGGAGAGTAATTTTCCAAGGTTAGACTTCCCCACACGAAATTACTTTATTCTAAGTCCTTTATTGACCAGTTGGCTGTTTAGGGCTATGAACTGTGGAGAGATACTATTGATCCTGAATCTGTTTGGGGTTCTAAAAGTTGGCAAGGGCAAGGCACTGAGGCTTTGCATCAGGCTTGTCTCATCCCGAACCATATGTTGTTTCTGAATGACATTATTTCACAAACGATATGCTTTGGATTGGCTACTTCTAAAAAATTTAATACTACTTCCTTTACTGAATTTGGGTGCATACCCCTATTGGGATAATATTACCGGTGCACCTCTAAGTGAGATACAGGCACTGTTTAGTAATTCCTCTTTTAATGTTTCCAGCATTAATCCAGAAGGCTGGTTGCTATGGCAAAAAAGTGCAGATTCCTGCCAGCACCTATTCTGTTGGCAAGTTGTGCCAGAGTTGGCTCAGACATTCATCCTTACCGTCTGTCAAGTCGAATTTGTCCAAACTCACTGAATCTGTCGATTTAAATGATTTTGTTAAGGGCACTGCGGGTGGCAGATTGAAATGATGGATATATGCTGCCTACAATGAAGTTTAGAAACTGTCTCAAATTGAAGCTGCTTCTAGGCTTAGAGCTATAGATCAAGCTAATTTAGAAAAAGTGCTAGCTGTTATAGACAACAGTATTAACACCCTTTCTTCCCAAAATTACACTTTAGATAATATTGTGTCATCTGCGGTTGATATTAGACAAGAAGATGTTGCAGTGTTACATCATGGGCAAAATCAATTGCGTTCTGTTATGCAGTTTGCTTGGACTTTGCAAACACTTATAAATGGTCGCTTTCCATGGGATTACATGAACACGAGCTTGTTATTTCTGCCTTTTATTTTAACTTTGAAACAACAATTCATGGCAATGAAAGATGCCACATTTTCCCTGTTGCATATTGAAAAATTAGAACCATTGCCTTTTTCTGTAGCAGAGGCGAATTCGGCTGTTTGGCTTATCCAAGGGTTAATAACCTTACCTTTCTCTCGTTTCAAATTCGAGAATTGTATGAAACACTATGCTATAGGCAGGTTTGAGCCCCTGGGTGGTGCATTCCTTCACGAGGTTTGGGACCTCCCCTTCACTTACCGATGTTTGAGAAATGGTAAAGAGGTATTTTTGGCGAAGATTGTGTCTCTACACCAGATCATTCCTTAGCATGAAGAAATCTTCAATTGCACAGCTCTTGTAATGTGCTTGCACCAAATTTAGTGTGTGTTTTAAAGGGCACCCCAGTCCCGGCCATTACACCAACATTCACTCTGCTTGCTAATGGTAGTTATTTGTTACTAAACAATGAAGATCACCGCCGAACAGTTCACCACCTCCCTCAGTCAGAACCCACCCGCCAGCACAACGGACCCCACCGAAGCAGCACGCAACCTCACGAAGTGGCTGTCCGACTGCGCTGATGATCTTGCGCCACTAAAGAACCCTACCAGCAGACCCAGAAGCAAGAAAGCCTCCTGGTTCACCGACGAACTCAAGGACTCCAAGAAAAACTGCCGCACCCTCGAGAAAGCCTGGCTCCTCGACCAGACCACAGACAACATGACCACCCTCAAACACGCCACCCGCAAGCACCACCAGCTTATCTGCACTACCAAGAAGAAATCACTGAAGGAACGACTGGACAACAACACCCACGACAGTAGGGAACTCTTCAGCATCGTCAAGGAGTTCTCCAACCCCAGCACGGCAACAACGACATCACTCCTTCACAAGACCTCTGCGACTCTCTAACCTAGTTCTTCCACCGCAAGATCGCCGACATCCACAACAGCTTCGGCGCACCATCAACGCACCCAACCGTCGAACCAACGCCATCCACCACCACCCTCCGCACCTGGACCACGGTGACCACCGAAGACACAGCCCGCACGATGAACACCATCCACTCCGGATCTCCGACCGACCCCTGCCCCCACCACGTCTTCAACAAGGCCGACTCCATCATCGCACCCCAACTGCGGGACATCATTAATGCCTCCTTCAACACCGCCACCTTTCCAGAGAGCTGGAAGCACGCCGAGCTCAGCACCCTACTGAAGAAACCAACAGCGGACCCCACCGACCTCAAGAACTTTCACCCCCGCTCGCTCCTCCCTTTCCGTGCCAAAGTCATCGAGAAGACCGTCAAAGGACAGCTTGCAGCCTTCCTCGAGACGAACGGATCCCTCGACCCCTCGCAGTCTGGTTTTCAAGCCAACCACAGCACTGAGACCGCCCTCATCGCAGCCACCGACGACATCAGAACCCTGCTCGACAACGGGGAAACAGCGGCCCTCATCCTCCTGGACCTCTCTGCAGCGTTCGACACCGTCTGCCACCGCACCCTAGTTCAACGCCGCAGCAACATCGGTATCCAAGAGAAGGCACTGGAGTGGATCATCTCATTCCTCACCGGAAGAACACAGAGAGTCCGCCTCCCCCCGTTTCGATCCGAGGCCACCGAAGTCATCTGCGGCGTAAAGCAAGGATCATCACTCAGCCCCACCCTCTTCAACATCTACACGAGACCTCTTGCAGCCATCGCACGCCAGCACAACCTCAACATCATCTCCTACGCCGACGACACCCAACTGATCCTCTCCCTCACCAGAGACCCCGCCACCGCCAGAACGAGCCTACACAAAGGGATAAAAGACGTTGCCGAATGGATGAAGAACAGCCGCCTGAAACTGAACTCAGACTAGACGGAAGTCCTCGTCCTGGGACCATCGCCCTCCGCCTGGGACGACTCCTGGTGGCTCCGCACCCTGGGCGCCACCCCCAAGCCAACAGACCAAGCACGCAACCTGGGCATCATCCTGGACTCCTCCCTCTCGATGACCAGACAAGTCAACGCCGTCTCCTCATCATGCTTCAACACCCTACGCATGCTCCGCAAGATCTTCCGATGGATCCCGACCGAAACCAGGAAGACGGTCACCCAGGCACTCGTCACCAGCCGACTGGACTACGGAAACACCCTCTACGCCGGAACCACAGCCAAGCTACAGAAAAGACTATAACGCATGCAGAACGCCTCCGCCCAACTCATCCTGAACATCCCTCGACACAGCCACATCTCCGGCCACCTGAAGGACCTGCACTGGCTCCCCGTCAGCAAGAGGATCACGTTCAGGCTCCTCACCCACGCACACAAATCTATCCACGACCTGGGCCCCAAGTACCTCAACGACCGCCTGAGCTTCTACACGCCCACCCGCCAGCTACGTTCGACAAGCCTCGCCCTCGCTGCCATTCCACGCATCGGAAGAGCCACCGCTGGTGGCAGATCCTTCTCCTACCTGGCGGCCAAGACATGGAACTCCCTCCCCATCCATCTTCGGCTGACCCAGGACCATCTCGCCTTCAGGAGACAACTCAAGACCTGGCTGTTCGAGCAATAGCAGACCCCTTCCCCCAAGCGCCTTGAGACCCTGCCCTATACAAGTGTTATGATTGATTGATTGATTGATTGTGGGTTAGCCGCTGGTATTGCTTACATTGTTACCGTTTCCCAGCGTGTTACTTGTTGCAAGAATGTGCTGTTACCTCCGCTGCATGGCAGGCTTGATGCTTCCATATGACCCTCGATTCCGACCTTGAAAGCAGAGTTCAACAAGATGAGCAGAATAAGAGCTCTATTGTCCCAAAAAGAGGTTCCCCTTACATTTACGCGTGAGACATTCGTCCTTCACGTTGCAAATACTCGTACAGAAGTAAATGCTTTATTAAACACGGACCTGCCTTTGCATTTCGGTGCTTTGACTATTGGCTTGGCTCATTTTTTTAAAGTAGTATGCTCTGGCCTTGTTACATTGTTTCAGACTATATTCAGTGTGATCCCTGCATTTTTTCATGAAATTTTTTCGAGCGTCTTTGGAGGTGTCCCCTTGCTCCTGGCTTTGGGCGCCGGCATTCTGCTTTTGTTTTGTTTATTGCAAAATGGATGCACTGTTTTTTCCCCTAGACGTTCAGTCCCGGCTGCTCTACCTGCGTGACCGGATGCTAGGATACTATGGAGTGCTGCCTTTGGCGACTCTGAGTGTAGCGTATGGTTTATCCTTCCGGTTCTCTTTCTTCACTTGCGTGTAGCCTGTTTTTCATTGCCTGGATTGTGAATTCGAATGGGCCCTGGATTTGTGTCTCCTGATCTGGATTTTGATCTACTAATGAGTCCCTTAGTTGCTCATGAAATAGACTGTTCTGGTACCGGGATTATGGCCTGCACAGGCGCACATGGGGTTCTAGGCAATTGGAACGTTTGGACTGCGGCCAATGACTTTCTGGATCGCAGCGATCTTGAAGTAAGCCTGAGTTGTCCTCTGATGATGCTAGAGGCCCCAGCAATCGAGGAACATGTATGTTCTTTCCCTTTGCTTAATTGGATGGCTGAAATGTTCATGGACGAGATTGACTTCTTGTTGGAAGCAGTTGCAACATTTGGTGCTTACACGTTGTTGTACTTAAGAATTGATTTTTTACTTCATAGACATGTGCTAGACTCGTGAATATTTTTAATTTTTATCTTGTTTTTTCTTTACAAGGCTGAGGTGTTTTCACACTGATTTGAATATATTTTGGATTTACTCTCCTAAATTTCAAAATCGGCGAATTTTCTGAACTTGGTTCTGTCCTCCTCGAACTTGAACTCTGCGTTCTAGCATGTTTGCCCTGAGTGCTGTGTGTTCCCCAAACATGGGGGGTTGTCGTATGGTTTGTGGGCCTCTTTTGAGTGTATGTTAAGTTAGCATGGCTTATTTGAAGTTTAAACACCATTTTTCCCTCTTGCTACTTTTGCGCACGACACTGCTTAGCTGTTTTTGCTGACTTAGCTTGGATGAAGGTCTATACATGGGAAAAGGGTTGTTTTTCAACATCTCTAGACATACATCGTATTCCCAGTCTGTACAGTGAGTGCTAAGCCACCAAGGTTATCATAACATGAGCCTGTTTATTGGCTTGTCCGTGTAACACATTCTAGACACAACAATTTGGCAGCTGAAAGCCGAGTAGGATTCTGGCGCCTTTATCATAGCACACTTGCCAGAATTGCACACACTTGGAAGATTCCAGGCATGCAGAGAGACTAACCAATCTGGATGTAATTTACACTTACTGAGCTGATAGGTAAATGGGCTCCCCCTAAGAAAGCTCAAGAGACCTTCTATAGTTTTATAATACATAGTTCCTAGATAGGGAGTGTGTTTTAACTCAGCGTTTTTATCACCTGTTTGCACTATCATTGTAAAATGATTCCTCCTTTTGTATTTTATGGAATTGTGACCATGCTGTCCGTATTATTATTATCCATATGTATGCTGATGTTGATTAAAATACTGCGCTTGAGATCACGTTGTTAAAATAAATATTTTAACTTTACTGTGTCTCTATTTTACTCCTGTTGTGGACTGGTATGAACGTATAACAAAGAGTGTTCTCACTTCCCACCATTCCTGATATGGTCCTAAGTCGCATGATCGAGGTTGTCTAATTATTGGTTTCTTTGCTATAGAACGAAAAGCTAATGTGACACTGATTGCTAGACTGGTAGGGGATTTTGGGTACTAAGGTGAGTTTTGAAACACCCTAATTCACTGATGTCCTAAGTCTCTGTGCACAGTTCTGTGTTTGTGCAGAATCCCTGTTACACTCCTGTGTCCTTTAAGAAGTGTACTCTGCTGGCACGGCAGAGTGAGTGTAAGTATGAAACAAATTGGTATCTGCATTGACCGCAGGACATGTAACCCATGAGTAGAAAAGTTCCATGGGTAAGCGGCGCCAGCACTCACAACAAAAATGACTGCCATGCCCTCCAAGGCAACGTTATAGCCCTGTAAATGATTGTGGACCGCCATCCTACTATGCTGCGGGATATCAATGTCCACAATTATGACACAGAAAGAAAAAAGAACAATGCAAATAAATCTAGCACAACTGGGTAGTAATCCAATAGAAACCGTTTTTTAAAATATCAAGCTTGAAAAGACCTATTTAACTATAGGTAGGTTTATTCGTCACCACTGTCAACCGGAAACAATAGTGAGGGGGTCGTGGACTGATACAGGCACTACTCAAGAGTCTCACAATAAGACCACACCATTGGGTGCCATGTCACAGGGATTCTGCTCCTACACAGAACTGTGCACAGAGACCCAGGACCTCATTAAATTGTAGTGTACCAAAAAATTCACCTTAGTGCCTAGAAACCCTAAGCAGCTAGCATCAGTGTCACATTAGCTCTTCGTCCTATAGCAAAGGAACCAATGATTAGGCAACCCAGAACATGTGACTTAGGTTATACTCAGGAATGGTGGAAAGCAAGAACACTCTTTCATTACATTATACTCTCATACCAGTCCACAACAGGAGTAAAAAAGAGACACGGAAAGGTTAAAATATTTATTTTAACTACGTGCTCTAAGATGCAGTATTTTTGCTAACATAAGCAGACATATGATTAGAAATATTATGAGCAGCATTGTTACAATTCCATAAAACACAAAAGGAGAAATCATATTACAATGATGATGAAAATAGGTCCTATAGCGCCTAGTAATTCACCTTCCCTAGGTAGGAACTATGTTTTATAAAATATAGAAGGTCTCTTAGGCTTTTGCAGGTACCCCATACCTCTAGAATCAGCAGAAGTGTATCACATCAGAATCTGCAAAAGCTCTCGGTCTCTCCGGAAAAACTGGCTTCTGCCAAGTGTCTGCAATAATGCTTACAGTTCAATATTAAAGATGTCAGAATCACGTTGGCTTGCAGCTGCATATATGTCATGGCTAAAACGTGAGCCGATCAGCTCGAACAACAGCTACCTTGTTATGATAACCTTGGAGGCTTCAGCACTCAGTGTGCAGACTAGAGTCATGATGTAAGTCTAGGGATGCTGAAAACAAGCCTTTCTCATGTGAAGCATTTCACGCTGCCTAACTTATCAACAACAGTTGTATGCAGTGTCATGTGCAAAAGCGGCAAAAAGCTAAAATGGCGTTTAAACTTCTAATAAGCCTATGCTAACTTAACAATGTGCGCAACAAGGCCCAGCCCTCACTACACAGGAGTATATGAGTTCCGGATTATCCCTGACTATTGTATGGATCAGGTCCACGCTGTTAACCCCTTGCCACACTAATCCTAGGATAGCATTTGAAGGTACCAAATCCCTTGCACCACATTCTACTTTGGGTGTCGGCCTTGGGGACAATTTAAATACAACTTGGATCGTGTTATGGTCACCATGATGAGTAGGGACAGCTGCTCCTTTCACTAAACAATCTTCAAGGGCGGGAGGGATGAAAATGTAATCTATAGTACTTGCACAACCCATCCATCTAAATGTTGGTTCAGTTGGGTTGTTGTCCTTGGTTACAGGGACTATATCCATAACATTACTTAAAGCATGATTCTGTAGATATTCTTTTAATTCCATAACCCTTGCGTTTGGAGGTCGCAGCAACGGCAACTGTGGCTGCAGCATCCAAAGTGCCTGTGGATGTTTTTTTTCTTGATGAAGTGGGCTCATGCTCCTCAGAAGTGCCTTCCCAAAGGGGATCGGCGTCATTAGCTCCGGCTGCCTGAGGCGCAGAGTCGTAAGGAGTTGTACCTGTTGGCCTACCAGATGTAAGGGTGGTATATACAGTCTCATTCCCCAAGGACAGTGTGCGTTCTGTCAGTTCGATTTTGGAAGACACAATGCTAACAACCCTCTCCAGCATGTTGTCCAAGGTAGTGGTGGAGTAAGTGGTTGGTGGGTGGTCAGTGTGTTTCCCCATCATGTACTGAAAGATCCTGGGTGAATAGCTGATGGGTGGGAGGTGGGGTAGAGATTTCTCGCAGCTATGGGGACTATTGGACCTTGTCCCAAAGTGCTGCAGCCCAATGCCTAGCCACATGCAGGTGTCCCCCGCAAGTAGCTTCTATGCCACGAAAAAAGTTCAGGAAATACTGTGTAAAGTGAAAATAAGAGCAACGGGGCAAAGTGCCTTGCAGAGTCATTTGGTCCACGGATTTAGGGGGTGGCCCAGCTCAGCCTCTCCAGGTCTCTGACGGGAGCAGACGGGCCCACTGCGGGAGCCCTGAGCTGATTATAGACATCTCCTGGTACAAAAACTGCAGCGTTGGAGGCGGTGGCTGCAGTACCTGGTGGGGGATGTAGTCCCCTGCTCCTGGCTGTGGTGTCTGGCTATTGGCGGCTGTGACGGGCCCCAGTAATGGACTGATTGTCCGAATAAAAAATGAATTTGTAAAAAAATAAGATCAATTACTACATGTCAAAAGTTTCCAAATTGATGAAAATGTAAGGTCCTAGGGCCAGATGTACCACCATTCCATTTGCTGGTCGCAAAGAGCTATTTCTTGCAACTCTGGTCGCAAGTAGCTATTTCTTGCAACACGCAATATGCGACTTGCAAAATGGAATGTACTAATCTGTCTCAGACATATTAGCAATTCCAAATGGGATCGCAAATGACCTGCCTCATCAATGCTAATGAGGCAGGTCGCAACTTGCGACCAATTAGGAATTAGCAATAACACAGAGATGGTGGCCTGAGGGGACAGCAGACCGCCATGTATGTGTTTGCTTTATAAATAGGCAAAAGACACACAATTGATGGACGTAATGCAGAACAAATCAAAAGAAGATCTGATTTAAATCCATAATTCTTTTGCTCAACATGCCACCCCAAATTAGACGTGGGCATATGCAAATCAGTCATGGGAAAAGTTCACTCCAAACTGCCAAGCCAGGTCCTCCCTGGACCGGGAACAAGCATCCTAGGACTGGTTTTGGGGTTTCATCCTTCTTCAGCCAGGATTGCTTGAATTTAGTGCATAGTGATCCCAGGACCCACGTCTGGGCATACCCGCCGCACTAAGGCCGAGAAAGCAAAAGGCACAGAATTGATGGATGGAATGCAGAACAAATCAAAACATTCATCCCCAGTCAAGAGATCTGGGTTAAATCCATCATTCATTTGCTCATCATGCCACCCCAGTTTAGACCTGGTCATATGCAAATCAGTCTTGACCCTATGCCTCATGGGAACAGTCCAGCCTGAACTGCCAAGCCAGGTCCTCCCTGGACCGGAAACAAGCCTCCTAGGACCAGTTTCAGAGTTTCCCTCCTCATCAGCCATGATAGCTTGAATCCAGTGGCACATTGAGCCCAGAACCCACGTCTGGCCATACCCGGAGCGTTTAAGGCGAGAAAGCAAAAGACACACGATTGATGGACAGTGAATGTGTGACATGTTCTGCATTCTGTCCATCAATTGTTCTTTTTGCATTTGTTTTATAAATAAAGCAACACTTTTTTTTCATATACAGCCCGTTTTCCTTAAAGGGAAAATGGGATGCATTTAAAAGAAAAAAAGGAAACTTTTATTTGTATTTTTTAAGGGCAGGCAGTGGTCTGTGGGACCACAGCCTGCTCTTCAAAAATATGTTAGCTGCCAAATAATAAGGGGAAGAGGTCCCCTGGGGACCCCTTCCTAATTGCGACTGGCTTACCACCAAACTGCAATTGTTTTCTGACCACATTTGCGGACCCAAAACAATCGTACATCCTTTGTGATTCGCTATTAGGAAGGGACGCCCTCGGCACACCCCTTTCTAATAGGGACTTGAAAACCCTATATTGTTAGTCGGTAATAGGTTACTGACTCGCAAAATAGGGTTTGTACATGCTACAACTCTTTTTACCAGCATTTATTTTCTGCTTACGGCCGCTAAAAACAGTTGTACATCTGGCCTTTAGTTCACTGTGCATATGCATGTTCAAATATTGTAACTCTACTCATTTTCTTCATATACCAAAGTTCCAAAGTCAGGCCATCCTTTGATTTCCATCCTTGCAGTACCAGGGAATGAGCAACTGCCATACCTATACAACTAAAATATTTAGCAAACATATCCACTTTCCTAACACTAGATGAATATCCAAATGGTACTACAGTCGCCACAGCCTCGATTCTAACCCCAATAATTGTACTAATTTCTTGAAATAACTTAGACCAAAATACATGTGCAGGACATGTGAAACAGATTTGACACCACAACCTGAGTCATTCATTTCGCACCTGAAACATTGATCTGGGATCACTTGAAAGATCCTATGAAGAATATTAGGAGTGTAATACGCTAGGCACCTCAACAAAAATGGGATTCTTCGAAATTGGCTGGCCATATTATATTTATATCCAATCACCAAGATAGATTTCCACTCCCCTAACGTTATCCTACAATTGGTAGCTCCATAATTGTTATCTAAAAAATCCTGATCCAAAGATGAGGTGCTACTGCACTGCATAGTAGAAGCCTATACCAATTACCAACAACTTAAAGTTGATTTTTAACTCACTGCATGGGTCACATCATTAATCTTGCGAAAGTTAATTGCCATGAAGGCCGCTATCTCCTGGTACCTGCAAAAAGGGGCTATATCTCTTCACCGGGCTGCAGTATTATCTCTGTCCAAGTTTCCTCTCTTTGTCCGATTGTAAAATCACCAACTATGTAAAATCCCCTTGCATTCCAATTTTCTAAAAATAGATTTGGAAGTGGCCAATCCCATAAATCTGCCATCATTCAATACCATAAAAACATGACACGACGGAGTGCGCCACACACAAAAAAAAACGGTTTCATACGGCTTTCCGTTATATGTAGCACTTATATCTAGTTCTTTTTGGAGGCTGAGCAGCTTTTAGAAAGTCTGGCAGCTCAATTTCTGATTCCTTCAACGTATAAGCACGTAATATTTAAATTAGAATAAACTTATGAAAGGACACCTAATTCATGAGAGTGTCTAACAATATTATCCAGCATTGCTGCCTGATAATACTTCTGTAAATGAGGTTACAGAAGCCCTCCCTGATACTTAATTAACTGTAGAACTGAAAACTAAACACTTGGATGCTTAATATTCCAAATAAATGGCTTTAAAAGTGAAACGACTTCTTTAAAATATAGGCTATTAATCTTTAAAATGTAGGCTATTATTCTTGATAGGGACATTAGTAAAAAGAAAAAGAAACACAAATTGGCATCTTGAGTAAAGCAATACAGCCAATCAAAGATAACATAAGTAAAGCCAACAGGCCCTTTGCTTGTTCTTGTTCATAACTGAGTAATTGATCTGGAATCACTAAAATGAGATGTTATTTAGATTCTTATATAGGCTGTGGAACATACTGTTTGAGATCCAGAGGTAGATTTATAGCTGTTGCATTAAACAATAAAAGCGCGATCTTTGATTGACTGATTTGATAGCACCCACTGAGATATATTTCTGAAACTCATTTCAAACACCTTTAATATTGGCCTTTTCTGTATTTAAATATAAAATACTATCATAGGCGAAGAGTTTAATTAGCGCCATCCCTTCTAGAGGTGGACAATCAGCTTTGTTATGAATCCTAACTGCTAAAGGTTCAATAAAAAACGTAAAAAGATTTGACAACATTGCACAGCCCTGTTGAGTGCCTCTTTTAATTGGCACTGATCCTATCTCTTTGAAATTAATCACTATTTTTGCTTTGGGGTCTTTGTATCAATTCTGAAACATTCATACAAATTGGCCAGGGAAGCCCAATTTTATCAAAATATAACATAAAGCCTACAAACTGACTAAGGGCCTCATTACGAGTCTGGCAGTTCACGGATAGCCAGACTTGCTGGGCGCGGCGGTGGTGGTCTTCCAACCACCCTATTATGACCAGGGCAGTCGGGCTGCACTGGGACCACCGCAACTGTCAGGGATCAGAGATCTCTGGCAATGGTGCAGTGGTCTTGAGGCCACATTATGCTTTGTTTTGCCAAGCAGAGGACAATTTTCTTATTCACCAGGTTTTCATGACCATGAGCCCACCATGAAAAACATGGCAGAGAGGAAACAAAGTGGGCCTAGAGGACTCAGTGTTGCCTCAGGACCATGTGGTGCATGCCCTAAGTTGGCAGAGTATGCCCAGACGTGGGTCCCTTGCTCACTTTGCCACTGGATTCAAGCTAGTCTGGCTGATGACAGCTGATTAGCCAGAAACCAGTCCCAGGATGCTTGTTTCCGGTCCAGGGAAGACATGGCTTGGCAGTTCGGGCTGGACTGTTCCCATGAGGCACAAGGTCAGACTGATTTGCATATGGACATGTCTGAACTGGGGTGGTGGAGTGAGCTAAACAATGATGATGGATTAAACCCAGATCAGCTGACTAGGGGTGAGTGGTTGCAATGTTCAACACTCCGTCCATCTTCCCCTTTGGTTTTTCTTTGTTCGCCCTAAGTGAGCAGGGTATCCCCAGACGTGGGTCCCTTGCTCACTTTGCCACTGGATTCAAGCTACCCTGGCTGATGATTGCTGATTAACCAGAAACCGGTCCCAGGATGCTTGTTTCCGGTCCAGGGAAGACATGGCTTTGCAGTTCGGCCTGGACTGATCCCATGAGGCACAGGGTCAGACTGATTTGCATATGGCCATGTCTGAACTGGGGTGGCGGAGTGAGCTAAAGAATGATGATGGATTTAACCCAGATCAGTTGACTGGGGGTGAGTGCTTGCAATGTTCAACTCTCCGTCCATCATCCCCTTTGGATTTGCTATGCACCTCAGTACCTGCATGGCATGGACTACAGCTGTACATGCTGTGCAGGTACTGATTTTGACTTTACTATTGAGGTGCCTATTTTATGGTCACCGCCGTGGAAAAGCATGAGAACCGCCCACCAGACAGGAGAAAACTCCTCATCTAGCTTGCAGTTCAGCCACGAGTTTGGCGGTGCGGGAGCGGGCGGTCCTGCTCCTGCACCCCTAAACTCGTAATGAGACCCTAAATCAAGTCTTCTCTGCATCTATTATCAGAATTGCTGCCTTCATCTGATTACTTGAAAGAAAATCGAAGGTCAGAATCCGAAAATTCATGTTGGCTACCATTGATGTATTCAGCAGGAAGACATTCTGGTCTTTATGAATGATTTTGTGTGCAACAGGCATCATTCGGTCTGCTAATACTTTAGTTACAAACTTATAGTCAGAATTTAACAGGCACTTGGGACTTCTTATCTTGGGATGATAAGAATTGGAACAATAAGAACTAACACTGATACTCAGTGTATCTCTCTTGAGAAAGCTGTCTATTAATAAGTATTTAAACAATTTGGGTATGTCCTCCCCTTCCATACATTTATTAGATAAATCTGCTGAAAATGGGAGCAATTCCTTTAGAAATTCCTTGTAAACTTTAGTCAGGATTCCATCATTTCTACAAGCTTTTGCATTGACATCTCTTTCAATGACTTTTCTACTTCCATAGGGATTACTTTACCTAAGAGGGTATACCTTTAAATCTCTGTCAATTTGGTTAGTATAAGAAAGCTAAAATATTGTTTGAGTTCTGAGGATGAAACATGATCTGTTTGCTTGCCAAAAGCCTTGTAATGCTGCAAAAAATACCTGCTATTTCATGATTTTCAGTTGTTTCAACATTGAACACAGCATTGAGGAATGCCTTGATTATGATATCCCTTTTTCGCCAGTTGTTTCGCAGTGGTCAACCTGCCATGAAACAGTAGGTGGAAACAGATTTAGCGGCCCGTAGCTGGCCCCACCTAATTCCTGGGCCAGGTGAAAGAGCACATAGGTGCCCCCTACATATCCCTTCACCATGGTGCAGCCACCGCATGGTGCCTGCAACATAGTGCGGGGAAACATTAACTGTGCATTTTTAACATTGCGGCACGTGCTGCAGCTAGCAGCACCTGCCGCAATGTTAAATATGGCAGATGCAACTGCCATGGTGGCAGTCACATCGTAATTGCATATGTGGGACCGCCACCTTAAAGGCTGACGGTCCCCACCCCTGGGACAATGGCAGACAGACAGAAGTCCATTTTTCCATCGTAATCAGGCCATAAACGAGAAATATACCAGTCTGCTTATTTTTCTCATAAACATTCTGCTGATCACAAATGTCGTCAATCTAAAACAAATCTCTATGATTCAGTGATGCTCTCGCAAACCAAACCCTTTCTAAAATCCTTGCTTGTTCATTAGAACAATAGTCTGGATTCTCAATGGGAATTTTAGCTACATCATTTGTCTTACATATTTTTGACTTATAGGCTATCACCTACCCCCTAAAATTAGCTTTAAAAGTTTCCCAAACAATAGAATCTGAGGACAAATGTTGATTAACATGAATACATTCTGTAATGTAAATTCTTGTTTCCTATACTTATGTCTGATCTGACAATATTGTGTTGTCAAATTGCCAACTAGCTCTCTCCTTTCTCTTAACATCGAAATTAATTTCAACTGAAACAATAGAACGGCCGGAAAAGTCATTGCCCCAGATAGCAGTTGGAGCTCTATTAATTGCTTGTGTGATCTAGATGCCATGGGTCAATCAGTCCAAAATCCTGCTTAAACCTTGCTAGTATTTGTGCAGTCCCAGCTTAAGTTGCCTCTTTGTACCATTCGATGCGTCCAGTTTTAGATTCTGAATAAAATTAAAATCACCTCCCAGAACTAAAGGTCCTACCAAATCCATGAAAAGTTCATACATCTCCTTGAGAGACTCTATTTCATCTTGAATGAGACCATAACAATTAACAAGATTTAAAAGGAATCTCTCTACTGACACCTTAACCCAAACCCATCTACTTTTCCCATCTCTTATAGCATCTACTATTTACCAGTCAAGAGTGGTAAACAAATAAATGGCCACCACCCTGGCCGCTGCACTTGAGGATTTAAAAAAGGGATGGGTAAACCCTCTAGTAATAGTCATTTTTGGGTTGTTAAATGTTAAGTGTGTTTCCTGAAATAATATCTTCCTGGCAACAATCGTAGGCAACCATATTTACGCTTGTTCAATAAACTGTTAGCATTGCACATGACTACACTTATATTTTAGAGAAAGAGAAAAAGAACACAAAATTACATCTTTTAACCTATAAAACCAACACCTTGTCCCTAACTCATAAAAAAGCTTTGCTGACTAAGGCCCTGATTACGATTTTGGCAGTGCAGGACCAGGTCCACCTCGCTGTTGTGCTGCCAAAGCTGTGGTTAGACCACACGCCAGACTAGAAGTTTCCTCCTGTCTGCCCGGCTGGTTTTTGGCATTCCTGTGGCAGTGCCTCAAAAAATGGGCACCGCAATAGGAACGCCAAAAACAGTTCCTGCACAGCATGGACCAAAAAGTCCATGCAGTGCAGGAACTGGTGTGCATGCACACAGTCGGGCACATGGTGTGTCCCCCTGCATGTATCCCCATGTAAAGGCGGTGGAGAGGAAACTTCAAATATGCTTGGTAGAGCCGCAGCACTCCTGCAAAGCATATTGTGGCCCCATGACCGACACAACACCGCCAGGGAATGGCAATTCCCTGGCGGCGGCAGCAAAGCAATAATGGTGCAACCACTCTAATCATAATAGGGCGGTTGAGAGACCACCGATGCTGCACTCCCACGAGTCTGGCGTTCCATGGACCGCCAGACCCGTAGTTGGCCACTAAGAGTGAACCATCCATTAAATCATTTCCTTTATCCTTCTGACTCCACACTCTGAATTGTTTTCAGAGTGCAGCATATTTCAGCATATTTCAGCAAAAGTCTGAACTACCATCACTGCATTCTCTGTTTCAACTGGGCATTTCTCAAACTCCCAAATGTTTTTGTTGATAAGGAATATCCAGGTGAGTTCTACAATGTCCAAACTAATAGCTTGTTATTTTCCTTAGAGTTCATAGGAACATAGGGATGGCCGCATTGGGCCAAATGCTGTTAAGATCCCCGGGCAATCAAAAAATAAGGTAATGGGATTCTGATCTCCAATGAACAGATCAACATTTGTTAACCAAGTAGGTCATGTATCTTGATAACAAAATGTAGTCAATCATCAGTTGACAGAATATGCACATTTTCTCTGTTTCTTTATTTAAATACCAACACCCACTTGTGCTGAGTTCATGAACAAGTCAAATTTTCAGAAGCCCAGTAACTCATCCAAAATACAGGTAGGAACATCATTGGAACATTGGTTAAACTTCAGCTTGAGTAAAGTATCTTTGTAGAAGAACTACAGTATGATTCTAGAACAGATACTCCAGCTGCACTTACATTAGTTATAATTAGATGTAGGTAATTATTACTTAATTATTGAGTGTTTTGAGCGCTAGTCAATTAACATTTTTCAGAATTTCTGTAAAGCTTAATTCTGAAGAGCTGACAGAGTTTTTTCATCAGCGTGAATTAAATACTCCATAAGACTGATATAATTATTTGCAAGTATAAAACAATTTCTCTAATGCACTCTTAGAGGACAAAACCCTTAGCAATCCTTAACAATTTTCCTAGCTCTGTATTGTGTATGGCTTTTATTCAATTGAATGTCAAAAAATAACATTTAGCTATTGTTTGCACCGATTATCAAATGCCACTGTTTATTTCACCAGAAACTATAACTGTGGGAGGAATTCAGTAATTATTTAGGTGATGCTGCTCTGTTGTGGTCAACAATGTACAGATGGAACTATCATATAGAATTCAGAAACGAAAAAATCAACATGTAAACATACATGTAAATGTAAATTGATACTTGTATAGCGCACTACTCACCCGCAAGGGTCTCAAGGCTCTTGTACGAATACCGCTGTGGAACCCATCCTGGCTTTCCCTGTGAGGCGTCCACTCCTGGGCACCCCCAAGGTGGAGGCCAGGCATCCTTAGCATTGTGGGGGCCGTTGTGGAGATTAAGCAAGCTATTGCCCAGAGTTGCACTCCATGATTGGAATAGGTACCGAGGCGAGAATTATCAGGTCTGTGGAATTTTGAGCCCAAGACCCGCCGAGGCGGGGGATTGAACCCTGGTGCCGGGCTAGACCTCTGCATCAGGGTCTGCCGCTCTAACCATTGAGCCACACTTCTACATGTACGTGCCTCGTGTCTAATATGTGTCAAAATTGTGCACACCTTACTCACATACCAATTCCAGGCATTCCTAATGACAGAAAATCAGAATGACTCTTAGCCTTATTTAGAGTTTGGCGGACCTGATACTCCGTCACAAAGAAGGCGAATAGCTCACATACAGGTGCTTTATAGCCAACTGCACTTTTAATAGGAGACAGGACATATGCTATTGTTTGGACGAGTATCCCGTCTGCCAAACTCTAAATATGACCCTTAGTCAGCATATGAGGAGCTAGCTAGTCAAGGTACTAGGTCAGGGCAGATACTTAACATGAGCTCACAAACCAAGAAACTCTTAAGCTCAACAGCAGTCACCATATCAAAATTGAGCACTGAGTCGTGAATTGCATACAATAAGCACTGTGAGAGCTAAGTTAAGCCAGTACTTGCTTCAAACTAATTTTACTGTAGTAATACGGTGGTGTTATAAAAATAGGATTGTGGAAGTGGTACTATCTGACAAGAATGTTTGTAATTGTTAACTGTGTGGAATTGTGTTGTAGTTTTGATGTGTTCTGTTGTTTCGAGTTGCTGTGTTTTTGTGTTGCACTACTGTAATGCAATGTAATTGGGCTATACGGTGATTGCTGCATTGTATTTTGACTATTTTGTTGTAATGTGCCTTGTTATGTTTTAATTGTGTTATGTTGCTTGGTTTCCTATGTTCTGTTGTCAACTCTAGATATGTCAATAAATGTTGTTACATTTCCAACAGAAAACTGCAGATTACTTTGAAGTTCCCATAACAAGAAATCAATTATCCCTATTAGATTAGTCAATTTGTTGCGGAACCTAGAACTAATTGCAATACAATTTCTGTGAGTGGATTGTTATTGAAATTTTTCAGTAGAAAACGATGGTGAAAAGTCTACCACTCTTTCATGACACGTTAATCCAATATGGTGGATTTTTCAAAATGGCTGCCCAATATTTGAGATATAGGGTATAACTGTTTATATGCCCATGTGTGGTATCATTTTATATGTTTTTAGGGACACGGGAACGTGAAAAATAACATCAAAAATTGTTTCTGATGACCATAATATCAAATCATCACGGAATATGTCAGATAGACAAAGTTTGTCTAATTTTTTCATTGACATATATGACAAAGTGTGAAGGAACGTAAATATTTCAATTAACTTTTGAAATAAAAAGTTTTCTATTGTTTGTGTTTTGTTTTGTAACTTTGTTTGGTATTGTTTGTTGAAGCAAAAATGTTTCATTTATGTGTTACTGGTTCTTGCGAGGTGCTGTGAGATACAGTGAAAATGGACGTACAAAAGTGTTTCATTTGTGATGTGGTGTTTCAAGAAGATGACGATGTATCTGTACTCACTGACTGGAGTTCAAAAAAATGCAAGGAGAGAAAAATATCTGCGTTTCACGTTTGTGTTGGGCAGAAAGTTCACAAGAAATGTAGAGCGCGTTCTGTTAACTTGTTAACATGTGAAACCCTGTTTGATTTTAGAAAAAAAGGGTTTTTCTGTGGTACTGTTTATACTTCAGGGGAGGAAAAAAAATGTGTGGTTTAATGCACAAAAAGTTGAATTCAAATCATCAGTTTTACAAAAATGCAAATAACACAATGATGAATGGGCAGACAAAGTTAAGAGACGGATCCAAAATGTGTCGGATTTAAATGTTGTAGATGCATGCAACCACAAACAGTGTTACGTCAATTTTTATACTGGAAAATTCATTCCCGGGCAGTTCACTGATAACCCTCCAATATCTTCAGGTCGACCAGAGGACTCAGTTCGCCAGGAAACCTTTCTTCCAGTAGTTAAATACATGGAGGAAAATGATGAAGAACAAACTACTGTTAAGTTAATAAAATGCGAGAATTACTGCCAGAAGATAGCGAACCATACAGTTCGAAGTATATGAAACAAAAACTCAAAGAGCATTTTGAAGATGAAATCTTCATAGGAACTGTTGCAGGGACTGCTGATTTTACTTTTAAAAGTACAGCTGCTCATGTATTGCATGAGTACCACAGTCATAGCCATGGAGATGTTGAAAAGGATCAAAACAATCTCCTTATGGCAGCTGCTGAAATAATAAGAAATGATATTAAAGAGATCCCTGTAGAACCAAAAATATATCCACCCATTGAAAACATGAGTAGTGTTGACTATATTGTGAGCTATATTCCTGATTTGTTAAGGCTCTTATTATCAGTTTTTGTTACTGATAAAACCAACAGAGAGAGAAAAGTAGCTTCTATAGTATAGGCAATTATGCAAGCTGTGCGCCCACGAGTCTTAATTGCAACATTGCAGTTAGGGCTGGCAGTTCACTTACATGACAACACAAGCTCGAGATTTGTAGTTGAAGCAGTAAATCATATGGGATTCTGCAGCTCCTATTCAGAAGTTCTTCGTTTTGAACATTCAGCTGCAGCAGAAAGAGGAAATACTGTACCTGTCCTTGTGGAACCTTCTGATAGTCCTCCAAAATTCATTTAATATGCAGCTGATAATATTGATCACAATATTATTACCACAGATGACCATGGTACTTTTCATGGGATGGGCAATATCGCCACTGTGACTCCAACTGGAAAATTTTCAACGTCATTAAGAAACGTTAAGTTTCATTTGAAGAACTGAAGAGGTTGGGGCAAATCCCAATAAAAACATATCATTCACAGGCCAGTGGGATGCGTTTCTTAAAGTATAATACCATTCAGCATATCGCGTACAGGGACCCATCTGCAAACCTCACATCTACTCAGCAACAGTGTTCCAGGATGGCAAGGAGTATGCCAACTACTACATAAAAATAACCATCCTGGTGTATCATCTGTCAGCTTTCTGCCAATGATTAACATGGATCCAACAAATGAGACATGTATTCTCTCAACACTGTTTTTTGTTTCTGACCATGCCAAGAGATACAGCCAGACCCCTATTATAACATTCGACCAGCCTCTTTTCCACAAAGCACTAAGCATAATATCCACTGAATCACAGGATAGTCCTTTAAAGAAGGTCATTCTGAGACTAGGAAACCTGCACACAATCATGAGTTTTCTTGGATTCATCGGTTTTTTGATGAGTGGAGCAGGCTTGGTTGATATACTTGAGATCATATATGCAGGAAATGCTTTAAAGCATATGCTTTGTGGTAAAGCTATTGCAAGAGCGATTTGTGGTCATCTTATTGTTTCATCAGTTTTCAACACGATTTTAGCAACGCAAGCCCTAGATGATAACGACGATTTACAGGCAGCTAGATCATTTTTTAATAATCTTCTTAATGGGGAGCTTTCTGTTGAGGATGTTACACATAATGCTGTTGTCGAAATTGCAACCAAACTGCTGAAGGCCAAAGATGAACTTAAATTTTACAGGACTCCTCGACTTTGGATTTGGAAATGGTCAACATCCTGAAACATTTTTTAAAAGCTGAAAGAACAGGAAATTGGCATCTACATCTTTCAATGGTAAAGGAGATGCTACCTTTTTTTGCAGCATGTGGCCATATTTTATATGCCAGTTCTGCACGACTGTGTTATGTGAGAAAAAGGTTGAGCTTGCATTTGAAGCACCTGATGTATACACGGCATTTACAAATGGTCTGCATGTTGTCCAAAGAAGTGATAGGTTTTGAGGTGGCCTTTCCACTGATTTGGTAATTGAACAAGTTCTAATGAAGAATATAAAAGGATTCGGCGGAATGACCCATTGGAAAGGTATGACAGAACAGCAGCAGCTTGTCTGGGTTATGTCACTTCCTATTTGCGCCCATTTGAATGAATGCATGCAGGACTTTGCTTTAGTGAAGCATGCAGCAAGTGAGCAACATGTTACTATGGCCTGTTCAAGAATTGGAAGCGATAAAGGAGATACACAGAAAGTACTGGTATATGTAGAACAGCTCAATGTTTTTGAGCGAGACAGCAACCTACCTAACATTGTCACAGGAGTTACTTATGGCAGTGATGTTAATCCTGAACATGCAGAAGAAATTGGAAATAGAATTCTGAATGCGATGACGGCCAAAGAGTCTCTGAGTTCTCTGTCAGAAAAAGCAACCAGGTGAAGGTAATGAAATCAGTTCAATCTGTTAAATTGAAAGAATAAACCTTTGTTATGGATCCTGAACTATTATTTCAGCGCTTGTTGCTTTGTGCTCAGACAAGTGGTGTGGATTTGCAGGAGGTGTTTCATTATGAGCGTTGCTCATACCCAGCTAGTTTATTCAATAAGCATGGACTTATGAGGGAATCTGGGAAGTCGCAGCTTGCCAATTATATTAAAGAGCAAGTACTAGCCGTTGCTAACATGCCCGAAAATATGCAGTTCGTAATTGATGGTGGGTGGTTACTACAGCGCCTTCCTTGGAGTCCGAATCAGACATTCCATGAGCTGCTTTGTGCCTATGAGAGATATGTGCTAACAAAGTATGGCCAGGCAATAATAGTACTCAACGGATATGAAGATACGTTTTCTACAAAATCAGAAGCCCATCTGAAAGGAAACCGAGGTATTGTAGGACCTAAAGTAAATTTTATAACTTCTACCTCCATCGCCATCCAGAAACAATTATTTGTGAGTAATAATGAAAAAGACAATCCTTCATTGCTCAATTATTGCAAAAGTTACAAGACGCTGGGTGTAAAACAAAGCAAGCTCATAGTGATGCAGACTTCATGGTCGTTTTGGAGGCTATTGAGTCGGCCAAAACTCATCCTACAGCCATTGTTGGCGAGGACACCAATCTTCTCATACTACTCCTTCATCATTTAAAAAAAAAACAATTTGATATTTTCCTTTGCCCAGAACCTAAGAAATCTTCCAAAAACATAACTGTGCATGATATTAGGAAATTAGCAAAAGCTTTAGGTAATGACGTCTGCTCTCACATCTTATTTGCTCACGCCGTATTAGGATGTGATACCACCTCCAAACCATTTGGATTAGGAAAACGTGACTCCATAAACTTGCTAAGAAAATCAGGCAGCTTCAAACAAAGTGCTGTCATATTCCAAACTTCACAAAAATCAACAGAAGAAATTGAAAATGCTGGTCTTAATTAGGGGTGGGTGGAATTTGCGTAATCGCGTTACGCAAATCTCCGCGAAATGGTAAAAAATCTCAGCGAACACGCTGAAATTCCGCGAACACGCGGAATTGCTTGTTCGCGATCCTTTTTTCTGTTCGCGATCGCTGCTTGCATGCTCGGGGGGAAATATCTTGCGAACACGCATTTGAGAACGAGAACAAGCAAAACATTTCGCAAAGTCGCGGGACGCAGAATTTGGGGCAATTTCGCGTTCCCTGCGGAACGTGAAATTACCCAAATTCTGCAAATTCCGGGAACGGAACAGAATTTGCAACCCAGGCCTAGTCTTAATGCTATTATATTGTTGTATGGAGAAATAAAAGAAGACAGCACACTACATGATATGAGACTTCGAACTTTCACTTCTAAGGCAACAAAATCTACAATACATGTGAAACCGGAAGTCTTACCTCCTACAGAGGATGCCTACAAATTAAATTTGCTCAGTTTATATCATCAGGTGCAGCAGTGGATAGGTATTCATATGGATCAATTTCAGTGGGGATTTGAAGTGAAAGATGGAAGATTGGCTCCCATTAGAATGAGCCAAGCACCAGCACCAGATCATTTATTAAAATTTGTGAAATGTGGCTGTATCAAGAGTCAATGTGCGACTCTGCAATGTATATGCAATAGACAGGGAATAGTGTGCACAGATGCGTGCATGGATTGTCGGCGAATAAGCTGTTACAATTCCATGGAAGTGGACATGGACGATGATTGAAATCATACTATTCTTATACTAAGGAGTGCTGTGAATTTATCTCTTTAACAATTTTCATTTGTCAATGTCATATTGAGAAGTGCTATATTGTCTAGTTGAAATTTGTTTATCCTTTTCAAATGATGTTAAAAAATGTAAATAAAAATAATGTCAAAACTATGTTTGGCATATTAAAATATAATTATCGTTGTTTATTGTATTAATCCCAATTTGATGTTATAGTCATCAGAAACAATTTCTGATGGTATTTTTGACTTTCCCGTCCATAAAAAACATATAAAATGATACCACACATGGGCATATAAACAGTTATACCCTATATCTCAAATAATGGGCAGCCATTTTGAAAAGTCCGCCATATTGGATTAACGGGTCATGATAGAGTGGTAGACTTTTCACCATCGTTTACTATGGAAATTTTTCAATAGGAATCCACTCACAGAAATTGTATTGCTATTACTTCTAGGTTAGCCAGTTTTTTAAACCAATTGGACTAGACTATATTTAAGGTAGAAAAATGTCACTTGTATATGAATTTAGAACCCTAGTGTAATTTTCCCGATTCATGCTCATATATAGGTATAAATCACCCTATCCTTATATAGGCATAGAAATCATAACCATATTTAGACTTAGCATATGCAGTCCAAATACGGCATGGCTACTTCCACTAGTTCCAAAAATCCACAACGATTTCTTGGAAAAACCCGCCTTCAGCAGTCAGGGACTTCCCCTTGCTTGAATATTGATTTATGCAGGAACTCATGGAGTTTTCAAAGAACTGAGTCTTTGATGACGGTATTATGTCCAACCTTAGGTCAAACTTGGCACCTTCAAGGTATAAATATGCCCACACTTGCCCAGGCAAACGCACTGTAGTTTGGAGCAGTTCGACTATCTACCTACACAACACAGCTCGCCAAGGCAAGTTCCAACCCTCCAGCAGATGCACTGAGAGAGACGCTGTTTTTTCTCTTGCCGAGAAATCCAGCTCAAGTGTTTCCAAGCTACCCTTGCGGGTTGTTGGGAAATCGAGTCCTGAGAAAGAGATACCGATCTCCTTCATGCTAAAACCAAGGTACAGAGCTGATTAGACCACTAGAGAATTCTTGGATAGATTCTTGGCAAAGAGCACTGAAACTAAGCTACACCTCACTTACTTCTTCCCTTGTACTAGACCTAGGTTAGGTATACCGGGTTAGGCGTATTTTAGAAGCACCAGTTGAGTACTTTTAGTCTTTATTTATTAATGTATTTTATGGCTTAGAAAACCATATCATGCTTTTACAGTATTATTTTATAATACTCTTCGTACTGTACGCATTGTACTTTGCAACCAGTATTACGATGGTAGCAGTTCATTTACCCCACTGTGGTTTTATTTCTTCATCAAACAGTGTGCTCCAAGGCAGGACACTCACTGAAAGAGGACAGGACATTACACTACAGGTACCATGAAGCCCTGCGATCGGCCACGCCCACTGGGGCGGGTACTACTGCCGTGGCTTTGCCAAGAAAAATGTTTGCCTTGGAGCTCGAGTCAGTGCCTCTGAAGAAGTAGCAATATCAAACGCGTCAGGCTGACTTTCATTGTAATTGCTGTTTTTGCATCCATTTCGCAAGCTGCGCTCCCACAAAGAATTAAATGCTGAAACTTTTACCTTGCTCGTGGGCTCCTCTTTCTTCCAGGCAAACAATTTTTGGATATATATATACAGATGCAGTGATAGGAAAAGACATTCCCGCAGCCCCTCTTATCACCTTTTGTAAGGCAAGGTCATTAAAGGACACTTTGGCCCAAAGCCATCTCTCCCCGGTCACGCCCACAACAGGCACATTGAAATAGATGAAAGGGTTCTTTCCCTGCGGGAAATGTAGAGCATGTGCCACCAGTAAGAGAGTCCTGAATTACAAAATTCCGGGGCTACAAAAACCCAGTCATCAATAAGTTCATTACCTGCACAACATCACACGTGGTTTATTGTTTAGTGTGTCCCTGTGGACTAAGGTACGTAGGGAGCTCAATTCATAGTGTGAAGGTGCGCATTCTGGAACACCAACGAGCCATAGCTAACAAGGTTTTAAATTATCCTGTAGCTAGGCATTTTGCCTGTAAACATCAGAGCAACAGGGAGCTGTTGCAGTATTTTGGAATGGATCACGTACCGATTAACCCAAGAGGAGGGGACAGGGTGTCCAGGTTACGGAGGCTAGAATCACAAACTATAATTGCTTTACAGACTAAGTCACCCGGGGGATTAAATGATGGGGAAGAACTGGCAGTACATCTAGGCAGATAATTATCCCAAGCTTTTATGACCTTGGCAATTTTAGTGCTTTGATTGTTATTATGAGACACTTTTTCAGTTGATCAACCTTGAGTTCTGGTAATATTGTTTTCTCTGAAAATATGCTTAATTGATATCTTGATTGTGATCATTATTGATTTCAGTATCCCTCATTGTAAATATTGTGCACTAATTGAGGAACCCATATAGGCATTTCTTGTCTTTTTCCAGTTCTTTGTACAGTCCGGGAATTAGTACTTGAGTTGTGCTATGCTTTGGCCGATTCATGGTGTAATTTTTGTGTATTTGGGGGCAGGTTGGTATCAACCAATAGGCTATGCCGATTCGCGGCTGCCGAGTCACGTGGCAACATGCCAAATAGCGGCCGAACCCGTTCTTATTTCATTGGGTTTAGTTTTGAGTGAACACTGGTAACACGCCGATATACTGTGAAATTGTGACAATTTTAAATACAAGCCTGCCCGGGTACATTTTAGCACATGCCGATATACGGCTTCATTATGTCATGTTTTGAGTATGGAAATAACACCAGGGCATATGCAAATAGAACATGTACATCATTGTAATATATAGAATGTGCAGAGGACTGGTGTTGTACTTCAAAAATGGGGTTTGACCAAAGCGAGTATGAAATTCACCATGTTAAGATGACAGCCAGTTTACTTGCACTGTTAGAAGGTTCCTCACTGTCATCGAGTTTGTTACTCGGGTGACTGTAAACAGTTTAAATGGCGTCCTCGCAGTGTATAGAGTTGACACTGATGAAGGAAACTCCGAAACGGTTCTGTCTATTGCTGCTGACGGCTGAATAAAGCTCTACTACGCCACTCCAGTGGAGTGCTTGACTTCTTTTGAAAAACGAAGAGAAGCATTGATTTTTCACGTGGGGCACCACCATCGAAAGCACCCGCCTACGAGTGCACTGGTTTTTGGTGTAAGTGGAGCATTCATATATATTCATACATATATATGTGTGTGTATATCATAATATATGCTTTTTAAATCACTAAATGTAAAATATTACAACATTTTTAAATTAATCTAATGTAAAAAACGTATGTGTATATATATATATATATATAAATATATGCACACAAATATATATGTGTATGTTTACATAAATATATATTTACATATATTCCTAGTTTCTATAGGAAAAGCATTTTTTGATTTGCTAATACCTTTTGCGTAGTTTGACGAATTTTTCTGAAATTCTCCCCCCAAAAAATCTATCCCGGTCAGCTCCAATCCAGAAAGTTTGGGGGTGATTCGTCAAGCGGGGGCTGAGAAAAAAGGGGGGTCCCAAAACGCATTTTCCTCATGTTAATTTCCTTAGGAAATTTTGTGACAAGCCGCAGCTCGAACTGCTGAACGGAATTACCCCAGAATGTGAAGTGTACTCCATCACTTCCGTAGATATGAGTCATATCAAAACGTATGTTGTTGTTGGAGATGGACCTCATTCTATGGTCTCTGAGTTATGCAGACACAGCTTTGTTAACATTCTTCCTAGATTTTTCAATCTGAGGACAAAATTGGTTTGACCATTTTCACTTCTGTCTTTGACATATATTGGAATATACAACGATAGTTTGAGCGAAAAGCAACATCAGTTGTCTAAAGGTGTCCTTCTAAAGCATTTCCAAACCTACGCCAGTCACTGTGCCTAGGTCGTTTCCACCACAGTGCACAATCATGAGGTCAGGGTTTTGGAGATGCAAACATGTTTTATCCAAAGGCAACAATTGGTGCCACTTCAATCCTCTCTGTGCAAATCATTTAATGTCCACATTTTGTAAACCTAGGTCTAAGTCAATATGTCTTTGTTCTGCATACCTCTTGCACCAGAAAACATAGCTAAGTCCGACGATCCACACTAGCATTTTGAAGGTATGGCTGGGAGATATGGATAGATGTCTGTAGCTCATGCAGTCCGTTCGCAGAATGAGAGATATGTTTAAAGATGGGCAACCACTTTTTTCCCATACAAAACGATAACTGATTGGGAGATGAAAAGCATTATTTTTTAAAAGTAGGGTGCACATTCATTTTGTGGAAATGCATCTTTGTGATTGGTTAAGAAAAAGCAGTTTAAACTTGGAGTACATAACATAGGATAAATTTTGCTCAATCAACCACACTTGCTACTTTCATTTGGAAGGCACTGTTCGAACTTAACGCCTTAACCGCAGCGGTTTTTCCACTGCGGTGTGGGCGTTCTAAAGGGTGGGCGGGGCTGGGTCGGCCGTTGGCCGACTGGAGCACGGAAGGGGTTAAAACAATGGTGAACTTTTAACCTGCACATGCCGTTAAATGTTAGAGAAAATGTTGCAAAAACATATCAATAGGTTTAAAAATATTGATGAACTGTTAACCTGCGCGTGTTGTAGAATGTTCTAGAAAGTGTGTTGATAGAATACGTTGCACTTCTGACTTCTATGTGTCATTGAATATTTAAAAAACTGCTTATATAGACAATTCAAAAATACCCAATAGAGGGAAGTTTTGCAATCTAAAAGAATCAAGGAACTATTCTAATCTGTTCTTTACATGTATTTATGTGTGGAGCAACAAAATTCCAGAAACAACAGCACCAGGAAGAGGAACAAGCAGGGAGTGGGGGGACGGGGGGGGAGAAGGGCACAATGGCACACATGCACAATTAAGTACAGCACAACTACAGACAAACCATGGCCAAAATGAAACACAGCAACAAGGAGCACAAATCACACAACTCACCAATATCACACCACTGAACAAGCACAGAAGTGAAAACCACAATGCCTGAAAGGGAGAAGGGTGAACAAAACCTCACATGAAGTAACATCTCACACACAATGCAGCACACACACATAGGAAGAAGAGCCCACCAACATCCAACACAATGTTTTCCAAACACAAACATTTGCTCAATCGCACACAGGGCACAAAAATGCACTAGCCTATGGCGGATAAACGTCCAAAAGCGTTAGTACGAAACAAGCACATGAGAACGCATAAGTACAAACACCCAATCTGGATGGGGTAGCAATTCACATATAGCAGCCAGTTAGAGAGTCTGTGACACACACATTGGCATATAAATTAATACACAATACATTTGGAGACAAGTGAAAATGTGGAAACTTTATAAAAAAAAGTGTGTTTCAGTATGACCACGAGCAGTGCTACGATATGCTGACAAATGCAGCAGCATGCCTGAATAAGGAAGGTAGGAAAACAACTATGTTCACCTCGGGTTAGTCCATCACCAACACAAGTAAGTGTCAAGCAGCGTTAGTTGTCCAAACCTCGGATATGAGTCAACGCCAATGTAGCCATGTCCACTGTCGTCTTGGGACATATGACCAGGTGCACAATGTACAATGATGGGGCGGGACACGTGCAATGTGGCAGATCGAGTCGTGGTTGCAGGTACCTTGTCACCCGTCCATGAACGTGAGTGCAGCTGCGTAAGGCACTATCTCTAATGAGTGATGGTTGGCTACAATATTTAACATGTCGTCGACGTAATCCATAAATTGACCGGGACAGATGTGCTGACTCCAACCACTGCACCCAATGTGCACCAAAGCAGAATCGGGTAGTGGGTCAATTTGCTCACTGCATACTAAAAAACATGCAATCTCCCAGGCTCAGTTCCCAACATGCATGCCATACATCCATTCATGCCATAAACGGGCATCACCATGACACTCCTGGTCGTGGGCCAACAGGGGGCGCACACACCCATTGTCATCCATATCAGCTGCCCACACATTGGAGAGGCACACGTCCATGCACCATTCGGATAGGCATGTGCGACATCGCAACACAAGTTGAACGCAGGTGACATCTGCATCGTGGAAGCTCAGCCGGTAAGTGATCCGCAGCACTGCGAAAGGCACTGAAACCAGGACAAGCAGCAGATGTGCACGGTGGACCTGAATAGAGTCCATCATGTGTTCGGGATGCCCTGCCATGGCGTCAGTGGCTCTGCTTGTAGCTGCACTGGCTTGCCGTGTGCCAGTCTTGTGGATGAAATGGCACAGCTTGGTGCAATGATCCGGGTCTGTGTGCAATGGGTGCAGGGCAGGGGTGTGATGGGAGTACGTGTGAAGGCCATTTCACGCACGCTAACTGCGACTAAGGACTTTTGAGTGTGGGATGTGTGCTCTTTATTCTCAAATCGGGCAGTGCGTAGTGTGGGAGATGGATGCAAATATATTTTCATATCTGTCAGGGGGCTGGCCACTTGCAAGTTCCTTCTCGGAGCAACATATGTGCTAGCGCAAGATAGCTCAGCCAAAGAACCTTTCATCCCTACAGTAACTTCTCCAACTGCATTCATACAGGATGTGTACAGAGGCCGTTCGTGGGTGTTGTGGGATGTCTGTGACCCTGGTCATCATGGATGAGAATTCCAGCTCATGGCACATGGGTGGTTCAGTGTGTGTTACATTCCCAAACAGCTGCTCCTCCCTCCCACAAGCCCCCACACTTTTGTTCGCTGTGCTGTTGTATTCCGTGCATGCCTACGGCACGCCATTGTAATGCCTATTCGCTCATGTCCTGCGGCATTCCAACCACACCGTTACACTGCCCTTTGAAGGGGGTGTATGCCACTTTACAACATCGACAGCTGCGGCCCTTGTGGAGGCCACACCGGAACACAGAAACACACCTGGCGCACTTCCTGCACAGGGACATGTCTGAGACACTCTGTTCCCCTTGCTGGATAGGCACTCGCCTGCGCTGACCTGTGTACGTCGGACCAGCACACACCACTTTTGCATGCAGGAGGATGCATGTGTAGCTACATGTCCAGGTTCACTGCCAATGCTGAGGTGACATGGTAACGGCCGCTGAAGATAGCACACTGTGATGTTGCAGGGCCCCTGCCCATCATGCTAACACAATGGCCACACGGACACACTTGCTCAGATGCGGGTTCGGGGGGCATTGGCGTTCCTGGGGTTGTTGCGATGATTGTTGTGGCCCTCATGGGTATCTGTGTATCATGCTCATTGACTCTATGGCACCTGTGGGTATTCTGGTGTTGCTCTTGGGTGGGCTCTTGGGTGTGTTCCCTTTCATGCTCCAGGTAGTCGTCCTGCTTAACACCAGCAGAAAGCAGGTATAAAATCCCTGGTGCTAACGCAGCTTATCGCCGGAATTTGTTTTGCATCCTAGTTTTTGCCTTTTGTTGTGAAAGTTGTGATGTGGTTTTTTCATGTACAGAAAAATAAACGAACTGGGCAGTGTAGCCCGTCAAGATCCAGCATCTGAACCATTATTCCCAATCAATCTAAATACAATGAGATTTCTTCATTGATTTGGTGTGTACACTGTAAATGCACCCACTACCACAGTGCAATTCAATACAGATGTTAGTATTTAGAATAAATCGCAAAGGTGCACCTCGTGTGGTTTTGCACGGGAATGTCTACTCTGCATCTCACTATCAGCACTTTAATGCAACTAAAGTTGAGGTAAATCTAACACACTATTCATAAGCTGGTGCAAACTGCAGACATCACCAGTATTTCTGCGATAACTGCCCCAAAATTAAACACCATGGTGGACACCACCAAATAACAGTAATAAGAACGAGAAAGAGTCACACAACACTTAAGCAACAACCAAAAACGTTATTGAAATTTAACAAACTCGACACAAAACAACAAGGCGGAAGACTCCTTTCTGTTCCATCAATGTCGACGAAACAGCCTAGAAAATAAAGCGCAAAATAAGGACGTGTGTAATGGGCATATCAAAGGAGTGAGGCACATAGAAGGAGAGAAGGAAAAGAAGCCAGAGAGAAAAAGAGAGGGAAGGAAAGGAGGGGAGTAAGAAAGGGAGAAGGGAGACACAGTGAGAGAGATAGAAAGAAAGGAAGGAAGAGAGTGAGAGTGAGAGTGAAGAAAGGGAAGTGAGAGAGAGAGAGAGAGAGAGAGAGAGAGAGAGAGAGAGAGAGAGACACCGCCACCCATGCGCATCCATGACCAAATAATTACCTGCTGCCACTGAGTGTTTACCATTGGGCACTCCACGTGCCCGTGAAAATTCCAGGGCCCGGTCCCGCCGCCATGGCTTAGTGCACATTATGTGGACCCGCTCCGTGGCCCAGCAGATCCCACACATTGTCGCTGAGTCCTGAATCATCAATGGCGGAGACCACATCATCTTGTGGTGCCGCTAACCCTGTGCAATGCAAGTCAGCGCCATGTGGTGCTAGGCCCCTGGCGGTCATACAACTTAGGGTGTGACTAACCCTGTGTAACTCAAGTCAGCGCCACGTGGTGGTAGGCCCCTGACGGCCACATCAGCATCGGGTGGCACTAACCCTGTGCAACTCAAGTCTGCGCCACGTGGGGGTAGGCCCATGATGGCCATACAGCTCAGGGTGCGACTAAACCTCTGCACTACTTTTCATAGACTCTTTATGATTCAGACCCGTGGAGCACCCGCAATCCAGTCACCACCGGCAATAAAGGATGTGACGTTATCGATCCATTATATTTGCGTGGTCACATCGCCTGTGACGCACGTGACCGATGGGTGTGGTGTGTGTGCAAACCTGCCCTCAGGGAGTGGCCGTGACATGTTGACAAATAGACCACTGACCTGCACACCAACAGCGAGTACGCCTGCGATAGGTAGCTATGTGGGACCAACGTCAGAACGTAATTGGAGTGGCGTGGCATACGACGAAAAGGGCAGGGATAGCCACAATGACTCTGAGGCTTTGAATGTGGTTCAGTACATTTCTGGACAAGGAAGTGACTAATACGTGTGTCCCCATTGTAGTGTTTAGGGCACCAGAAACACAATAGGCTATGTAGCATACTGTGTGTGACTGGCATCCCATTAGATGAGCATCATTGACGTAAAGTGAATCACTGTGTTTACATTCTTACACATTTTCATACATAAATTAGGTAAGACATAACACAGCAGTGCATCACTGACTGTTTATTGTAAATCCAGTGGATTTTACCAGCTGGAGCGGTAGAGGCAGAGGATAACCACACTTCAGATAATGGGCTCGTGGAGGGCGAACCAGGGTCCATCTAGGGATGAACTCGAAGGGTACACTCCCCAGTGAGGTCGCCGTGTCATCGGCCATTGAAGAGGATATGGCAGGCCATGTTGTGGACAAAGGTGAGTACATCAGAGTGTAACGTGAGACAATGGAAAGTCGTGGGGCCATGTGTGGCACCAAGGATAAACAGGCCAGGTGGCGGAAATGAATGGTAGTGCCTTCTTCTGATCTCTTACCCATCCACGTCCTCGTATGTGTGCGCTGCCCCACCTTTGTGTTTGTCTGTACCAGCTGTGCCACTGACACGAGTGGACAAAGGTGGATTGTTTTCCGCACTGTGTGCCACTGACACATCAGTGGACGGTGATGGACTGTCTTCCGCACTGTGTGCCACTGACACTTCAGGGGTAGCAGTGGATACGCCTTCCGCACAGTGAGGCACTAACACACCAGGGGGCAGAGATGTGAAGGGTGGGGGAAGCAGCATTCATCTGCGTCATGCCTTGTGGCAGCAATGCCATGATGAGGTTCTGAAGGGCATGGTAGATCCCAGTTACATTTCATGTTTAGCGGTGGGTGCCATCCATTTCGCCTCCATCCACAGCATGTCATCCATGAGCCTCTGAATTTGTGGCAGGTCATGGCATTTAAAAAACCATTGAAATTCACTGAAAAAAACATAGGTTTCAGACACGTTATAGTTAGTTGGAAATTTCACTCATACAAAACCATAGAAATTCCCCTCTTATATTTAGTTCAGCTAACCATAACTCGTGCACCCCCAATACACTGCTAATGACGTCACATATTACATCATTCATGACATAGTCAGTGACATCACTGATGATATAACTGATGACATCTCAAATTACATCACTGATGACATCATCCAGTGACTGTGTGTTTCTGTAAAGTTTAGATTTGTTTTATATATATGCCAAGCTGTATTGAAGAATGAGTGTGTGTATAATTGTCTGTATAAAGGGTTTAGTAGGTATGTGACTGACTGTATAAATTAGTGATTACGTGTCTTAGTGTAAGTGACTAAACTGTGTGAATGTATGTATCAGTCTGTCTGTTGTTGTGTAACCTGCTGCATGGGTTGCTCAGTAGCTACAGAAGTGTCTCTATGTGGTATTGATTAAGTATTTGTATGAGAGAGTGAGTGAGTGTGTGGGTGGGTATATATTAGCTGAGCTAACTATAACAGGGGAATGTCTATGGTTTTGTATGAGTGAAATGTCCAACTAACTATAACATGTCTGAAACCTATGGTTTTTTCAGTGAATTTCTAATGCTTTTTAAATGCCAATCTCTAACTATAATGTGTCTGAAACCTATGGTTTTTTCAGTGTATACATTCACTGAAAAAACCATAGGTTTCACACCAGTTAAAGTTAGCTGAACAGTTTACTTATACAAAACCATTGAAATTCCCACGTTATAGTTAGTTGGACTCACTATAACTCGCGCGCCCACAATCTACAGCTGATGATGTCACATATTACATCATTCATGACATGGTCAGTGACATCACTGATGACATCACTGATGACATCTCAAATGACATCACTGATGACATCATCCATGTGATAATACGATGCACCTCCTCACACTGTAATGCTACCAGTCCCTACAATTTTGCCAAGTTTGGTGGAAATCCATTCAGCCGTTCGGGCTAAAAGTGAGTCCAACCGCCCTATGGAAATTAACATGGGGAAAACATGTTTTGAGACCCCCCTTTTATCTCGGCCCCCGCTTGACGAACTGATGAATCCCCCCCTTGACGAATCCCCCCCCAAACTTTCAGGGAAGGAGCGGACCTACTAAATAACTGGATGTTGTCATCAGTGATGTCATTTGAGTTGTCATCAGTGATGTCATCAGTGATATCACTGACCATGTCATGAATGATGTAATATGTGACATCATCAGTGGATTGCGCGTTCGCGATATATAGTTAGTGCAACTAACTATATATGCGAATTTCAATGGTTTGTGTGAGTAAAATAAGGTTTTGTAAATGCTAATTCCTAACTATATATGGTCTATAACCTATGGTTTTTTCAGTGAATATATATATATATATATATATATATATATATATATATATATATATATATATATATATATATATATATATATATATATATATATATATTACCTACTGGCGGTCGCCAGTAGGTATATATAGTTAGGATTTTTTCTCTATGGGATTTTTGAAAATTCTATGTCTAATAACTTTGGCGTTTGTGGACGGAATTGGCTGAAATTTTCAGGAAAATGGAACATTTTGTTTCTGAGCAGCCCCTGACAATTTGGGGGGGTTTCATCAAGGGGGGGCCGAGAAAAAAGGGGGGTCCCAAAACGCGTTTTTCCCATGTTAATTTCCATAGGGCGGTTGGCCTCAGTTTTAGCTCGAACGGCTGAATGGATTTGCACGAAACTTGGCAAAATTGTAGGGACTGTTAGCCCGATGTGCCTTTGCTAGGTCTCAATATATGTGCTCCAGTAGATTTTGAGTAATTTAGGTTCAAAAAAAGATATATATCTGGGCGGAGCCTAACCACACATCTGATCTGATTGGCTGTCAGCACTTCATCCAAGAAGTGTTGGCAGCCATCTTGGGACCAATATACATGATAGCACCTCATTAAAAAGCATTTTAGTTAATAGAGGGTTTTAGGACTTTAGTTACATTATAAATCATTTGTTGATGGTACCATACTCGTTTTAGGAATTGTGGTGGGTTCTAAGGTGATTTTACCATGTGAAAAAACCTTCTGCTGTGATATCATGAATATTGTTTGAAAGAAAACTAATATCTCATGATTTTCCCACAGTGGTTTGGAAGGGGATCTATAAGCTAAACTGAAAGCATATTTTCTGTAAATTCACATTATCTTTCTCAGTCATGTGAAAATGAAGTCTGACATTCTCAATAAAACATGTACATCCAACAAGGACAGAGACTGTCAGTTGATTCCTTTGTGTTCTACTGCAGCCTCCTAGAGTGTTCTAAAGAACAACTAGAGCGCTAACAGTCCTACTTATTACAAAGGTATGGCACACCTGAAGCCATCTTGATTGGAATAAAGTGGTAACTCTTAAAACATTTAATTTAAAAAGAAACAACATGAGGGGGTATATTTTGCCATAGAAAGTATGATTAGTGCTGCAGAATGAAAAATTAGGGCACATTTTGAGTGACTTCTCAAATCCTTTTCTATTTCATTAAAACATTCTGACATGCAGTCTCCCAAAATGGCCACCAGAGACAAAAGAGCCCAAATGTAGCCCAAATATCACCCAGATGTAGCCCAAGTATAGCCCAATGACAGAATGTCCCAGAGTGTTCTAAAGAACAACTAGAGCGCTAACAGTCCTACTTATTACAAAGGTATGGCACACCTGAAGCCATCTTGATTGGAATAAAGTGGTAACTCTTAAAACATTTAATTTAAAAAGAAACAACATGAGGGGGTATATTTTGCCATAGAAAGTATGATTAGTGCTGCAGAATGAAAAATTAGGGCACATTTTGAGTGACTTCTCAAATCCTTTTCTATTTCATTAAAACATTCTGACATGCAGTCTCCCAAAATGGCCACCAGAGACAAAAGAGCCCAAATGTAGCCCAAATATCACCCAGATGTAGCCCAAGTATAGCCCAATGACAGAATGTCCCAGAGTGTTCTAAAGAACAACTAGAGCGCTAACAGTCCTACTTATTACAAAGGTATAGCACACCTGGAGCCATCGTGATGGGAATAAAGTGGTAACTCTTAAAACATTTAATTTAAAAAGGAACAAAATGAGGGGGTATATTATGCAATAGAAGGTATTATTAGTGCTGCAGAAAGAAAAATTAGGGCACATTTTGAGTGACTTTTCAAATCCTCTTCTATTTCATTAAAAAAATCTGACATGCAGTCTCCCAAAATGGCCACCAGAGACAAAAGAGCCCAAATGTAGCCCAAATATCACCCAGATGTAGCCCAAGTATAGCCCAATGACAGAATGTCCCAGAGTGTTCTAAAGAACAACTAGAGCGCTAACAGTCCTACTTATTACAAAGGTATGGCACACCTGAAGCCATCTTGATTGGAATAAAGTGGTAACTCTTAAAACATTTAATTTAAAAAGGAACAAAATGAGGGGGTATATTTTGCCATATGAATTATGATTAGTGCTGCAGAAAGAAAAATTAGGGCACATTTTGAGTGACTTCTCAAACCCTCTTCAATTTCATTAAAAAATTCTGACATACAGTCTCCCAAGATGGCCACCAGAGACAAAAGAGCCTAAATGTAGCCCAAATATCACCCAGATGTACCCCAAGTATAGCCCAATGACAGAATGTCCCAGAGTGTTCTAAAGAACAACTAGAGCGCTAACAGTCTTACTTATGACAAAAGTATGGCACACCAGAAGCCATCTTGATTGGAATGAAGTGGTAAGTCTGAAAACACTCAATTTAAAAAGGAACAACATGAGGGGGTTAATTTTGCCATAGAAAGTATGATTAGTGCTTCAGAAAGAAAAATTAGGGATCATTTTGAGTGACTTCTCAAATCCTCTTCTATTTCATTAAAAAAATTCTGACATGCAGACTGAAACATGAACTTTGAATACCAGCAGCAGACGTCCCTGGTGAGCAGTAGCTTTACTACAGTGATCTAATGTGCAACTAGAGTGCTAACATTCAGAATTTATGGCAAATGTGTGACACATCTGAATGCCTTCTTGATGGAACCAAAGTAAACAAGCATTGAAAATGCAATAGATCTCGCCCTCGTTTAAGTTAAAGCCATTCTGTTTGTAATGAGGTGGCTTTTTAGCTTTGCTTTTATTAGTGTTTTTTCAACTTTCATGTAAATAACATGCATCTGTATGCATATAAGTATATGTATGCATGCATTTATGTTTGTATTTATATAGATATACAGATGATATATGTTTATATATGTATGTATATATATATATTCACTGAAAAAACCATAGGCTATAGACCATATATAGTTAGGAATTAGCATTTACAAAACCTTGAAAATTCACTGAAAAAACCATAGGTTATAGACCATATATAGTTAGGAATTAGCATTTACAAAACCTTGAAAATTCACTGAAAAAACCGTAGGTTATAGACCATATATAGTTAGGAATTCGCATTTACAAAACCTTATTTTACTCACACAAAACCATTGAAATTCCATATATAGTTAGTTGCACTAACTATATATCGCGCACCCGCAATCCACTGCTGATGATGTCACATATTACATCATTCATGACATGGTCAGTGACATCACTGATGACATCACTGATGACATCTCAAATGACATCACTGACGACATCTCAAATGACATCACTGATGACATCACTGATGACATCTCATTTGACATTACTGATCACATCACTGATGATATCATTCATGTGATAATACGATGAACCTCTTCAGACTCTAATATAACCTTAGATACAATCAGTGTAAACAGACACTCACAGACTGTCACTCATCCATGGAGTTACTCACACACCTAGTCAGTCATGCAAAGAATCAATCACACCTCCATTTCCTCAACTATACAGTTATACAAACTTTACTTATTCAAACATATACTAACACATATTTACTCTCTTATACAATCCCTGATACAAGTTCACAATGATCCATACAGCCACTCACACATTCACTGGCTCTTATGCACAGTTATTTATATATGTCAACTCTCACATGTACTGTGTTTTACATATGTACTTACTTTGACATGTAGCACTGAGATATCCATTCACTCACCAATACACTCATGCACACAGTCAACCGCCCATACAGCTGTTTCCACATGCACTTTTGAAACCATACATCTAGTGAATCAACTGCTCACACATCTATGCACAGAGTCATACACCTCCCAGCCACCCACACACACACTCAGTCTCCCATACAAATACTTGGGCAAGCAATCAATAACCCATATAGTTACTCATATAGCTACTTATCAACACATGCAACAGTTTACAGAACAACAGACATAATGATGCACAAATTAAGACAGTTTAGTCACTAACCCATGCACTCAGTGAGACACATTTAATCACTCACTCATACAGTCAGTCATGCACCTACTAAATCCTTCATCCAGACACTTATACATCCACTCATTCTTCAATATGTAAGACATATTTTAACTTTACAGAAACATACAGTCACTGGATGTTGTCATCAGTGATGTCATCAGTGATGTCATTTGAGATGTCATCAGTGATGTCATCAGTGATGTCACTGACCATGTCATGAATGATGTAATATGTGACATCATCAGCAGTGGATTGCGGGTGCGCGATATATAGTTAGTGCAACTAACTATATATGGAATTTCAATGGTTTTGTGTGAGTAAAATAAGGTTTTGTAAATGCGAATTCCTAACTATATATGGTCTATAACCTACGGTTTTTTCAGTGAATATATATATATATATATATTTCACCTACTGGTGGTCGCCAGTAGGTAGTTATAGTTAGGCCCTAGTTACCATAGGAAAATCGCAACATTCTATTTCCAATAACTTTAACGCTGGTTGACGAATCATCGCAAAATTTTTAAAACTTGTGGCCCGCCCCTGTCCACTCCTATCTTGCAAGTTTCGGGGTAATTCGTCAAGCAACTTTAGCCACGGCAACAGCCCGAACTACTGAACGGAATTACACCAAATTTGGCAAAAAGGTAGCCCTTGGTTCAGAAAGAACTGGTGGAAATTGTGGAAATCCATTCAGTAGATGCTGAGAAAATCAAATTTAAAAAAAATAGTGATATCTATGGCCGTGCAGGATCTGCCCACCCTCCCAATCACGATCTTTATGCTGATTGGTTGTCAACACTCCAAACCAGGAAGTGTTGGCAGCCATCTTGTGCCTCGGTAGAACCAAGGCACAAGAAATCAGTAGGACAAATGTGCAAAACACAAAAAGGGGGCAGGCTAGAAACACCCTGACCCCCTAGGCCTGCTTAGGGGGTCCCATAAGGACCCCCAGGGCCCAAAAAAAAAAAATATTTATTTTTAAAAATCTGCAAAATCTGCAGAGGATCCGCGTGTTGGCCAAACCCCGGCGCAATCTTTTATTGTAATGGGGGGCCTAAAGAGGCCCCCAGCCCCGGGGACCAAACCCCCATTGCTTTTCACTGAAATGGGTGGGGGGGCTCAAAGGATCCCAAGCCCCAGGGACTGCCACCCCCGGGGATTATCTAAAATATTTGCGGGGGCCTACGGCCCCCCACAGTCCCCCTGCAGCCCCGGGGATCGCCAACCCCTGGGGCTTGTTTTTCTTTAAAAATATTAAAATAACCTGTGTGGGGGGGCATGAACCCCTCCACACGACCCGGGTACCGCCACCTCCCCAGGGCTCTAAATATTAAAATTGGGGGGTCCATGGGCTTTGTAAATGGTGGGAGGGGGCAGCGCGGCTGCCCTCCTGGAGCCCTATCATGGCCCTGGGGACCACCAGGGCCGGCTCCTGCAGTGTCCCGGGGTGCCCAACCCGGGACACTGCAAACTCTGCTTTGGTATTTGGAAGTGCAGGAAACCTGCTCTCTCTTCCAAATACCAACGCAGATTGCTTTTCACACGGGGAGCTGCATCTTAGCAGCTCCCCTTGTGGAAAAGCAATGCCGGCTCCCGCAGGAGGTGGGGAGCCAGCCAGAACCTGGGGGGATTTGGGACCACCCCACAGTCCCCAACGGAGAGGGCCAGCCCTGGGGGATGGGGTCCCAGGGCCATAAGTGGCCCGGGAAGGGGGGCATATGGCCCCCCTCCACTATTATTTTAAAAAAAAAAGGAAAGGCTGGCCCCGGGAGTTCGGGTCCCCGGGGCCATAAATGACCTGAGGAGGGGGGCCACGAAGCCCCTCTCCAAATAAATTAAGTTAAAAAAATGGCCATGCCACGGGGGATGGGGTTCCCGGGGCCCATTATGTCCTCTGGAGGGGGGTCACGTGGCCCCTTCCAAATTTGTTCTTGTTTTTAAAAAAAATAGGGAGCAGGCTCTGGGGGATGTGGTCCTCAGGGCCTATAATTGAGGAAAAGAAGGGGGGCCACACAGCCACGCTTATTAAAAAATAAATAAAATAAAAAACTGGTATTGCGCCTGAGGCCACACCTCCTCCTTGCAGCACTCTGCAAACGCGCCCCCAGGCATGTTTGCAGATGGGGAACTAATTACCCTTGAATACTGGGGGTCCTTGGGGGCCAACTAGCCCACCAGGAACCTCCAATATGCGCCAGCGGGCTGCATTGAAGAGAGGTGTTCTGAGGCCACGCCCCTTTTTACACCTCTCTGCAACGCAGCTCTGCGGCACTTAATGGAGGTAGCTAGTGGGCTAGTTGCATCCCAGGGACCCTCAGGATTCAAGGGGAGTTAATCCCCCAACTTAAAACACGACACGGGTGCGTTTGCACAGTGGTGAAGGGAGGGGGCGGGGCCTGAGGTGACATGTGTGCAAGCACTCCCTGTGGCGCTTTTCAAGTTGGGGATTTAATTCATTTTCAATCCTGAGGCTCCCTGGGGGCCAACTAGCCCACTAGGTACCTCCAGTGGGTGCCACGAAGCTGCGTTGCAAAGTGTTGTAAAAAGGGGGGTGGCCTCTGAACACCTCTCTGCAACGCAGCTCTCTGGCGCATACTGGAGGTACCTGGTGGGATAGTTGGCCCCCAGGGACCCTCAGGATTGAGGAGGAATTAATTCCCCAAATTAAAAGGCACCACAGGGCGTGTTTGCAGACATGTCATCTCAGGCCCCGCCCCCTTCCATCACCATTGTGCAAACGCACCCCCTGGCGAGTTGTAAGTTGGGGAATTAATTCCCTTTCAATACCAAGGGTCCCTGAGGGCCAAAAAGCCCACCAGGTACCTCCAGTATGCGCCAGGGAGCAGGGTTGCAGAGAGGTGTTCAGAGGCCTTGCCCCTTTTTACACCTCTCTGCAACCCAGCTCTGTGGCGCTAACAGGAGGTACCTTTTGGGATAGTTTGACCCTAGGGACCCTCAGGATTCAAGTGAACAGCAAAAATAAACCATTTAACATGTATAATTAATTCTATATTTTGTATTGTGATTTTAAATTTGTACTCATCTTGTCTCATGCTCACTTGTCTTTTACTACCTAATATCAGTTCTCTTTACATACTCACATTGCCTTTTGTTTTATTCTCTTTCACCCTTGTTCTCTAACTCCACTTATCTTTCAACCTTTGTTTCCTTATTCCAACTCTGCTTTTTTCTTTTCTCTCATGCACCATTTTCTAGCTTTTAGACCCTCTGCTTCGCTTCTCTTTTCCATCTTTTCTCCCTTTTGTTTTCGAAATTAAATAATTTTGGGTTCTCCTTTTTTGTTGCAATCAGTTAGTATAACTCACCTTCACTCATTTATCTTTCTTTGTTGCTTCACTCAGTCTGTATCTGACACTCTTTCCTTCACTTTCTGTGTCCCCTCTCTCCCTCACTCTCTTTTCCTTATTCACCCTTTCCTTATTTAGTTCACCTTACTCACATTCTTTTAGTATCTTACACATCTTTAGTTTATTTTTCTCTTCTATCCTTCTTTTCTGTCACTGAATCTATCCTCCTTTTTATTCACTTAGTAATTTACTCTATTTCTATTTCTTTTTGACTCTGTCTGTCTTTCACCGTTACTTTATTTTCCTTTCTGAATCTTTATCTCTAACTTTATTTCTTTGTAAAATTGTATGATTTTCAACCTTATGCCTTGTCTTTTCTATTTTTTAAATACGTGTTTTAATATTTTTGCAAATTTTTGTTCTTTCTATCACAGATTGAAATTAAAAAAATTATAAGTGATGGAGTTAACAACAACTATAAAGTAAGTATTTAGTACTTTTTCCCTTACATCTCTATCACATTCAACTTCTATTACTTCCACTGCTTTATTTCCTTAACCCTCAGTTTCCTTCCTTTGCTTTTTCCCTCATTCCTTTTCAATTACTTACTTACTCCACTCCTTCCACTCCTTTTGTCAGTCCCTCTGTTCTCACAGTTCCTCACTCCTTTTCACTCAGTCCGTCTCTCTAACTCTAACTGTCTCTGTCTCTTCACTCTTTTACTAGTTGTTCTTTATGCTTTCTCTCTGTAGTTCAAGCACACTATCTTATTTACATTTTTTTGCTGCTTCAATTATTCTTTTTCTATCACTTCTTCTTTTCTTCTTTCTGTTTTTTCTCTCTGTCATTCCACATGTTTTAATCTTATTCACTATCATACACCTTGTTTTAATCCTATTTACTTTCACTCACTGTTTTTTTAACACCTTCCCTCAGGGTTGTTGTTTTAGTACGGTTCTATCCCTACCTCTTACTCCACATCCTTTACTCTCTTTCTTTTTAATTTGAAGATTCATTCACATTCTCCAAGTAACTCTTGTTTATTATTCTTCTACACTCTTTTTTTCTTTCACTTCCTTTTCTATTTTCTTTTTCTCAATTTTTCCCTCTTACAACTTTTCTTTGTATAATTATCTATTATACAGTATCTCTGTGTTACTCCCTAAAGCTGTCTTTCTTTTAACATTATTCTCTCTGTCTCCTTCCCTTATATTCACTCTTTATTTTTTTTTTATTTTTTTATGGTTGGCTTCCGGTTCGCGTACCGGCGCGCGAACCAGGAAGCTTATCAAAAAAATAGAGATTGCCAGAATGCTAAACATTTTAGCAATTTTTTATAAATGGGAGGTAGATCTGAAAAGAACTTTTTTTATTGTTTTTGTTGTTTTATATTTTTGTTATTATTTTTCTGAACATTTTTTTTTTTGTATTTTTTGAACAATTTTAATTTTTTTTGTTTTTTTTGAGGGGGAACAACGAAAAACAGGCATTAGAAACGGCTCAACAGGAGCAAAAAAAAAAATCACTTTTTGGGGCGTTTTGAGCACTTGTGGTTTTCATATGCTCTGTTCATTAAATTCACACTCATCTCCCCTTAACAAAGTAGTCCCCCACAATAAATACACACTAGCTTGATGTGTGCAAAATTGCTCTGGATACTGGGGACCGTCTCCCTCGCCTCTGGTCCCGAAAGACTTTCCTGTGTCGAGGTGGTGGCCACAGGAGTTGGTGGGTTTTCACGGAGGTGACGCACCTCAGCCACGCTGTAATTTATTGGATGCCACCTTTGCATGTGGCGATGCATAGTATAGTTCCCGTAACTATATTTTTTATCTGTGCCTCGGGACAGAACTCCTTTACAGATCAGGCATGTCACATGATGGGCATTGACCCTTTTTTGGCCTTGAGGGAATGTAAAAAATTGCCAAATGAAATTGTCCTTGTGGTGGGATTTCCGGGGCTGTTCAGGCAAGAATACTCTCTCCTGTACCTCCTCTTCCTCTTCTTCCTCCTCTTCCTCAGGGTTGGGAAGGAACTGGGTAGGTGGTCCTTCCTTCCTAGGAGGTGGTGGTGGTGGTGGGGGGCCACCAGCTGCAGCTACTATTGAAGCCATCTCTTAATAATGAAAATAGGTCTTCCTCTCACAAAGTTGAAAGTCAGAGTGAGAAAAAAGGGGGGGATTTCATCATTTGGGAAAAAAAATGTTCTAAACCAATGAAAAGTGTTATTTTTAGGTCACATGACCTAGCCTTACAACATTAGGAAACCAAAAGTGAAATGAACCAATAAAAAGTTGTATTAACAAGTCACATGACCTGTTACGCTTACGTTACGTGTCCCGCTACGCACCCGGAGCGCTTCAGGGGTGGTGCGCTTCACGCCTCGGTTCGCGCTCCGGGTGCGCTAACGCGGCGCGTCATAAGACGCATTACGCGGCAACACGATACGTCGCGCTTACGCGACGCGTCACGATGTTGTTTTCTAACGTGGCAGTTGCGCTAACGGAACGTTTACCGGTTCGCGGACCGGGTTGCGGCACCAAATTGAGCTAACGGGAAGCTACCCGGTGCGCGGACCGGTAGCGAAACAAAAAAAAATAATTAAAAAAATATTTATATACAAAAAAAATACAGCTTTTGATATTTGCTATTAAAAAACCATTGAAATTCACTGAAAAAACCATAGGTTATAGACCATATATAGTTAGGAATTAGCATTTACAAAACCTTGAAAATTCACTGAAAAAACCATAGGTTATAGACCATATATAGTTAGGAATTAGCATTTACAAAACCTTATTTTACTCACACAAAACCATTGAAATTCGCATATATAGTTAGTTGCACTAACTATATATCGCGCACCCGCAATCCACTGCTGATGATGTCACATATTACATCATTCATGACATGGTCAGTGACATCACTGATGACATCACTGTTGACATCATCCATTGACTGTATGTTTCTGTAAAGTTAAAATATGTCTTACATATTGAAGAATGAGTGGATGTATAAGTGTCTGGATGAAGGATTTAGTAGGTGCATGACTGACTGTATGAGAGAGTGATTAAATGTGTCTCACTGAATGCATGGGTTAGTGATTAAACGGTCTTAATTTGTGCATCATTATAACTGTTGTTCTGTAAACTGCTGCATGTGTTGATCAGTAGCTATATGAGTAACTATATGGGTTATTGATTGGTTGCCCAAGTATTTGTATGGGAGAGTGTGTGTGTGTGTGTGGGTGGCTGGGAGGTGTGTCACTATGTGCATAGAAGTGTGAACAGTTGATTCACTAGATGTATGGGTTCAAAACTGCATGACATAAAATGGACAATCCTCAAACAGGTTAAATGAAGAGACCTGGAGAGGCTGTTAGCAAGATTTGAAGCCAAACTAATACTAAAGCTAGGGACAACGGACCACGGTCTGAACGAAATGTCTGAAATCCTGCATTGTTGCTAATTCAGAGCACAACTGGACAACCTTAAAATGTGAGGTACACAAAGATCATGAAACCAACGCAAAATCGGTGGAGACCCTACACACACATGCCTAAGAAGCACTGAAGCCTTCACAAACTAAAAGAAAAAGGGCAACAACACACAGACAAGTCTAAGGGCATAGAACACAGGAGATAGATGACAGGACACAACTTTAAAATTCAATTTAAAGGGTCCAAAACCATCCTGATCCCCGTCAGATGAGGACAACCATGGACTAACAATGGAAGTTACAACTATACAATTCGATGTGCCCCTGCATCAAAAACTTGAATACATACTTTCCAGGCGTGACTGTATTCAGACTTTGACATTTCTACTGCAGGAGGTACACATTCCCACGGAACACCTGCATTCATTATTGACAGCAGGAAGGAGTGGGGCCTCTAACTATGCAAAATGTGGGAGTGAGCGCAACCAAGGAAACTTTAACCTTTCTCAAGAATGAGGATGCACGCGGTGTTGCCTGGCAACAGGCACCATGGCCACAGAAGTGAAAAGAAAACCAGATTCAGAGGCCCATAAGTAAGGCTTCAATAAACGAAGACATTAACACGCCCCCACGTCAAAGCGTGCAGACGTCAGAGGACGACTCAGACATAGACGTGTATCCGGAAGCGGCCACTTACCCGAGCTTGGCATCAGACGAGTGACAACGCGAGGGAGCAGAGGAACGCAGAAGAAATCAAAGATTGAAGTTCAGACCCTCACGTGGAAAGGTAAAGTGCCGAACACCTAGACCAAAGGTAGCCCACGGATCACGCCCCGCATACTGGAATGAAACAATCATTGCCACTGGCAACCCGCATGTAACACTGACCCATGGGAGAGAGTAACAACCTCTAATCATGCCAATTCCACAGATGCCAACGGTATCGGAAACAAGCCAGGGAGTATCCTTTCTGCATGTTTCAAAGCTCGCGGTTTAGGAAGTACGCTGCCACAATCATTCTAATTCCTCAAATTAGGCAGGTCATCACAATCACTGCCCGCCACCACCAAGCACTTGCTCCTATCTCTAGTAAACAATTTCACAATGCTTGCATTTTTCACCTTCATGCTGAATTGACAGCCCCGGTGCACCTCCAGCAACCATAAAACAAAGACTTTGATAAGACCAAGTACATCTTAAAACCTGATGAACCCTCTCTATCCTCCTCTCACCCCAACCTTTAGGAAACTCCAATCTAAAAAATAGAGAAGCCCACTGCTGCTCCGAGACATTCCACCCGTCCAGGACCAGGAACCATGTTCTAGCAATATTGATGACACACTTCATGTATGGGTAACCCTATTAACTTTCTCACCCAGCAACATGTGACTCTTGGATGTAACTTTTAATGCTCACTTTCACCACCACACTAAATCCTTGTTTCCCTCCCAACACAGAGTCCTACACATAAACACCCAGCCCTGAGGAAGACCTTCTGAAAATCCTCTTGGTCCCACACATGAAGGTCAAAAAGTGTCGGCACCCCCACACAGAGGCCAATGGATCCCCTATGTTGAAGCTTTGATGACATCAGATTGATAGACGTACAGGCTGGATTCAGACAGCTTGTATTGTACTTGATAGATTTCATACAGGCTTTCACTGACCTCTTCACTATGGACCTTTGAATCAGTATGTATAGAGGTCTGAGTCACTCCAGAGACTCTTTTCCACACGATTACAGTGGGACTGCACAACAGATCACACAAGAAATGACAGAAGGTAATGTTTGATATGTTTGACCTTTTGTAACATTGTATATAGATCCATTTGATACATCGATTTGTGTTGCGTACAAAGCAAATTCATTATCTGTTCTGTATAATTTGGTTAATTTTGATAACAAGAAAAAAATGATAAGTAAATCAATGTCACTGTCAAAATGTGCACTGTGAGTTTTGGTGTTTACAGAAAGATGGGCTCAAAATAGTGGTACTGTCAGATTTAAATGTTAAAAATGAAATAAATAGAAAAATGATGTACTGCAGACAAAGAAAGCACTCTGCAGTTTGAAAATAGTTGGTAGAATTGATGGTACAGGCGGCAGTTATTCCTTGTTGAGCTTCCACCGAGAGCCACTATAGCCAAAATCCTCAACTACCGCAACAGGGACCGCATCCTTCAAGTGGCCCAAGAGCAGATGACACGGCTCTTTGGCAGCAGCAGGATAGCCATCTACCCCTACTACACAAAACAGGCGCAGAAGCAGCGCAAACCCTTTCTCAACGTTAAGCAAAAACTGAGATCGCTACAGCTTCAACATATGCTTCTGCAGTCTGCAAAATTGAAAGTCTTCTCACAGAGGAAAGCAGATTTTTTTTGACCAACCGGAAGAGGTGTGGGACACAAGCAAAAATGGAGCTGGGGTTCCCACCGGGGAGGGAGACAATGACAATGCAAATCAGCAAGAGACAACCCCAACACTACCCCACTGGGCATCCGGAGGGTCAGTGTCAACGAGGACTGCAACATGCAGCTAAGTGCCACAGAAACATAAAACATGGAGCATAACACTGACATGCAACCTTCGGCTGATGGAACTGAGACTGGCGATTCAAGCCCCACCTTGGGCTTTGTGCCTGACATTATGGTCACCCATGTGGGAAATGAAGACGACTGAATTGGGAGAGTTGATGTCGGTTTGCCTGGTGAGTAAATTGATGGGCTTGAAAGTTGCTGGGAGCAATTGTGGAGGTACCAGTTGTGTTGTGCACTAGTATCACACCTAGCTCCACCAGGCTGACCACTGGGACATGAGAGTGTGAAACCAAGACTAACTTTGGGGGCATGAGAGAATGCTGGATGAGTGAGCTCTATGAAGAACAGAAATAGTTATGATTCAGTTGGATAAGAATGGCTGACTAGGATACTGCTTGTTGGCATAAGTTAGCCTGTCCCTGTTGGATCGGCTAGGATGCTTTGCAAGTCCTGGCATACACATGGGGTGGGCATCGATAGTCGAATGATTGAACTATGTTTGTCCAATTTGTTATGCATTGTATGTTAGTCTTTAAATGTGTGCAGAATTTGGGTCCAGAATTGGCAGGGAGGAAGGTGGCTACTACCCAAAACCACAAACAATGACTGATGCTGACCCCAGAATTCTGACCTGGAATGTGAGGGGATTACAGACATACACCAAGAGGTACATGGTACTTAAATAACCAAAAATCACCATAGCATGCTAGAAAGAAACACACCTAGTTGACACAGGTGCTGCACGCCTAGCCAGGAAATGGCGAGGACACATCTTCAACTCTTACTCTACATATGCCTGGGGCACCCTCATCTGGGTGGTGCTGCAGGTCCCATTCTGCCTCACATACATGGAGGCTGATGTGGGAGGCCAGTTTGTTCTGTTACAGAGGACCCTGAACGAATGTGAGCTGACCATACTGAAACTCTATGCCCCCAACAACAATGGTCCTTCTATTCTTTCACACCATTCAGGATTTATTATCACAAGATGACCCCGGATATGGCTAGGCAACGTCAACTGCATTTTAGCTTGAGTCTGAATAGGGCACCCCCCCCCCAGAGTGGGCGCTAGGATGTATGACGTTACAACGCATGCTTTTACCACGCATGCCTTTACAACGCGGTTTTAACAAGGCGTGCCTTTACAACGCATAGTGCTTTGGGGCGCTGGAGAGTGAATAGTTTAATTTACTATTCCAACTCCAGTCCCCGTGGATAGTAGGGAAGGTGTTGGATAGTAAATTAAACCTATTCCCTATCCTAGAGCACCCCCCAGCACAATGCGTTGTAATGGTTTGCATTGTAAAAGTTGCGTCGTAATGGTAGTGCGTTGTAAAAGTTTCGTTGTAAAGGTTGTATACCGGGCACTAAGTCACTAAAGACAGCAGCACTCTGCAGGAGAATGCAAAACATGGGTATAGAAGACATTTGGCAAATGAACCCCTCTAAACAGCCGGTATACATGGGAAACAACACTTACAATGCAACTTTTACAAAGCACTACCTTTACAACGAAACTTTTACAACGCAACACCCATCACAACGCATACCATTACAACGCAACCATTACAACGCATGTCACTACAACGCATACCACTACAACGCATGTCATTACAATGCAGTTATTACAACGCATACCTACACTATCCAACACTTACCCTACTGTTGCACCCCCTGGAGTTAGAATAGTAAGTTTTACCCCTACACTATCCAACACTTACCCTACTGTTGCACCCCCTGGAGTTAGAATAGTAATTTTTACCCCTACACTGTCCAACACTTACCCTACTGCTGCACCCCCTGGAATTAGAATAGTAAGTTTTACCCCTACACTATCCAATACTTACCATACATGCAATGTAATGGTATGCGTTGTAATGGTATGCGTTGTAAATGTAGTATGCGTTGTAGTGGAATGCGTTGTATAGGTAGTTCCAAAGAATTCGTTGTAATGGCATGCGTTGTAATGGAATGCGTTGTAATGGATGTTGCGGTGTAAAAAATGCGTTGTAAAGGTATGCGTTGTAAAAGAAAGTGTTGTAACGACATACATCCGGTATACATCCGTCACTACTCCACACATTACATATAGTAGACTGGACAGAATACTGGAGGCAGATACCCACATGTGGAAGACATTTAAGTTTCATACTTAGCCCGATCCTTATCAGATCATTCCACAGTCAGTTGTGCCATAAAGTGTGGTGGCAGTTAATTGGGGCTCTCCAACCAGTAGAGCTATGGAGTTAGCAGCTCTCAAAGCGGTGTTGAGGGGCACATGCATGGGCTGAACCTGCGGAATGCATCAGCAGCTCCAGGAGGAACTCGGCAGGGAGGAAGCAGTGCTGGCTTCAATACAAGCTGGGGAGCAGACACACCCTGACGCACGTTGTAGGGAGCAGGCAGTACGTAGGCACATAGCAGATATCTGGGACCAACTGGATAAATTCACTCTCAAACAATATAGACCGAGACTAATCAGGGAAGGGGACAAATCGAGTAGACTGTTCACATAGATCCTGCGTAGGGAACACCTGCCACCACTTACAACACACCTGATGTTGACTGGCGGTTCTAGGGTTACAACCGGAGCAGGAATAGTGGGTGCTTTTCAGCAGCACCTACAGAACGTATACACCGCGGACCCAGATGGAACCCCAAATCAGTATATACTATTTTTGGAGAGTCTTGGCACCCCCCATTTCAAACCGATGTCAGCCGAGGTCCTAGACACTCCGATAGCCTTGGAAGAAGACTAGATCCACACTGAGCAATTGAACACCATCCTCATTTCATTTTTGTTTGGGGGATGCCTTAGAAGGACGGCCCTGACTACGCTGACAAGATGGTACCAACAGGATAGAGTGGAGGTGCTGAGATTTGACCTGTATTACTATGCAATGCACCTAGAACACGAGGCCAAGGGCGACATTTGGGAAAACACTTGTTTAAAGTGTTGGCAGACCATGATCAACTACCTGATGTACTAATGGAGGGAGCAGTAGTCACGAGAGGCATGCCATACATAGTCCGCCAAAAAGCAAAAATATTGCAACACTTCCCTGAGACAGATTTGCAGTGAGCCCTCTTCCACTGAGAACTCCTGATTTGGACACTGATGCTAGTTAACCAAATGATGGCTAATATGTCCTTCCAAGCATAGAAAGAAGGCCTCTGCAAGACTAGACCAGAATATGCAATCTTACCCAAACAGTTTCTTGTAATCTCCACTTTAAGCTGGTACACTACAATTTCCTGCACAGGACCTATTTGACCCTCAAGGATCTTCACCGCATAGCCCTAACTCTACAGGACAGTTGCCCACACTGTAATAACAGTGTGGTGAACTTTCTGAAGCAGGCATGGCAATGCCGGATGGTACAGGATTACTGGACCCAGGTGATAACAGACTTAAAGAAAACTGCTCACCTCAAAATAGAAGGCACACCTTTGAATTGCCTACTGTGTTATGCTAAGTGGCCAAAGAGCCTTAATATGCCCTACGAATTTCTGCAGTCAGCTCTGTCATTGGCCAGATGTTGAGTTGCCATCACCTCAATGGGCCAGCATACACTTGAGCTCGAACATTGACATACGAACGTATAGGAGAGCTCACTTGCAGAGGAGATGCATATGAAGATGAGTAAGTGGGATGAAAAAGTGGAGGAAAATCTCCAGGTCTGTCGGGACACATTTCTAGACCTCCATGCAGCCACTGACTCCACCGACAATAAAACCACTGGTGGGAGCATGGGCGATGATTCGAATACAGGGAGGGAGAGGACCTATTCTCAAAAGTAATATGGTGATTTGTATACAAGCTCAGAGTGATGGGTCATGCTATATGTGACCCTGACAAAAAACCTGAGTGTTAGATAGTCGAAAGAATACCGCCACATGTACAACCTCTAATGTGTTATACACAGGACTCCACCAGCTGCTGTATTATGTTGTCTAACAATAAAAAATAAAGGTTTAATATATATATATATATATATATTTTTTTATTTTTATTTTTTTTCACATGATATTTAGGTCAACAACAATTTAGTGCCATTGAACTGAACAGAATTTTGATTTCTCAATTTAAAAAAAAATATTATATGAACATCGATATTTCATTCAAAATTGATATTGCTGGCTTTTATCCATAAACAACTTACCTTAATTCACGCCCTTACATTTGTGCATACTTTTATTCATTTCTATATACACCTACTTTCAAATGCTTTACACATGTTGCAGCCCTATCACAAGATACCCACCACCATACCACTGCCTGGAGTCCTTTTATCTCAATGTCCAGTTCATTAAAAACCTCATTCACTCTATTTATCTATTTATTTGCCATTTTATTAGTACATGATCTCAACTATTTTGCCAACAGCCAAATAAACAGTGAAGTTTCAGATGTTTAGCCAGCCACTGGCTAAATAGCAGCGATTATGTACTATTTTGCTGGCTGATGCATATATAACAGAGATTAGGTACAATTTGGCTTGGAGCCAGATACATAGACATTCCCTAAATTTAAAGTGGCGTTTCGACTGCTTGCTATCTGCACACTTGGAGAATCAAGAGTAAATAGTAGATAAGCTGGTTACTCAATTGGAATGAAATAGTATTTTAAACCTTCAGGCACCAATGGTAAATGACTGTTTCTACAATGTCACTTTTTTCCCATTGTCACAAGCTGGCTTCCTCTGACATTGTGTTGCAGCTTTGGCATGTGACAAGAAGGTAGCTGATATTTGTGGTCTTTGAACCACAGAAGGACAGAATTAAAGGGAACCATTGGTGTCTCGGTTCACTGTCCATTTTAATCCTTGGCTCATCCGGACAGGCTCTGGCCCACTGAGAGCACCTATTGAACCAATCCTTGAAAGGAAGATCATCTTCATTGATGATAAAGATCCAGCTCATAAAAAAAGTTCTTGACAGTAGCCTTCTTCAAAAAACATACCTATTCTCAAAAGTAATAAAATATGCTGCTCAACTCCACAAACTAAAACAACTGTACTCTTAATCCAGGGTGCAGAATATGTCAGGGTTGTAGCTCTAGTGCGAATTCTAACAAAAAAGCTCTTTTCGATTTGCCATCCAAAACCTTTTTTAGGCTCGACAGACGAACCAGCTGGTTGCAGAGCAACTCAGATTAAAAAAAAGCCAATAGAAGCAGGCAACACATCCGTGAACTTGGATATCTAAGTAGAGCAGGGGAACTTGAGACAGAAGGTTCCAAACATCCTGCAATCCCTTCTTTTTGAGGAACTTTTTTAAACCTCACTCGTGTGACCTTTACATTATGCAAAAATGAAAGAAAAATGATGAAGAGTAAAAATCTGAGAAAGTCAGTTGGGCGAGGATTAGAGATAAGCACAAAAGAAGGACGTGAACACAAAAAATAATGTATGCAAGAAAGCGGTAAGAGCAAAAGCAAAATGCATTTTTTCAGAAAATGATAAAGAGACAATTTGCAAATGTATTCAACCCCATAACCTGGGAAACTGTCAAATATTTTTGACCGTGTTTTACGTTATGCTTAACAATCTTGACTGGCATCTGATTTAATCAACAATATGAGGACGCTGCAGCTCAGACTAGTCTCTGAAATTTGACTGACAGAGCAACAATATTCGAGAGCCAGAGCACTGTGTCCCCTTTTTTATAATACATCCACCGTTTGACGTGATTCACAACAGAGTAGTGGGTTCAAGAGAAAATATGGAAATATCTAAGTACTTGCCACTTGCCTTTCGCTGTGATCTATGACGTGTAATGGGCTCCTAGAACTTTATATAATTCATGAAATACATTAATTTGTAAATAAGGAGAATCAAGAGGAAGATAATGATGTTGATGCATTTTTAGAGTAGAAATGTGTGCCTTTCTTTTGACCTTCCATTTCCAAGACAGGATGTTGACATGAAATCAGATAAGATTAAGGGCCATATGTATCAAGCCTTTTTTGATTCGCAAAGGCCGAAATTCGCCGAATTTCGGCCTTTGCGAACCGCAAAAGGCTAATTAGCATGAATTAAAATGTATCAAACAATCGCATCTTAAGGAATCGCAAATACTTGCAATTTCTTAAAATGCTATGTATGAAGCATTTTACTGTTGCGAATTCAGCTTAAGGAATCACATGAATTGCGATTTCTGCTCAAAATACACTAATTTGTATTTTTGATTGTGGCATGTGACACAATAATTCTCAAATTGCGATTAACAAATTGCGAATTCGCAATTTGAGAATTATTTGCAAATCATTTCTAAGGGCCTCCTGGCCCATAGGAATGCATTGGAAATTATTCCCTAATTGCGAATTCGCAAAGTACGAATTTGCAATTAAGGCAGATTAAGGAATCGCTAATTAAAAGCGATTTTCTTCATACATATCATTTTGCGATTCCTAAATAGCGATTCCGTAAAAATCTCTATTTAGTAATCGCAAAACGGAACTATGATACATATGGCCCGATATTCATAACTTGTTTTGTTAACAAAAACACATTTTCGCTATTATCTAGCACTAAAGGTGTTCAGGCAATTGATGCAATTCATCCTATTTCTGTTTTTTCTGTTCTTTCATGAAAAAGAGAAATGATTTCTTTATTTGTGCACTTGAAAAAGAGCATGTTAAGTGACAATCCATTGCAGGCCTGGACTGGTCATATGGAACACAGGCACAGTAGGATGAGAACCATGAATGGCTGCTTTTATGGGAGACTGGACAGCGAAATCATCACCTAATGTCCTGGGCAACATTCTTATAGGAACACACAGAATCTTTTAGACAGTTTTAAAATGTGGCTTCCCTCCTCCCAGATCCAACTGATGAGAGCATGCCTCACTTGATACAAGCATTCGGTACTATTTAGTGCTGGTATGAACGAAGTTACCAGGCTGCTTTTAGCTCCCAGGCCACCTCTGCCCAATTGACAACCTTTTGCAAAGTGCTCATAGACTTATACAGACTCGTATTCCATTGTATACAATTAACCTAAGGCGTTATGTCTTTTATTTTTTATATGATGCACTTTTTCTATTACTTACTTATCACTTCACGCCTCTTCACTCAAATCTAAGCACTGGATCTTTACTATACCCCTAAAAAAGATTGAGATTCTAGAACAATATGAAATGAATAAACTAATTGCAATAGAGCGTCATTTATCAGCCTGTTTTTTTGCTTGCCTTGCCGAATTGATCATTTTGTTGTCTTTCAATGAATTAAGCAAACTGTTTCTCGACTGAGACTAAATGATATAGGTACACATGCATCAATCTAATTTGTGAGCGCAAAAATTGTGAATTGCAAAAACAGGCTTTTTGCGCTCTCAAATTAGCCCTTTGCAATGCATCAATACAAAACTGTGAAATAGTGAGAAAGTCGCAAAAATAAGGAATTGCAATTGTGCGAGGACCAAAATTGCGATTCCTTATTTGCGAGTCGCTCTTAGAAAGTCGCAAAGCAGTGCAAGAAAAGTCACAAATATCAGTTTTCTTGAAAATTGGAAATTTGCAATTGCAATTTAGCGAATTTTACAGGTAAACCGGTGAAAACAATCACAACATGTGCAGAACATCAGCAAAGTATTTAAACAGGCCCAGGAAGCCTCAGAATGTTTCACAATGGCAGCGCTCTACATCATGGCAAGGAGGATGAGGCTACGAACAGCAGCACAGAGAAGAAGAAGAACACAGGAGATCGTTTTTAGAGTGCCCATCACATTGTTGGGGCAGACAGAGGAAAAGATCTATGACAAGTATAGATTAAATGCTGCCATGATCCATGATCTGATTGCTGAATTGGATCCCCTACTGCCGTGTCAAACGCGCAGGACAGATTACATTCCCACTCTGTGCAGGTCCTATGTTACCTGCACCTACTAGCGTCAGGTAGCTTCCAGGGTGTAGTAGATGTAGCTGGAGGGGTATCACAAAGTGCCTTGTAAACTTTTTTTAAGTCATTCCTAAACGTCATGTTGACCAGGATACTCCACCACATTAGCTTCCCCCTAACCCCACAAGATTTGCTTAAGACAAAACTAGACTTCTATCAGGTAGCCCGGTTTCCCTATGTCATAGGTTGCATCGATGGAACGCATGTAGCCATTTGTCCACCATCAGTGAATGGGTACATCTTTAGGAACCAAGAATATTACCATTCACTGAATATCCAAGTAGTCTGCAATTAAAAAAACCTCATTACTGACATAGTGGCACAATACCCTGGCAGCACACATGACTCATACATATTCAGACACAGTGGCATACACACTCGTCTCCTTGAGGGTGAATTTACAGAGGGATATCCGCTTGGTAAACATGTTACAATTTCTCTGACACTATGGCCAAATGGTAATGCAATCTGTCACTAACTGTTTGCTTACTACCCTGTAGGTGACAGCGCATATGCTGTGCACAACTACATCTTGACACCATACCTCAACCCAAGTGAGCAGCGTAACAATGCAGGGCACACCGCAAACAAAACATATTATAGTGCACCTTTGGCCTGCTGAAAAGTAGGTTTTGCTGCCTTCATAAGACTGACAGGGCATTGCAGTACCGACCAGAGACCTGATACAGAATTGTGGCCACTTGTACCATGTTGCACAACATCGCTGCAAGGAGAGGCATACCCCTGGAACTGTCAGACAGCGAGCCTGAGGAGGACAACCAGTGAGGGCAACCACTACGAGCAGCAGCTGGGGCAAGCTTAGCAGAAGGGAGAAGGAGACGTGCAGAAATTACACAGCATTATTTTTGAGGTTGGTAATAATGAGAGCATGGTTGAACTGTACTGGATGTTTATTAATGTAGAAATGTGGTAGTGTTAATGCACACATACCAGGTGCTAAATAGCACAGTGAGTGTAAACAAAATAAATCAACAAGACATCATCATTGGACTTGAATGTCACTCACAACTTTTGCCATATAGGAGGCAGTCTGCCAACACCACCCTATTTTTTGCGACCACGCACTCCCAAACGCCTTTCGGTGGCCTCATTCACGTCCCTAGTGGAGTCTTCTGAAGCTGAGGTACTCATAGTAGTGCGCCTCCTGCATGTAGTCACTGGAACCAAGAGACTACTGAGGCTGGACACCTCCTCACCCTCCCCTCCTCCCCTCCTCCCAATACATTGCTGCCCTCAGCAGAAGCAGTTTGAAATTGCTCTACTGCATTTGTGACCTGGACGAGTCCCCTGGCCACATCCCCACAACAATGGCTCATTTCGACCTGCATGGCCATAGAACGACGGGGCAGCAGAGCTGTGTTGGTGCTCAGCCGGTTGATGGATCTGGTGTAGCCATCTAGGCGCCCTAAGAATTGGTGATGCCTTTTTCTTTGGGACACCTGGTCCTCCTGCATCAACCTGCATAGCTCCTGTATGGCCTCATTGGACTGTCTATGTCCTACCACCACTTCTGTAGTCAGCTCTTTCAAGCAGTCCCTCATGTCTGCCATGTTGTTTGACATAGTGCAAAGTTGTGCCTGCATTAATCTCATGTTCTTTACTTGCAGGTGCTTCACCCTCAGCATTTGGCTTTCCAGCCCACCCCAGACATTTGGACTTTCATTCTCTGGTGTCATCATCTGTGCCATTGACCAGCGCCTCCAGGTTAGGTTATTGCTGCGCCAGACATGTGACTGGGGTCTTTTCATGGGTGTACGTCCAGGCTGGGATGTCTGGGGATCATGTTCGCTCTCTGTCTCAACTTCCATGGCAGGTAGTGGTGGCTCTGTGGACCTGAATCTAGTGGGTGCAGGGTTTGTGGGGCCACGGGTGCCCCCACATCTGCATCAGCCGCAGTCTACTGGGTGTCTCCGACTTCACTTCCCTCTGACTCCTGTGAAGCTTTATCTGTGATGTTTGTGTCTCACATAGTGCATTTCTGTGTTCCATTAAATTACTATCTGATAAACAGTGTCCATATGTTTTACTTCCTTGTTGTACTTGCCTACCAACTTCCCTTCCCTGCCTGTTCCTCCCATAATGCATTTGGGTATTGCAAGTAAAATGTGGACTGGAGTATGATTTACAACACTGGACCTGATCTGACGTGATGTTTCAAAATGTATATTCTGCATTAAATGGACTTTGCATGCATCTTAACCTGTCAAGTACTGGCCGGTGCAGAGGTGTCCAACTCCGTCACTCCGACTACAACTTCGAGTTGGAGGGTGGACTCCACTAGGTCCTCCAGGGGTGTAGTCCCAGGCAGTGTTGCAGGTCCCCCTCCAGTCTGCTTTGCCTCCAAAAGCCTGTCAACAACCCTCGACTGCGCAGCACATACCACCGTTTGTGCAGGTCTTCTATTGTGCAGTGGGTGAACCCCACTGCCTTCACTTTGATTTGTGTCCTGAGCCCGATTTTTTGGTTCTCTCACTCAGGGACCTGGAGTGACAGTTTGCCAACCACCTTGTCATGGCTCCTCACAACCTCCTCAGTGAGGATTTCTACCTCCTTTTCACTGAATGTTTTCCTTTTTCGATCAGCAGCCTTCTTCCCACTTGCTCCTGAGTCCATGTTTTTCTCCCAGGACAATTTTAGCAAAGCAAATAAGGCAACTTCAGCTGTGCTCCTGCAGTCTCCCTCCTCCTCTGACTCTCTCAGTGCACTGGAATCAGCATGGGATGCATCACTTCCTGATTGTGATGGCATCAAGCCGCACCAAAAGCAACTCACAATTTGCAATATTACAATTTGCGATCTCGCAATTTGCAATTTCGCTAATAGCGAGTCGATACTATGTAATCGCTAATACTGATTGTGAATATTACTGAATCGCTATTTTTTAGCGATTATTTTGGTGTATTGCATTTTGAGATTCCTTATTAGCGATTCCTTAAAAATCACTATTAAGGAATCGCAAATTAAAACTTTGATGCATGTGCACCTTAGTGAACCATTGTTTCTTGCAATACATAGTATTACCCCAAGTTCTCAAAAATTGTGAGATCACTCTTCTTGGGTAGCTATAGCGCTTTACAAATCAAATAAATAATAAAATAATAAATACATGTAACCTTTCCAGTGGACAGAATCCTTGTACCTCATAACACTTAATGAATTCATCCCTCTGTTTCTGCTATATAACTTTTTCTTTATGAATCTGTGTCTGAGCATCACTTGATTACCTTGTGCCACAGTTCTTGTCAGCCATACTTTTCTTCATTTATGTAATGCATTTTCATTCGCCTGTAACATTATTTCCCCTTGTTGGTTTGTTCACGCACACTTTCTCTTCATCTTACTTTGTGTTTTGACTGCCATTCGTGTTTCACTCCATATTGGCTACTCCTATTGCTCATGTATCCTGTTCCAAGATGGCAGCCTGTGTTCTCCCCTTTCTCTTGATCCCTTTTCCATTTCTATGTACACATCCTCATTCGAAATGCTAGCCTTCCTGCTTATCTAAGAACTTCCTTGCTGATCCTTCATTGCAAAACTGCCTTCCTCAGAATAATGACCAAATTACGGTTGTCAGAGCATTTTTCTCCTACTCTCACTTTGATCCCTGAGCAGTAAGTGGTACCGGTACTTGGTAATTACATGTTCTCATGTTTCTTTTTCTGCCATTGATGGGCCCTAGGGGAAGTGAGTTGCAGACTAATCTTCCCACGGCGTACATGGGTAAGAGTTAGCAAACGTTATGAGTCGGAAAGAGCGTGTCTGGCCTCTTCCTGACTCTGGGCTCCAATGAAGGAAGGGAGTGCCAGTGTGGAAAAGAAAAGTTTTATAGCAAGGTGTAGCTGCGAGGCATGGCCGTGCCTTTGGCAGTGGAATTATGGCCCGTGCTGCACACATTGGGTGTTGGGTCAGGCCTGGGTTAGGCTGACCTGCCCAACGCATTCTGCTTTGTTGGTGTGGCAAAGGTGGTCACTGCCTGCAAATCACCGAGAGGTAAGGGTGGACTAGAGGACAGGGCCACACAGGGGAGGGCCAGCCACCTTCAATGCAAAGCTGGGCTGGAGGCGTTCCAGCCTCTCGGCCTGTTTAAAGGCACCAGTTCCTGCAGGCAAAGTCATCGTCTCAGAGGAGCCTGAAGGGGCGGAGTTTGACCCTCATGCGTCCAAGCAGGACAGTACAGAAGCAGCCAATAGAGCACTGAAAGAGAGGCAGGAGCAGGACGCCCTGGCTGACCTGACCACGTGAAAGGCCATGGCGGCCACACAAGCAGGTCCAAAGAGCCCAATACACAAGAAATTAAAACAAGCTGTGGGTCTCTGAGCAGACGGTGGGCAGAGGAGCAGGAGGAGGGACTTACACATCGGCAACAAGTCAGGGGTGGGTTCCGCTCCTCGCGGGGGGAGCAGACAGCAGTTTGTAGACATCAAGACACAAATCAGGGAGCAGCCGAGGTGCGATGGGAAAGTATGTGTAGGGCCAGGGAGGATATGGATGCCAGATGTTGTGGTATAAGGTGAGGGCCAGCACAGGGTTGTGTCTGGGGGGCCCGGTGGTGGTGCAGCCAGGTGGGTGAAATTATGGCAAAATCAGCAGCAGAAGCTGAGCGTAGGAACGCCAAGCCAGCGGGGTGCATTACGTCCTCAAGACAGTGGCCAGAAGAGTAGAGGGTCCACGGTGGTTGCCCCTACACCGAGGGATCACATGCTTTTGACACTGGAGCAAGGGTAAGGGCTGGAAACAGTTCTGAGTGTGCGGAAGTGTGAGGCCACAGAGCAAATGAGTGATTTGGAGGATTGCAAGTGCAGTTATGCATTGGTGCTGGATTATGCCAATGATTTCGATGAGTGGAAAAAAGATGAGCTATGGGATGTTGTGGAAGTTGAGGTGCCTGCTGTGGGGCTGAAGGGGAATGGTGGTGCAACTGGTGAAGCAGTTGATGTTTTACAGAGGGCAAGTGCGGACAGGGGAGGCACCATGAGCTTGGAAGCGAAGCGGAGCTGTGGACGTCACACAGAGTGGAAAGAAGTGGAGCCCCTGCCTCCAGGTACAGAGGAGTGGTGGTCCGTTTGGGAAGCGGGAGATGAAAGTTGACGAGAACTGCCTGAAGGTCTGTAGGTGTGGGGGACGGGGTTGTGGATGTGGGCAAAGCGAAAGCTACTGGGAAGGACAAGGAGACACAAGCACGCCAAGGGTAAGAAAGCGGTGGGGGTAAAATGGTGTCAGTCTGACAGTTTAAGAATGTCTGAAGTATAGAAGGGGAAAGTACATTCAGAGGATGACAAACATAAGAAGTGGTTGTCCTATATGGGTCTAACGCTGCCGCTGTGGTCCAAGACCAAGAATAAGATTTGGAAGCATGAATATGTGGAGGTTTTCAAATTGTTACATAGAAACATCCTGGTGAAGGTGGGATCTAAAGAAGAGGAGTGGGAGCTCAATAGGCAGCCCAGGGTAACGATTCATAAAGCACAGATGCACTTTGGAAGATTTGCATGGCTTCGTTACGATGAGGAGTTTAGAGCGTGGGTGTGTCTCAATCCGGACAAGCCACGAGGGAAGGTGGACTCCGAACTTTGGATGCAGTGGATGGCATCTACACAATCCATGGCTTCTACGCACACAGTAAGTAGCCTGCCAATTAATTACCTGCCTTTTTGTGGGTTATGTGCCAAAAACGAACAGGACCCAATGTTGGGGCGTGTTGGAACTTTAAAAAAGGGTTCTGTTCCCATCACCCATGCAAATCGGACGGTCATTCTGTAGGAGCCTAGGCATGGCAATGTCAGGCGCAGTGCTGCACAGAGTACAGATATTAATGGCAGTCAGGGCCAATCTGGGGGTGTGGAGGATGTTCTTGGAGGAGTTCAATGGAGTGTCCATGTGTTTCTTAGATGAGAATACAATCTGGCAATTGCAGATTTTTTCTGATGCTGAAGAAGCTCAATGATTTGGCCTGTTTTGGGATGGGAGATGATGTGTGGAGTCTTGGTCAGTGTGCTGGGTGATTCAGGGATAGAGTATAGCCTTTTTAGAGTTCTTCCCTTTTTTGGTGACACTGGCAGCGCGGGTGTCAGAGCTGGTAAACAGGGCAGTGATGTTCAATGTGGACAACATGACTGTGGTTGATTAGGTCAACCGGCAGAGTTTGGATAGATGGCAAGAGCCTAAGGGGTGGAAAAGTGAAGTTTGTAACAAGGTATGACGGCTTGGGGGATTGAAAGTTTGGCGTGAGGTATGAGGGCTCAAGGGGTTATGGAGAGTTTCATGTTTCTAAGTTAAGATGTTATATGTTGACTTAAGTGTAATTTGTTTTGCAACTGTGTCCCAATAAATGTCCTTTTAAGCTAATCCATGGTCTCAGTGTTTTTTTTGGCAAGATCGATCATATCTTCCCATCCTTTCTTCCAGACTGGTTTGAGAGTCCCAGTGCATCACAAACACAATGCATCCCTGTTTCTCATGCGTTTTGTCAGCTTTTTATCCTTCTTTTCTCCTCCCCTTTCCATTTTTGTGACCAGCACCTTACTCTTAATTCCTTTTCTTTTCGATTACAGTGCGCATTGTGACTTAATGGAGTGAGTAGCAAACACCTATCTCTTCTTTCACATATGTATGTTGCTGTTTACTTATATGTCAGGTTATGATTCCTTTCTCTGTCCTTTTACAACATTCTCTCAGGCTCCATAATTGACAGAATCCTGATGAACGTGTGTTTACAAAATGATCAAAATGTCATAGACTTGCACGCAGCCACATTCCATTGCCTATTATAATTAAGGCTCCCTGTTTTCCGTTTTTACGGACTTTTACTGATAAATACAGACAGAAAAAAATGTGTTTTCTGTCTGCCTTTATTTTTTAAAGTGGACACAGAAAATGTTGCTTCTTTTAAGTGACTCTACGTGCTGTCTTTCATGTTCAGTTCAGTTCAATTAGTCTTTATTTCGAATAAAAAGATTCATAAAAGATAACAGGTAAAAAGCATTTCCAGTAAACAACATTGTACAATAAAACCCCCAGTACATTAAATATGGTATGTAACATTAAAATTAATAAAGCAATTTACAGATTCTTTACACGGATGAGCCACATCTTTCATGAATTATAGGCCAGCAGTTTAGCAGATGGACAGCATTGGAAATAAAAAAAAACAGGATGGAATTTCTTTAAATAAAGGCTTATGTCAACATACATTCATGGTATAGTGCTAGTTTTTAGCAGTGGATGTATTGGTATGTAATATTTGGCAGCTCAAATAGCTAAAACACGACAGACATCAAAGTATGAGTGCCCGTCTATCAATTAAATAGATGTGATAATAGACAGTTTTACAACTTCATTTATATGCAAAACACACAGTAAATATGGATAAATTCAGATAAAATGGCCCAAAAATAAATATGGATAAATACAGACGGAAATGGCCAAATAATAAATACCATACAACCGGGAGCCCTAATTATAATTCCACAGGCTGTGCTGGTATTTACTACTTTAATATGCACTTTGATCATCTTTATAGCATATGTGTAAGACATTGTAAAGTTCACTGAGCAACTTTCTCACTAGAGCTCACTTAGGCATTTTATTTGTACATTTATTTAAAATGTTGCTTTTATTATAGTTCAATTGATTTACTAACCAAATATACCCTATGTCCTTGGTGACTCTAGGGTTTACATTATATGCTTGTAACCTCATGTTCATTTTTATGCACATGCGGTCAGTTAAAATCTGAAACGTGTGGCCTGCATGTAGTAGCTAGATTCCCAATTTGTTATAACATTGCTAGCCCAGCACCATGTGACTCCACTTTGTCCTTTATCAGTTGTAAAATCCTGGGGCAAGAAATGGTAATCAAAAAAGCAGCACATTCCTTGGAACACCAGTAGGTGCTAGGGAAGTCAGATCTGACAGTAAGGCACCTGCTTGTTAGCAACCTCTAAACATGGAGGATTGTCCTCTGCCTAGGAAAAGGAAGCCATAGCATCTACGTATTCAGTGGGCTAGGGGAGAATTCACCAAGCCCTAAGTTAGCCTCTCAGTCGAAAGCAAGAAGAAAGCATTACAACTCCACTCTGACAAGCAGGTCTAAAGTACAGAAACCATCACTGTACAAATCACAAACATTATATTTACAACTGTTCCGACAAAATAGTATCTGTTCAAAGATCTGGCACATGTTGTGCCAGTAGCAATAGTGAAATGCAATAATTTCACAAGGGAGTTTGGAGGTTATTCTCCAAGAAAAGTAAATGAGTAGTAAAATGTGCTTTAACACCACTTTGTGACACACATTGGTCCAAACTTCATAGAATCTACAACCTTAAATGTATGGGAAGATGTGCATTAATTGGTGAATCTTAAACACTTTTGCCAAAAGAAAAATTAAAGCTAGGTGTCTTTTTAGATGGTTATTATGGTATGGGCACAGTGACAACACACACATCTGCAGGTTCTTTGTACCCCAATATGGATTTGTTGCAGGAATTCTGCACAAATACAGAACTATGCACAGGAAATTAGACCTTGGTGTATAGGAACTGAGGGGCATATTATCAAGGAACGGCGCTAAAATTATCGCCACTTTAGCGGCAGGAAACTGCAGCTAAAACGGCGATAATGATCTTGATAATATGCTGTAGAGAATTGCAATAGAAGCCAATGTTCACATCGGAACATGGACTTCTATTGGAATTCTCAAGGGCATGTTAATAAGCCCATTATCGCCGCTTCAGCAGCAGGTTTTTGCCACTAAACCGACGATAATTTCAATGCCGATCTTGATAATATGCCCCTCAGTCTTCCCACCAACTTAGTACCTGCGAACCCAGGACTGACTAGCTGTAGTGTCTCACTTGCTCTCCTACTCACTCCCAGAGAAACAAATTATTAGACATGCCAGTTCTCTCAAGAATCGCAGGAATCGCAGTAACAAGGCACACCTTTTCGCTCACTCTTTTGTACCCATCCACAATAAGATCTGAAGGCGACACAAAACAGTTGAAAATATTTATTTTAACTAACGTGCCCTAACATGCAGTATACGTGCCACAACAAGCAAGAAAATGCTTAGTACAAATATTGTCAGCATAGCAGTCAGTCCATAAATCATGAAGGGAGATGTCATCTTAAAAAACAATGGAGATAGGGCTATAGTGCCTAACCTCCCTCCCCTTGCTAAGAAGAAGCATTATTACATAATAGAAGATCTCAGGGGTTTGTTAACAGACCATATACCGTAGCCTATACATGGTAGATCTACTTCATGGGCGCTTGTCTCCCTGGAAAGGTCCCTCTCCAAGTGTGTTTTACCTGTTCGTGCACCCCACTAAAAACTCAAGTACGCTGCATTGGTATGTTTTGTCTACGGGCTATGGACTGTCCAGAACAAAATATCAAAGGGCATTGTTGTTCGACCTTGCACATAATGTTCAGTGAATATCCCAGGAACATGCAGAGAGTGAACACAGCGAATAATTCTCATGTGAAAACAGTCTTTGAAAATATTTTTAAAAAATTAAGATGTGTAGTAAAGTGGCAACCTGCAACGACCTCATGCTAAGTTAGTGAAAAAGATTATCTCCCTAAGTGCTATGTGACAGATTCACAGACATAGATACACAGGCATCCCCCTTCTGTCTAAAAGGCAGGCACTGATATCTGCCATCTGAAAGTCAGGCTGGTAGACTTGGCAGTTGCAGTCCATTTGGTGCAAGCAGGCGAGACCCAGAGAGGCCTGTTGTCCTTCTGGCTCAGTGAACTCTTCATATGTAACTTCATTCACTCCTCACCTTCATGTACAAAAGACCCAAGCCTAAAATCCACATCCCATTCCACGAGCAAGATACCTTATCTTACAAGGACAGATGTGTACTCCTGGGTCTCGATTAAACCCACCTATTTCAGAATTGTGATTTTATGAAGCTCTGGGCTTGTTGCCAGTGCTGATAATGGAAAACAATATATAATGTTCTCTTGTAGCTATAAGGAGGTGCAAAGGTAGTGGTGAGGCTGCCTATATTTAGTATCCAGTAACATTCCTATACTTACATCATGTGACCATCATAACAGTATCAGCACTTGCCAGCCAGATTATTACATTTCCCATGGACAGCTCCATACCTTCTAATCAATGCTATCACACCTCTTAATAGGACTACTCTCAGCAGAATGGCTGTAATACCTTTGTTGGACTGTAGTAGACACCTCTCATCAGAAATGACTTACATTAATTAGACAGGACTAACATTTCTGAGCAGGATGTTATATATGCTTTGGATATAGTTTTCCCTGCCATTCACTTCTCGCTGTGCCTCTGCCCAGGTTTCAAGATCCTGTTCAGTCTTGGATGTTTGCTATTTAGCCCTTTATTTAAACAATATTATCTATGGGGGAGTTATCTCCCAGGTAGTTATTGTCTGGGGTGGAGCAATGCCCTCTGCGTTGTCCATAGTCTCTCTGACCCTGACCAAGTCAAAAGCTACCTGGGAGTACCCTCCCCCTTGGATAATATTGCTTAAATTAAGGGTTAAATACGAAACTTCCAAGACCGATGCAATGGTAAAATCTGCATCAAATTGGAAGGGCTTGCACTGTCAGAAAGTGCTTTTCCTCAGCTCCATCCAGGGGAAGAGGAGCAGTTGATTGCACACCAGTAGAGCCATAGCAGGTACTCCCAGTGTATGCTCCATGTTAGACACTGGGTTTCCAGCTTTAGGGCATCAGGAGAGCTGCCCTATTTAGGACAGTCCTCCTGACACCCGTAGTTTGTAGCCAAAGTCTCATAGGGAACATCTGCAATGACTCCCTCTTCATGGAGTGAGAAAATTCCCTTCATGTCAGAATCATTGATTTTTGTGTTTCAGAGTCAACCTCTTCTTTGGTTAGTAACTCTGAAAAATAAAAAGTAATGGTATTTTGATTTAACCCCAAGAACTTTCACTTTGGCGATTATAACTCCACCTAAAAATGCTTTCACCCATCTTGGCACTTTAGTCTCAAAAGACTACTACCGGTCAAGTGATCTTTACTTTTTCTCCTACTCTTTTATTTCATCTTTTAGCTTAATCTTTGAAGTAAAGAATCCTACAAATGAACAGTGACTTAAGATATTGGCTACTTTAGGCCTTTCTGTACTGGTCCACTCTTCAGGGCTGGCTCCTCCACTAGGGTGGAGGATCATCGCTCTGCGAGAAGTTTAAAAAGGAAAACTAAAATGATAATACCCAATGTTATTATCATTTTAGTTTACCGTTCCTGCCTAGGTGTGGGGGCACTGCGGGGCTGGGCTGGCCAAAGCAGAGGCCAGGGGGAGGAGTGGTGAGCACAATCGAAAGTGCGCATGACAGTTTGGCCGGCTACCTTGGGCTGGCCAAACAGTCATGCGCACCTTACATGTTCTCCACTGGTTGCAATGCGCAACCTTGGTGAAGCACATGCACAGCCTCCCAGTCCTTCATGAGCATCGAACCACAGCGCTCAGACCAGTCACAACATTGCTGTAAGGTATCGTCGTAATTGGCTAGGGTAGTCTGGGAGCCTGTTTTCTTCTTGGTTCCTCCGGTGAACCGAGGAGCTGAAGAGGACCGAGAGGCAGCAGCCGGCCAGCCTGCAGGTAAGTGGTTTAAAAAAAATATATCATTTACCCCCCTCGCCCCGCCATGCCATTAAGTAGCAGCCACCACTGTCACTCTTAGTATGTAGTTGTGAGTTTAAAACAACTTACAGGATTCACAGTTGCCTTTTTAATTGATTTTTATTTAATCTGTTTGTGTTTACATGTATCTTGAAATAACAAGCAGTTATACATTAGTCTTGCCCCTCATTTTGAGGGGGGCATGAGGGCGCACAAAGTTAAAGTACAGTTTCAGGAAACGAATACAATAGTTTACGTAAAACCAATCTAATTCTATAAGTGTGTGGGCAGATATTTATTAGGCCCTATTTAAGACCACCATGTCTGTGTGGGTAAGTACCCAGGGCTGTTCAGTTAGTAGGGATGTGAGGGTTGTGTACCGTGGAGCCTATGAATGAAGCACTGCGTGGTGTACAGAAACAGTCATGTGCTTATGTCAGCAGCCGATGATCGTTTTAAGTCCGACCCTATGTCCAATGTCAAGAGTATGCTATCACTGACAGGGATGGGTGTCTGTTTCCTGGCCCTTCATCACAACTGCCTCACTACATCATCCTACCCCTGGGCCCATTTCCAAAGCTCAGAGTTTCCAAATCTTCAGGAGTGCAGGGAAACTGGACTTCCAGTTAATTCCGGAGAGGTTCTGAGAGATTGACACATCACATTCTGTTTTAGTAAGAAACCAACGCATCACCTCTTCAAACAGTAGGAAACAGACGCATCACCTCCCCTGCATAGCAGTAAGGAACCGACGCATCACCTTCCCTGGCAGTGAGAAATTGATGCATCACCTCTCCTGGGATTAAGGAACCGATACATTGCTTTGCTTTTCAGGCAACCTCACCTCCCTTGCACCTCGCATCTGTAGCGGGAATTCCATTCTCCTACAGAACTGTGCATAGAGACCTGGAACATCAGTGAATTAGGATGGCCAAAAACTCACCTCAGTACCCAAAATCCCCCTACCGAGCTAGCTACAGTGTCTCATTGGTCATAACAAACTCCCAATGCTTAGACAGACCAGAACATGAACTTAGATTACCTCAGGTATTGTGGAACACATGAACACTCTTTTGTTATATAATCATTACAAACCAGAACGTGGAGTAAAAGAGGACACGTGCATATTTGAAATATTTATTTACTAATGCAAGATTCTCAAACGCAGTATCTTGTATAATACTAGCAAACATATTATAAGCAACAAAGTTATCAGCATAGTTATCAGTCCATAAAAGGCGAATGGTGACAGCATACTAAGATGCTGAAATGAATAGAAATTAATAACGTCTAATTCACACCCTCCCTATTTAGCATAGTATTTTATATCTATGAAGATCTCATTTGGGTTTTAGCAGGGCGGGCCCATACCTCAAAATCTCAGTGGCAGGAGGATCACATCATCTTCCACCAGCTCTCTGCATGCGAAGCACATCAAGTGTGTTTTTGTGCGTTCAGCACAACAATATAAAACTCGCATAGAGCCAGATTTTGGCAGCAGCATGTGTGTTATGTCTATAGGGGTGCGAAGATCAGACCTTACAACAACACTGAGTTAAGTTATCCGTGTAGCCTTCAGCACTCACTGTGCAGACAGAGTGCAGAACAAAACTGATATCAGAGCAATAACATATTATTTCTCTAGTAAATCACAAAGCTCTTCTGGGTTGAAAGCTAAAACAACAATTATTTGTTGTGTGCAAAAGTGAAGCAAGAATGAAAATGGCGTGCAAACATTTAATAAACTCATGCTAACTTAACACAGTATGTAGAATAGAAGTAGCTATATGACACCCCCCAATGATCAGAGCACTGTCAGAAATAATGTAAAGTCAGAACCAGGAAGGGGTTCAACTTGAAACCAGAGTTCAATAATAATGAGCTAATCTATTCTTCAAACGTATATATGAAGGCCTATAGGGGCCAAGCATAATTGTTCCAACCTTTGAAAATATAAGTCAATAGGTCTGGGACGTATAAAAAATTCTCACACATGAAAAACAAAAGGCACTGTCCAAAAATATAAAAAGGCATGTGCCGAAATAAGTAAAAAACTCCATGGCATCTCACGATAGAACTGAATATGCAAAATATGCAGCCACAGCCTCCAACATGAAATCACTGTCATCATCCGAAAACAGTTCAGCCATCCAATTAAGTAGTGGGAAGGAACATACGTGCTGCTCCGTCACTGGATCCTCTATTAACATCAGAGGACAACTCAGTGGGTTCTCAAGAAAGCTCCTTGCCAAGAACTCATGCGCTGCTGCGATTACATCCCAATGACCCATTAGTCCATGCATCGCTGCCAAGGCCATAATCCTTTCGCCAGAACAAACCAACTCGTGAGCAACTACGGGGCTCATCAGATGATTAAAATCAACGTCAGGAGACACCGTCAAGCAGAGATACAAACCAAGGGCCCAGTGGAAATCGCAGCTCAGGCAATGAAACACAGGCTGGACACATGTGAAATAGGAAAATCGAAACGATAATCCAAACGCCGTGCTTAAAGTCGCAAGCGGCAGGGTTCCATAGTAATCAAGCATCCGGTTGCGCAACAGTGACAGGAGGGGCTCTTCTGCTCCTAATGCAGGATGGCAATCCATTTGTAATAAAACAAAATATCACCAATACGCCTGCAGCTAAAGCCAGCAAGACAGAGAAGCCTCCAAACAAACTCGAAAAAATAGAATGAAAGAAAGCAGGGATGACCCCAAATATTTTTTCAAAAGAAGTTACGAGACCGCTGCTAACTAATTCAAAAAAGTGAGCAAGGCCGGAAGTGGAGGAGGCCTTAAAGATTTGATGAACTAGCTCGCTGAAATGTAACGGCAAATCAGTATTTAAAAGCGCCTGCCCTTCTGTGCGTGTGTTAGCTATGTGAAGGACGAATGTTTCTTGGGCCGAACTCAGGGCCACCTCTTTCTGAGACAAAAGAGCTCTTATTCTAGTCATACCATTGAACTCTGCCTTCAAGGTTGGGATGCGCGGCCAGATGGAAACATCTGAATTCCCATGCGTAGGGGGGTACAGAACAATTTTGCAGCACACAACACGTTCCGATACAGTTACCACATAAGCGATACCAACAATTAAACCACAACACTCCTCGTTATTCAACAGCAAATAACTACCATTTGCCAAAAGTGTAAACGTGGGAACAATTGCGGGAACATGAGTCCATTTTAATACACAGGCTAAATTAGGACGTTCCTGGTTACAGGAACCATGTAACTGGATGTGTCTGCATATTAATGAATGGTCAGGGGACTCAGTGCATTCCTCCCCATTAAGATAAACTTCTTTACCGTCTTTCAGGCACCTATATGTGAAAGGAAGAGACCATGCCTCATGGAGGAAGGCACCACCTAACGGTTCATAACGTCCTATTGCAACATATCGCATACAACTTGAGAATTTGTACAAGGCGAATGGTAATGTAATTAATCCGTGGATAAGCCACGTTGCATCAGTGGCCTCAGCAACAGAGAACGGTAAAGATTCCAACCTCTCAATGTGTAACATGGAAAATGATGCATCTCGCATTGAAAGCACGCGCTGTTTGTCAGTCAAATTAAACGGGGCAAAGAGGGAGGACACGTTCATGTAATTCCAGGGCACACGGCCAGACTTAAGAGTCTGCAGAATCCACGCAAACTGCATTACAGAACGCAATTGATTTTGGCCATGGTATAAAACAGACACCTCATCATTTACAATATCAACCTCTGAAGAAACAATGTTATTCAACGTGTATATGCGGGAAGAAAGCATGTTAATACTGTTTTCGACAACTGCAATTTGCTTGATCAATAGCTCTCAGGCGCTTAGCAGCCTCAATTTGTGAAAGCTTCCAGATTTAATTGTAAACAGCATAAATCCAACGTTTAGATCTACCGCTTGCTGGGCCCTTTATAAAATCATTAATATCCACATCATCAGTTAGCTTAGATATATGTAATTTAAAAGCAGCTAATTTAGAATGTTGTAACCAATTCTGACATAATTTGCCAACTGAGTATGTTGTAACAGTGTGGTCAGGATCAAAACGTGGATCAGGCCTGACTTGTGTAAAACCTTCAGTTAAACCCATAAAGCGACGCTGGCAAGAGTCAGAGCTTCTGTGCCACAGCAGCCAACCCTTTGGATCAAAACTGGACACATTAAAGGATGCATTATGTAGTAATGTTTGCAACTCTCTAATGGAAAACTTTGTGAAATTATCCCAACCAGAATATTCTTCCAAATCAGGGACAGCAGGGGTATTTAACTTTTTTGAAGTAGCCAATCCAAAGCACGTTGTCTGAGAAATAGTAGAATTCAAAAACAACATGTGATTCGGGATGAGACATGCCCGGTGCAAATCCTCAGTGCCTTGTACCTGCCAACTTTTAGAACCCCAAGCCGATTTAAGGTCAATGGTTTCCTTCCATAGCTCGTAGCCTTCTACAGCCAACTTTTCTAGAAAGGACTTGGAATACAATAATTTAGTATTGGTAAGTCGAACTTTGGACATGGGCTTCTGTGTCGTCTTAAAATAAAAGGACTCAGGACTCGATTGATTAAAGTCGGTAAAGTAAGTGTACTTCTTCAAATATGTACTGGAGCTGCCTTGTAATGGTTCTGGGCAAAGTTCCCACTGTGTGTAATTTACAGTACCCCTTCTGGAACTTGTTTTATGCAGAAAATGGTTATCAAAATGTTGAAAGCAAAATAAATCACCATAATAAGCAGATTCTAAATATAAATCTTCAGCATCAAAGGAAGCATAATATTTTAAATCAGAGAATAATGATTCTACGGCCTGAACATTCCAATCATCAGAACGTATGTTTTGTTTTACCACATCCCCCTTGTTTACTCTCAGTGCATTTGGGACATTAACCACTTCAGTGGGACCATGAATTTGAAATTTAACTGCATCCCACACAATCCCATCAAGAACAGGCCAAGATGTGATGTTAACAAAGTTCAAGTCTCTTTTCAGTCTGTGTGCAGAATGTGAAGAGGAAAAGGGGGCCAAAGTTCCATTAAGATGCCGAATGCATGTTCTCTCCTCAACATAGTGTCCATCCATGATAGGGAAAAAATAAAACACAAAACCAAATGACATAAAAAGGTATACTGAAAAAAGCACTAGCCAAATATATGTCCAAGGGGGAATCAAAAAATGCTTCTTGAATAAAGAGGCATAAATTGCACAATGTGAGGGTTTCGTTGAAGTCACTGAAGCAGAGTCAAATGAGAATCTTGAGTCTGTGGCCAAACGTGTTTGTAAGTCAGGCATCGATAAATCAGCAGGATAGGCATAATCGAGGTCATCAATGTTATTAATGGGGAAAGTGTTCAGTAAATGATTGGAAATGACAGGCATCTCAAGGGCCACTTCTGGCTCAGCAGCTGCAGTAATGGCCAAAACAGAATTTCTCACCATCGAAGGACAGGAAACTGCCAGTGTCATACTATAAAGAATCGGCCACCCTGTATATCTTGACATTGTCAATAGAGATAAACTTGTTTTCCTTACGACCTGGAAGTGGTGGTAATATGACTGTTCTTGTGCCCTTCACTCCAAGAACGGGGACCGGTGCTCGATAGGAAGGACCAAATTCTTTCTTGTTATCGATCTTCTCTTGAACCAGTTCTCCAACTTTGGGTAGCCAGCCAACTACCGGGATCTGCAACGCATCATCCGACGTGGAGGGCAAATTTTCCTTAGCAAGACTGTCTATGGTCTTTTGTAGATCCTGTAAAACATTGCAATGTTCATCTACGTCAAAGGCCGTGGCTTGAGCCACGCAGTCTAGACCGTCGAGGTCAGGGACATACATCTTGATACCAAAGAGCATTTCGTACGGGGTCCGCCCACCCAGAGACCTTCTAGGGAGATTATTAAGAGCACGCTGCACGCCATTGAGATGGGCCAGCCAGTTTCTGCCAGTGCCTATAACTCGAGCTGTCAAAGATTGCTTTAAATCACGGTTCATTCGCTCCACTACACTATTACCCTCAGGTCTGTATGGAGACGAAAACTTGACTTGGACCCCCAACGAAATCACAGCATCCTTATACGCCTTAGAGGCGAAAGCCGGACCCTGATCCGAATGGAAGGTATCACATGCAAAAATCCCTACAAAGACACGCAAATCTCTTATGACAGTCCGTGAATCAGCGCTGCAATGGGGCCATACCCACACAAAGCGTGTGCATGAATCAACTGCTACTAAGATGTACTTATACGCAGTATCAGATGAAAAAGGACCGCAGTGATCTAAATAAACGCATCCCAGTGGTTTATTAGAAATGTACAACTGTGTCTTTGGCGGACGCGCAGCAGTCGAAGGCTTGATCTGCCGGCAAATGTCACATTGAAGGACATAATCACGCGTCTGTTTGTACAGTCCCCGCCACCAGAACCTCTGTTGTAGCTGAGATACAGTGCCTGAGACGCCCGCATGCGCAGACGCCACACCTTCATGAGCCGCTATAATCAAAGTAGCTCTGCGATCCGAGTTGGGAATCAAACGTTCGCCAACATCAGGAATTTTCACGTAAGGAACCTTATCTGGACGTAAGTGGTATGTGTACTTAGAAGGGAACCCCGCAGGATATTTACCTACCTTCTCAGTGGCAGCAACAGCCGCCAAGATGTCATCATCTATTTTATTTTTGGACCATGTAACTGCTGCAACTAAATATTTAGATACTGCTGATTTTGCTGCTTCATCAGCAAACGAATTACCGACAGCGTGGACTCCCACACGCTGATGGCCGAGAGTATGAATCACAAACACAAGTGGTAACTGCTCTTTAAGCTCAGCCACTCGGACCCAGATCATTTTATGTTTTATTGTGCCACCCTTGGAATCACGAAATTCATTCTGAATCCAAAAGATTAAGTTCACATTGTAAGACTGGACACAGTAGTAAGAATCACTTACGATAAGAGTAGTCACCCTAGGATCTGCGTACTCCAATGCAAGCATCAGAGCACGAAGCTCTGCTAATTGTGCAGTGCAGTCTCCAAGTGTCTGCGTGTGCACGACACTGGACTTGAACTCATCGTTTACCATGGCACCGACCACAATAGCGCATGCGGAAACGTAGGCATGCTTAGAGCCATGCGCAACCTGCGCCGCACCATCGGTGTATATGATGCAATGGAAACCCTCCAGGGGTCGCACTGCTAAAGGAGCTGGATGAACGAATTCATACTGTAAGTACTCCTGCGACCTTAATGTGGCGTCAAAAATAAACGTGACATCCTGAGATGTCAAGGACGCTGCCCATTGAATCCACAGAGGGTGCAAAGCTTTAGAATTAGGTACACTGGCTTTTGTGACTGCCTCCAAGGCAGGACACGGGGTAACAACCAACATGCGTTTTCCCTGTGACAGGGCACGTTCCTTAAGAATAGCCATCTGCACAGCCGTCAAAACTTTCTCCACAGTGGAAAAGCGCAATTCAGCCGAAGTGTACAAGTGTGACTTGTAAGCAATAGGTACTGTGTCTCCTTCATTAAAAGTCAGGTACGTGAAACCTACCGTCCCAGGGATAATTCTTATCACGAGGTTGGTCTGATTATCACAAGTCAGTAAGAATTTAGAAGCGAGCAGATCAGCCTGCAAAGACTGCAGTATAGCCGAATGCTCAGGCAGCCAGCATGATTTGGAAAATGTTGGTTGTATCAAAGCATACAAAGGCTTGATACGCTGGGCATATTCCGGAATGTAAGTTCTACCGAAATTCAAAAAGCCCAGTAAAGATTGTAATTTTTTCAGTGTTGTTGGAGCGCGCAATTGTGCACATTTCTCCAGGAAGTGAGGAGCCAACCCCTTTCCTTCATTGTTAAGCTCGTAGCCCAGAAACAACACTGTGTACTCTGCAATGTGCGATTTCGCAAAGTTGAATTTGTAACCTAAGTTTGCAAAGGTACAAATTATCCCGTTTACCCGACACAGATGCTCCCAAAGTTCGTCGTCTGTGAGATATATGTCATCCACATACGAACAAGCATCCGGGTCGATTCTCTCCAAAAGAGAGACTATGCGGGCAGAAAAAATCCCAGGACTATTCTAATAGCCCATAGGCAAACTCCGAAAGTGTTTTTGGACACCGCCGCAAGTAAAGCTGATCCATTGGGAACTCATAGCATCCAATTGGTGGGCATAGAAGCCATTAGAAATGTCAAGCGTGGTCTTAAACCGCTTACGCACAAGACTATTTACAAGAGCAGAGCCGTGAGTATTCTGTACTGCACAGTTATGGCAATGCGAGTTTAAATGCCAGTAATCCAAAACCAAACGATACGAACCGTCAGGCTTGTTTACAGTAAAAAGAGGGTTATTCATCGGTGACACACACGTTTCAATTACACCTTGATATTCCAATTGTTCAAGGATTGCCGCGACGGAAGCTTTTGCTTCACGTCGTATAGGATATTGAGGTTGAGGGTGCGGCTGAGACCGCAAAGGAATCTCGTGGCTCGGGTACAATTTATTCCAACCACACTGATTGCGGTACACAGCTGGCGCCAGAGCTAAAGGCCACTCTTCTGCAAAATGCAGCGCATCCTCTTTTCAAGACTGTGTTCGCGAAACTAGGGAGGATTATCTCCTCCCCTCGCGGAGCTGCGAGCACAAAAGGTGGAGGCCAGTCAGCCTCCGAAAGCAAAATATCATATGTAGACGAAAGATTTTCCCAAAATACCCCTTTTATGGTTCGTTGTATGTCACCTTCAATTAACAGGACAATTTCAAAAAGTCCATCAAGGGGTGCAACTCTTGTGTCAGCTGTTTCAATGACAACATAAGTATCAGTCGCTGTCACCTTCAGTAGTGGACGGAGCGCCTCTCTCACTATGGTAATCTCCGCCGCGCTGTCCAGCAAGGTCAGAGCCCACGTCAGATTCCGAAGCTGCGTTCTCACTATCTGGGGCATATCGATGCGCTGTTAAGGCTGCGACTTTCTTCTTGGCAAACTGTGGTCTCCTAGGCGTAGAGCCTTCCTGCTTTTCTGCACCGTTCCTTGGGCGGGGCTGGTCACGTCCTTGCTGGCCACCCCGACCCCTGCCACCCCCTCCACCACCGATCGTCGGAGCCGATGAGTCCTGAAAGGAATGAGGAGAGCGTTGGTCAGAAGCCTGAAATCGATCAGGAGTCTTAATCGTCGCGCGGTCGCGCAAGTCATAAACACGTTCCGCCTGCGTAGGCAACGGAGACGCGAGGCGAGAAACCTGTGTTTGTTGTTGTTGAGGTTGCTTTCCCTGTTTATATTTTTTAGGCCAATTTTGTTTTTTGGACTTGGGCTGAACTTCCGTCTCTGAAGTTTGTCCCTGGGGCTGCTTTTTATCTTTAACAGAAAAAGGCTTAACGCCCTTACAATTGCGACCCACGGTTTTATAAGCCACCACAATAAATCTCGCCAACTGTCGGGGTTTCTCGGCCTCGGGAAGCGCCGCTAATGTGTTAGCAACCTGAAAGTTCACAGCATCCCCCTTGACATTAGCAAGGATCAGATCGCAAACCACATCAAAGGTGCCACACAGGTGCATGCCCAACTCGACCGCAGATTCCGGTCCGTGATCATCTTGAACACGTTTAAGGACTGAAGACAGCACGGACATAGACGGGGTGCCTTAGCACCGAGCATTGACCGCTGCAAAAGTCTTACCCCAGGTCTCACAGTCAACAAGTTCAGGGGCCAAATATTTCGGCAAACTAAGCGTAAGAATCCGGTGTTTTTCACCAGGAGTCGTATTAGGAAAGACAGCTTACAGCTGGTCAAATTTCTCGGCAAGTCAGAAAGGAAAATCATCCTTCTCCTGGGGCTTCTTGCCCATTACAGCATTGACCATGACAGGACTGATTTTCAAACCACCCTGCCCTGCCGGAAGCGCCGCACCCCCCGGGGCTCCACCTGGAAGATTGCGGCCCATGTAATGCACTAAGGCTCTAATCACGGCAATCGCGACTACATGTAGTCGTCGGAGTTCAGCCACATCACAGTTGCCGTGTAGAGGATGAGGAGTAAATTCAGCCAAAACAGGCCAACTAGCGCCTGGAATGGACAAAGGACCTAACCTCGGAGCGGTTAAAGAATGGGGTAGGGCGCCACCAAACCAAACTCCATGCTTCCAAACATCAATAGGTACTTCCTGTGCTCTATACGGAGTATACTCATTAGGTACCACCGTGGGAGTGTATGTGTGGAATACGCCTGAATTTGCGTCCACCGCCGGAAATGTCACCCACGAATAAAAGAGTTCTTAAGGGTAAGCATGTTCCGCACTCATCACCATAATCACAGCGAAGCCTTCCAAAGGTACATTGTAAGCCCGCAGATGATCTCCCACTGCAATGCGACTATGCTGCGGAATGTCCACGGCTTGGGCCATGACAGCACAGGAATTAGAAAAACAAAGTAAACTTTGTAGCACAACTGGGTAGTAATTCAAGGAAACCGTTTTTAGAAAGATTCAAGTTTGAAAAGACCTATTACAAAAATAGGTAGGTTTTTCAACACCACCGTTTACCGTAAACGTCAGTGAAGGGGTTAAGGATTGAATGATATACTACTCAAGTGTCATGATATAAGGCCAACAATGTATGGGTGCCATGTAGCGGGAATTCCGTTCCCCTACAGAACTGTGCATAGAGACCTGGAACCTCAGTGAATTAGGATGGCCCAAAACTCACCTCAGTACCCAAAATCCCTTTACCGAGCTAGCTACAGTGTCTCATTGGTCATAACAAACTCCCAATGCTTAGACAGACCAGAACATGAACTTAGATTACCTCAGGTATCGTGGAACACATGAACACTGTTTCGTTATATAATCATTACAAACCAGAACGTGGAATAAAAGAGGACACGTGCATATTTGAAATATTTATTTACTAATGCAAGGTTCTCAAACGCAGTATCTTGTATAATACTAGCAAACATATTATAAGCAACAAAGTTATCAGCATAGTTATCAGTCCATAAAAGGCGAATGGTGACAGCATACTAAGATGCTGAAATGAATAGAAATTAATAACGTCTAATTCACACCCTCCCTATTTAGCATAGTATTTTATATCTATGAAGGTCTCATTTGGGTTTTAGCAGGGCGGGCCCAAACCTCAAAATCTCAGTGGCAGGAGGATCACATCATCTTCCACCAGCTCTCTGCATGTGAAGCACACCAAGTGTGTTTTTGTGCTTTCAGCACAACAATATAAAACTCACCTAGAGCCAGATTTTGGCAGCAGCATGTGTGTTATGTCTATAGGGGTGCGAAGATCAGACCTTACAACACCACTGGGTTAAGTTATCCGTGTAGCCTTCAGCACTCACTGTGCAGACAGAGTGCAGAACAAAACTGATATCAGAGCAATAACATATTATTTCTCTAGTAAATCACGAAGCTCTTCTGGGTTGAAAGCTAAACCAACAATTATGTGTCGTGTGCAAAAGTGAAGCAAGAATGAAAACGGCGTGCAAACATTTAATAAACTCATGCTAACTTAACACAGTATGTAGAAAAGAAGTAGCTATATGACACATCGGCTTTGAATTTTATTGCATTCAAGTTACTTTTTGCTAAAAGTGATGCACCATTAGATTTCAATGGACTGGCCCTATTTAACCTTTGAAAAGCGATATCTATACTTGTGCATGTTGGATCTTTGCCATTTAGGTCTTGTTTTATTCTGATAATTATTGGCTATTTCCCTAATCTGGTTTGGTCTCATTTTGTAGTGGTTTCACTGTGCTACTGTGTGTGTATGTACAAATGTTCTGCACATTACCTCTGAGATAAGCCTGGCTGCTGGTGCCAAGCAACCAAGAGGGTGGGCAGGGGTGATCAAAGCAGTGTGACTCCCTTGCCCTGACTAGAGTGAGGGTCCCTACTTGAACAGTGTGCAAACCACTGCCAACTAGAGACCCCATTTTTTGACACACACGCTTCCATATCAGTTCCTTCTACATTACTGGCTGAATCCCAAATGTAAACATTTTTGCATCTTCAGCAGTTCCCTAGATTTGTTAGGTGTGACTGTAAGTCTAGTTTCTGCTCCATTAGTGAGAGGAGTTCTTGGCCTCCCATTTCTACTTCATCCTCTCTTGTTTCCCAGGCTGTTTCCAGATCATCCGCTCTTGACCCAGTAGCCGACCCAGTCTATTGGATATCATGAATATCCTTGGAGATCTCCCCTTTCAGGCCTTTGATGTTCTCATGCATGCTCTGGGACAGTTATTCTATAAAAGATTACAACAAAGTGTTTTTCCCTTCTCTGGCCATGATAATTCACTGGTGGGCCAGATTTCAATGCCTGGTTTAACTTCTGTGAGCTCAGCTGCATCAACATTTCTTATATATAAGCTTCTAATATCTTTGGGCAGAGTGTATCCAGCTAGCAACCTCACTACCATGGATCCCATAGAGGCACACACTCCCATACTGTGCACTGAGCGTGGGCCTCCTCTGCAGTCAAGTTACTCAGTACCTCAATTACTCAAACTGTGTCTGAGGGAGCCACAAAGTGAATAATCGTCAGCTTGGGTTGTCATATCCAGGCCCGCTGTAGTCTCGGTGCACAAATGAACTCCACCCAAAACAGAGCAGATGACCCAAATTGCTCTTCAACATGTTCTGGTGCGTGAGCCCGAGTGATCGATGCTTGCTTCTTACACAGTGTCCCCCAATATTGGATTGCATCCCTCTTGCTGCTGCAATCCGCAGAGGCACCCAGACCATTTTTACTATGGGAGCTTCCTACTCCTCAGAGGTGAAGCTGTCCGGGAGTCCACTGTGCAGCCAGGTCTCCATAGCTGCACGTTGGCCCATCATGAAGCTGCACTGTGTACAGTGCCCTTGACTCTCATGAGGTTTAGCGCTCTTCATCTTAGTGGAGTGTGACAGCGGTGGTCACCATCTTGAGTCAGCTGTGGCAACACTCAGCACCCTCCAAATACCTTAGGAAGGCATCCATGTTGCTCCTTGTGTGAGCAGCAAACTCCTAGCATATAGGAAACCATCCCAACCCCAGTGGGTGCTGCTGATTGTCACACAGGCCTGCTGCAATAGAGAAATTACATACTGTTAATACAAACAATATCAATTTACATAAATATCATTAACAAAAAATATCTCCTTTCTAAAGTTAACTAACAAAAACACAAATATCAATAACCAAAATATCACCATTAAAAATATCTATTTCTACTTTTATTGAGAAAACAAATGTTGGGCACAAAAATATATATACCTAAATATATAAAATAGAAAAATTATCAAAACACACAATATCAATCACAGTAATACCACATACAATTAAGCCAAAAATAAAAAAAATGCTATATTAACTCTATTTTACTTTAAACTAAAACATCAATTAAACTATAAAAACATTCATAAACCATCTAACAATATTGTATTAATTTGATAACACTAAAATAAAGTTGAAACACATGAAAAATAAATAGACACTTCCAAATAATACACAATTAACAAACTAAACATACTTAATAAGACTACTGTAATATAAAAATTAAGCAACAATACATCAAAATAAAATAGAAATTGTACACCCAAAATAACACTAAAACATACATCTTTATTTAACATTAAAACAGAAATACGAATTAGCATCCACCATAAAAGGCAATAAATGATTTAAAAAAATCAAACTTAACCAATAAAAACAACCATAAATAAAACTAACTAATAAAAACGTATAATTAATTATAAATACAATATAAAAAAGCAATAAAGTCGAACACTTACCTGACCAAAAAGACTAAAGCTGCAAATCAACAACACTCAGATTGCCAACATAAAAACAGAAAAGAAAAGTGGAAGAAAACATACAAGTACCTTTATAAGTATTTAAAAATCTATTTAAAGATATTTAAAACTAACTTCTTTGAAAATATAAATATGCAGATAACTAACAAACACTCTAGTTTTATACTTACCATCGACAAACCACAGTACCATCATAAAATACAGCAATCAAATAGCTAAAAAAAGCAAATAAGAGTAAGTACATTTATAGCACTTCTAAATATCGACTATATTTTAAATGTAAAAAGAACTAAAAGTCCTCAACCCCCACAAACTGTGAACAGAGGAACATTTAAAATAAATCTAAAACATTTTTATTCCAAAGCAGGAAAGAAGCTACCCGATCCACATTGAAGCACCTTCATTAGAAATAAGAAAATAAAGAACTGCAATTACCATCAACAACAAATACGTAAGTATACAATGCTTGTAATGTTTTCTGCACATGTCACATCTAAAGTAAAAGTAAAAAAAAGCATTTAATTATAATATTAAACTAAGCTAAGAAAGCAGAACCACTGAAACTTTCAATTGGAAATGTACAAAATATTAATCTAGTGGTTGTTATGAGAGGGCTACTACGAAAAAAGTATGTTTTCATTAATGTGAGAAAACACAACCACCCCCCAAATGTCATCGAAATTGCAGTAAGGCTCGTACTATAGGATTTCAAAGAGGCATGTACTAGTTCCCAAGAGACCACTGCTGAAATTCTAAAGGATTCTGGCCCAGATGTAGGTGATAGCAAATTACTGAATGGTAAATACCGAATTTTACCGATTCGGTATTTACTATTCGGTAATTGCTATGTAGGTAAAATATTTGGTAAAAATACCGAATCGGTAAGATTCTGTAATTACCGATTCGGTATTTACCGAATCTGTATTTGCCATTGATTCCTATTGGCCTTGAAGCCCATAGTATTCCATAGCAAATACCGATTCGGTAATTACCGAATTGGTAACTTTACCGATTTTAAAAGGGGGACAGGGTGTCACTTTGACACCCTGTTTCACCCCTGTTTCTGGCTTGTGTGCCATGTGACACACATACATGCCCTTACTTTAGATGTGACATGTGCAGAAAACATTACAAGCATTGTATACTTACGTATTTGTTGTTGATGGTAATTGCAGTTCTTTATTTTCTTATTTCTAATGAAGGTGCTTCAATGTAGATCGGGTAGCTTCTTTTCTGCTATGGGAATAAAAATGTTTTAGATTTATTTTGAACGTTTCTTTGTACAGATGTGCATGTACACTGGAATTCGTTATTTACCATGGAATAGTATTCCATGGTAAATAACGATTCGGTAAGGGCCTGTGGCACTGATTACAGTGCCACCTACATATGGATTTACAGAATCAGTATATTTACTGATTCGGTATTTTACCGATTCTGTAAATTTACCAAATCGGTAAATATACCGATTCTGTAAATATGAGGCCCCCTACATGTCAAACCCCAAATACCGGTCGGTAACGGCCAAAATCGGCCGTTACCGACCGGTATTTGGTGACCTACATCTGGCCCATACTCAATAAAGTACCTGAGTATATCCCAAGTGATCTACCAGCTATCCCCATTTTGAAAAGCTTAATAGGTGGTACTCCTCCTGCCCCAAGAAGATATAAAGACATCCAAATTTCTGAATGCTTAACCAGCAGTCATAATAAGGAAGCCGTCCTCCTACATGACAACCTTAATAATGATAAACGCATTATAATGTTTTCTACAGCAGATAACTTATTGAGACTAAGTCATCGTCGAACACGGGTAATGGATGGTGATGGATGGAATATTCAAAACGCGCCCTAAAAGATTCACTCAGATATACACCATAAATGGTGAGTATTAAAACATTAATATACCCCCATATACTCCTTACTGCATAATAAACAAAGTAGTGCTTACTGTGAACTACTAAACTACATTAAAATTAAAACAAACCACAATTCACTACAAAAGGTAATAATTTGACTTTGAACAAGCCATGATACAAACAATTCTTAAACCATACCTACACCCAACCGTACAAGGCTGTTACTACCATTTTAACCAAAGCATTTAGAGACATCTCCAACATTCTGAGCTAAGTACAAAATACGCTGCAAACACCCAATTTGCCTTTGAAATAAAAAAAAACTGAATTCCCTAGGTTATTTCCCAGTAGCAGAGGTAGATATCCACTACAACCTACTAATAGAAAGGTCATTCTACCAACAAAATAAGCAGAAACTAAGTCCCCTAATGTACTACTTTGAAGATACTTGGGATGGCAATCTGCATCGCTCTAGACACAGATGATAACCCAAATTGTACATACCATGATGCAATGGCAAAAACAGCACGGTGGGTCACAAAGCCAAAACCAACATGGCAGTAGAAGGACGGCACAATGCCCTCCAAGTCACACTAGGGTGCCCACAGTGAACACTTTACAAATTTAAGATCACAGAGTGGCGTCAGCCAGAAGGAATGAAGCCACAAAGTTCTGCATTTTTGTGCCATGTCACATTGGGTGCCCAGAGATCCACCAGAGATTTTAACCTGTCTCATGGGACCTCGTCCGGGTGCCTTCCCTGTTGGTAGGGGGACAAAAGCTTTAATAACTTATTTCAACTGTGTTTCCAACGAATCGGCTGGCTTCAGAACCTTAATAGGGGCAGGGCCCTCAAAATCATATAAGTTACAAAAGTGATCAGGCCAAGCCTGAGCAAAGACTGTTGTGACCTGGACTGAGGCCTGTACTGAACTGAACAGGGGATGATTAATAACCCTCCAGAATGTGGCGGTTTCTCGCAATTCACTAGCCAAATGATGGCAATCTCACATTTCCTTTTTTATGTAATTCTTCCTGTCCTTCAGAACCATACAGTAGGTAGTCCTGAACCTTTTCATCATGGCACTATCCCAGGGTTTCTTTTTCCACCATCCGCTCACGATGAGTTCTTGAACAGGCCTTGTTGAACTACCTGCAATGGGGAGGTGGCAGCGCAGCTCCTATTTTAGTGAGGGCAGACTTGATATATCCGCACAATGAATCAAAAGCAGAGAATATAGTCATCCTAAGCATCCGCCTAGATACAAGTCTGAAATTCTAACGGACAAGTTGTCCACATACTCAAGGTAAAGTCCTCTGGAATAATCCTAGCCAATTTCACTCTGCAGCCCTGATATTTAAGAGTGACAGGGTCAATATACAAATGAGTATGGCCCGCTCGCTTCGGCTCCCACTAAAAAATGGCTCACAGTGGGTTGTGGTGGCTATAGATGTCCCAAACTGCACTATTTTAAAGTAAGGGAAATAGACCAGCAGTAACAAGTTTAAAATCTATTATAGACCCCGCTCCCTAGTCTTTAAAAGTAGATATTTTACCTTCAGTAGTAGCATTAGTCCTATTGAGCAAATTAATCAAATTATAATCTAAAATCAAGGTATTAAGAAAGTCGCCCTGAACTGAAAACATAAGATGTACCTGATCACTGGTGGCACACTCTAAATCAGGCACGTTGTACAGGTAACAATCTAGGCAAGAATGTAAACTGAAATCCCCCATCAAAATCAGGCCTGAGTATTGAGGGGCGCAAGAGAAATAATCATTCAAAACTTACTCAAAGTCTTGAGGACAACTTGATCCACCCCTCCAGACAATGAATTGCACACATTGATAACTAAAATCCTTCTAATCTTTCGAAAAGGACACAAGGACCCCGAAGATGTGATGTGAGTGACAATGCATCTTCTACAAATTGCAATTCAAGTTCAGTTTGACTGACATGGCTAAACCCTCTCTTGCTCTCCCATGAAGGAAGGGCACAGGTTTACAATGAAATATAACATAGCCATCTGTGAACAAATCTCTCTCTGTGTCCCAAGTCTCCTGGAGACTTATAATATCAAAGGAGCTGAACTTCTCAACCCACACTGCATCGGCAATTTTTGCCTGTACCATGGCAATGTTCCAGCTTCTTACTTTCAGCTCTCGATGAGGGCTATCATCTTTCCGGCCATCTAGAGAATCATTCTCACACACCAGTCAATCTTGGTCATTAAACCCACTTACTGGCTCAAAGCAGTTGTTCAAAGGGAGATGACATATCTGCCCGGAGGATGCTGAAGCCTTGAGCCAACCTTATATTCTGGCCACCTCCACCTGACACTGTCCCCCTCCAGTCATTGGTTCATTAAAAAAAAACAAGGAGACTAGTACAATACTGGTGCTAGAGGAAATAGGGGGTTGAAAGCTATGCAGTAAAAAATTGCACTTCTTGCATTGGGAAAATTCACGACCACACAATCCCCTTGATACATTTTAGGTAACTTGCCTAGCCAGTCCACTCTCCATTATAATCTCCTTAAAGAAAGGCTGGGTAAGATTGAAGTTGAGCCTACATTTTCATTGGATTTGAGGAGCAGAGTGTTAGGCAGGATGACAACGTATGGGGTAGATGCAGGGGGAAGTTGGATAGCCACCTCACTTGCGGTATCCGTCAGAAGAGGCATGCTAGGTATCTGCGCAGATGAATGCAATGGTCTTCCCAGGCTATCTTCTGCTGTTTGCAAGCCAGTACTATCCAAAGGGAGTGGATCAGGCCGATTCCAAAGCACCGCCCCTGAGACAATGCATGAAACCCATGTGGGTTTAGCTGTGTTTGAAGTGTGACTGGATGGTTAGTGTTAAGGTTAGCATGGTGCTTATGACCCCTTGCTTCAGTCCCCAAAAGAAAGAGAGGTCTGTTAGGGGGACCTACCTGTGAAGTTTTGTTGGTATTACCGCTGACAGTAGGCCGGCATGGCATTGTTTTAGAAATAATTCAAGTGTAAAAATAGACCCTGCGTGTCTCACAGTTTTTCCATCACCAGCTTAGGGTTTCTATTGGCCAGAGCCTCAAATTCAGTGTAATTATGTAACCTCAGCTTCAAAAAAGAATCCTGGGAGAAACTAAAATCAGGGGAAAGTGCCCTAGCAGCGGCCTGCTATCTCCTTTTGCCACCTACTAGGTGTGTTATGTGCTTGTGAAGCACATAATGGTGACCCCTTTTTGTATTTCATCCTGGTATCCCCCCACCCACTATAATCGGAGTAGGGGGTACACTACTGCCCTGATCTTGATGGCATAACTCACTTGTTGAAAAATCTGCCCTCACCTGTAGAGTAAGGCAGACCGGGGAACCCCCAGAAACATGTGCCTTTCCAATTGCAGTGACCAAGGTAGATTCTTCCACAAGCCCCCCATGTTGGACAGACTCTAGATGTGTTTGAGACAACTGGTCTTCCAAGTTCAAAATATTATCTAATAACACCCCTACTGCATTATTCAAGAAGGACAACATAATATTGCTAGTCCCTGGTCATATGTCAGCTACATTCAAGGAGTCCACTCTCCTCTTCCCCATAGCTTTGGCGATAGTGAGGTCCAGGAAATAAACAAAGGAGGGGTTTCGGAAGAATCAAGTTGAACAAGAAGTTATGGAGCTTCTCACACTACGAATAGATCACCTCAGCTGTACAGAGTACGGTCTCAGAGGGGGACCCAGCCCAACCTTCTCTTGGCTCCAATGGGCATGGATGGGCTTACCCTCGGTCCGGGGCCCACGTGGCGGGAGTAGGCACAGTGCTTTATAGCACCTCAACTGGTGCGCGCTCCTCCCCTGTGGCTTGGCTATCGTCTCCTGGCATGACTGCTCCTGAGATCTGGAGCCCCCGCCTGCGGCAACAAAAATAGCACTCTTATAACATAATAACATCTATAACTGATTATTAACACAAAATTAACAAACAACACTAATTAAATACTACAAAAACTTTAATAAATAACCCATAAAAACAATATTGATTGCAACAACATTTAAGAAACTGATATTTTGATAGCAATATTAAAACCAACACTTAAACTTATATTCTTGACTACACATTCCTGTCCGCGATATTTTTGACATCATGATATTCTTGACACAGTATTTTTGCATCATAATGTTTCTTATTCAATATTTTGTCCAAGTGCTGCTGGCAACAGTGGGATTGAGCATCGCTAGGAGATGAGAGTCTGCTCAAGACATCATCTTGAATCCGCGCCCTAGAAAGGTAATGAATAGGCTCCCATTGAAGAAAGGGGTGGCTGGGGAAAATCAGGCACCACTCTGTGGCGGTCACCACCTGGTGTCTGCCATAATGTGCTTGGCTGATAATGGGGGACCCATAGGTACACCCAAGGGCCCGATTGGAAAGGTTCCATCACAAGTGGGCCGCTACAGGGCCCCAAAGTCTGACTCTGACTGACTATTCAAGTTGGACGGCACGATTCGGAAAGGCTGCCTGAATCCAGCATCATGATAGGTCGTTCGGAAACGAGGCCCGTAGAGACGTACACGTCTGCTCTGTACAGATCAGTCATTCCGAATGCCATTGGGTTTAGATTAGGATATTCCTAATGACTAACTTGCATCGTAATTGGTCGGTTGAAACCTCTCCGATTCAGGGCCCGATTCTGATTAACCCTGGGCGTAGTACTACGCTACGCTCGCGGAGCGTGCGTAGTGTGAGCTACTACGCACTACACAAATTGCTTGTACCACAGTGCAAAAACGAGTAGCATAGAGTAGTGGGCATTTTTTGCTTGCTCGCGGTCCTCAGCGCCAAGTTGGCGACCACGAGAGAGCAATATCAACATCCCGGCGAGACTTTTTCCCTGTTCTCGATCAGCAACATCAAGTTGCCGATCGCGAGCGTGGAAAATAAACCTCCTGGCGAGATTCTCAACGCGGGGAGGTCATGTTTCTCATTGCGAATGGTCGCGTATTATCGCGACAGCTCGCGATGAGAAACTACCAGTCCGCATTGAGAAAGCTGCCGCTTCAGGACAAATCTACTCAAGCGGCAGAAAACGACTGCTTGCACTGTGCAAGATGTCGTTTGCAATGATTGCACATGGCGAACAAGCCTCCGTCACTGTGCAATAAGTATGAACAGCATTTTCCCTACCGCACTACGCAGTACGCATAGCTAGGTGTAGCGCTACTACGCAAACTACGCCCTGGGTTAATTCCGATGTCATTTGGAAGACCGCCGTATCGGATTTGGCTTTCCCGGATCCGATTTGTAGCCCTTGTTTCTGACCAAATCTTACACAGGTCTGAACGACCAAGTATGATGCGAAGATCGCATACACGTCGACCAAATCATTTTCCAGGAGCCAAACCTGTCCGTATGACTCATTTGTAGCCAAATCCTGCTGTACAATAGAGCCAAATTACGACGAGCGAGTAGGATGCGCGATTCGGACAGCCGCTTCGCCTCGGTTTCCACCTGATGAAATGTCCTTCAGGAGGCCGTAGCAGGACCCCCTTCACCCAGGGTCCTCCCAATCTGTCACAGGGGTGTGCCCATGGGTCCCCCGATCAAGGAATGCACAGTGTGACAGGCACCATGGGGTGCCAGCCACAGGGTGTACGCTTTCCCCACCCACCCCTTTTTGCTGTGGGAGCCTTTGTACAAATCTGTACACAGTCTCCCATAGAGTTCAATAAGAGCCTGAGCGAAACGAGTCCGTAAGCATATGGCTGCATCATACTCACTTGTTTGGACTCCTAGAGCACATTTCCCTCGGATAGCCCTCCGGATCCGAGTCATACGGAGGGCTTTCCTAGCGAGATCGGAACAAGCCCTGAGTCAAAAAGACATGTTCCGGATCCGATTTGGACGGAGTACAAGCCTTCAGAGGCCTTACAAACCACATCGTAGTCGGCCCCTTATTGTGCAACCACAAAAGGAACATTGTAAGGCATGCACGGTTTTAAAACTGTAAGTTCAACTTACCAAAATTAACCCTTTGCGAGGCCTAAACCTTCCTTTTTAATACTAAATCACCCATTAGGTTGTCCCTAAATGCCCATAGAACAGGATGCATGGTGTTTAAAATGTAGGGCATGTGTACTAAAGTTTTACATGTCTTTGCAGTGAAAGGTCTCCAAAACTCCTGTTTACATTGCTGCTAGGCTGGATCTTCCATAGGAAAGCACTGTGTTAGATTCATTTAAACTTCAATTTGTGAAATAGCTACAAACCAGGATTCAAGGACTCAAATTAATGCACATTTAAAATTCAATCAGATGGTAAAGTCAGATTAAATTACTGTTTTGAACATGCAGTTTTATAAAGTTGCCAATGTCCTGCTTCAAGGCCTCTAGTTGCCCTTTCAGAGATAATCCCCAACTGTCACCTGGCAGCCTGCTGGGAGGTGTGAATTGCTCTCAGGAAAGAAAAGGGCAGAGACTGGGAGGAGGTGTGACCTATTTCTGACAAGATGGCCTGGAGGAGGTGGCCACCTACTGCACACACTTCACATGGACATCCCCTGTTACAAGCGGATGCAACTCACACCTAGGACTGCCTCTGCCATTGTCCAAGTAGCCAGAGTGGCACCAATACCAGTGGGGGAAAACCTATCAAAGAACGGGTTTTGCAGGTGGGTCCTCATCACCCTAGATACACCTCGGCGATGTGGGCAGAGATCTGAGCAAGAAAAAAAAGAAAGATTCTACCATGTTGGATTTTGGAAAGTAGGACAATGCAAATGTTTAGGCCCAGACCCCCAGGAAATTATTTCAAAATGGGTATGGTTGCCCCTGGGATCTTTTCCCCTATGGGTATGAGTCACCCCGTCCCACAAGCTAGTGTTAGGCATAAACTTGTCACCCCCGGATACCTTCTTCAGAACACAGGTGGACCTGAGAAAGTCAGAAAAAGGAATGAACCTGTTAAACCCTGACTTCAGAAAGTAGACTGCACCTACATGTGGAGACAAACCCCGGGAGCTGGACTTGCTCTCACTTGAACCCTGGACAGAAGAGTGGACTCCAAGGGTTAGTTGGCTAACCTCCTGTTAAGCCACAGGTTCACAAAAAGCTGCAAGAAACCTACTTTCCTGAATAGTTCAGCTGACCAGTTAAAATTGAACTTGCCCTGGACCTTGCTGGTTGCATCCCCTGGAGTGAGTCCTGCCCACCAATTGGTGCCCCTAATGTGATGGGGCCCATTGGATAAGTGTTAGAGTGTACGGTTCTTGCCTAACCTTAAAAGCTAGGACTTGGAAATGTTTCCAAGGAATGTTTCCAAAAGAACCTGAGGCTATCACCAGATCACTGCTGAGCTGCAGTCGTCTACATTGTGTTGCCAGTTAGATTCAACTTGGTGGCTTGCCCAACTCAAAGAAGTTTGACTTGCAAAAATGTTTCCAAGTCCAAAGTTAAAAATGTTGATCTATAGAAGGCTCTGAAAGTAAACAGCCTACGAGGGACCTTCGCTGGGAACACATTTTATATTTCTACCACTCAGAGGTTTCCCACCAAAAGTCATTTACTTCACTGCAACTTTGTCTGACAGTAATCCTGCCTCATGCAACCCATCATGGTCACAGCCTGCTGCCTTGCCCTGCTAATCATCTTTGACTTTCAAAAAAGTTTCAAAGTCAGAAGGTAAATCTTTCTACTTTACTGAATCTGGTCCCTGTATCCGACCCGCTCTACATCATGGTCGGCCTTAACTTTAGACTTTGACCTGGTCTATTGTGACCAGGTACTGGAAGATGGCACTAGAAACATTAAAAATTTTGAAAAATCATATTTCTGATTCCCTACATCTGATTTTATTGTTTTCATGTCTACTTGTTCATTATATTTTTGTCCGTGTTTATAATTGGAGTAGGATTTTTATTGTTCTGTGTTTTCTGCTGGTTACTTGTTTTGGTTCGGATAAATGCTTTACACATTTTCTTAAGTTAAGCCTGTCTGCTCTGTGCTAAATCTACCAAGAGCTCAGGTTTAAATTGTTGAGTCCTAACTAGACCTAGTCAGGACTAGTGCCATTAATATTTGAAGAGAACTACCATCCATGTCAACTAATAATCCACTCTCTCATACTCGGCCATCCCGAAGTACATCCTTCTCATAAATTTTGAGTTGTCCGTTTGCACAAAAACAACTCTCTACATTGACAGGGACTAAATTCATGGCAGTTCTTGTAAATGTAGTGCTTCATCTCTTTTATGGAGTTCAACATCCTCCAGTAGGGCAGGCCTGTAGGTGTATATGACTAAATCATCACAAATTCAGACATATTTACTGTGAGGTCCTGCTGAAGTTCTGGAGGGTTTGGAATTTCAAAACATTTTGAAGTCTCAATTTTCAGACTTATTGGAGCACGTCACCTCTAAGGCTCTGAGGACCTCAGAGACCACAATAAGGGGCCAGAACACATTTCAGAAGAGTCACAAGCAAGGCCCAGGTCTATGTGCTACTCGTCAGCTGCTCATTCCAGGAAAAAGGCATCTTGCAGCTTTTTGTGTCCCTGTAGCCACAGAATACTCAACCAACTGACCCTCGGTGTCCGATTCTCGGTCCTGGGTATGGGTGGGAACAGGTTTAGCTAAACATGACCACACACAGCTCACAGACAGCAGGTCCATTCCTCTTCTGTTCTTCCACAAGTCAAGGTGCATTCTGATGAGCTGTAGGAAAGGTGCCACTATTTAGGATTCAGAAGCCAGTGAGAGGATGCGATTCCTGGACACTCCCTAACCATTAACCATTACGAAAACCTATCTCAGGAGCATCTTTCCCTCTTTTGCAACACATGCTGTTTGCCTTACTGCACACCATTCAAAAGAGCAGTATTCTGAATAACATCCAACACAGCAGCACGTTTCTACCCTCCTAGGTGGCAGGTGGCCAATCAATAGGTATGTCTGGAGAAATGAGCACTGACCTCCTTTCACACCTTACCAAATTAGGCTCTGGAACCAGACCCCTCTCCCACTGGACTGTTGCCAATCTGGCTACTGTTGGCCCAGGGAACAAAGGCTTCATTTCCTCATGTCTCCTGTTATACTTAACTATAAATTGGCAGACCACACCCCGGTCCCTTTCAAGTTACAGATGCTCCTGAAGGATCCTAAACCGCCTTTTACTGACCTAAGAGAAATCACATACTTCACACCCAGGTTTTCCTGCCAAACGTCTAGGTTGTTTCTTCTCTGGGAGCAGGTATCACATCTCATTGAAAATAATTACTGGCAAGAGGTAGCATCTAGCAAGTTACTGCTAATTAGCCTATTTGAGATTTAGGCAGACAAAGTCTTACTTTCGAAAATGTTCTTTTTCTAACTATTTATCAAATATCTGACTTCAATATTAAATTGGGTGTTTAAGAATTTTTAAAAAACAGTGGTTGAATCATCTCTGTAGCTCTTGCAAGCTTCCATGGCACCCTGAGCTGGTGGGCACCATCATGGAAGAAGTTAAAGTTATATCGTATGCTACATCTACAGCCAACACCCGACCAACCCTCAGTTTCTTTTAAATGGATGAAAAGATTTACCCCAAATTACAAAATGCGCACATTCTTTGTAAAGATCTAGCTTTTTGCCAAATGGGGTGTCATTGCGTTCAGCTGTTTTCTCTCTCTTCACTGTTCAATTTGCCCTCTGAACATTGAATGGAGAAAAAAAAAGTATTTTGGGAACCCACTTTTGTCTCTTGATGGTTCTCCCCGAAGTGTTCCACAAAGGAGCTAAGATGGATGAATTTAGGGTACGATTACGAGTTTGGCACAATTGTGCCGGCTCTGTTGTGCCAAACCTGCTCAAGGCCCGCCTGCCGTATTACGAGTTGTAAAAGTACAAATTGTAACACGGTCAGCAGTCCTTTGGCCTTTTCCATGGTGGTGCCTTGCAAACAGGCACTGCAATGGAAACGGCCAGAAAGTTCCAGCATGGCATGGATGGTGACGTCCATGCCGTGCTAGAATAGGGAAAAATACAGGCGGGGGCACATGGTGTGCCCCCTGAATGTATCCAAATTGATGGGGGGACCAGGCAGACATGTAGGGCTCCTTTTGTTCCTGCACCGTCAATCTTTCAATGGGGGTGCTCGGCCATTAAAAGTCTGGGGGTCCAGGAGCTCAAAATATGCTGAGCAGGGCTGCACCAGTCCCTGCCCAGCATAATGCATTGTGGCGCTCCCGAGCCATTGCCATGGAATGGCTGTTACAAAGTAGTAATTGGCAAAGGGTAGACCGCCACTCCAACGCCACAGTGAGTCTGGCAGTCGCAAGACCGGCAGACTCATTATCAGGCTCTTCGTTTTTAGAAGGTTTTGTGAAGATGTGTCAAACTGTGCCAAAGTTGTTAGCAAAACAAAAACTCTCCTATGGAAACACTGACTCATGTATAACTACACAGTGACTACCTCCACGGTGTAATAGATATAAAATATTAGTAAATGTGGCCCTGTTATGCATTCTCCCTTTCCCATAATGTATTGTAGCAACTTTAGTTGTTGTGCTGTATTGCATGAAACATTAGTGAATGTTCCTGTACTCTGCCACTGAGAAGAAGAGAAGTAGGGCTCAAAGTACATTTGAACTGCAGTATACAATTCCAGAAAAGCATTTACCCTTGCAGTGGGCTGCCAATGAACGTCAAGACTGAACTGGGTGCTTCCCCAATTCCATTGATATCCCAAACATATTCCGAGGTCCCAGATATTCCTGAACTTTTTTCACCACCTTCCTGGTTTTTCACACCTTCCTGCCCCAAAACAACCCTAACAGGCATAATCCTCTTTCCACATTTGCTGCAGTATGCAGCACACACAGAAAGAAGAAAACAAGGAGAAATAAAAACATTTCTCTTAATTAGACCTCACCTCAGGAGGTGTATGGATTTGGCGCTTCCCCAGGTTTACATGATTTTGTAAATCTGGGGCAGCGTCAAAATTCATGGGTATTGCATGGGAAAATCCACCTCAATGCCCTTGGAATGCCTCTTGGACGCAGACTAAGGCGATACAATGATTTGCGCTGTGTTGCCTTACACAAGATATATGAGGCCACTCAAAGCCACACTGAGTGGTTTTTGTGTGGATTCATGAATTGAATTGAGAGCCCTGCGTCATGCATGTGCCATTTTACTTAGTGTAAATAAGACGCATGACTCTCATGAATAACCCCCTATGTGTACTGGTAGTTTCACATAGATATTTCAGAACCTCCTCGTGTAATTTAAAGAGTAAACTTTGCTTGATAGCAATCCTACTTTCAAAGCAGCAAAGACCTAAACACACTCGTTTCTTCATGCTTGGATTCATCTTAGTGAGTCTATCTTTCTGTGCTTCTGCCTACTATTCTGGCTGTCAGATGATCTTTTTTTTAGGTCTTGCAAGATCTCATTTATGATCATGTGCCTTGAAGCCAACAAGGATGCAGCCTAAGTTGAGAGCAAGGTAAACAAAATGCCTGTGTTTATGTAACTATCCGTAATAAGCAGGAACAGAGAAGACAAATAGTATGTGCATGTGCGTGTGAGGGAGAGAGTTAGCTTGGAAGTACAAAAAGTAAGAGGAAGTGTATGAGGGTGAGGAAAGAGAAAGAGAGGTCCTAACCACTCCCTCTCAGTTCTGAATTCCCAATTGTTAAAGTAAGTCAGATATGGCCAAGAAGTAACTTCTCAGCACATCCAAGACTCGAATGGAAAGCCCTCTAATTACTGGAGGAAAGGCTAACATTTTAGGAGAATCCATAATAAAGTCTTCTTCACCTTATAGCGGAGGAAATACTAGCATTTCCACCACCAAACTCAAATTCAGCCCCTCTGGTGCGAAACTGGGCCCTCTTCCACTTACTAATGTAGATGCTGCTTATCATCTCTGCCAAATGACTCTTCAGTCGAATTATTTTTCAATGCACTTGTCCATGTTAAATTTCACCCAACTCGTCATCATCTAAATAATTAGCAATCTGCTGTCTTGTGCTCTTTGAAAAGCTAGGAATTCTATGCAGACACATTTATTTTCAATGTCACTGTGTTTAAAATAGCTCTGCAAAGTGGTGTTTTGTAAAAGATCAGTGACATAACAGGTTAAAAATATCCTTAGAGGTTTTATGCAGCCCATGATTTCTGAATAATAGCAACCATAATTCAGGTCAACAGACAATAATTCCTTTTATGTGGGTGCATTTCTTTTTTTTTTTTTTTTTTTTTTTATTGGTTCAGTTCAAAACCGATATCATTTCATATTCATAATACAATTATACAGTTATATACTTCCAAAAGACAGGGGAGAGCTATAGAGACTATACATAAATAAAAACAATACAATAAATGAGTATTACCAAATATAAAACAATTTTGGTATTACACTACAGTATAAACCTTCATTGATCTCGATACATACATACATCATTCCTCAACCCCCATATGATCAATCATCGCCTGCCAGACCTTGATCCCCCTTTGCTTTTTCTTAATTGACTTAGTACAATATAGGTTGTATTCCAAGTAGAACACATTGTAGAATTTTGCTCTCCACATCTCATAAGCTGGAGCTTCCGGTTTCAACCACATTGAAGCAATGCAAAGGCGAGCAACTGCCATAACCATGAATAGCAAGTATCTGAACTTACGATACGATAAGAACACATCCAAGTCACTAGTACACCAAAGATAATCATTTCCCTGGAGATTACGACATCAGCTTTTAAAACATTTGAGAGAAATTGTACAATGGATGCAAAAAATGGATTTAACACACTACAATCAGCAAATATATGAACAATGTCAGCCATGTTAGTTTGGCATCTAAAACATTTCCCATTATAACTATTGCCCCATTTTGCCATTTTTGCAGGAGTATGGTAGAGATTAAATACAGTTTTGTAGTGCTGAGAACGTAAATTCGCCGATAGAATAATTTCAGCCGCGGTGTTAATAGAATTTTATAAAGGTATAGCGCTAGTATCTAACCTCATCGACCATTTGGACTCCTGCAGCACCAGGTCATCCTGATGTAGATCAAGTAGATAGTTATATATATTACCAATCCGTGTCGGTTTATTGAGAATTGCCAGTAGCCCATTAGGCAGGATAGGTATTGAATTTAAATGTTTAGAAATAAAGTCTCGTAGCTGTAAATACTTAAAGAAATCGCTCTGTTGAATTGCATAGGTATCTTTAAGCTCTTGAAAAGATGACATTACACCGTCTTTAAACAACGAGCCAACCATTTTAAAGCCTTTTTCACCCCAAATATGCATTCTATAGTCCCAAAATACAGATGGTAGCAGTTCCGGGGAGTCGCAAGGAGTGTGATAGTTAATGCGGCGCAAATGCATAATTTTGCTAATCGTACGCCAACCCTTAAAAGCAGTTAACACCAGCTTAAATTTGGTTCTCTTGTAGTAGCTAGGTTCGTAAAAACGAAGAAGCATCTGTTGTGCTTGTGGGCCAAGTAATAAATAAAAGATATCAGGGTCCTCAAATTGAGGTGGGTCAATCCCATTTACAGCAAACTTAATATTCTGTAACAAACAAGACAAATAATATAATACAAAGTTTGGGACGCCCCAACCTCCCCTCAACATAGGAAGTGTCATAAATTTAGATGCCCGGCGCGGTGATTTCCATCCCCATATGAATCTTTCAACCGTTGCTTGAAGTTTCCGCACTTCTAGGGGTGGTACCTCAAGTGGTACTGACCTAAAGAAATACAGTACTTTAGGGAGTATGGATATTTTAAGCACATTGCGTCGTCCCACCATAGATAAATGTAAGCATTCGAGTTTCTCTAGTTGTTGTTTTGTTGATTGTATAATATCGGTCCAATTGACCAATACCAGATCATGAAGAGACAATCTGATTTTAATACCAAGGTATTTCGCTTCTGGGGTCGCTCGACTATCATTAGGGCATAATCCTGTTGTGCATACAATTTGTGTTTTTGAGATATTGAGTTTATACCCTGCTACCCGACCAAACTCTTTAGTTATACCTTCAATCTCGGGAACTGCAGCTTCCGGGTCTGATGTTACAACTGCAATGTCGTCTGCATATGCTAGCACACGCACACTGCCCCCCGGAAGCATCATAGACGGTATATACGGTGATGTAGTTAACGCCTGTAGCAGTGGGTCAATGTATATGGCGAATAAGAGTGGTGAACAGGGACAACCCTGACGTGTACCACGCCTAATATTTACATACCCTGAAAGCTGCCCTGAAATAGAGATCTGCGCCCTTGGATACCTATACATAACCTGAATGGCCTGCAAATATCGAGGTCCAAACCCCACTTTAGTCATGACAGCCCATAAATACGGCCATGAGACGCGGTCAAACGCCTTTTCTGCGTCTAAAAATACTAAACCTATATTGTTATGTGTCGTCTCGGCGTAGTCAAGGGCTGTAATGACTCGATGAATGTGATTAGTTGTATCCCGCCCAGGTAGGAATCCGTGCTGTTGATTAGAAACCACTCCAGGAGCCACACAAATCAGCCGGTTCGCAAGAATTTTAGAATAGACTTTGACATCGACATTAATAAGCGATATGGGCCGATATGAACCAGGCATATATGAGGGCTTATCTTTTTTCTTAAAGACCGCTATAACAGCGTCGTCCCGTGATGGCGGTGGATGTCCTGACTGGGCAGCCATAAATGTCTCTAGCATGTCATTTTTAATAATTGGGAACAGTTTAAGATATAACTCTAATGGCAATTTATCAGGGCCCGAAGCTTTGCCCAAAGCTAGACTTTTAATAGCTGTCTCAAGGTCTAGCATCGTAATTGGAGCTTCCAATTCCTCTCTTTGAATATTCTCCACAACCTGTCCCGTATAGCAATTATTAACAAGCTGCTCTATTAAATCTGGGGAGGCATTGTCTTGAGTGTACAACTCGGTATAAAACTCTTGAAAAACTCTCAAGATACCTTCAGGTGTCTCTATCCTCAAACCATGTCTATTTTCAATAGAAGATATATATTGCATAGTCTGTCGTTGTCGCATTCTTTGAGCAAGACACCTCCCCACCATCTCACCATACTCATACCTTTCGGCCCTATGCAGTTTATATTGAGATGCAATTTTCTGGCTCCAGACCCCCGTAATTTTCGCTTTGCATTTCGCCACATTATCTTGAGTATTACAACAGTCCTGTCCTCTCCTTATATCACCTATCAAGTCACATTCTGCGTTAGCCAGGTCTTGCAGTAGCTGTTTCATTACTTCCTTTTCCTTACGGTGCAGTGCCCAACCATAGCTGGATGTCTCGCCACGCAACCCTGCTTTAAAGCAGTCCCATACCATTGCACTAGTTGAGGATCCTCTATTGATATCGAAAAACTGTTGGGCCCATTCTAACATTTGGGAAACATACACCGTATCTACCAAAAGTTTCTTATTAAATGTGAATGGTCTTTGCATGCGAGGTATGCTGGATATTAACATATCCAACACTACGGGTGCGTGGTCAGATGTGATACGTGGCATTAAGGACATCCGGGCACCTACTGTCAAGTTCCGTGTTGAAAAAATATAATCAAGCCGGACAAATTTTTTATGTGGGGAAGAAAAAAAAGTATAACCAGGATCTAGTGGATTTGAAAGTGGCCAACAGTCTACCAAACCATGTTGCAGCAATAGTTGTTTTAACCCCCTAAATACCTTCGGTTTTCGACCCCTGTAATCTTTAAAGGTTGGATCCCAAGTATTTATATCCCCATGAATGTTGAAATCTCCCATTACCAACACGGGGGTGCGCCAGAGTGCTAGTTCAACATTCAAAAATTCAAGTATAGCGGAGTCGTCAATATTTGAGCCGTATACAGTACATATTGTCACAGGAATATTCCCTATCACACATTCACAGATTGCCCAGCGACCCATATTATCAGCTTTGACTCTTGTAGTTGCAATAATTGATTGGCGCCCCAAAATAGCAACACCCCGATTCATGGTAGACTGTTGTGATACAGCTAAAACAGTATACCCAAATTCGTTCAGCACTTTACGATTCCCCCATGATATATGTGTCTCCTGGAGACAAATAATATCTGGTTGTATCAAATGTATTTCGTGCATCACTTTCCTACGTTTAACAACATTATTCAACCCACAAACATTAAAGGAGCATACTCGAAAATTAGTACCAGCCATTTTTTTTACTTAAAGCAGTAAATGATAGCAATCCCTTGAAACCAAACCCTTTCATCTCAATAGCTCTTGCATCTTGTCGGTCTTGAACTGAGTTTTCCCCCTTTTCTACCCCCCACCACCCTACACCCTTCCCCCACCCAACACTCCCCAAAGCACCCCCTCCCCCACCCATGTGACCCTCCCCCAACAATGAGGCAGTAGGGCCTATTGCCCCTTGATGTGTGTGAGAGTACCTCCAGTGGCTGTGGAGATCCTTATCGAAAATAAGAACAGAAAACCTTGAGATTCCATATAGCTGAACATACAATAGTCACATAATAATCAAGTCTATGTCATCTCAGGCTAGTGAGTTCAGATATTCTTTGGCTGAATCCTCAGTTGTAAAGAATCGATTTTGCCCTTTATATATCGTTTTCAAAGTAGCAGGTTGCAAAAGGAACACTTGTACCTCTTTCGCCTGAAATGCAGGAATTAATTGGCGAAGTCGCCACCGATTCTCAACAGTAGCATGGCAATAATCAGGGCGGATGAAAAATTCCACCCCCAAACCTGATCTCTTTTTATCTGGTCGTGCGAGATCGTAAAGTAGCTGTCTAGCCAGGAAATTATTTAAGGAAATTAAAATAGCCCGTGGATATCGAGTGCCTTGGTTCGCTCGTGCCGGTTGTGACCGAAATGGAAAACGGTGAGCCCGTTGAATTTCTTGCGCCCATTGCCACTCCTTAACTTCAGGAAATGCATCATTAAATAAATCTATAACAAATTGACGTACATCTTGTTTTTCACGACCCTCTGGCACACCCAGAATGCGTAAATTATTACGCCATAGCCTATTTTCTAAATCAGTCAACTTTGAACTAACATCGAATTTTTGAGCCTTGATTTCCTTAATATCACTTTGGTTCTGTACCATTTGATCTTCGAGTACAGAGATGCGTCCTTCTGCTTCAATCATTCTGTCCGTAAAATCATTGCAGGATTTTGCTAATCGGCGGACAGTATTCTGTAGCTTTTTGCAGGCATTATGAGTTTTTTGATGGTCAGCTTTAGCCTCTACTCGTTGATCAGAAATGGCCTTCAATACTACATCCAATGCCTCCTGCGCCGTTGCGCCCATGTTATACACCGCCCCACCAGGTTGATCAGCATTGGCATTGGGATTGTTCTCGATTAATGCCCATTCGGGAATTTCCGTAGATCCAGATTGACCACCACTATCGTTAACCTTGTTGCCAGCAGTCAGGTCTGCCCACTTCACGTTCTCTTGTTCCACGGCAGTAAGGTCGAAGGATAATCTCCCAGTGTTTTCGCCATCGTCCTCCAGGTCTCCCTCCTCTTCCTCCTCCTCTTCCTCTTCCTCTATCTCATCCGAGGCGTAGGAATGTTCTGAATGTTCAGATAATGAGTAATATTCACTATCCTTGCTACCAATAAGATCCCCCTCTCCAGAGTCAGCTTTGTTTACTGTGGTAGAAGTCAATGTAGGGGTAGATATTAGAATGGTAGTATGGGTGGTAGCAGCTTGCATAGGCCTAGGGGAGACTACCAAATCTGATAATGCCTCAGTCAGGGTAGTATCTACCATATTTTCAATACTCTCTGTGTGTTCTATACCCTCGGTAGTCTCCTTTTGAGCGCAAAGTACTTTCTTAAGGGAGGCAAGATGGCGTCTGCTGGTCAGACGCGAGTGTGAGAGCTCCCACTGCGGCTTGGGGACCAAACTGGTTTAGGCTGTAACGGCGTTTGGATCGTGAAATCCCCGCGTTTCATCTTTACAGTAACAGCGGCGGCGATATAAAACGGACAGAACACTCACCGTTTCGATGGAAAGCTCTCTGTGGTGACGGTACCGGAGCTCTGGCGGAGCTTGAGCTGAGGTATAGGTGGAGCCACGCCGACCCAGGTGTGGGCTGCACTGAGCTGAGGTAGCGGGCGGAGACACGGAGCAGCGGAGCCTTGGAGAATGGAATAACGGAGTGACGGGTATTGACGAGTGAAATCCCTGGTGGCGTTTGGTGGAGTTTGCAGGCTTTACCCGAGGGAATATACCGACTCCTGCCCTCTTCCTGCCTTACTTAGACTCGTGGCTAATCGAAGGAGAGTCGGAATGAGCTTTGCTGATTTAAGCTGATCTGTGCCTGGGACGTGTGTACATCGTGCAGAGCACATACAAAACGTAAGAGCCAATTACCAGGTACATTTCAAGAAGAAGAAATAGATAGACTCCCTGTGTTAAAGATATAACTACGGCTCTACCATGGCAACAAAAACTGCGCGTGGCGGAAAAACCAGAGCGACTGGAGAGATGCAGATTGGTACGCGCACAGCACTAGCAGCTAAAAGCAAGCAGGATCCCAGTAATATTACAGAGGCTGATGGATTTCAAGCTGGTACTCCGAAGATCACGCAAATGTTTCAACCTATGGGCAAAACGGCAACAACAAAAATAATAACGACCGTAGCATCGGTCTCTGCAATTCCTGTTGTTGAATCATTAGTCCCTTCTGAGAATGATATTTTTGCAAATTCAGAAACAAAAGAGGCCATATTCGATACGGAATATGTGGGTGCATTTCTAGTAGCATTATTTCACTCTATTTGTTTGGAGCCTCAGACATCACCAAAAACCAATATGTGGCTGCTCTTTAAAAGGATGCATATTCGTTTTCAAAGAGAGTGAATCAAAACTCCTCCTAACGGGGAGAGAAGGAACAAAAAACTAAAACAGAACTACTATGCCCCTTTCTTTACACGTAGCCTGGGCCTTGTGTTTAAAAAAAGCTCATATGCCCACAAACTGCTTCTTCTGGCAGATTATTAAGGACGAGGAAAGTTTCATGCTAACAAATGTTACAGCAAAAATATAGAAGTGAACCAAGAAATTCTTCAAGAACAATAAACGGGCGTTGGATTCACCCCAAGGTCAGAGTGGAGTAACCAGGCCACAGCATACCAGAAATATATGAAAGAAAGAGTGACTGTACATGCCAAGGGTAACAGAACCTCACTGCATTGAATAACTTTGGGATGTGGAGGTACCACCATTCTGCAGTTTCTAAAGCTTGAAAAGAAGTTTGGCAACTCTACAATCATCAATTAAAATTGTTCTGGACATACCCTAGGGCCCATCTTGCACTAAAAGTGGTGTACAAGACTTTTCTATTTAATTGGCAGAAACAGATTACGCAAAAAGATTAAGGGCACGATTATGAATTTCTGCCATGCGGTCAGTACTCCACCGCCACGCCCCTGTACTGCCGAGACTCGCTACTGCCCACCAGATTATAAGTAATTTGTAGTCTGGAGGGCACGCACCATGGCGTTCCCAGGCCAGTGCCTCTTAAAAGGCAGCAGTTCCTTTGGAAAAGGCACTGCAATGGGAACACCTCACAAGGTTCCTGCATGGCATGGACTGAAAAGTCCATGCTGTGCAGGAACTCTTGTGCATGCACAGAGGGGGCACATATTATGCCGCCCATAGGTCAAATGGTCCATTTATGTGTGCATGCACAAGCAGAGGAAACACAGGGGGCCCTCTAGGGTCCCCTTTGTTTCCTCTCTGCCAGGGTTGACCTGGAGTAAAAACCTCCATGTCACTGCCGGTGGAGAGGAAACTCGTAATATGCTTGGCGGGACCGTGGCGGTACAGTCTAGTATATTGCGGACTCTGACTGCCGCACAACCTCCAAGGAATGCCGGTTCCCTGGGGGCAGTCCGGGAGTGGCCAACTGATAATGAGGCAGTCGGAAAGGAGGTGCGCAGGTGTCTGGGCCTCTGCGCCACCACAGGTCTGGTGGACCTTGGACTGCTGGACTTGTAATTTGGCCCTGACTGTGATATGACTGGTACTAGAGCTTTGGACCTTATAGACTTCACAGCACCCCCAGACAGAATTTTTCCCAACTCCTACTATTGCAAGCTATAAAAGTGCAAAAAGGGACAAATGGGGGCATAGTAATGGGCGTACTGAAAGCTAAAGGTCTCTGCTAAGCAAGCTACACGCCATATGGGAATGTAATATGACCTGTTTTGAATTTCTTAGCACTACGACTTGACCAAGCAAGACCCTGATTCGTGAATTTTAGCAATCTTTACACTTTAATATTGAACCCCAAAACGAATAACACTTTGGCATCTAAGCACCAGCAAATCTCCTCGAGCGGCAGAAAACTACAGCTCGCACTGTTCAAGATGCCATTTTCAATGATTGCACAGTGACGGATGCTTGTTCGCACTGTGTAATCATTGAAAATGCAATTTGCACAGTGTGAACAAGTTACTACGCAGCTCGCGTAGTGGTACGTGAAGTTTGCGTAGTGCGAAGGGCACTTCGCTTAGTTTCGCGTAGCGCTACTTCGCGAACTACGCCACCCCTAGATTCCAGTATTTACACAAATAATTTAAATGCTACTATTTTCTTTTTTTTCTTTTTTTGTGCTACACATCTCAGATGAGTGTGTCAGAGCACTTTACATCACACATATACATTATACATTGACAATAATTCCCAGAAATGTGTACATAAATGTATTAGATGTGTTACATATGACAGTATGGGCTACAAGGTGTAGAAGTCACATGTCTTTCATAGCTTGCTGTGCTATAGTAGAAGGATTACAATTTATGAACTGCCAACAAGAAAATTATCTCTGTGTTGAAAGCAGTAACTTACATACCTGGCTACATAAAAAGGAATCTGTCAGCTGGATGTTAGATGATTTGCATGAGACAGATTAACAGTCTACACTACTTTTTTTTATTTCAAAGTATTTTATTGAATTTTACAGGTACAATCGCTATTATTCTACAGCATACAAGTCATTCTTGGTTACATAGTTTTTGGTTACATTTTAGGTTATATACTTTTTCTCCTGTGTGCCAGTGTGGTGTCTTGCTAGAAGATAAAGAACATCTCATTGAGATGGAAAGGACAGAGAGAAGAGAGAGGAGGTGTACACAGGGGAGGCTTCTTTCGCGGGGTCTCAGACCCATTCTGGGGTTACGTTGGTTTGACTTGTGTGCATTAGTATCCCTGTTTGGGGATCTCATGGGGGCTCATAGGGGTGCAGATACTCGTCCAACATCCTCCACATCCCCGTGGTAGCTGGATGCCAAGGTGAGTTCTGTAGTGCGATGCTGTCCGCCCCTCTGAGATATATCACCCAATTGACCAAGCCTTTGAAGGATGTCTTCGCCGTGTCCTTCCAGTTAGTTAGGACCAGTTTCACTGGCGAGGTTAGTAGGAGATCTAGGAGGTCCCTGTCGTGTTGTGAGTCTAGTGGGGCAGTTATGAATGCGGTGGTGAGGGTATAGAACTCTGGCTTTAGTGTGCACCCCATCGCCCTTTTTTGAACTTGAATACCTAATGCCAGAATATTTTAATTTTGGGGCAGTAGAAGATGAGGTGGGCTAGGTCCCCTTTTTCCGTGTTGCAATTCTAGTATGTGTCATTTCCCCCGAGTCCTATTGCGGCTAGACGTGCCGGGGTCCAGTAAATCTTGTGCAACAGCCAGAATTTTGTCTGTGATAGCACTGGGGAGATTTTGTTGCGTGAGGGCGATGCCCAGAGTTGGGCCAGGTTATATTCGCTTAGTGGGGTGCTGAGTTGGTTTGTCCAGTAGCCAGTTGCCTTATCATTAATTTTTGTGGTGCTTGGGCGTAGACGTTTGTAGAGGTGTGACACTTGATGTCCTACCCTGCTTAGTCTTGACATGTACTGGGTCAGTATTGGTGTGTGATGTGCTAGTTTAGCTTTCGTGAGAGCTGTTCTTATTTTTAAAACATTGTAGAACTCGATGTCTAGTTACCCATACCTGTCTTTTAGGGTAGCAAAGGTAATTGGGTTGCCTTCCTCCTCTAGATCACCTGGGAAGGAGATACATTTTCTTTCTCATATGCCCATAGGCAGGCACCTCCCCCTGTATTTAATCTTGTTGTTGGCCCAAAGGGATTCTCATTTTGGGTTCTTAAAACTGGCTTCCATTTTCTTGTCTATTTTTAGTAGTGTAATTTTAGTGTTTTTGAATATTGGATTGGATGCATGTGTGTGTTTGCTAGCTGTCAGCAGAGTCAGTGGGTTTTGGTTGTTTATTATGGCTCTCTCTATTGAGAGCCATACCCGTGTGTACCCATTGGGGGGGCGCCATCCAGTATGCTCCCTGTTTGGCTATGAAGGTGGTTTGGTAGTTTCTGTAGTCTGCTAAGTTTACTCCTCCCATGCTTTTGTCTAGCCTTAGTTTTTTCATACTTATTCATGCTTTTTTCCCCCCCATAGGAATTTTGTGATCTGATTTTCTATTTTACGGCGGAAATCATCCGTAAGGAGAAGTGGTAGCATACTTAGCAGGTAGATGATCATTGGTGTGATCATCATCTTAATCATTTCTATTCTGCCCCACTAGGTTATGTACTTGGGGGTCCAGGATTCTAGGAGGGTCTTTGAATTCTCTAGCAATTTCTTCTCATTTTAGTCTAGAGTGGATCTGAGCTCCTTACCGAATTGTATCCTTAGGTATTTGATGAACCCTGTTTGCCATGTCAGTAACGAGTTCCCTAGGATGTCTCTGGTGGTGTGTATGTTGAGGGGTTTACATTCAGATATGTCCCTATTGAGTGTGTGTCCTGAGTGAGTTGAGTATGTGTCAATATTGTCCGTCAGGCCCTACATGGAGGTCCTTGGTTGCTCCGCCATTATGAGGATGTCATCCGCATATGCGGCTGGTTTGACTTTTATGCTGTTAATTCCCATCCCCCCTCACCTCTTTATTGGCATTAATATTTCTGATAAGGGGCTCAAAGGCCAAGAGGAATAATGAGGGTGATAGGGGGCATCCCTGTCTCATTCCGCGTTGAGGTGTGAAGGGTTCAGAAAGTGATCCATTACGTCAATGGATGCCCAGGGGTCTTCAAATATATAATTCACATAAGATTCTGCTCAGTGTGAATTGGTTTTAATTTGGAGATCTCACAGCCCAGAATAAATTAGGAGTGGCCAGTGAGTTCTTTAATTTTAATTGTGTGAGATTCACGGCTTCTTTTCTCACTAGGGGTTACTGGTGTCTGTGTACACTATAATAGCAAGTGCTTTCGTTGACTTGTTATTGTATGAACAATCAGTATACTGCCTGGCTGATGTTAAGAAAAAGTACTGGTATATGGTTTTGGCCTTTTTCTTCTGTCTGTCTTTTCTTTCCACTACTATAAGAGTGAGTCACCTATGATGATAAATGGGTATACTGGCAATTGTTAGCCAGCAAACCCTACTTGGCGGTGCTACTGTGAGGGGCTCACTCTTCTTCTCCACATTTTTTCTTCAAAAATTGTGTGGTTGGTGATGGTAATGTGACAATTTTAACAAAGCCTTTTGTGTATCTTGATAGTTTTTGACACTTGCACAGTGATTAACAGCCTAAAAACAATGGGCATGTGGTAGTAAAAGTTTTTTTACACTGCTACAGTTCCTGTGTGTGAAATAGAAAGAGTAAGAGTGTCTGGAGGGGTAGGCCACATTGTGTTTATTGCAAGTTGAGTGGGGGGGCGGCCTGAACCCTTTGTTCCCCCTGAGACTCCAGTTAATTGGATATGTCTTCAAATATAGAGCCAGTACTTTCCGTATGTATGCCTCCCCTAGGTTGAATGAGTGCATGCATTTTTCCAGGAAGGTCCATGAGATCCTGTCAAATGCCTTCTCTGCAACTAGGGTGATAGCGACTGCTGGGTCTAGTATTTTGCTGGTATGTTCAAGTACGTGACATAGGAGTCTAGTGCTATCGTTCAACATGTGGGACTTTAGGAAGCCTACCTGTGAGTTACTTATTATTTTTGCAAGATGGGATTTAGTCGTGAGGCCAGTATCTTTGCGTATATTTTACAGTCCACATTAATTAAAGAAATGGGTCTGTAGTTTTTGGGTAGTAGTGCGTCTTTACCCTCTTTTGGTATTACCATTATGTTGGCCTCGGACATAGTTTTGGATACTATTCCCTTCTCCGCACCAAGGTTGAAGACCTTCTTCATGGTGGGTTCCAAGTGGGGGAGCAGGGCTTTATAAAAGGTGGTTGTGTATCCGTCAGGGCCTGGTGCTTTGTTGTCTTTCAGAGATTTGACGGCCATCCCCATTTTTTGCAGTGTTTATTTCCTGACCTAGTTGTTGTGCTTCCTCCTCCATCAGTTTGGGCAGGTCAAGCCTGTTGAGGTATTTTGTGCATTCCCGTAGGTCTAGGGTCTGGTCGTTTCTGTAGAGTTCTTGGTAGAACTTTTGGAATGTACGCAGGATTTCATTGTGTTTTGTGTGCGTTCTATTGAGTGAGTCTGTGATGGATGTTATGTTGAATTGCCTCAGTTTACGGTTTAGCTCTGTTGGCCTCGCAGAGATTGATGGCCTTGTATTTATTGAACCACATTCAGGCTCTCTCGCTCAGAATTTTATTATACTTGTCCTTTTTCTTTGTGATGTCTGTTAATAGTCCCGGGGATTTTATTTCTTTGGCATGCTCAGATTCTATATGTCTGCTTCAAGTTGGTACAGTCGCTGGTTTGGCTTTGATGTTGATTATTGTCCCCCTGATTGTCGCCTTGAGTACCTCCCACAATGTATTGGGATCTGACTCTTGTGTGTCGTTGAACGTGAGATATTCTTTAATGGCCTCCTCTATCTTTGCTTTGTTGGCTGGGTCGGACAAGACATCGCTGTTAAAGCGCCATCTTCTGGCGATGTCCTCGTTGTGTATGCCGCTTAGCTTGAGGCTGATGCACGAGTGGCCTGACAGAAGTCTCTTGGCTATGTTTGTGTGTTTGATTAAGTGAGCGTGGACCCGTAATTAGTATGTAGTCTATCCTGCTGAACAAGTTGTGCTGGATGGAGTAAAAAAGTCTCCATGGGTCTTTGAGGTTGAATCTGGTACATATGTTGTTTAATGTGGCGTGTGCGCTTGAGGGTTGGGAGTGGCAGTTTGATTGCCTGTCTAGTATGTGGTCAAGAGCTATGTTGAATTTTCCTGCCACCAAGGTGAGGTCGTTCTGCGGGATATTGTCTAACCTGTGTGATATTCCTTCCCAAAACGCCTGTGTTAGGGCCGTAGATGTTTGCCACGTGGATTCAAATCAGGGACTAGAGAAAACACAGGTCTCTCTTCAGCAAATGCATTACCCTCTAAAGTTATTATTACCATTATTGCTGTTAACTCCATAAGATATTTTAAAATACAGACTTTGCGGCCAATTAAGCAGATTAGATTTTGTGCTACATGTCTCCTTGTTGTCAAATTCTTTGTGGAAGTGTTAAAAAAAATTATAAATTGAGGCCCACATTTTGCGTCTGGATTGTGTCGCTTTTCTTGCACATGGATTGAGATGTCACTTCCTGTGATGCCGTGATGTCATAATGTGTTGTCACGCACTTGCATACTGCTTAACTTGTTTAGTCCGCCCACTGCTATTTTAAAGACTTGTGCACTGTCCGTAAGTAAAGTTTGTAGGAATAATAAAGATTGGAGATTATACATACATTTTGATGGAGAGATATCTGCCAAATCATAGAAGAAAAACATTATTGCTAAAGCTCCATCTTTTCAAACCTAGAGATGTTCACCCAATGATAAACACTTTGGACCCTTGCACTGCTTCCTAGCGATGGCTGCAGCTTATTTCTAAAAAAGATAAAACTAGAATCTGTTCAAGCTTGCGGCCATTACATGATGGTGGATGCGCGTTTGCACACACTTACAATGAAGCTTTGTGTTTACTTTGTTAAGCACTGGCTCTATATAGAGATCACGTCCTGCTGTAAGCACAGATAACGTCTGATTACAAGTGCTCTGGTGTTGAATGCAAGAATTATTGCAGCAGATAAAATTAGAGGTGTTCAGTATCTATCCGGTGTGATAGCTATCATCTATTAATAGTTTTGTCCTGCAAATACCCATTACATGCAGTGTGTGGTGCTTAATGCAGCAAAACTCACATGTCCCAGTATTTACGTGACATTTTTCACCTGTTAAAATCCAGAATTTAACTTGGCTGCATATGTTATTGCACCTAGTAATTAGCCAGTGTAGTAAAAATATCACCACTTATTACAGCAATCACTGCACAAGCAGGTGCCAGCACAGACATGGCTGATCAATGCAGCACTTAGAATCAGACCTAGGCCCGGGTTCTCAGCAGCATAACTGATCCACTTATTGATAAAGAAACCCAAACATATGAAAGTCTGTCCTACATCGGTTGCGCTTGTCCACAGTACCATGATAGGGGTCCTTTGGCTTGAATCATAAACCCCTTCTGCACAGGACACAGGCGCAGAAAGTAGTCGTGCATCCATGTTCAAGACATGTTGCTCTCCACTGCGCATGCATTAAATCAGTAATTCCATGAGTTAGTGCATCTGCTTGCACACTGCACCACAAAAACAAGAAGGAGCAGCAAACACAGCTCGTGTTGATCAGATGCACTATTTGTAGCATAATTTGTGAATTACTGAGTCTATGCATACACTCTGCAGTTCTATGATTCCCCGGCATTTGCTGCAACATGTGCTGCAGCTGCTAACCTGTGTAATAATTTGAATAACTACTTTGAGGATAAGATCGAACAAATCCCACTGAACCTCGATTCCCTAAAAATTGTGGAAGATGTTGCATTCCTTATTTATCCTTCCTTAGGTAGGGTGGGAGACGTACTTACATGCTTCCTACCTCCTTCCAAGAATAACCATACGTTATATTTTGCATCAGATTACGGACATTATCTGTCCTATTTGACACTGTTCTCTGCGTCCCTGCGTAAAAGAGTATGGAAGAAAGCTGATGTGGTGCCCCTACTAAAAAAACAATGCAGAAATAACAATATTAACCAGCTTCCGCCCAATCTCCATGTCAAAGATTTTGGAGAAATAGGTAAATACTCAGCTATCAGATTTCGTAGAATCCACTAAGGCGCTACACACCTCACAATCAGGCTTTAGAGCCCGTCATGGTATAGAAACAGGACAACTGGAAATCGCTGAGCTGTAAAGTGGAACCTTGATCTTGGATATAATGTTGCATTGGTCCTCTTTGACCTCTCAGCGTTGTCTGATACAGTTTTGCACCAGATCTTATTACATCAGCTTGCCTCTATTGGGATGACCGGGTCAGCCCTCTGTTGGCTCCCTTCCTTTCTTGAGTCCAGAGAGCAGGCTGTCTAGATGAGACCGCTCCACTCAGAGCTTAATTATCTTTGCTGTTGGTTCCCTCAGGGCTCCGCGCTTTGCCTAACTCTTTTAATATGTTTATATCGCCCCTTGCACTTTTGGTTGAGTCGGTTGGTATCAAAATTATCTCACACACCACACTCAGCTTTTGCCTGCATATAAAGCAGCCTCGACAGATGCACAACAGGCTTTTTCAGCTTGTATAAAAGCTACTATGAGTTGGCTCAGGGTGCAACAAACTTCAGTGCAATCCTTACAAAACCGAAAATCTGTTGTTTGGCCCTTATCCCCTCCCTGACTGGTTGTGTTGCTGGCCTACGAGTTGCCCATCTCCCCACCCAACGAAAGCAGCTAAGAACTTGGGGGTACTATTTGAGGTAGATTTACCCTTGAAAAGGCAGATTGCCTCTGTAGACAGTTCCAGTCTCTGGATCCTAAGAAGACTGAAATAAATCATGCTCTTCCTACATTGGGATGGGCAGGAAACCGTAGCTCTATCCTTGATTTTATTCTGTTTAGACTACGCCAATGCCATCTATCTTGGCCTTCCTGACTACCTGTGTAACCGCCTCCAAGCGGTCCAAAACTCAGTGGTGCAACTATTCTTTAAGCTGCCAAAACAGTTGCCAGTAATAAACTTTCATAATAAACTACACTGGCTTTCGGTCAAAAAAGAGTCATCTTTAAGGCTCTAATGATTAAGCATCGTGCACTTGATGAGACAGGCCGGGAATACTTGAACTCAAGGATCCGCATGTATTGCCCACAAGACCCCTGAAATTCGTGGATTCTAAACTTCTGTCCACACCGCCTTTCAAATAAAAATGGCAAGGGGCTCCTCTTTCTCCATTTTGGCAGCTTCTCCATGGAATCAGCTCCCTTACCATCTAAGAGACATTATGAAGGAGATAACTTTTTGGAAATTATTGGAAACTCACATATTTAGCGATTAACACCTGTCTGACCTGATTTGCCCTGTTTAGCGCTGGGACACTCAAGTAGCCGTGCACTCTAAAAATATTTTAATTCATTAAAAAAATGGATTCATAGCTTCTTTCGCCAGAACATGTTTTTCATGCCACCCATTGAAGTGAAACTGCACTAGACACAGGGGTAGAAATTACATAAAATGAAACCTCTGTCATTGATAAAATAATCATAGTTTGACAAAATAAATCGGTAGTCATTAAGAGTAAAGTCACAAATGAACAACTACTTTTTCTGGTGTCTTCCTATAATTTCATGCGATTATTTGAATATAAATCATAATCTTGATCCACCCCATACATATTTTATTTTAACTTCAATCACGTAAAGAAAAATGGGTATGGAACTTATTGTTTTAAAGAAATTGGTCTACACATGTTTCTAAGTTCAAATACAGAAGGTGTTTGCATAAAAACATAAAGAGGGTGCTTACAATGTTGGGCGGAACATGGAAACGGGCCCGACTGACCTCCGGTTGGTGGTCCGGACTGCCTGATTGCGATGCGACCGAAAACTGTTCGGTCACATACTCCCACTCCTCTATGGGAGCTTGTGTTACGACCGTAAACCAGCTGTAATACAGACTCCTATAGAGGAATGGAAGACTGTGTTCATCCCTGCAACGTATGGCAGGCACCTCAGGGTGCCTGCCACACGGTGCAGGGATGAATGGGGGGGCACCATAGGTGCCCTCTGGGCCTCCAACTAGAGGCGGCAGAGGCAAGGGGGCCCTGCTACGGGTCCCCCATACTCGCTCTTTGACAGGCTTTCCATGTCGAAAAGCCCGGCATGGAAAGCCTGACAGAGGCCGAGTATCGTAATCCCAAGGGCGGAAAGGCACCCTTTGGGAATAAGGGCTAACCTCCAACTGGCCGATGGACTCCTTGAGCCCATCGGAAGCCATCTGGATTGACCGGCCGGATTAATGTGCGACCACCATCATTGTAATGCGGTTGGCGGAAATGAAACCGAGATGCGGCCCGGAAAGGCTCAGACCAACGGTCAGAGCTTTTCCAGGCGCATCATAATTAGGCCCAATGAGTTAAAATGCATTAGCATATGACAGCTGTTTGCACTACAATACGAATGGGCTTTACGCAATATATGACGTCATATTTACTGAGAAAAAGGTAAAAGTGATGGGCACAATGCTTGCAAAACTCTTAACCTCTGCTAATCGCTTGGACTACATTCCAACATTTTTGCCCTCTGTGCCACTTCAGACAAAGATCAGCCATATGCAAAGCAGCCTTGGCCCAGGCTGGAATAATCCAGCCCAAACTGCCAAGCCTGATCCCCTCCATGTGGTAAATGAGTAACCCCAGACCAGCTTCCCTCTGAATGGGAACACACAACACCAGACCAGTTTCAGTGTAGTTAGGGTTCATCATTGAAATATAGCTTGGGTATTATAGCAGAAGGAGCATGAAGACCAGGCCTGATCATACCTGTCGCACTTAGGAACATACAAAGGTGATAGCTGGAGTATTGCAAAGTTCTCAGTCAGTCCCTTGGGCTGCAGCCCAGTTCATATTTTTTACCACTTCAGAAAAAGACCATCCATAAGCAAAAAAGGTAGGTCCTGCTCTAATAGGAAGAATCCAAAATCCTGCTCCCCTCTGAGTGTCAGCATAAGCCCGCTATGCCACTTCAAATAGAGAGAGCAGACATATGCCAATCTGCCTTGGCCCTGCTTCAACAGGAACAACCCAGCCAGAACTGCCAGGCTAGTTCGCCTCTAAACGGAAACATAAGCAACCCCATGTGGTTTCAACCTACTTTGGCTTGATTAGTGAGGTATTTATGGAGTCCTGTGGCACAAAGTTCATGGAAACAACATCTGAGCCTACATGTTGCACTTAGGAAAACACAAGAGTGAAATGCCTACAAACGTCTCTGACAAATCACTCATGCCACACTGAGGTTCAGCATTTTTTTGCCCATCCTGCCATCTCAGATAGATACCAGCCATATGCAAATAAAGCTTGTTCCAGCTCCATTTTGAGTAGTCAGTCAAAACTGTCAGGCTGGGTCCCTTCTGAATGGAAAACCAAACTGGGATAGCATGTGCTCCTGTTTCTTCCTAGTTAGGCTTCATCAGTTAGGTGTAATTTGAGTACTATGTCATGGAGACCAAGGCACCGACATCCAGAAAACCCGTCAAAATAGGGCTTCACACTGAAGAAAAAGAAAGTGATAGGTGCAGTGCTTTCAAAGTCTCAGCATCTGGTAAATATCCCACCACTTAATAAAGAGGCCAGGCATGTGCAAATAAGCCTTGGTCCTGCTCCTTTGGGAACGTTTCAGCTTAAACTGCTAGTCCAATTTCCCTCTGAATGGAAACATAAGCAAAACCAGACAAGTTTCATCTGAGGTAGGCTTCATCAATTAGATGTATCTCAAGTCCTGTGACCCAGCAAGCATGAGACTCAAGTCTCGGAATATGCATAGTATTTAAGATCTTGCACTGAAGACAACACAAATGTGAAAGGTGCAATCCAATATAAAATTCTCAGCCTTTAGAAATTACTGGGTCCTCATTCCAGTGTATTTTTTTTGTTTAAAATATTTTATTGAATTTTCGGTTGAATAAAAAGACCATACAAAAAAGAGCACCGAAAAAAGGTACATAGAATTGTACATCAATATAATAACTAAGCTAATAACAATATAAAATGTAAGAAAACATAAAATCGAGTCAATATTTATTAACATTCTGAAATGGGATAATGTTAATGAAAGTAAAAGGAAACAGAAAAAGGAATAAATTGAAACAACAGTTCAAATATAACTGAATAGAGATACTAATTTGAACCAATTGATCTAAATGTGAAACAGTTATAGATGATATCAGTGAAAAATAATCAAAAATGTAAATCCATATAATTATCAATAGGCTTCCAAAATAAATGATAATTGGGAGTATTATGAGTGACACCAGCCAAAGTAATTTTAACTCATTTTCTGGTAAATATTACCCAGAACCACCATGCCTGTACAGATTTCCAATTGATAATTATTAATTATAAAGCTGCAGAATTTAAAAAAATTAGAAATTTGCTATTGATAATAGACATCTTTATTTTAAGTACCGATAATTTACAAATCACTATTTGAAATGGTAGTATCTGTGATTTGAAATATTTTTGTAATTATCCTCCAAACCTAATCCCAAAATGTTAGAACAATTCTTCATTCATAAAGCATATGATGTAACAAGCCTACATACTGGTTATAATTCAAACTGAATCTGAAAGTTTTGCATGAAATCATTAAATAGTACAAATGAATTCATTTCATATAGAGAGACTTGTAGCCATCAAGATATACTATTCATCCAAACGTTCTAACATGTGTCTTGAGATATTGATAAATGTAATTTGTTGTTCCAGAATGATGAGAAAATGATAATATTGTCCCCTTTAGAATGAATCATTTTTTTGTAAAATTGGGTGATTGCGTGTGATGACGAAGCAATTTTTTCTAAATCTGAAGTAATCATTACAGGAAAATTGTTTGGGAACATATCTAGGATTGAATTACACAAGAGCTCATATTTTTAAATATCTGATGGTTCCAAGGTATAGTTTTGTCTTAGTTCATCAAAAGTAAAAAAAATATTATGATAAATATCTTTTAAATAAAAAAAATATCAGCCTTAAACCAATATTGCCAAAATGTAGGATGCTTAGGTAAATTTATGAGAGGATGATACCATAATGATAAATTAAATGTATGTGAAATCGAGGATTGAAAAATCAAATGCAAATCATGTAATATCGATTTTGTAGATTTTAATATTACAGATCTTTTTAGCAGGACAGATGAATCAGCCATTGGGATCAGAGCAGGTAAAGGAAATGGAGAAATCAAACTTAGTTCCACAGAAGCCATGAAGGTGAATTAGAAAGCTGTGGGTACTGGAACCATAAGGAACTTTGTTTTAAAATAAACGCTTTATGATAATTGAGGAAGTCTGGTAAACTAAAGCCCCCATTTCTCTTGTCCATTTTTAATTTATTATAACTTTTGTGAGAATATTTATTATTCCAAATAAATTTAGAAATAAGTTTATCTATACTTTTATGAAAGTGAAGAGGAAGTTCAATAGGTATCATAGAAAGATTATACATTTTATATTGAGCAATGGCCATTTATGAAATTTGTTTTTGATATGATTGACAATATTATCAGAACTCAATTTAGCTTATTGTTTAATGGTGGAGGAAAATAAATACCAAGATATTTAAGTGTTCCTTTTGCCATAATATTTTTTTGTTTGGTAGCATATCAGGGACTCAAAATACATTCAAAGGAAAGAATTCTGTTTTATCAGTATTTAGAGTATATCTGGAAATCTGAGAATACTTGTTAATTAGATTTAATAAAGATGGAATGGAAAATTCAGGAGAACCAATATATAAGAGTACATTATCAAAATAACGCGCCTTAAGGAGAAGCAAAAAACTCAGCTCTGACAGCTCTGCTGTCAGGCTTACAATTGCAGTCCTGAATAGTAAGTGATCGGCAATCGAGGATTCATACTTTGCATGGCAGCCTTGACCCGCTGCACCACATAGTTTTCGTTCCTTTGCATCAGATAGCACTAGAAAAAGAGGCCCCTCCTCGTGCAGTTTCAAGTAATTGCTCCAATTGTGCACTACTTCACTCATTAGCACCCTTGCGGGCGGACGTCAGTCATAGTTGGAAGCTACACACTTTCAAGTCCAAGTTTCAGGAATTCATGCCCCTTGTGGCATTCTGCTTACTTTCCCGCTACCTTTCTCCCCGGTACCGCCCGGTTTTGAATTCAGCTTGCTCACAATTGCTATGTCCTGAAGATGATTTCGAATAGCTGAGATCGAAACGTCGTCAACCCCCTACAACAAGAACTCTGTACACTTTGCATAATTTATTCTTGAGGAATTCACCATGTGTTGTCAATGCGATGTCTATATTTTAAAGTCACCCCCATTTAGCACGTCACACATTTTGTCACTTTACTATATGAGCACCTGAATTTTTTCATGCATAATTTCATAAAATAAAAAACAAACGTTATTTTGACTTACATGTCCCGATTCATATCACTTATCGCTCCCTGAGATATTTATTATCTATCTTGACTCTAGTGCATTGTCACTAATTCTGAAACCGTTCCTTACTTGGACGTTTTTTGCCACATAAGAACCATTGTTTTTCTAAAACAAATATTTGAAACCACAGTTTCTTAGTCACAGTCTGAAATCCAATAATTCCTTGAGTATTGTAACAATTTCTTTAGCAAAATCTTGGTTAATAAAAATGTTATGACCATTAACCATCAAAGTCGGGATCTCTCTTGCTGCTTTCCGGATCATCACCAGATGATGATGATGCAAAGCCTTGAAACTCATTTCACGAGGTTTGGTACGGCTTGAATTACAATGTGAAGGAATTTGATGTGCCTCATCAGTTTCACATTTTTCTGCGAAAGTGATGTGTAAAAGACCCAGTGGCAATTTTCTAAATATTGTCTGCAGTTATTCCCTTCAACATCCTCTGGCAAATAAAATATACACAGGTTGTACTGTTTATTGTGGTTTTCTAATTCAAGCAATAAACTACTCATTGGTAATATTTGTGCTGGAATATGCATCAAACCATCAGTTTTGAATTTGTTATCCTGATTTTTAATTTCAATGTCAGAAACCTTCATGGAAAGACTTGCCATATCTTTGTTGTACATTTTTAATTTCTTACGCAATATTTTTTATATTGGAACAAACTGCTTGTAATTCATCTATTAAAATGGATAAAGAAGGTTCCTCAGACTCCATCATTTTTTACTTGACTGGTGGAGGTGAAATATTTTGTTTGCATTTGTTAGCTGCAACATTAATTTTGTATTCATTTTCATGAGGTAATCAGTGCAGACCCAAAAAATAGTCAAGGCCCACAGCCTTGGTCCTTTTGCTCTGCACCTATTTATATTTTATTTTATAATCTTATAAAGTGCACAGCTACCTGAGTTATCTGGCGCTACGCATAACAAGAAACCAAATTCTAAAATAGCAATGTATTCAAGGCTTTGCGGAATGTAAACAGAGAAGTACAGTCTTTGGGGGATTTGGGAAGTGAGTTCCACCTACATGGTCTCTTCAGTAAGTCTCAGTGAAGTGATTCCTAGATGTTAGCAATGTGCCTGTACATTTAGAGGAATTTCAGTAGTTGGTAATCAGGCATCAAGTAAATATTTGTTGTGTAGCACCAAGAGGAACTCCACTGTGTGCCTTTTGACAATCTTCTTACAGCTTCCAGGCAGGTTATGTGCCAGTAAATCATGGACATGGCAAATTCAGAGCATGCGAGATGTGGCCAAAAGTCACAATAAAAATGTGTCAAGAAGAAAAAATATGTCTGGTTTACCAAAAATGAAGGTGCTAGCTGTAATGATTTCTTTGGCCTCAGGCACACATATCTGACTCAGACTAACTGAGCAGGATGTTTGTCAGTGTTAAGCGATGGCCCAATGTCGTTTTACCTCTCGCATAATGCTATAAACAGAGTGCCCAAGTGGAAAGGGATCTTCCTGAGTAGGCTTTATAGAAAACAAGAGTTCCTACTGAACCTACTTGTATTACCTTAGCTGCTGCTTTCAGCTCCACCTTGCTCCATGCCCATACCTCAAAACATTCTTCTATTGTCTGCGCCATTGGGCAAACTGTCAGAAACTGGAGATATAGCCATCACTTCTCTCAGATACTTTACTTATTAAGTTGAAAGCTATGTTGAGAGTATTTTCCATCATTTAGGCCTGTGCCACTCACCAGTAAAACGTAAAGCACATATGTTCAGATCACTTGGATATTCCTTTGACTGTGGTCAGCATGAGTACTCTGTTGATAGTTATATATTTCTGATCATTCACTCACCAAAAATCACCAACTACTTGTGTGGCACACAGCTGCACTCGGTATGCCACCTATACAGCTACCAGGAAATGTGTGTCATTTCTCGCATACAATACAGAGGCTTGCACCATTACCAACCTCCTTCTTGACTGTGCTAACACACTGGGAGGTATGTGCTAGGATTTACTGATAGTGTAAATCTTTAATTTATTGTAGCTCACTTAGAAATCCAGAGTTGTCTCCTCTTTAGCTGCCTACAGTTTTGTTATTGCTCTAGGAGAACCAGCTCAAGGATATTCAGCTTCATAGTTGTCAGCAGCGAGGACACCTGCCTTGGTGGTTTCTGGGGTCCTACATATACCAGGGCATCAGCATTGCATTGAGACCAGTGATTAAGGTCTTCCCAGCATTCGCATCATGTTTATGGATGATGAGGCAGGTACACTCCATGATCATGTCTGAATAATATTCTCTGTTGCATTGCTCTACAACTTCTCCTCTGCCATTCTACAGTATTAAGTATAATTGACGACTAAACTATGCTCTACATCCTTGTTAATATTGAGCTTTTACAGCATGATTCTGCACTGCACCTATCTTTTTGGTATATATGTTTGTGGAGGCACTATCCTAAGTTAAAAAGGAATGGATCAATGTACAGTAGATGGTATGGAACAGATGATTCACCCCATTGTCCTAAGAGTGAAAAACAGATAGAAATGGGTAACGGAAAAATACAGGGCACAGGAGAAGAGTGGGTGGAATCAGAGTCCTAGGAAGAGAAAAGGGTGAACTCTTCAGTGGAAGGATCGATTACTGGAAGGTTACACTGGGATAAACTGTTTCTATCAGAGATATGTCTTTAGTTCTTTCTCAAAAATAAGGAGCAACATTGCTTGCCATACCTGGATGGGGATTATGTTCTAAATACAAAGTAAGGAGGCTCATGCTAGGGGTATCTAATGTGGTATCCTTAGGAGAAGGAGAAACACTGGAAAAGGGAGAAATGACTCATGGAACACAGAATGAAAAGGAAAGAAAGACATCAGGTAGGAACAGGGTGGGTCACAAAGTCAAGAAGGCAGAGGGAGGAGGTAGGGGAGTTTAAAGAAAGAAGTAAATAATAGTTTTGGGATTCACAGGATGAGACCGTGTATGGAAAGAAGGTGGACAACCTGGACACTAAGTAGAAATTGAAAGACAAATGCGGTGGGAAGCACTCAATGAAAGTGGATGGCATAACACTCAAGCTGAAATTGTGTAATCACCATTTTGTTGAACAAAAAAGAATCTGAACAGTGGTAGAAAAATGTTGCCCTACATCACCTTTACCAGTAGTTAGTAAAATTCTGGAATAACCAATGACTTTAGTAGAATTTCACACACTTAACGCACAAATTGGATTTCGTCCAGGGAGAGAGACTGAAGCAGCTTCACTTCTTGTCTGAATTGCAATAAACCTTTCAATCAAGGAGATTCAGTGGTATTGCTCCTACTTGATCTGTTCACTGCATTTATTGTGCAGACCATACTATGCTGAACCATAAACTAAGGGATACTGGACAATCAAGGGCAGTGGCTAACTGGTTCGCCTCTTCTTTGACCAACCAGACATAGTCAGTTGCATTGCCCCCATTCAGTCCAATATGGATTCTGTAGGAAAGGACCCCCTTTTGGCATGGTCCCCCCCACTTTTTGCCTGGTATCTGACACAATGTTGACAGAACTGCACTGGGTTCCTGCTATCCAGGTACTCAGTGCCAGATCTCTTTTCCTAAAACTGTAAAATTATCCCCCAATCGCAATATATTTAGTGACCCTTGTAAGTCCCTTGTAAATGGTACCCCTGGTACCTAGGGCATGGGGTAGTAAAGAGGCTCTCTAAGGTCTGCAGCATGTATTGTGCCACCCTAAGAGACCCCTCAGTGCACTCACACAAACTGCCATTGCAGAATGAGTGACATGGGGCAGAGAAAATTGAAGACATTATATGGCACACCTCCTGTGTGCCATGCCTGCAGACACTACATGCAGTATAGGTAAGTCACCTCTGCAGCAGGCCTTACAGCCAGAAGACAGGGTGCACTATACTACGTGTGGACATATCTGCATGAGTTGATATGCCCCTGTGATGTCTATGTCGATTCTTAGATATCAGCAGGGAACCTGGGAGGCATTTTAAGTACATGTTCTGCACACTGGTAATTACGAGTCCCCCAGCTACATGATGACTTCACTAAAAACCCAATATGTTTGGTATCATACATCTTGTGTTAATAATCTCACACTGATTCCAGTGATAGATGTATTAATACATGCACCCAGGGGGCACATTAGAGGTACCTTCTCAAGACCTAACTTCTACTAGTGTACAGCCTGACTGGTAAAGACCAGCCTTGCCACCAAAGACAGGTTTCTGACCCACTGCAGGTGAAGGTCCATGCTCTCTTAGGGCGGAAACAAAGCCTGCTTTGGCCAGATATCACCTCTGCCAAGCAGGATGGCTAAGTGATCAGCATATCAAGGCAGGAGGCTTCAAAGGCTTCTACCGCCTTTGATTTGAGACCTCAGCTTCCCCCAGACTTGGGAAATGCCACCTCCTGCCCTAAAGCCAATAGGAACCAGGGCAGGTGGGAAAATTAGCTAGTCAGGAGGTGTGTTCTCTATCAGGCTAGTTTCACCCCTAATCCTACCTGATGTGAACACAAAAAGAAAAATTCAGCCATCTTGATTTTGGTGGAATTAGGATCACTGGGTCAAGGTTATGCCCACCTTCCACAGGAAGTGGCTATATAGAGGGCGTAGTCACCCTAAAAGGTAAGTAGTTATTTGGTTACTACCAGTCTCCCCTTAATGCCCCTAACTTGAGTATTTAGGGGTACCCCTGATGCCAGCAATTTCGATTTCTGATGATAAAGAAGAAGAAGCCAAAGAAGAGCCATAGGAGGCCAAACACTGAAGACTGCTGTGGACTTTGTCACCAAACCCTAACTGCCTGCACCAGTCTCGAGAATTGTGACAGAGTGACTTCCTGCAGATGAACAACTACCAAGAACCCCGGTAGACTGGCAGCCCCTCGCAAATTGCCAGCAGTCTCCCTTAGAGTAGAGGAGCTACTCCCCTGCAATCCACAGCCACCAATGAAACAGTGTCCGGTTCACCAGCCAACCCAAAGCAACAGCTCTCCAGGAAGTGGTACCTGTGCTCCTGAAGGATAGATCTCTCCCCTTCCGAATGTGAGGACATCAGGACCAATCACAGCCACACAGGATCAATACCTGGGATACCGGACAGTTGGAGTAGCCAAGACCTGTTTAAGTCCAGTTAGGACTCTAACAGCACTGAGCAGCCATTGAGGGATGTCAGCACCACAGAGACCTCCTTCTAGAGTTGCCCAGCAGTCCTGATTTTTGTACCCTCAACTGGAGAGGCTGACAACCGCAAGGACCAAGGACGTACAGAGCCCAGCCGACCTAACCACTCTGCCCACGAACGCCCCAGCCCAGTTACTGACGAACCAGTGTGCTCTCTTGTCCCGAAGACCATTGTGACCTGAAGCTTCCATTGGGAGCTCCGGGACTTGCCCCATGTCCTCCTCTGCAGTCTGTTTTTAGGTGCTCCCCCTTCTTTTCACTGGCATATCTTTGAAAACTACGAACACAAAGAGCACCTATGCACCAGGACGCCCCTAGGCAGGTAATAAGTAATTGCTGGTGGTACTTTGAACCTGGGCCCCCTACAAGCCTAAGTCCTGAAGGAGACCCCCGAACTCCGACTGCAAATATTTGTATGCAATATATGCCTTTTCTCCCCAAAGAAACCATTGCTGCGTGATGACACATTTAAGTGAACTATTTACTTACATGTGAAATTTAATATTTTAAAAAGTAATTACTCAATAACGAAGTTCTTGGTAGCAAAATGTATATAAAAATGCAACTTATGTTTCTAAATTGTTCTCGGATTTATTTTTGTGTGTGTGTCTCATTCATTGCCTATGCGAGTACACCAAATGCTTAGCACCACCCTCTGATAAACTTAAACTGCTCGCCCACACTACCACAAAAGAAAGCATTTACTGTTATAATTTTTGCCTCACTAAACCAATAAGGGTTGCCTGGACTCTTTACACACTTTACCTCATTTTTTTCCAGTATATAAAGAGCCAGCTCCTTACAGATTCTCACGGGGTTTTCTACTCTCACCTCTTCTAGTCAATATTTATGTGGCCCTACACCTACAGCTGATTATACAAGGTAAAAACAGAGTAATGTATGTTGATGATACCCAGCAAATGATTAGACTCAACACAGAAGCTCCAGGTTCTCAGCACATCCTCTACTCTTGTTTGCTTGACATCCAAATATCGATAGGACAGAACTGGTGTTTAGAGAAAACATTGAGTTGAACATACGGGGATTCATTACAATGGCGGTGATACTGCCCCTGACAGCCCGCCAGTGGCGGACCCACCACCAGCCATAGAAGCAGTTCAACCAGTGGATTATGATCTGTGGTGGTAGGGATCCGTCGTAGGGTCAGACCACTGCTTTTCCGAAACGATCAAGGAGCCCGTTTGGGCAGCAGTCAGACCGTGATCCCTACAATAGAAGTGGTGCCCCCTCAGGCATCGCCATAGGGATTACAGTGTCCATTTCCCTCTGCATGTACATGGCAGTCTAAACTCCATGTACAAGCACAAAGAAAGGGACTTTGGGAGTACCTAGCAGGGCTCCTGTTGGCCTTCGCTATGGGGTTTATGTGATGCACCCCCAAACATCCATGGACCCTGTGCTTCATGGTGCCTGGCACACCGTCATGGATGTTTAAAACATGACTATTTCTATTGTGATTTATGCTGCGGCCCTTTTCTGGGCCACTGCACCAGCCACAAAAGAAAACGGCATGTTTCCGTCCATCTGCACGGCGATCAGATTATAATTGGGTGGGTGGAACCGCGGAATACATGTCGGCCCGTATCCATCCTGCAATGATGGCAGTCATCATAATAAGGCGCTTAGTGGGGAACCTTAGTGTGGTCAAAATATAGTGCCAAGAATATCGAGGACAAAAATATAATGAAAGTAAGTTTCTATGGGTAAACAAAGTTTTACTTAACTGGAATCCTGGATTAGTGCCCAACTACAGCTTAATCCTCCCACTCACACGGTTGATGACCTCACTGTACACATTAATACAGCAATTACTCTGATGTTAGATCAAGTGACTCCACTCAAACTAAAACAATCGAGATATATCAAATCAAACCCCTCGACAATCCGCCTAGCTCTATTTCGAACTGCAGCGTTGTCATATAAAAAACAAATGTTTAGAGAAAAATGCCTCTTTTTTTGCTACCACCTAGACCATGCTAAGAAGTCTCCCAGGGAGCTCTTCGACATTGTTAAAAGACAAACCACCTGTTCATCCCTACACAAAATGATACCCACCAATGAACGCTGCGAAGAAATGAGCAGCTTCTTCATACATAAAGTTGCAAAAATGGATCAAAGCTTCCTCCAAGTTTCAAATCTGCCTACCCTCCTAACCTGCCCTACTATGCTCACTTATGACCAAATGGAACAAAAATATACTAATTATAAACATGAAATCACACAACTGAAAAACGATGCCAATTGGTCTGATTTCAAACTCATGTCTGAAAAAGAAGTCTTCAATATAATTGCAAACGTAAAGCCTACTTCCCACACTATGTTTCCCCTCTCATCCACAATAGTACAAAGTCTCAACCACATCATTGCCCCTTTCTGTACAAAAATCATTGACTCATCTCTCACTTCAGGCTGTGTACCGTACTCCCTCTAACTAGGATAAATCGCACCCATACTTAGAAAACTTTGGGAAGACTCTAACGATCTCAACAACCTCAGACCTATCTCCAATCTCCTGTTCCTAGCCAAAACTATGGAGAAGTGTGTTCTCCAACAACTTAAGAAACATATAGATGAGCTCAACCTCCTAGATACCTTCCAATCAGGGTTCAGAAAAGTCTGGAATCTGGTGTTTTACGGAGGAAACTCAAAATGGGTGTAAGTCACTCCTAGCCTATCGAAGATTGCTCCTTTTATGTAAATGTAAAATACCTTATATAAACCATCAGTGTTAGTCATTCGGGTGAAAAGTAAACACATCTTTAGCCAATACCTTGTATAAGCCATCTATGTTATTCAATTGGGTGAAAACAACTTTAGCATATTTTATCACATCAGGAATTGTGGCAGGAGTAAAATCTGTGAAGATAATTGATCTATTGGAGTACATGGAATCAAAAATCATTAAATATGGACTAATTGGTATGTTTCGGCACGCATCCAAGATGGCCGCGTGAGCAAGGGGCTCCCGAGACCCTCATACCCTCCCGCATATATCCTGTCACTGATCCTGTCAGCTGTCGACAACTCTGGGTAGATGAACTACAGGAGACCTGAAAGCTGAAAACGGCGTCCCGATTGGACCCCGGAGGCCGGAGTTGTGATGTGGTGAAGTTTGTGGCCTGTATTTCCTGGAGGCCCGCGCTAGAGTTGGCATGGTTCCCGGGGTGTAATTGAACAACATCCGCAAGGCTCAGCGAGGGAGCCCGGTCCAGCCACGCTTTCACTTTCGCTTTTGGCACTTGGACCATTCTATAATCGGAAGATGCTTCATCGTTGCTGCGGCTCTCGCCCCTGGGCAGTGTCTGCGTACCCTGGACAATTTATGACGTTTCGTGCCTCGGCCTTGGGGACACTTCATTCTCCCCCCCCCCTCTGCCTGGGCTGATTTGAGTGAATTGCTCGGAGGCCATTTTACAATCTCTGTCTTTTACAGCTGGGCGAATAGGAGACATTGGGAGCATAGCCTGGCATAAAGTCCTTATCTATAGCCTGCTGTATCGGAGACCAGTTCTCCCGGCTTGGACACCGACTGGTGAATGCTCTGAAATGGCGAGCAAACTGGAGAGGGACAAGCAGAAGTTAAAAACCACCAGGAGGGGTGGATATACCCAGTCCAATGTCATGGACCGGTATGCCCAGGTTAAGGGGTCGCCCAGCGGACTTGGCAAGTCGCAGGAGGAAGCGAAGGATTCCTCGGCTCCGGCGACTGAGTTGACTTTGCAGGATGTTATGGCCGCCATTGACGGTATCAGGTCGTCCCTTGGTAAGCAGATGGAGACCCTGGCGCATAAATTGGATACGGTGGCTATTGATGTCAATCTTAACCGCACGGACCTCGCAAACACAAACGAGAAGGTCAAATCGTTAGACATTAAGACATTGAGTCTAACTGATGACGTTGTCGAATTACAGACAGAGATGCGGAACTTGAGGGCCTCGAACGACTCTGTTGTCCGCCGCCTTGAGGACTTTGAAGGGAGGGCCAGAAGGAACAAAGTCCGTGTAATCCGTGTTCCGGAAAAGGCGGAGGAGCAAGCGGCCGATCTTTTCATTGAAAACCTGATCATGAACCATCTAAAGCCCAAGGGACTGAGTAAGTTCTTCACTGTAGAAAGAGCGCACAGAGTTCCTGGTGGAAGACCGAAAGTGGGTGCCCCGAGAGGCCTATTATAGCACAGATTTTTAATTTCCGAGATAGAGATGCTATCCTCCAGACATCTCGAGCAAGTGGACCCCTGAATTTTGAGAACTCAACTATCAGCTTTTATCCGGACTTCACGCAGGCGGTTCGAAAACAAAGACTCCGTTTTCTGGGGGTGAAGAAAAGACTGCGGGACATGGGCCTCAAATATGCTATGTTTTTTCCGGCCAAGCTGAGGATTGAACATAACGAAAGGACCTACTTCTTTGATAAACCCGAAGTGGTGGCCAACTGGCTAGACACTTTGCCAGCCCGGCAGGATTTAGGGGAACCATCTGGTGGGGCTGAAGGCGAACAAATGGCTCAGGAATGAATATCAAATGTCTTGTCTCCGGGGTTGCTACGGTTTCTTCGATTGTATGGTTCTGAACTAGAGTGTAGTTTTGTGCTGACTGTATGGGGAGGTGGGTGGGTTACTGGAGGGTATCTCTCCTCCATAGCTTTCTTTTTGTAGATGTGGGGGCGAAAGGCACACTGCGAGTTGGGGTGGCTTGATGGTCGTAAGCAGGAGTGTAGGGTGGGGGGTGTTGTAACGGGATGCTTGGGGAGGGGAGGTGGGGGGGGTGTTGTTTTTAGGTTTCGTTTTCCAGCAAGGCTTAATATTGCAAGACATTTTCATGGATGTGAAGGACTTGGGGGGGTGGGTTTTCATTCTGTTTCAGGATGGGGGTAGGGGGTTGAGGTTGATGAGTTGGAATGCGAATGGGCTGGGGGACAAGATCAAACGTGGAGTGGTGTTGCAACTTTTGAAGCGACACTCTCCGGATGTAGTTCTGCTTCAAGAAACTCATTTAGTGGGTAATACATGTCACGCTATGAATAGAAAGGGATACCGTCTGGTGGCCCATGCGGGTTTCTCATTTGGGTCCCGGGGGGTTGGAATTCTCATTAAGAACTCTTTTCCATTTGAAGTAGAATCCTCGGTCCTCGATGAGAGGGGCCGCTATGCTGCGGTGTCTGGAAGATGGGAGGGCCGTGTGCTTTCCCTTGTGTCTGTTTATGTTCCTCCTGGCCTGCAATTTACGACTTTTTCTGATCTGGGACGGGTTCTACTAGATCTTCCTGGAGGGTTTCTGATTCTGGGGGGTGACTTCAATGCAGTGTTATCTGGAGAATTAGACAGGCACCCACCTCGGGCTCTCACGGGGGCTCGGGCTTGGTTGCCGGACTTCATTGACACGATGGGCCTAGTGGACAGCTGGAGGTTGCTACACGCTACTCAACGACAAAACACTTTTCACTCTGGTGCCCATGGTAGTCTTTCCAGGATAGACTACATGTTAGTGCCGGCTGCACAGGCGTCCTATATTGCGGTCAGACATATGGCTTGTGGTATTTCTGATCACTCCCCACTTTGGTTTCGTTTGAACTAGCATCTGGATCTGGGGGAAGGGTAGCTCCCATCAGCCCTTGGTATCTTCGAAATCCCAAGACTTGCAGTTCACCGATTATGGCATTGGACCATTATTTTCGAGAGAATGAGGTTTCGGTCTCTTCCTCTGTATCGTTATGGGAGGCTTTTAAGACAGTGATTAGAGGTCAGGCTCTCTCTTTAATTGTCGGTGTTAAGAAACAGAAGGAAGAGGATGTGGTTAGAATGGAATCTGAGATAGCTGCGTTGAAATGGGAATTGGAGCCGGAGGTTACCCCCCTCCAGATTGCATGTCCTGCGATTAAAGCAGTCAGATTATAGAATGTTGGTAACGGATGGTGCGAAGGCTCTTAGTCGTGAACAACAGGGGCGTATTTATGATGTTGGTGATAAAGCTGGTAAATTGATCGCATGTTTGGATAGGAAAGACAGAGCTAGTCGTGTGGTACCCGAAATTGAGATGGAAGACGTAACTCTGGTGACTGATCCGCAAGAAATAGTGGGAAGCTTCGCCAAACATTTTCACACTGTTTACTCTTCTGTGTTGGATAGACCGGAGGAAGATTCATGCTTGTTGTTGCGAGACATCGCGCTCCCGTGTTTGTCTGTAGAGGACCGGGACCTCCTGGATAGTAAGATCACTGCTGACGAAGTGGCACTGGCAAGGCGCTCCGTGAATTCAGGTAAAGCATTGGGTCCCGATGGTCTACCGATTGAGTTATATATATTTACAACAAGGGGTGGTGAGGGACAGAGTCTCTGAATTAAGCAGAAAGCTCTCACCCAGTCAAGAGATCAGGGCTAGATCCAACACCGTTTTTTAGCTCACTGCACCATCCCAGTTTCAGAACCTGGCTGTATGCAAATTAGTCTGTTCCTGTCAAATGGTGGTCTGCTCAATTCAGACACTCTGTTCATCACCACCCCCTTTTGTAAATCGATTTTGGCCACTATAGGTGTGGCAGGGTATACTCAGACATGAGTCCCTTTCTCACTGCTCCATCAGGATTCAAGCAAGCCGGGCCGAAGACGGCTGAAATGCCAGAAACCGGTCCCCGGTAGCTTGTCTCCTTTCTGGTAAAGAATTGGCTTGGTAGTTTAGTCTGCCCTGTTCCCATGATGCACTGGGCCAGGGACAGACTGATTTGCATATAGCCAGGTTCTGAGCTGGGATGGGGCAGTGAGATAAATAACGGTGATGGATCAAGCCCTGATCTTTGGACTGGGTAAGAGTGGTCTGCTCAATTCAGACACTCTGTTCATCACCACCCCCTTTTGTAAATCGATTTTGGCCACTATAGGTGTGGCAGGGTATACTCAGACATGAGTCCCTTTCTCACTGCTCCATCAGGATTCAAGCAAGCCGGGCCGAAGACGGCTGAAATGCCAGAAACCGGTCCCCGGTAGCTTGTCTCCTTTCTGGTAAAGAATTGGCTTGGTAGTTTAGTCTGCCCTGTTCCCATGATGCACTGGGCCAGGGACAGACTGATTTGCATATAGCCAGGTTCTGAGCTGGGATGGGGCAGTGAGATAAATAACGGTGATGGATCAAGCCCTGATCTTAGGACTGGGTAAGAGTGGTCTGCTCAATTCAGACACTCTGTTCATCACCACCCCCTTTTGTAAATCGATTTTGGCCACTATAGGTGTGGCAGGGTATACTCAGACATGAGTCCCTTTCTCACTGCTCCATCAGGATTCAAGCAAGCCGGGCCGAAGACGGCTGAAATGCCAGAAACCGGTCCCCGGTAGCTTGTCTCCTTTCTGGTAAAGAATTGGCTTGGTAGTTTAGTCTGCCCTGTTCCCATGATGCACTGGGCCAGGGACAGACTGATTTGCATATAGCCAGGTTCTGAGCTGGGATGGGGCAGTGAGATAAATAACGGTGATGGATCAAGCCCTGATCTTTGGACTGGGTAAGAGTGGTCTGCTCAATTCAGACACTCTGTTCATCACCACCCCCTTTTGTAAATCGATTGAGTTATATAAGCTGCGACGGGATAGGATTGCCCCGTACCTAAGAGACATGTTTCTGGAGTCCCGGGACCGTGGTCTTCTCCCCCGTAGTCAGAGACTGGCTTCAATAGTCGTAATTCATAAGGAGGGAAAACCGAAGAATAGATGTACCTGGTATCGACCGATTTTTCTGTTGAATTCTGAACCTAAGATTTTAGCTAAGTTGTTGGCCAATAGGCTGGTAAAGGTTATTAGCTATTTGGTACACCCAGACCAGTCTGGCTTTATTCCACACAGAAATACGGCACTTAATCTCAGGCGTCTTCATGGGGTCCTTGCGAGGGCCTCGACGCTACGTGAGCCGGCCATTTTGGCGTCACTGGACGCAACAATGGCGTTCGATACTGTGGAATGGCCGTACCTGTGGGCGGTGCTAACTAAATTCGGTTTTGGTTCTGATTTCATCAGTTGGGTGCGCCTTCTATATGCAGACCCTCTTGCCCAGATCGTAGTTAAAGGTCGCGTATCGGAGCCGTTTTGTCTCGGGCGAGGTACTCGTCAGGGTTGCCCATTATCTCCTCTTTTATTTGCGTTAGCTCTAGAGCCTCTCGTGGCGTGGATCCGCTCAGAACCCTCGATGAGGGGCATTTATTGGTCGCTGCACTTCGAGGATCGTATTTCCTTATATGCGGACGACATTTTTCTGTATTTGACCTCCCCCAAGAAATCACTAAAGGTACTCTGCGATGTTCTGGCCTCCTTTGGAAGAAACTCGGGTTTGGTCATTAATTGGGCAAAATCCTATGTTTACGCACTCAGTGGCGAGATAACGATCTTGCCCCGTAACTGTCCTATCCAAATAGCACAGGAGGGATTTAAATATCTGGGAAAATATATTTCTATTGACCCTATGATTCGTTACGAGAGGAACCTTCTCCCTCCCTTGACTCGATTAAGGCGAGACGTTGAGGGTTGGCAGAAACTTCCATTGTCCATGCTTGAGCAGGCGGCTCTTTTCAAAATGATGTTGCTTCCTCGCTTTCTGTATGCCCTTCAGAACACCCTAGATATTGTTCCGGCTAGATATTTTAGTTTGGTGGAGGATTTGCAGAGGAAGGCAGACCGCGTATTGCACTAGCTAAATTAACGCTCCCATGGTATGATGGGGGCATCGCCCTCCCTGATATCAAGAGATATTATTGGGCGTCACAGTTGGCAGCCATCAACCACGGTATGTATGGACTCGTGTTGAATCCTGGTTTCGCCATGGATAGGTGGTTATTACCTGGTGGCAATTATTATAGAGCGCTATATTCTAAGTCGGTGATGAAGACTTTGACGGGTCCAACTAGAACTGCGGTGCGGGTCTGGTGTGATGCTACCAGTTCCTTAGGGTGGAAGGACCGCTTAACTCAGGCTACCCCACTTTTCGGCTCAGATCGGTTTGGCAAACTGTGGAACACTAAAGGGTTCGACAAGTGGGAACTTATTGGTATCTCCAAGGTCGGAGACATATGGGTGAAAGGACAGGTTAAATCATTTGCGGCCTTGCAGACAGAGTATGAATTGGGAAGGGCGGCATACTTTTGTTATGCCCAGATTAGACATGCTCTGACTTCCGTTTTCTCGAAAGGGTAAAGGATTCTGGAATCTACCCCGTTAGAAGATCGTATCTTGGATGGTCATCTGCCTGATAGCACCATATCCCTAGTGTACAAAAAATTGATTAATGGTAGAGCAGATAATTTATTGCAATTGCGGGATCAATGGACCAGTGATGGCCTCGAGCTTGATGACGAGGATTGGCAGTCGGCAATTTCCTCTCCTAAGGAGGTCGCGATTCCAGCACGATTGAGATTGGTGCAGCTTAAAATATTACATAGAGTATCCGTAACCGGTCCCCGTTTGGTTCAGATGGGGCTATCTGAGATGGGTCTGTGCCGGAGGGGTTGTGGTCAACTGGGGACGTTCCTCCATATCATCTGGGAATGTCGGAAAGTTTCTGATTACTGGAACAGAGTACATGCGGTAATGGAGGAGGTCACGGGTGTGGCCCTCTTACCAGAAGCCAGGAGTTGCCTACTTAATGTCTGGGAGCCTACTGATCATAATGTGGCACAAACCCAGTGGGTGACTCTAGGGGCCATGATTGCCAAACGGAACATTGCACAGTTGTGGGGGTCACAGAAGCCTCCTACTCTTGACTTGTGGGTTAAAAATATGGATTGGTGTATGTTCCGAGAAAAAACAGTGTACTTGGCTTGGGGGCGCCCCCGGAAATGGAACAGGATTTGGGCCTCCTGGAATAGATATAGAGGGGATAAATGTGTACCACCAATTGCCGCGGTCCTTGATGTCCCACTCTCCCCCCCTGACCGCCTTCTTTTATTGAGGACTTTCGATGTTCCTCTGTGTCCTCTCCCCCCTCAATATCTTGTTTATTTGTACAATTTGAAGATATGATGCTCTACCCTTGTACAGTCTTCACTTTCCTATGTAAGGTATATGCCTTGCTTGTTTTTCTCAAATAAAAAGAAATATAAAAAAATATATATGGACTAATTGTGGAGTTCTTTGTGGAATACATTATGGAGTATGCTGTGCGCCCGGTCGGAGTGTAACTTTGCTCCAGTTTTCTGATGTGTGGTCATATGAGCCATCTGGAGCAAGTGGGTTGGCGCTGAGAAGCTTGTGGTTCATGCAGGAAGAGAGTTCAGGAACATGTAAAGGGGTGGCTATATGTAAGTGGATGGGTAATGTAAGTGTTGTAGTGTGCTGCTACATGTTATAAGCAGGTTCGCCTCTGCTGTTATGGTGCTTGGAGACATGCAGAAAGGATGAGGATAACAGATATTAGTTGTTTTCATTTATCCTTTGAACTATAACATAAAAGCTCAGGAAAAGCACATTAGGCCAAATAACGCGACCAAGTTGAATGCGTGTGGAAACTTACTTACATTTCATTCGTACATATATATTTATTATTCATTGATTCGTCAATCCATGAGTTCTACTTACTACCTTAGTTATATTCATTGTTTTCCACTAACCTTAACTTTTTTACTGTTCTGCCCCATATCACTGTGAAAGCTGAAAGTAAGTATATAGGGACACTTAAAGAGCACGGAATAATTAAAACAATTACTGAGCAAACCTTTCACTGGTAGAATAGAAAATGAAATGCCGAAATAGTATTATATTAAATAAGCACTTGTAAATGCAGAAGCAACCATCTATTCCCCACAATAGAGAGAGCTTTGTGAACAGATAAGTATTAAAAAGACAAGGCTTTTAAAGGATTACTCTTTGTGTACCAAGGTCATGCGCACCCTGTCAGACCTGTTTAATCCATGCTTGTTTTATCCAGAAGTCTGATGTAACATGTTTTAACTATATTTGATTGCAAATATTCTGCAGAATAATGTTTATTGGAAAGAATTTTTTTTGCATAAAATGTTTCTTGCATTCTCTAACACATCATGGCAGTATGTAACCTGTAGTCACAACAAACAATCCGATTTTTGCTTTCAGAATGGGTCACAGTCTGACAGGGAGGCCAACATCTTCAGTCACACCTGTGCTTGAAGCTCAAGTGCCAACCTTCTTTGTGATCTAACCTGTTACACCAGAGGAGAAAAGCAAACAAGCTGTTGCTTCACTGCTCCATGACATTGTTCAGATGGCTTGTCTCTTTGCTGAGTTGGCATGACAAAATGCATTTTAGTGTCACTTTATTTGTTCACCTGCTGTAAAGTAAACACGAACCAGAGAAGTTAAGGTTGGTAAGTCACTGCTAGTAAAACGCTATGCACAAGCTACCGATTACAGTTGTTTTTTCCCTTGTTCACATTGATATTCTAGACCACATTGCATAGCATTGGCAAAGTTAATCATTTAAAGAAGACAGAGAATGAAGCTGGTGATAGATTGACCCGTCGTATGTTGAAAGGCTGAGGGGTGGGGTTTCTTGTCTTCCTCATGCTGCAGTTCAATAAAGTTAATGCAGATATGCAGAAAATGGCAGCTGAGTACGAGTGGTACTTGATTGCTTAATAGACACTGTGCACCCTCCATCTTTATCTTTGCCTGCTCATTGTAGCACATATGCATGTCGAACTCCTCCCATGTGCATATGATGAGAGTCTGTGTGCTAGTACATGTATATGTTTGCCACAATGCAAATATGTTCTCCTGTGGAGCTAGGGAGAAACTTTCCCTGCGTTATTGTGCCCACTGCGGAGTCTTCAGACACAGGGTGCCCAGTCTATCAGAGGGAGCTCAATTATGGGTGAAACCAGTGATACCTTTCGTCTCATAAAAAGTTAAGGTACATCTTTGTTGTGAGTCCTTTGTATGGGTGTAACATCCATCTGGGCAGTATTTATGCACCAAATATCGATCAAGCAGGTTACTTTAACTCAATATATGACAACTTGGCAGAGTATGTGCACTTACCAATGACACTGAGAGGTAAGTGTAGAGGAGACTGACACAGATCCCAAACCTGCTGCCTTCATCTTCCATGATTTGAGTGGCAAAGGCAAACTCAAAGTGGAAGCTACAATGGGAGATAGTAGACATATGACGAACCATCAACCTTAAGGTCAGGGGCTATTCCAGTTACTAGAACTTTCATGATTTACATATTAGGCTCAACAGGGTCAATTACTTTAGAGATCTGTAAATCTCCATACCCATGTGGAGTATTTATGCAGGACATTTTCAAGCTACAAATCACCTTCGATATTTCTGCATGGTGGTCAACAGTCTGTCATATAAATTTCCCATTTTAAAATGTTTGGTTTTCCAAGAGAACATATCACAACTGAGATTTATCATGAAAAAGAACACTGTTTAATAAGTGTAGCCCTAAGGAATTGAATCGCCATGCCTTTGTCTTGTCTTATTTTGATTTACTTTGGTTGTGTTACATCTCCCATAAGGATTGCTCATTGTGAATCTTTCTTGAAAGATTTTGGCATTTCTTCTGCCTTGCAGTCCCAGTGACAGAATAACATTCGTGGTGATGGCTTCATGAGTTTTGGACTTTGCTATTCTTTAACATTTTATTACATTTAAAAATGGATTACAGTTCTCTATATGTGGAATTCCTTGTCTCATGAAAGACTACATTCGCACTATAAGCATTTGCTATCAGTTCCAATAGGGTTGTCAGTTCCTGGGGTTTGGTTGGAAAAAATATTATTTCTAAGATGTCTCGGCTGCATAGAGGTGCTCATCTTTCTGTTCTCTTGGTCTTGTTTTGAAGCCTCAAGTGACTGCTTAGCCATGACGTCTCACAATCATGAATCCTTTTGCAGTATCAGAATATCTGAACCACCACCTTGCCTTCCACACACCTGCCAGACAACTCACCCTGGCCTCCGTCTCACGGATCCACAAGACCAGAACCGGAAGATCCTTCTCCTACCTCACCACCAAGACCTGGAATACCCTGCCCCTCCATCTCAGGCAATGTTCATCGTTGACACTGTTCAGGAAGGACCACAAGACCTGGCTCTTTGACTGAACCTCCCCTCCCAAACGGATCAGCGCCCCTCTTCAGTGCCTTAAGACCCTCACGGGTGAGTAGCCGCACTCTACAAACCACAAATTGATTGACTGGCTTGGTACGTTTCGTTGTCTTCCCAATGCGTTCATAAGGGGTTGATTCACAAAGATTTTTTAATGAGAAGTGTCTTAACCCCTTCGATGCTGATGACGAGCTCAGCTCGTCATCAGCTACGGCGCTCGTATGCTGATGACGAGCTGAGCTCGTCATGTAACGCAGGTTTTTTAAAAATCCAGCGCACAGCGGGAAAACCGCTAGCGCGCAAGGGGTTAAATTTACCAGGAGTATGTCGCTCCTACTTATGGGGAAAGAAATGCGGCGACTTGGGCCCATCCTGGGCACTAAACTACTGAATCAGCTAAAGTCAAAGGGGCAGATTTATGTTAACTGGTGCATCCCCAGGGATGCGCCAGTTAACGTGCACCACAGCTCCGCCACCCATGGTGCGCCGCATTTATAATGCGGCGCACCATGGTGCAAAAACGGCACAGATGCGTGACGCATCTGTACCGGAAATGTGGCGCATTGCTGGAGTTGCGTCGCAAGCACGACGCAGCTCCAGCAAGGCTCGGGGGTGCCTCATCTACACAATGCTGCATCAAGACCTACGCCTGCTTCAAGCAGGCGCAGGGTTTTGACGCAGCATTTGCCCTCATAGATTTCACTCAGCCACTTTCAGGAGGCGTTCCTGCGCAGGAACGCCCCCCCCCCTGCACAGGAACGCCTCCTTATGGCGCAGGGCTTTACAACGTGACGCATCTCCTAGATGCGTCACGTTGTAAATGGGGCGCATTGTTTGCGCCGCAGTTGCGTCAAATAAAGTGACGCAATTGAGCCGCAAGGGCATCATAAATCTGCCCCAAACAGCCTAAAGAGCCAGTGGAAAAGTTGCAATGATATAAAATATGAACTACTAAGGACAGAGCCCTAAACAATGACTTCAAAGTGAGCCCAAGCAAAGAAAAGATAAGAAAGGAAAGAGAAAGATTGTCTACAACGACCCAAGAATGCCTCTCTTCCCTCAAATTAGGCGATCACTAAAAGAGTTAAAGGATTTGGAAGCTCTAAAAACATTTGACAATCCTCGCTTAGTGGTACAAGTCGAATGTGAAATTAACGAATTCAGATTAAGAAAAAGCCTCTTGATATCAGGTCTCGCAAACGAGTGTAACATTTTATTGAGTGCAGCAGTGACTTGATTAAACGAAAGCCTTGAGGCACTTGACAAGCAACATTTTGCTCCAGTGTGCCTGTATTAATTTCACTAGACACGAGCCCCGGCACAAAGCGTATGCAAAATTCAAAGATTTACATCTGTGCGTTCAGTGTACATCAGGTTGCAGCAGAAGGTTTCCGCCACCAAACAGCGTTTTCCCCGGGATTTGAAGCACCAGCTGTAAACGCGTTCGGAGAGTCACAGGTCGAATTCCTGAAAGAGGTGACCGGTCGTGGATGAAACAAGGAGCCAGCTGCTAATGGGCATTCATCTGCATATGCATAATGTTTAAATCTGATTAGCATGCGCATTGTGCAGGGACTCTGCTGAAAAAGTGCAGCATATTGTTTATTGCTGCTTGGGTCGTGTTCATCAGTAATTTACTGTTTACACAGGGCCACTCTCCACACAACAAAAACAACTTTCCCAGGGAGAATGTTCACGGAACCTCATAGGTAATGATGATTTGAAAGGCCAGCAGTGAGCTGTGCAGATAAAGTGGAATGCCTTTGTACATTCAGCGCCCTCTGAACAAATGGGTGTGAGTGTTCAGTGATTAAGTGTATTCTCACAGGTTTCTGAATAGCCATTGGCATTTATTTTCTGAATGCTTGTCAACCTGGCTCTTTCTCTAGACATATAGGCCTAGATATCCGAAAAATTTGCGTCGAGTTTCCATTACTTTTTTTGAGGCAGACCCAATCCAGATTGGTATTTACAAATGAGGAAATTGCCTTTGCACATTTTGGAATATTTACAAGCCCCTTGCACCCATGGCGAGTCCTTTTTTTTTTTAGGCTCCGGTGGCGCACAGTGCAGGCCCATATCTACAAGGCCACGCAAAGCCCCTCTGTGGTACTTTTCATGACCTTGCAGATAAGGTGTAAAGCCACGCAGCACAAGTTGCTCCGTTGCCTTACATTGCGGCAGGGAGGCGTGCCAGGGTGTTGCTGTGGGTGCTTCCACGCAACACCCATGGGTTTTGACACTGCCCCAGATTTACAACATAGTGTGTATCTGGGGCAGTGCCAAAAACGTATGCCTTCCAGAGCAGAGCAGGCATAACGAGAAGTAATGTAAACATTTCTCCTCATGTTTTCCTCTTTCCACGTGTGCTGCATTTTGCAGCACACATATTACGAGGAAAATGCCTATTGTGATTGTTTTTGTGCATGAAGGTGCCCCTTCCTGCACAAAAACAATCATGACAGCAACACAGACACCCTTGCATCATGGTGCGAGGATACACGCGTTGGCGCACAGCTGCATTTTTTGCGCCAGGCATAGCTGGAAGGATAGGAATGCACCATATCTTGTAAATACGGTGCATTTCTGTCCTTTCGAATTGGTGTAGGGCAGCGCTGCACAAGGACTTGCGGCGCTGTCCTATGCCAGGTCATTGAAAATATGCTGCACAGTTTTTGTTCAGGAAGGGAATACTTCCTGCACAAAAACTATGCTGTCCACAATGCAGACACCCTGGCACAATAGCGCATGGGTGCTTGCATTGAGGCATGACTGCGTGCACCAACATAGAGAGAGAGCAGAATTGCAACACAGCACAGTAACTTTGCTTGCTGCCCTACGTTGCGTGAAACCTTTGTAACTCTGTGCCTTAATCTGTGCTTTAAACTCAGTGTTGCTCTACTTTAGGATAGTATAAATCTGCCAGCACGCTATTTCTTTGCAACACACCCAATCGGGAGCAGAATACAGGGGTTGCGTAGAACTAGATGCACATAACTCTCATTAAAATAATGAGGATCGAATCACCAGTGTACCTTTTTGAGCACAATAGGGAACCAAGAGACAGGTGCCTACACAAAACACTAGACCCACGTCTCTGCATTTGGATTTTTGAATGTCCTGGCATTTCAACCCCAATCCTTCCCACAGAAATATGGATCACAATTCTTCAAAAAGTGCCTCATGGTTAAAGTGACATAGGGAGGTGATGGTAGTGGGCAGTGTCCCTCACACAGTGGAAGGTGTGTGTTGTGGACAGTTTCTAGTTTGTGATGGGTCACTGACTATCCTTGTCAGCCAGTAACTATTCAGTTGCTAGGAGAGTGCAGGAGTATGGATACATGAACTGATGAAGTGGTCGCAGGGCAAAAGCCCCTGTACCAGTTCCTTTCCCGTGAAATTTGCAAGAATGCTCAACATTGACATTGACATTGCAGTTCGACAAGTTATTCGTGAATTGCTATGTTACTTCGATACACAGGAATTTGAGATTTTGCCTTAACAACGTCTGTCACTTTAAACTTTAAGCAGTCAAGAACATTTCGTTTCAGAAATCACAGAATGTATTTGGATGAAAACGGGCTTCCCTTTAAACCTTTTTATGAGCCAACATAATAATTCACTATGGCCATCTTCCCTATTGGGGTGTAATCTAAACACAAATTGCTCACCTGACAAATACCAATACTACTGTAGGGTACGGTATTTACCTGATGTGCTATTTGCTTCCATTCTGATTTAAGGGCCTCACAATGCACTATTTGCCACCATGATCTGCACAAGGTTTCTACCTGGGTAAGAAAATCCAATGAAAACTTTCTCCTGGAGTTGGTGCCTGAAAGAAGATTAACACATTCACTTTAAAATGAGGGCTTTGTATTTTAAACTTTAACGATCTGATTGACAAAAAATGTTCAGCTGTTCGTCGAAGACTTTCACCTACTATTTGCATAGGATAACTAGTCCTATGTATGAAATAATGTGCATAGTGATAACAGAAATACATTTCTTTGTAGTTTGTTGAATGCAAATATAGGTCTTTATTATTCAAAGTCGCATATGCCTGGAAGTAATTTTTTAACAGTCTCAATGTCCCAATCATTTGAAAGAGAACCAGATATAATAACATCATTGTTAAACTTAGTTAAGGATGACCCACGGAAATCCTTTGCACTGATAAATGTTTATATTACCCCAGATGCATGTTTTAATGTAGGTTTAAAAATGATTTTTTCTTTCATACAGAATCTTCTTGACTCCGAGTCCCCCCCTCACATTTTGTTATTAGGGGACTTCAATTGTAAAATTTCAAACTATTGCCTCGAATTGTTCAGGAATAAATTCAAGGAGGAATCACTTCAGATACCGCGAGCCCTATTCCCTGGGAACATCAAGACCAATAAGAGAGGGAAATTGCTCCTGGAGGGAATATTAAAGGTTGACAGTATAATAATAAATGGAAGGCTCCCCTCGGACATTCCGGCTAATTTCACACATAAAAGTAAAAACAGTGAATCTATACTCGATTATGTGGTAGCAGGCAACACCCTTTTCTATCTCCTGAAAGATCTGTCAGTATGTAACACAGAACATAGTGACCATAAGGTATTGGTCCTTAGTGTAAACTTCAACCCCCCCCCTGTGGATACATGGTACATAAACAGTGATCTGGTCAATTTTGGAGCCAATTCTGGGAGATGTTACTGGAACATTGGGGCCATTAGGAGTTTGGTGAATATTTTGGAGTCCACTGTGGAGAATTTTTTTCAATGGGAAGGAAATGAACTACTATGCTTCTGCAATTTTTTTAAAGTAGTAATTTCTATAGCAAAAAAATTGTATCCTGCAAAAAAAAAACAAAGTAATCCCAAACTGCCTTCGGTATTTAAATATTGAAATAAATAAATTGGTTAGGGAGCAATATCTATTTTACTCCCCTGAAAGATACCATAAAATAGTTCTTTTAAGAAGAAGAAAAACGAGGATGAAGGCTAGATTGAAGAGAGAGAACGAAGATTCCCTGTGGATTAAACTTTGGGAAGCTACCTATAGGGGACAAGCTAGGTTATTCTGGTCGATAATTGGTGAGGGTTGTGGCCTAAGATCTAGACCTTCACCAATCTCTATAGATGAGCAGATTTGGGTCGAATACATCAAGCAATTATATAGTAGTAATGGTTTGCTCCGTGAAAATGATACACTATATGAGGATAATCATCCTTATGACCCACCGTCCGAAAAGGACATTGAACTAGCCATTAAGAGCTTGCGTTCTTCGGGCGCGATGGGTCCGGATGAGCTCCCCATCTCGGTGATAAAACAACAGAGTGTGCATTGGAGTAAAATTCTCTTTCCTGTTTTTAAATTCTGTTTTGCTAGTGGAACTGTTTTACCATCCTGGAAAGGGAGCATCTTAGTCCCCCTCTTCAAGAAAGGAGCTAGAGACTTGCCACAAAACTACCGTCAAATCGCTCTTTTAGATGCTACAGGCAAGGTTTTCGCAAAATGCCTTCTTAACTCGATTAATGACTGGGTGCTTAAGGCTGAAATCTTAGCCCATGAACAGACTGGGATTAGGCAAAAGTACGGCACTCTAGATAATCTGACTGAATTGCAGGTCATTATAGAGAAATATGTCAAGGTTCGTGGAGGGGGAGTTTACGGCGTCTTTATCGACTTCTCCACAGCCTTTGATAAAGTGGATAGATCCTTGCTGTGGAGAAAGGTATTTGCTTTAGGAATGCCACCTATTCTCATTAATTTAGTTCGAGCCTTGCACTCAGACACCTGGTGCAGAGTATTGATGGGCGGGGAAAGAGAGTTATCTAGAGTAATTTCCACAACAAACGGTTTAAAACAGGGTTGCCTATTGGCTCCTCTGGTATTTTCCTTGTAATTAGCTGATCTTCCCCTGGTTTTATCTGCAAGCAAAGGTATAGTTCTGATCTTGGGTGGTGCCCCAATTGCATGCCTAATGTATGCAGACGATATTCTGATTCTGGATCTCACACCGAAAGGTCTGAATAGTCGCCTGCATGCCTTATATGAATATGCGGAGGAACATCATTTAAAGATAAATATTGCAAAAAGTAAAGTTATGTGCTTGACAGGGAGGAAAAAGTCAAAATATGCAAACTTTCACTGGTCTGTAGGGGGACAAAGACTAGATGTAGTACAATCTTACATTTTCCTTGGAAAAATAGTTACTTGTAATTTAAGTGAAAAAGCACATATTGCTAATAATACACGGAAAGCTATTGCCCAAGGGAAGAGTTTGATCACACTCTATAAGGCTGCTTTTAGAAGGCATTTTGCGACATTGCTGGAGGTATATCGAGCAAAAATTCCATCATCATTACTTTATGGCATGGAAATAGTTGACATGAAAAGTTGGAGCTTCATGAATGCAACGGAAGGCAAAATTCTACGTAGTCTTGCGTCTGTTAATACAGCAAGCTCAACAGCCGCCCTTAGACAGGAATTCGGTCTACGTAGTAGCTGGGTTCAAGGCTTATCGGGAATTGTGTGTTGGGTTTATAACCTGGCAAAGGGAGATCCTGGCACTTTAAGGTACCTTATAAAAACTGAGTTATTGGGAAATGTTAATGAACACTCGCTCATTGTAAAGAATGTTTGAATTGCTGCCGATCTTTTGCAATTGGATGAATCAGTTCTATTCACTCTATCGGCATATCAGCTGAAATCTACTCTGAAGTTGGCCTCCTGGGAATTAGGTTTTAGATTGGATAGGGAGGCTTGTATGGGGAAGAAAGGTATTACCCTAGCCATAGACTCTTGTCTAATGAGGAAAGCCCAACCATAAGTTGTTTGGAATCTCCCTCACGGAGTCCGGTGTTTACTGTTTTTATTGAGGCAGGATTTACTTCCTTTAAACTCTCTAATGTCCAGATGGTATGGCACCTCATCATTATGTGACTTCTGTAATAGCAATATTCAGGATATGCATCATGTTATCTTTGTGTGTCCGGCCCTAATGGTACATAGGCGTAAGTGGTTAAAACCTATTTGTCTTCAATTGAGCATTCTTTCAGCTACTACCTTCCTTGCTGCTATTCACAACCCTCCAAATGAAATGTTCTGTTTTAAATTGTATAATTTCTTTTAATGTTTCTTAGCGATATATTAGAAGGTTACAAATGTCTATTTATGTCTAAACCGTCTATTTTTCGTTGTATCGTGCTCAGGATTATATGTTATTGTATTAAATTTGTTAATTCTTTTATGTGGGTCTCATATGAGTTCCAAAATCATAAGTAAATAAACTTGAAACTTGAAACTATAACATCATTCATTTAAACTTTTTTCACATAAGGCAATTGCAATGTCTCAGTACGGTGTATAATCTGATACATCACCTTTTCCTAGGCCATGCCCTTGGGCACAGGATAAACTGTAATGTTTGCAGCATAGAAACATCTCTGGGATCTCTGGGATGAATCATGATGGTCTAGATCATAAATCACAGGTGATACAATTGTTCTTGCTAGGAGAAAAAGTCAGTTGAAAAGCAGTAAAACAATGTATTTCGTTCAACAACCACAAGATGAGAAGAAAAGTTTCTATATTGATCCAGGCCCACAGAAGAATCATGTATTTGTCATGAAACCATTGACAGGCATGAAGCTGTCTTTGGCGAGGAATGACTGTGAAAGAGGTTGAAAAGTCTTCCAAAAATATCCAGAGTAATTTTCAGCATTGTTGGTCCCATTTCAAGGGACCATTTCAAATGGGGTAGCATTAGGTGGTATTTTGTATTATACCATGGAATTACATTGGACAGTATCCACTGTCATATCAGCAGCATCATCTGTGTATGTTAAACTCAGTGTTCTGCATAGAGGGCTGAGCAAAACATCCCCAGATTGGAAATCGAGCTAGAAATGTTACTGCTTTGTTCAGGGGGTGTGATATTCAGAGCAGGGAGAGGTTGGAAGGCACTACTTTGAATCCTTTTTGGTGTCTGCTGTGGCTGACTGTAAAGGACTAGCCACAGAGTGTTTTTAAACGTTGTAATAGGTACTGATCTGTTTTTTTCTTGATCCAGGCAGAGGAAGCAGGATAACAGTTATGTTGCTCTTTACCACATGGACAGTGACAAGTGGTCTGTAAGGTGATTCAAAAGCATGTGTATTGTGGATTTTATCCCACACTGGGTCCCAAACTTTGGGAACCCACCCACCTAATCAGCAGCAGCAATGATCTTCTCTTCATAGGTAGCGGCGTAAGAGTGGTTTGTATTTTACAGCTTGCCTCTGACTTCTTGGATACTCTGTAAAACATTTAAACTTTTCTATATACATCCAACAACTTCCCAGATGTATCTAAGAAGCACATACATAGGAACTCGGAAGAGAACCTCTTATGGAGTGCATCCCCCAAATACTCATCTATGTATGTTATTCAGTGGTCTCTGAACTCTGTAGAGATTATAATACCTTCTAAGACCTGAACACCCTAGCAGTAAAAGCTTGTTAAGTCATTCCATTGGCATTTCAATTCAACAATTCAACAAGTTGCTTAATTGCATATAAACATCCAGAGCAGACATTGAGCTCTAAAACTTGGAGGCAAATGCAGGACCGATATCTGAATGAAATGAATGAACTTCCCCCATCAACCCTTGGCACTGCAAATCTTTTAAGACTGCTGAAACGTTTGCATTTCTCTAAGGCCAAATCCATAGAAATCAAGAACATGAATCAATAGCTACCATAATGTATTTATATTGGTTAGCTGAATTTAAGGGACCGATGTGATCCAAATAATTTACCTCGTAGGGTATATTTGAGATCATCAATGGAGTTGCATTGGGTCTTTTAACCCCCTGGAGGGTTTAAATTGCTGATGAATATTATACTGTCTAGCATAGTCCCTAGTTTGTTGTTTATAGATTGGGCCACCAGTAATGTTGCTGTAGCATGGCTACTGTTGCATTCATTTATTCTTGAGTGCGCAGAGGCCAACTCTTCATGTGATTCTTGATTCATTTTAATCTATACAGATCATTAGCTCCCACTCTAGGTATGGTGACTACCAGAATGTTTTTTCTGAGTTAAGGGTTTAGGAGTACTTAGGAGGAAAACTAGCCGGAGGTTTCCTAGATTGTTTAGTTGCATTTATGGCTGTGTCGATCTTTGTTTGAGATGTAGATAAGACTCCTACTCAGACAGTCTGTATAGCAGCTATTGTCACTTGGTCAGCTTCCCAGTTCTCTTTAGCGTGAATACCACTACGCTGATATCCCAAAGTGTGCCACACATGGACTAATGGAAGCTTGTCTTGTAAGACAGTTACCGTTCCTCAAAGCTGTTTTTTTTATAGGCTTTCCCTTTGAGTCTTTAAATTCATTAAATCGCCAATGTTGCAAATCAGCATTGTAACCTTGCACAAAGAAAGCTAAGTCGAACACAACGAGTGTGGGAACTGATGAGTCGGTCCTCTGTAATGCAAGTAGCAGGGCATGTAATTCTGCAGGTTGTGGAATGCTATCACCCAAAAGTTTGGAGTTTGTGCATTGTGGAATGAATTCACCATCCTTCACTACACCTTGTGCAGCACATAGGCTGCGGCACACTTACATTTGGATCCTACTACAGGTTGGGCATAGCCATCTGTGTAGAAGTCAGAACAGTATTCTGTTCATATTGGAGAAAAGCTTCTGTATGAAGAGAGGGATCATACTGAAACTTTACATCCAATGCACATAAAGAAGAGGCCCACTGCACCCCTCTTGGGTGTAGGGCACGAGCATTGGGAATGCTTGCCTTTCTGGCTGCCTCGAGTGTTGGTAGAGAGAAACAATAATGGCATGTTTTCCCTGAACCAAAGAAAGCTGTTTTCACAGCCATCAGGGTTTTTTCAATAGAATCAAATTGTGTGTAAGCCAGGGAATACAGGTGACACTTGCAGGCAATGGGGATAGTCTGTCCTTCATTGTAGACCACATAGGTGTAACCATAGTGACTAGGCATGACTCTGATAACTAGGTTGGTTTTATTATCACTAGTTTGTACATATTTTGTCCAAAGTATGTCTGCTTGTACAGAACGCAAGATAGCAGTATGTGCGTTTAGCCAATGTTTAGAGGAAAACTTGGGGGAAATCAGGTCATACAGAGGTTTTACTCTTTCTGCGTAGCAAATAAGTCTGTCCAAATTTAAGAAAGCCCAAAGAGGATGCAACACTTTTAGTGTGTCGGAAAGCTGCAATGCAGCGTACTTCTGGAGGTAGTCCCGAGGGAGACCCTTGCCCTCACTGCATAGGGAGGCAACATTCAATTGTTAGACGGACCGGGAGGGTCGGCCGAGTATAAGGGGAGAGGTCTCCAGGGAGAGCCGTCTCCAGCGATCGTACAGACAAGTAACTTCCCCCCCACAGACGGACACCACACAAGGATAAGGTTAAACGATACTTTATCAGCAATTCTTTGAGTACGGCCAAATGATACAAGGAGGTCTGGACTCAGGGGTCCCCTCGGTTCTAGTCTCTGGTTTGGGGAGGGGGTAGCGGGACAGTCTTGTTACCAAATGGGTGGATGGATAGCTCTCAATCCTCGAGCTCGGCGTTCTAGATGGTCGGGCCGCGGCGGAGCCAGCAGGTCCCGAGATGGTTGAAGGTAGCGACGGTCCGCGGCGGAGCCAGCAGGTCCCAATGGAGATGGAGGTACAAACGGTCCGCGGCCACGCCAGCAGGTCCCGACGACGATGAAGGTTTACGAAGGTTGCGGCAGCGCCAGCAGGCAGGACGATAGTTCACAAAGTAGGGCTACGGCAGCGCCAGTAGTCCGTCTAGGATGAGTTCTTCTCTGCGTCTCTCGACTCCAGGATACAACTGCCCTCCTGCTCTGGAGCTGCCTCAGTTATAGGGCCGTTGCCCTTTGATGTCCGGACCCTCGCACTTGGAGGTCGGGGGGTCCAGGATGAGGGAGTTCAGACACCCAGCAGGGGGGTGGAGCCGGCGCCCGGGGAGGCTGGGGGCGAGCGGTACCTGGCGGGGGAGAGCCATCGACACCTCTTTCTCCCATTGACCTGCCAAGTAGTCCGCTCACCTCCTGGGTGGATGGTGGTGCCGGGATGTCTGAGGCCTGGCCAGGCCCAGGGTTAGGGTCGATCGGAGGCCACGCGGCCTCGTGGTGCATTGTCCAAGATGGCGCCCAGGTCGGCCGCGCGGGCCAGTAGTGGATCGGGCCCAAGAGGTCGAGATGTTCAGAGGCAGGGGTCCCGGAGGGGACGGAAAACGTGAAGTGGTGGTGTGTAACACTTGAGGGACCGGGCTCGGGCCTGGTCGGGCAGAGGGGGAGCGGGCCCTTCATGTGGCCTGTCCAACATGCGTCCCCCCCAGCTGAAGGCGGGGAGAGTCACCCATCCTCTTGGGGACTCTCCTCGTCGAGGCGGAAAAAGCGTGACAGGCCATCCGCGTTGGCGTGGTCTTGTCCAGGTCGATGTTCCACAGTGAAGTCCATCCCCTGTAGGGAGATGGACCAACGTAGTAGTTTTGGGTTCTCCCCCCGCATCTGCATCAGCCACTGCAGGGGTCGATGGTCGGTCTGTGTGTGTGCCAAAAAGATAGGGCCGGAGCTTTTTGAGGGCCCATACCACGGCGAAGGCCTCCCTCTCGATGGTGCTCCAGCGTTGTTCTCGAGGCAGGAGTCGCCGGCTGATGAAGGCCACTGGCTGATCAAGGCCTTCGGGGTTCACTTGATACAGGACCGCCCCAATGCCGTGGTCGGAGGCATCCGTCTGGACGACGAATTCCCGGCTGTAGTCGGGGGCCTGGAGCACAGGGGCGGAGCACATGGCGGCCTTCAGTTGTTCGAAGGCTGTTTGACAATCTGGGGTCCAGTTGACCTTCTGTGGTTGATTTTTGGACGTGAGTTCTGTGAGGGGCCCCACTATGCTACCATAGTCCTTCACGAACCGTCGGTAATAGCCCGTGAGTCCCAGAAAGGCGCGTACCTCGGTCTGGGTGATGGGGGGCTGCCAGGACTGGATGGCGGCGATCTTGAGCTGTAGAGGGGCCACCAGGCCGCTTCCCACCTGGTGTCCGAGGTAGGTCACGGACCCCTGACCAATCTGGCATTTGCTGGCCTTGATCGTGAGGCCAGCTCGCTGAAGGGCCTGTAGCACCTCTCGGAGGTGGTGGAGGTGGTCGGACCAGTGGTGGCTGTATACAGCGATGTCGTCTAGGTAGGCGGCACTGAATCCTTCGAGTCCGGCCAAGACCTGATTAACGAGTCGCTGAAACGTTGCTGGGGCATTCTTCATGCCGAAGGGCATGACTTTGAAATGATAATGGCCGTCAGGAGTGGAAAACGCAGATCGTTCTTGGGCCCGGGGTGTGAGGCCGATCTGCCAGTAGCCCGCCGTCAGGTCGAAAATGCTGAGGTAGCGGGCAGCTCCCATGCGGTCGATTAGCTCATCTGCCCGGGGGATGGGATGTGCGTCTGTTCTGGTGACCGCATTCAAGCCCCGGTAGTCGACGCAGAACCGGAGTTCCGGTGTGGTGCCGGGGGTGGCTGCTTTGGGGACCAGTACTACTGGGCTGGCCCAGGGGCTGTCTGAGGGCTCAATGACCCCGAGCGTGAGCATCTTGGTTACTTCTTCTTGAATGCAGGCCCGTACCCGATCTGGCACGCGGTAGGCCCGGTGGCGGATAGGGGGGCTGTCCCCCGTGTCCACGTCGTGCACACACCAGGAGGTGACACCTGGGGTGAGGGAGAACAGGCTGGCGAACTGCAGCAGGAGGTCTCGACATTCTTGGCATTGTCCCAGGGTGAGGGCCTCCGAGAGTCGGACCCCGTCCACGGAGCCGTCTTTCTCCCGAGTCCGTAGGAGGTCGGGGAGGGGTTCGGAGTCTTCTTCGGCTCCATTGTCTGTGGCCATCAGGAGGCTGAGTTCTGAACGCACGAAATGGGGTTTCAGTCTATTAGCGTGGAGGACCCGGAGGGGGTTCCGTGAAGATTCCATGTCGATGAGATAGGTGACAGGGCCCTTGCGCTCAACTACTTTGAAGGGCCCCGTCCACTTGTCTTGCAGGGCGCATGGTTCGGTGGGGGACATCACCCATACTTGTTGGACGGGTTCAAATTCGATGGAGGAGGCATTTTGGTCATACCACTTTTTCATGTCCTCTTGACTGGCCTCCAAGTTTGCTTTTGCCAGCTCTCTGAACCGTCGGGTCTGGTTGCGGAGGGTTAGGAGGTATTTGAAGACATCTGGAGGGTTCTTTAGAGGGGGCATTTCCCAGCCTTCCTTGACTAGGCTGAGCGGCCCCCGTACGGGGTGTCCATACAACAGTTCAAACGGGCTGAAGCCGAGGGACTTCTGGGGGACTTCTCGATATGCGAAGAGGAGGCACGGCAGTAGCACATCCCACTGGCGACGGAGGGGCTCTTCCAACCCCCCAATCATCCCTTTGAGCGTGCGGTTGAACCGCTCAACGAGTCCGTTTCCTTGAGGGTGATAGGGGGTCGTGAATCGGTAGGTGACTCCACACTGTTGCCAGAGGGACTTCATATATTTTGAAATAAAGTTCGTGCCTCTGTCGCTGACGACTTCTCGGGGGAAGCCCACACGGGAGAAGATCCCCATCAGGGCCCGGCCGACTACCGGGGCTGTCACAGTTCGCAGGGGAACAGCCTCGGGGTAGCGGGTGGCGTGGTCCACCAGTACCAGGATGAACCGATGTCCTTGTGCTGTGCGGGGGTCCAGGGGCCCCACAATGTCTATCCCGACCCTCTCGAACGGGGTGGTGACCACTGGAAATGGTTGCAGGGGGGCTTTTAGTTTGCGGCCGCTCATCCCACCGCTGCCACCAATGTTAGACGGACCGGGAGGGTCGGCCGAGTATAAGGGGAGAGGTCTCCAGGGAGAGCCGTCTCCAGCGATCGTACAGACAAGTAACTTCCCCCCCACAGACGGACACCACACAAGGATAAGGTTAAACGATACTTTATCAGCAATTCTTTGAGTACGGCCAAATGATACAAGGAGGTCTGGACTCAGGGGTCCCCTCGGTTCTAGTCTCTGGTTTGGGGAGGGGGTAGCGGGACAGTCTTGTTACCAAATGGGTGGATGGATAGCTCTCAATCCTCGAGCTCGGCGTTCTAGATGGTCGGGCCGCGGCGGAGCCAGCAGGTCCCGAGATGGTTGAAGGTAGCGACGGTCCGCGGCGGAGCCAGCAGGTCCCGATGGAGATGGAGGTACAAACGGTCCGCGGCCACGCCAGCAGGTCCCGACGACGATGAAGGTTTACGAAGGTTGCGGCAGCGCCAGCAGGCAGGACGATAGTTCACAAAGTAGGGCTACGGCAGCGCCAGTAGTCCGTCTAGGATGAGTTCTTCTCTGCGTCTCTCGACTCCAGGATACAACTGCCCTCCTGCTCTGGAGCTGCCTCAGTTATAGGGCCGTTGCCCTTTGATGTCCGGACCCTCGCACTTGGAGGTCGGGGGGTCCAGGATGAGGGAGTTCAGACACCCAGCAGGGGGGTGGAGCCGGTGCCCGGGGAGGCTGGGGGCGAGCGGTACCTGGCGGGGGAGAGCCATCGACACCTCTTTCTCCCATTGACCTGCCAAGTAGTCCGCTCACCTCCTGGGTGGATGGTGGTGCCGGGATGTCTGAGGCCTGGCCAGGCCCAGGGTTAGGGTCGATCGGAGGCCACGCGGCCTCGTGGTGCATTGTCCAAGATGGCGCCCAGGTCGGCCGCGCGGGCCAGTAGTGGATCGGGCCCAAGAGGTCAAGATGTTCAGAGGCAGGGGTCCCGGAGGGGATGGAAAACGTGAAGTGGTGGTGTGTAACACTTGAGGGACCGGGCTCGGGCCTGGTCGGGCAGAGGGGGAGCGGGCCCTTCATGTGGCCTGTCCAACATCAATGTATTAAAATTAGTCTTTCTAACAATGTGATTTTAACATAGTCACTACTCTGTCTACCATGGTAAGGTGTAGATGTAAGTCATCATCAATTAAGTAGATATCATCAATGTATGACAATACCTCAGAATCTGGCTGTAGGATCTCCGTGATTCACGCTGTAAACAAGTAGGACTATTCTTATAGCCCATAGGCAAATTCTGGAATGTAAACTGAACTTCATCGAAACTAAGAGCGATTAGATACTCACTTTCAGGCTTTATATTCTGACTGAAATACCCATTAAAAATATCCAAAGTCATTTTGTATTTTTTCTGAACCAGGTTTGTCATTAGGCCTCTGCTGTGTGCATTTTGTACTGCATATGTTCATGTGTGCGAATTTAAATTTCTATAATCTAAGACTATTCTATAAGAGCCATCTGGATTGGAGATTGGGAAAAAGGGGTGTGTTTATAGATGGAAGACAAGGCGCTAATATGCCTTGATACTGCAATTGGTGTAATACTGCTTTAATAGCACATTTTGCTACTGGTTTTGAAAGGTACATGGTTGTTAACTGCAACTGCTTCCATGCTCTGACGAATATCGCCAGAACTGAAGCTTCTACCTTTTTGTTACTGCATAAATGCTTTACACATTGCAGTTAAGCCTGTTTGCTCTGTACCATAATTAATTACCAGGTTTTGTCAAAGGCAGATTAGCCTGAGAAAATGTTCATATATTTGGTTACTTTATTGAAAATGCCTCCCTTCCCTACTCTTTGCAGCAGTTGCTATTGCTTCGGACGACAAAAAGGCCTTATACAGAGTCACTTGGCCTTATCTTCAAGCAGTTCTATGCTGTTATTATCTGGGAGACTGTTTCTCCAAAATGATAATGGCCCTATATCATAAACCTATGTCAAGAATAAAGATGAATGGCTTTAATTCTGCACCTTTTGTGTTGCAACAAGGTACATGTCAGATCTGTCCCGTATCTCCCCTTCTTCTCATTGTCATTGATCTACTTCTCCATGTGTTGAATAACTCTCCTGATATCAAGGGATTTCATTTTTAGAATACCTGCCTCAAAACAGCAACTTATACAAATGACATCTTTATTTTTTTTAAAGATCTCGATTCTGATATTCCTACTCTTCTTGGTGCTATAGAGACCTTCTCTAAATTTTCAGGCTATTCACTGAATTTCGATAAAACAGAATTCTTACCACAAAAAGATACACTGTCTTCCTTCCTGTGCAGGGAATTCTTAGTCTCTATGGCAATCAAAATATATAAAATACCTTGGTACTTGATTTAGCCGGGACCTTCCTGATGCAATATAATACAATGAACAAAAAGCATTAGATAAAATGCTAGATATGTTAACAGCGTGCTAGCCTAAATATATCTCATGCTGGGAATCGGATGGAATCTTTTAAAATGATGATTTCTCCATTAATAAACTTTCTGGCGAGCATTCATCCAGTTTATCTTTCTCACGCATTCTTTTCTACTTTAGATAGTATAACTTCCTCTGTTCTGTAGAGTAACAAAAAGCCTTGAATCATCTATAATACGCTATGTCTGAACTATGGTGCAGGCAGATATCGGCTTCCTAAATGGGTTATCAGGCATCTTTTCTGGGGGCTCATGGTGCCTGTTGGTTTTATGGGAACCCAAACAAAGAACCTCCTTGGCTGCTTATTGAACAACATTTATAATTCCCTTACACGATTACGGCCGCTTTTAGTATAACATATTTAACTCTGGCTCAAATCATTTTGGACACTATAAAGGCCTTGAAAATAGACAAGCATCTTGTTGGTGATTTCTCTAACTTTAAACATAAACCCTATGGCGCAACAAAAACTGAGATGTTATTCTCTGCCTCAATTGGTGCTATGTGGGCACGTAAAGGTATTAATGTGATTTTTGATCTCTACTCTGATACAGGTCTACTGCCTTTCATAATTCTTCAAAGTAAATCCTCTTTATCCCCTTTGGACTTTTACAAGTTCTTGAAATTTATAGCTAGCATCTCCAAATAGGGTCCACTCCCAAAATAGGGCTCTGTGTTGCAGTTGGAACTTTTACATTACTAAACTTGGCCTCCTCCCTGCCCCAATTTAGCTTGTATTGACCTCTGTTTCCATTCTCTGATACCAGAAGTTGCCAAGAGAATTTTCAATGTCCCACAAGAAACCTCAGCAATCAGGGTTTTTACCTAGATGGCTCTGGATGTCCCAACTGACTGGGAAATAGTAAGGGAGTGTTGAGAGGCCAAAGCAAAGCCCTGCGTCTTGACGTACCAACCACTTCGGTCTAGACATCAGGCTTCGGGGGCATAGTAACTTCTAACTACACCATTTGGAGTAACCTCAGGAAAGTCTGCAATTTTATGAGAAGTGATAGATTCCCAGAGAGTACTCAACTGTGTGGGAATAATAATAGTTTGCCCAGCCTTAGACTCTGCTTTACCTGCGATCCATTGGATCTTTCAATCCACTCATAGCTGGCATATATTTTCACAATATTTTGCTGTAAAAACCACTGTCCTCAGATAAAGTTCTGCTAAATCTGAGCTTTCACTTCCTTTTCTCTGTTGAGTTTCTATATGGTTACCCAGGACTGCAGCAGCCCCAGGGTATGTTCAAGGAGTGGTACTGAAGTAGGTTCCGTACAGTATTCTCTGGTTGATTAACAGAGACTCAGGTGGTTAGGGTATCTGCTAAGTCCGGACTGGCCATAGTGGTCATTGGGCATTTCCCCGGGAGGCTGGAAGGGTGGGGGCCAGTTTTGCATCAGTGGGAACCAGTTTTGTTACTGGGGGCCGGTTTTGCAGCAGTCCTGCAATATCATCCCCCAGTAACAAAAGCAGCAATGCTTCACACTTGGTCTGACAAAATTGTCAGGGCTGATTTGAGTTCTCAATCCAGCCGGGGTAGCTGCCTCTTGTTGATGGACGTCATACGTTAATCTCTGGTTAATTTACAGTGCCTCAAGTTGTAGGGCTTCTAATGCTCAGATGACCCTCCGATGTTATTGTTTGGTTATCTAGCCATGTCTCCAGGGGTTAGGTTTCTGTTGCTTCAAAGCGTACTTCTTTTAGTATTTACTGGCTATTTAACTGTGCTTCCAGGGTTTGGAGCGCTGTTGCTTCTGGGTTCTCCCCATTATAGTACTGCCTAAAGACAGTTTCCTCAGGTAGTGCCTCTGTCACTCGTGGGTACATCCACACATTATATCACCAGTGAAATTATTGATCCACATTTGTGGTGATTTCTATTTAATAAAACAGGCCATCTGAAAGATGGAACGTACTCAACTACCTTATATAGTCACGCTTTCCACAACATTTCATGATTAAGAGCATTTACACCAAGAGACAATGCTTAGAGCACATTTCAAAACGTCATATAATCCTAACACCTCCAACTTAGGACAAACTACAACCAACATTTATTTCAACCATGCGCTCCAAAAGGTGTTGGAATCCCGATGCAAATTGGTGCAACATGCAACCATGACTGGGGTATGAAATGCTATATGAATGCAAAAATACAATACAATGCAATACAGTGCAATAAAATACAATAATACAATGCAGTAAAATACAATACAATACAATGATATACAATACAATACAATACCATCATATTACTCTTTATTTCGATTTTCCAGATACCATAAAAGAGATAATATAGAAAGCATAAATCCTTGCACCAGCAAGCCCAACTATTTTTAGACAATTCATTGCTTGTATTTAATGTTATGACAAGTGTTCTTATGGCTAAGACTCTCTTTACAACATAAGCCTAATTGGTTTGTCAATATTTTTAATTTTGCCGAAACTTGAGTTCATTTGTGCTTAAGCTTCTCCTTGTAAATGCATTATTAATAGCAAACAGTGGCCCGCAGTGCCTATTTGCAACAAACTAATGCAAATATGTCTATTGTGGAAATACACTTACAGCCAGACCTATCCCAAATGCTGCTTCATGATCGAGCGCCAGATCCAAACTTCTGTGTTAATTTAGGCTCTAATCTTTGGATTTGGGTTTCTTTTTATTACTCTTAAACATAATAATGTATATGGTCTGGCTTGACAGTGCAGCTGTTGGTAGGCAATTATGTGAGCATCACAACAGAGGGGCGTTGTCTCTACCTACATGTTGGGAGTCAGGAGTACATATTTTGATTGGGCAGAATATGTGTGCTTCCACTAAAAAAATCCTTGCCCTCCACACAGCTGTGAACCTTTCATTTTGTTTATTTATCCAGCTGCCTGATCTTGAACTTTCAGGGGCACACACATGACTTTGTGATGCTATTAAAGAATCTTAGGTAACAAGATAAATTATGTTGGTTATACTCTGCCAGCAGCACAGATGGGATGAGGGGAGTCATTAACCGTTATGGGTGTTTTTCTGCTTGAAAGTACAACTGTCACCTGACCTTTTAACCTACTCCAATGTTATTCTGTAGTTCTTTGCTTCCACACAAATACATAGCCATTCCCATGCGATTTTCTTGTAATGTTTCACATTACCAAACAACATTCCTTTATAGGCGGACCTATTGATAACACCAATGCTTGTTAGTTTTCTGTTCCTGTATTTCTCAGCTGACTCTCCGTCTCACTGTTGTGCTCAGTGTGCACAGAATCTACCTTCTAGACGCCACAGATTACTAGACAAATGGTACCAGTCATATTGTTTACAGCATATCATGCCACCTTTGACAAACAATTAGGGTAGAAAGGAACAGGAAACCATGGCTTCAGGTGAGGTGCAATGAGCTGGGCTAACAGAAGGCGGCATAAGCGTGCCATTCTGCCTTGCATTGAAATAGGTCATCTCCTAGTAGTTCCTGCAGTATTGTTACTATGTGAGTTGGCCAAGACTAATTTGCATATGGGTATTCCATATTTGTAATCACACTGTGTGTGCAAAAACAATGGATTGGAATGCAGTGCAGAGTAATTACTTACTGCTAAAATTATTTCAAGTATTCCACACTTTTTTATTACACACACAGAGGCAGGATGGAAAGGAACGGTACACAAGGGAAAGGGAGTTTCCTTCACAGAATGGGTAAAAGAATGACAAGGAACATATTAATAAATTATTAATTAATGTGTTCATGTATGGCTGAGGAGCATGCCTTATGCCTATATGGCACCCTCAGTGTGGAACTCTAGGTTATGCCCCACTATTTTGGGGATGCTAACCAGTAACTGGTTGAGAGATCCCTTTAATTGCAAGCACGAGAATTGATAGGGATTGGCGGGGTCTTATAATATGATGGCTGGCATGGAATTCTGACTACTGGCTCGCAGGATCAGAAATTATAAAATTGACTTTAGAGTATGGTTGTAGAGTTGTGGGTCTGGCTTCACTGTCAAGGTGCAACGGAGCAGGACATAATGGAATGTGCGGCCGTTTGCACACCAGCTAGTCTAAGATGAGTTGCATCTAAATGAGCATATGAGAGATTGTTTAGAATTTCTCCAAGCACGTGGTAGGCCCTCTGAATTTTAATGTGCGCCGCATCATGATGGGCGGGACGGGTGGACTTGACAAAGAAATAAGACATGTAGAATTCAACCAGCTCTCGACAAAGGATCTACTTACAGGATGCAGATCTTTGACTGAGTAAGCTGTCTCCACCAGAGATAAGGGAGTCCTGGAGGGGTTGTGGGTATGTCAATAACCTAAAAAGAGAGAACTGTGGAAATCCTAGCAGAGATTAGAATAGAGTATGCATCAGAATAGCCAAACAGCCACAAACTATGGGACTTATTTGCAAGGCCCTTCCGCTGTCGGTAGGTCTCTTTTGCCCATATTTAAAAGTGACACAACTACGACGAAAGGGGCTTGTAAATATGTCTCTATTGGGCATATGTACAAGCCCCTATCGCTACGGGAACGTCACTTTTTGTGACGTTCCAGTGGCGATAGGGGCCTTGCCTTATGTACAAGACAGTGTTACGCCACTTAACGTGGCTTAACACTGCCCTGTACATAAGGCACCCTTTCATGCTATGATTAGCGTGAAAGGGGCGTGCAGTGGTTGTTGTGGTGGGCGTTCCACCGCAACACCCATTGTATTTGACGCTGCCCCCTATGTACAAGGGTGGCGTACATAGGAGGCAGCACCAAAATTAAGATCGGGAAAACCCTGGTCTTAAGTTGGCGAAACGAGGAGAAATGCATTAATTCTCCTTGTTTTTGCTTTTTCCATGTGTGCTGCCTTGTGCAGCACACATGGAAAAAGCAAAATACCATGGTTTGTTTATGGGCAGGAAGGTGTCCCTTCCTGTACATAAACTAACCTTTGTAAAAATGCAGAGCCATATTATCAAGAAAGGGCGATACATTATCTCCGCTTTTATAGGCAGGAAACTGCCGCTAAAGCGGCGATAATGGGCTTGATAATATGCCCTTGTGAATTCCCATAGAAGCCCAGGTTAACACCAGAACCTGGGTTTCTATGGGAATTCACAAGGGCATATTATCAAGCCCATTATCGCCGCTTTAGCTGCAGTTTCCTGCCGATAAAACCGGCGATAATGTAACGCCCTTTCTTGATAATATGGCACCCCGTTTTGTAACTTTCATGTGTGCTGCATGAATCAGCACACATGAAAGTAACAAACTGGCATTTTAGGATTGTTTATGTGCAGAAAGCGACACCTTCCTGAGCTTAACCAATCCTCCCCTATACGCAGACACCTTGTACACTGGTGCAAGGGTGCCTGCGTTGGGGCTAAATTGTGAAAATTAGCGCCATCACAGGGGGAAACGCAAGTCTGCACCACATTCTTGTAAATATGGTGCAGCCTTGCGTTTCCGAAGTGGCTAACGACACGCTCCGCCACTTCATCGTACATATGGCCCTATTTTCTTTCAAATCCCTTCTTTTTAGGGATAATGTTGAGACTAAAACATGTTTTTTTCTGTGTACTGGAAAACGGAATGAGCTGCTCATCTGTTAACACTGGCTGATGAAACGCAGATTAATTAGTAGATAGATCAGAGACGCCAAATATCACCAATCAACCAGATTGCACTTCTGGTCATTAACGTTTGCACAAATGCTGCTTTGTGGAAATCCGTTTGGTCCTGAACCCTAGTATGAATGCACACCTGTTCTGTCAGTTACCAGCATGCAGATTTTAGAGGAACCCGGGGACAACAAAATGGCGGAGACACACAGGCAAAAAGGCAATTGCCGTTCTAGACCAGATAGTATTGTTTCTAAACAATTAGGGAGGTGACGCTGCAAAGCACACGCCCACACAGGTTGCATATGGTAAAAGGCCTGCGTTATTTACATCTGATTGATTTCTTGTAGTTATATGACTGCTTCAAAAAGTGCGCAGATAATTTAGCCCACTTGAGCCTTGGTGACAGTAATATCTTCGGCGAGTGTACTTGTTCTTGACTTTTTGTTAGCGTTCGAGCGCTGGCTCTTCCCTCATTTACCTGCACTTCATGTCTGATCAGTTGACAGTGTTGACGCTCGTACGCACTGCATTAGAGGCTGCCTTCCCTCGACTTCGACCAATTTACTCCAGTTAAAAATGTACCAAAGTGAGCTGTCAGTCCTTGCTTCCTGCACTGAACTCTAATCTCTATCAAGCTTCACAATCTAGAGTCATCATTTTTTTTTTCATTTGCCCTAGTTTCCAAAGCACTTTTGACTGAAATGTTTTTCAGGCTCCGAATCAACACGGCCACTAACGCGATCTAATGGACAATTGATAAATATAACTCTTTTGCTTGCTTTCGCGCACCAGCTTTGTCCTCACAAACATGACCTTTCCATGAACTCCCTGCTTATTCCATCTTTCCACAAAAAGCCCGCGCTCCTTGAGCAAATATTAAATCAAATTCTACTCAGGTTTAATGCTTTCCTTTCCATATTCACTTGCTTGAATTCAGTTTTTCATCCAAGGACCTTATTCATAATGCTTCTTTGTAAACGTCTCAGGCTATTGCTGGGGAAAAATGCTCCTTTTGACCCCTTCACGAAGGTGTCATTAATTGTATTAGTTATTCCAACAAGATCTATTGTTGATTTCACTCACTGTGCCTGGGCAGATGTCCCCAGAGGTATTTATATGTATTAAAGCGCTGGCATAACTACAGCCAAGGCAAGCCCTCGCTACTTCCCTCTTCCTCTAATCATTCAGCAACTTGCCCGATAAATTGTAGGGGGAGTGTGCTATCCATCTGAAGATTAATGTTCATGTGTGCTCCGTCACGTGCACTGACTGGCTTTTCCATTCCTTTGCTGTGGCGGGTAGACCCTTTCATAATATGTCTACCCTCATACAGTCAACAGCGCAAGTTCTTTACCTTTGCCGTACAGAAACTGGCCTCTTGAATCTCGCTCTGCCAGGACGTTTCATTGTGTTTTTAACAAAGAGGTAACCCAATCCTTTTTCTTAGAACACAAAACAGTCCCGAATGGCAACACAGCACCTTTGTGCTGTCACCAAACGTAAGCTGGCACAGCTATGTAATGCAGGGTGGTCCCAGGGTCCCAGGATATTAACCCCAAAATATCATTGAGAATAATATTGTGGTAAAAAAAACTGCCATCGACAAAATATTGTGGGAGAGAAAATCGGGGGTAAATATATATATATATATATATATATATATATATATATATATATATATATATATATTACCTACTAGCGGTCGCCAGTAGGTATATATAGTTAGGATTTTTTTGAATAGGGATTTCTGAAAATTGTTTGTTGAATAACTTTGGCGTTGATGGACGGAATTGGCTGAAATTTTCAGGAAAATGGCACATTTTGTTTCTGAGCGTCCCCTGAAAGTTTGGGGGGGTTTCGTCAAGCGGGGGCCAGAAAAAGAGGGGGGTCCCAAAACGTGTTTTTAACATTGAGTTTTCAATAGGGCGGTTGGACTCACTTTTAGCTCGAACAGCTGAATGGATTTCCACAAAACTTGGCAAAATTGTAGAGACTGGTAGCCCGATGTGCCTTTGCTATGTCTCAAGATATATGCTCCAGTGGTTTTTACGAAAATAAACTTTGAAAAATATATATTGGGCTACATTGGGCTATGTATATGTTAGAGCCCAAATGTAGCCCAATGTAGCCCAATGTAGCCCAAAGATGGCCACCAGAGACAAAAAAAAAACAAATGTAGCCCAAATATCAGCCAGATGTAGCCCAACTACAGCCCAGTGACAGAATGTCCTAGAGTGTTCTAAAGAACAACTAGAGCACTAACAGTCTTACTTATGACAAAAGTATGGCACACCTGAAGTAATCTTGATTGGAATAAAGTGTTAACACTTAAAACATTTAATTTGCAAAGGAACAAAATGAGGGGGTTCATTTTGCCATAGAAATTATGATTAGTGCTGAAGAAAGAAAAATTAAGGCACATTTTGAGTGACTTCTCAAATCGTCTTATATTTCATTAAAAAAATTCTGATATGCAGTCTCCCAAGATGGCCACCAGAGACAAAAGAGCCCAAATGTAGCCCAAATATCAGCCAGATGTAGCCCAACTATAGCCCAATGACACAAATGTCCCAGAGTGTTCTAAAGAACAACTAGAACGCTAACAGTCTTACTTATGACAAAAGTATGGCACACCTGAAGTCATCTTGATTGGAATAAAGTGGTAACACTTTATATATATAGTTAGGATTTTTTTGAATAGGGATTTCTGAAAATTCTTTGTTGAATAACTTTGGCGTTGATGGACGGAATTGGCTGAAATTTTCAGGAAAATGGCACATTTTGTTTCTGAGCGTCCCCTTAAAGTTTGGGGGGGCTTCGTCAAGTGGGGGCCAAGAAAAAAGGGGGGTCCCAAAACGTGTTTTTAACATTGAGTTTTCCATAGGGCGGGTGGACTCACTTTTAGCTCGAACGGCTTTATGGATTTCTATGAAACTTGGCAAAATTGTAGAGACTGTTTGCCCGATGTGCCTTTGCTAGGTCTCAAGATATGTGCTCCAGTGGATTTTGAGAAATTAACGTTCAAAAAAATATATATATCTGTGAGAGCGTACCCGGTTAGAGCCCCGGTTCGCGTACCAGACGCGTAACGGAACTTCGCGAGGAGAAGCGGATTGGCTCTCCGGTGACTCTTAACATTCTAAACAGTCCGGAGCGGCCGCCATCTTGTCTCTCGGTAGGATCGAGAGACAAGAGGTGGAAATAAACAAAGGGGGAAATGAATGAAAGGGGGCAAGGTAGACCCCTCCTGACCCCCTAGGATTGATGTGGGGGCTATTAAAGGGCCCCGCGGGGCAAAAAAATAAAAGATTTTTTTTTTCAATTTTTCGCGGTGGAAGCGCTACCCGGTACGCGGTAGCTCACCGGTAGCGTAACGGGAGTCCGCCATCTTGTGTTTCGGACGAATATAGTCACAAGATGGAGGATAAACAATGTTGGGAATGGGTATAAGGGGGCACGGGAGACATATCCTGACCCCCTAGGTTTTCTGAGGGTGGCTGAGGAGGCCCATATATGTAAAAAAATAACCTTTTTTTTTCAAATTTTCGCACGGTTAGCGCCCGGTCCCGCACCGGGTATCGTTCCGGAAAGCGTAACAAGGGGAAAACCAAGGGAAATAGTAAAATAATATTTTAGAGTGCTTTGAGGTAGGATAGCTCTGAATAGAGCTGTTGTGTTGTATGGGTGATGTAAGTACCAACATGTAGGTACCAATGAAGAGTCTAAAATTCAATGTACACCGTCTCCTCTGTAGATATTTTGTATGTTCTAATATGGGTTATTTAAATGTAAATGTGTGGAAAAGCAATTCATGATTTAAAGCAATTGTATTTTTGAACTGATTGTTCTTTCCTCTTAGTCCTCCTCTTTGTTTTTTTTTCCCCACACTCTTCTTCAGCATGATAGTTGATAAATTCGTTCCCTCAAAACATTTATATACATAAAAAAATTATATTAAATACATATAAAATATATGTTTCCTTTAAAAGAAGAATACATTTTACAGCTTTTGATATTTGCTATTAAAAAACGATTGAAATTCACTGAAAAAACCATAGGTTATAGACCATATATAGTTAGGAATTAGCATTTACAAAACCTTGAAAATTCACTGAAAAAAACATAGTTTATAGACCATATATAGTTAGGAATTAGCATTTACAAAACCTTATTTTACTCACACAAAACCATTGAAATACGCATATATAGTTAGTTGCACTAACTAATATATACCTACCTATATAAACCCTAGTCTAGTGCACTGAGTGTGCCAAGGGCGTGTAAATCCAAATGCTGCTGGTGGGCCTGCAGCACTGGTTGAGCCACCCACAGAAGCAGCCATGTAAAATGTGTCTACGGTCTGTACATTGCAGAGCCTGCGTGCAGTCTGGTACTGTCATGCTGACTGGGCAAGTGCACCCACTTGCCAGTCCCTAAACCTTCCCTTTGCTTCATATCAGTCACCCCTATGGTAGGCCCAAGGGCAGGGTGCATTGTAAGTATAAGGTAGGACAAGCCCTGATATGTGTAGCATGTCCTAATAGTGAAATATAGCCAGTTTCGGTTTTCACTATTGCAAGGCTACCTGTTCTCCATAGGCCAGAATGGGCTGTTAGAGTTATTACATTTTATAATCCTAACTGTCTTAGAGAACATGGTAGAAATTTGAGTTTAGTATGCCTGGACTCAGAATAATAAAATACACCTTTTAGTGAAGTTGGTTTTAATATTCTGTGTTTGCAAATACCACTTTTAGAAAGTAGGTATTTCCTTGTCTAACCATACAAACCTGCCTCTGCTAGGTTGTGTATTCCTATGTCTGGTTTTGTGAGTGACAGGGCTCGGGAATTCCAGGGGACAGGCTGAGTCACCCGGTGGTAAATAGAGAGATCTGCATCTAGATGGGAGGGAGGAGTTGCACCTGAACCTTGAATAGGGCTGTGCCTGCCTTCCACAATGCTGGCTCCGCCCCCTGGGGAGCGGCTGACGTCTCTGCCCTGCACACTGAAAGGAGAGAAGGAGCCCTGTAAACAAAGTGCTCCAGGACTGTACTTGCCTTCCACAATGCTGGCTCCACCTCCTGTGGGGCGTCTGATGTGCATGCGCTGCACTGTGAAAGGAAAGGAGAAGTCTGGTAAACAGAGTGCTTCAGAACTGGTTTGGACCAGGCAAAGGCCCCTCTCCCCTCAGAGAACAAAAGATTTCGGGGTATAAATATTGGGACCCTGGTCCCATGAAATTAGATCACTTTGGACTGCAAGAAGAAATCTTTACTGAGGAGAGGAACCTCAAGAAACTAAGGAGAGACGATTCCCACGCTTAAGTGCTACTTTGGGGAATTGGCCTGCATTGGTTGCCTTACTGCCAAAGCAAGGAGAAAGTAACTTTGTGTACTTTGCTTTCAAGTTGTGAAGGATCTCCAAGGGCTTGGAAAAGAGCTTGCCTCCTGCTGAAGTCTCAGGGACAACAGACTTCACCTCCCAGCTCCCCAGAGTTCTTTGGAAGTGCCTGCTGCTCCTTTTGGGCTTTCTGAGGAACTGCCTGTCGCAAAGAGCTGGACTTAACGAGAAGAAGCGTGTCACCGTTGCTGGGCCTGCTGCCGCAACTCCGAAGGAGGGTGTCGCCCTGGAACTATCGCACTGCACTGCATCGGAGAGAAGCGTGTCGCAACGGAGAGGAAGCGCGTCTTCGTCGCTGCTGCTGCCAACGCAACTCTGAAGGAGGGTGTCGCCGCTGTAGCTGTCGCACTGCACCGCATCAGGAGAAGAATCTCGCAACGAGGTCAGAGCGTGTCGCCATCGCTCTGCCTGCTGTCGCAACTCCAAAGGAGGGTGTTGCCGCGGGAACTGTCGCATTGCACCGCATCGACCAAGAGCCCCTCGCATTCCCGAGAAGCGGGCCATCGAAGCTGCTGCCATTGCAGCTTCACGCACCGTGGGAGAAGAGCATCGCCGCTGGAGCTGTTGCCATTGCATCATAAGGGTGTCGCCGCTGCAGTTCACGCATCGAACCGAGGACTTCTTGCATCCCCGAGAAGCGTGCCGCATCCGGAAGATCTTCACGTCTTTATTTCTTTGTATCTGAACTTTGCCGCATTTCCCTTGCTGCGACATTCGCATGTTGTGGAAGCGCAACGCAACTTAAGGTACATTGCCGCAGAGTGTCGCAACTTAAGGTACATTACCGCAGAGTGTCGCATCTAAGAACTGAACTGAACTAAGCTCAAATCTACCATCTTAAAGTAATCTTATTGTGTATTTTTGTTGTTTATGGTCTTGTGGTAACTTTATATAAAGTCTACTTATTTTTTATATAAAACCTGTAATGTCTCCATTTGTAGTGTTGTCAATGGGTTACTGTATGTGGTCACAACTGCTTAACTTACAACGCCTCTGAAGTAAAGCCCTTCTGCTCGTGCCAAGCTACCAAGGGGGTGAGAAGGGGTTATTTTAGGAGTGTAATCCCCTTATCCTGACTGGAGGAGAGGGTCCCTATTTGTCACACGTACCTACCTGTGCCAACTAGAGCCCCCCAAATCTAACACCTTCGAAATGGGATTGTGGAATTGTGTTTTTTGGGCGGTGTTTTGGATGTTGGGGAGCATGCGGAGAAAAATAAGCAGAGTCATTGGAGGCAATGTAATTGAGAAAAGAATTGTGATAAAAAAGAAGGTTCTTATGAAAAATGGTTATAAAGGTGATGGGTCTTAAAATTCGAAAAATATTGTATAATGTTAATGGTGTATCCAACAAACAAAAGTATGGGGTGTTAATTGAGTGGCTTACTTCTTTTTTTCAACAAGTTTTATTGCTTCAGGAGACCCATCTTAAAACCAACTCACCAAAGCTTTTTATTCCTAAATACTAATACAAAACATATTTTGCTTTAGCCGGGTTGGCAGTGAGGGGGGTAGTGGTGTATCTTGGACAAGCGGTAGAATGGGAGGATATAAAAGCTTGTTGTGATCCTAATAGTAGACGGATCTGGATTACAGCCTGGCTAAATGGCAATTCATTAAACCTAGTGAACTATTATGCCCCGATAGTGGATGACCCAAAAGCAATCATGCAAATAAACGAGGTGGCCATGGGAGCAGATGGCCCTATTATCATGGGAGGGGATTTTAATTTTAATTCCCTTAACTCATACTTCACTTTAGTCAACTGCATATCTACTGAGATTTTGGTGGAGCATTTTGATTTTATAAAAAAGAGGCGGGCAGATTCCATCAATTTTTAAGAATCAACAATTGTAAGTTTGTCAAGAAGGGGAAGAACCCAAGAGACGTAAATTCATATCGGCCAATCAGCTTCTTTAATATTAATTGAAAACTGTTTATTAAAATTTGGGCTAATGTATCACCTCGATAGCTCAGAAGTTAATTTATATGGATCAGACTGGGGTCGTGGCCGGCAGGTTGATGTTTCTAACACAGGTTTTTTTAGTTTAAGCACTCAATGTTTTTAATGTGAACCAGATGACTGCTGTGATAATGATAGCAGATGCTTAGAAAGAATTCATTCAAGTAAATTGGGATGCTCTTTTATTTGCCTTGTGAGATTCAGATTTTCCTCTACAGTTTATCAAAATGCTCTGCTGTATATATATATAGGCACTCAGGCAAAAGTTTTTATAAATTCAAATTTGGCAGGAATGGGTGAAATAAATAGGGTAGCTTGCCAGGGCCTCTGCCCTGTTTACTGTATTATTTACTGGCAGCTAGCATCATGGCTAATATGGGTATAGAGGCACCAATAGCGGGAATGTTCAAGCATAAATTATTTGCGGATGACATAATACTTTATCTCAGGCTAGAAAAACAAAATAATGAAACGATACTGTCAGAGTTTGAGCAGTTGCAAGCAGCAGTTACAAGCAATTGGGGGATATAAAATCAACCATAATAAGACAGAATTGCTTTTATTTAATACACCTCTTAGTACTCTTACTTTTAATCTCCAGCAACAAGCTTCCAATCGAAACCCAATTCGCTATTTGGGGATAAAAGTAACTAATCAATATACAGAACTTTATAAATTACACTATGACGTGATGATGAAAAAGATCAAAGACTTGTTGGAAGGATGGGCATTTCTTCCTCTTACATTAATAAGGTGTGTTGCTTTGAAAAAAATGTCTATCATACCCTTGTTGATTTCTCTTTTTACTAATGTCCAGATCAAAATTAATATTTAGTCTCCTCCCCAATAACAACTGCTCTGTATAGGACAATGATGAGGAGGGTTAGAAACTGGTATAGATCCCTGTAGAGTCAAGGGGAGTGCCACTTGGTGAAAAGGTTCTTAGAAAAGATCACACTGACAAAGCACTGCACTTTTTCCGTGGTTGAATGGCAGGCGATCTTGATATCAGGAAACAAGACCTTAAGAGCTTCCAACTTTAAGAGAATGCATTTTGAAGCGTGTTGGATGGCATATTACAGTCCTAAAGCCCTCCATAAAATTTATACAGAGCCAGAGCAACACTGCTTTTGCTGCAGGCAGCTAGGGGGTGTCAAGAAGTTACATACTTTTTTTACCTGTCTAATGAATGGTTGTGCGGTTCTGGGAAGAAGTATTTGATCCTTTAAATCGAGGATTGCACAGGCGGATTGAACCAGAGGCAGGGGTGACACTCTTTGGGTTTGTTAGGCAGAGGCAAAACCAAACACTAAAAAAGGAGATGATATATTCATTGCTATTACTTCTGTAGTTGTTTGATCTTGCAGAATAGGAAGACATCTAGCGTGCCAATATTTCTGGAGTGGTACAAGATGAGTTGAACCCAGATGTTTGAGGATGCATACGCAAAAAGGGTTGGTAGTCCCTATAGATTTAATGCTTCTTGGCTATTTATGAAGGGGATTGAAAATGAAGCAGAGTAAGATCTTGTAATACGGCTCTGGATAGCCTATTTAGCCATGGAGAAATATACTATACAGGAATATCAAAATGTCCATATTATTAGGCACAATGGCACATTTGCGAAAAACGTATCAGTGTATGGAAGGTCTACTTTTAAATAAGATGGTTTTATGAAGAGATCGGGATGGAAACTCAACGAGATGCATCTTGAATACAAATGGCTTGCTGCTAAACCTAGCACATTTGTACTTTATTGAAAGTATACCAAAGTACTTGTCAAACACTATAGCGAGATGACAAAATGTAGGCACATCGGCACTTTGCTGAGGGAGAAATTAACAGCCTATTGTGATGATGAAATGACGATAGTTAATGTTGTCTACAAACATAACGTATGAAAGGTTAACTTTTAAATAAGATGCTTTCATGAAGATATGGAGATGGAAAATCTATGAGTTGCACTTTGAATAGTATGGTTGACTTCTAAATTTAGCATTATTTATTTAAAGTATACAGGACTATTTGTTGAACACTATGGCAGCGTGATTATATCTATATGTTTTTTTCGTATTTTTTTTGCTTGTTTGTTTTGTCACATTAGCACTTTGTTGAGAAAAAATAGGGATCTTCTGCAATGATTAAATGACTACTATTAATATTGTGTTTTATGGCCGGCCCTATATATCTGCTTAGTAAAAATTAAAATATATGTTTTGAGCTGTGGGGTTTATCGATGCATACTGTTTTTATTATATAACCATTTTACACATTTGTATATTTTTAATTAAACTTGTATTTTTATTTTATGTTATTATCTTTAGAAACTTTAAAAGTTGGTTTCTTACTTTCTGTGGGGTATTGGTTCTGCACATTATTGTTATTAGTGATATACATTTAGATGAAATGGGGGGCCCAAGTCATATATTTTTGTTTACAGTTTGACGTGCTTTAATTGTAGTAACATATTGGGTTAACAATACTATATAAACTTGAATGGCAATTATTGTTTAATTAAGAAACATTCAACTTATGATCATGGTCATTATTAATACACGCATTTTCCCCAATGTTTGGGAACTGGAGTAAGAACAGCGTAACTCAAGCTTGAATAGAAAATCTGTCCACCACCCCATATTTGCATTTTACCCAATATTTTGTGTGCCTAGGATAATAATAGTAAATCTGCCCCATCCAACACATATGCACTTTCAAAATGTTTTTGGGACTGGTGTTTGAATGGTTCATCTGACCTGCACTCCCCATGTACTCACCTTTACCACTTTAAGTAGGGCTGGACTTAGAACAGTTACATTGTCCCATCCCCAATATGAATACTTTCCCCAATGTAAGTGGGACTTGAACTAGTCTGTTAAATAGACCCTTCCGCCCAAATAATATATGCACTTTCGCAATGTTGTTGGACAGGAGTGGCAACCCGACATGCCTCTCTTCCTATTTCATTATATGTGATATGTTTATACAACTTTAGAAGCAAACACAGCCCAGTGTTAGAAAATCTAAACCCTCTGGCAAAAGTGCAGGTTTAACAGTTTACTAACCGAGGCATGTGATCTGGCGGACTGTAACCCACCAATCCTCTACACACTGTACATTACTTTAGGATGGTGCAATGCTCAGTTCTGTGAGACTACAGAATTATTTCTATTTTTAGTGAGTTTCTAAGCTCTTTTCCCCATGGATGGACGCACATAAGAAAATCCAAACTACATATATAAAAAATACGTTATTACAAAGGAATGCCCTAATCTAGTGCAGATTATATGTTTAATGTAACTTTAAAAATGGACACAACATTGGCAATGAACGTGATTAATATATAAATAGTAATAAAAAGAACTGTAATAATGGGAGGGTGTTCAACAAATCATTGAATCGCATGATAACATCATTCTTTCATAAGCAGCACATCCTTGATAGCAAAGTGTCCATCTAAATTTCTAAGGAGGACATTAGCCCACATACCTTGGCTGAAAAAAAAGGATTGTTGACAGTTAGCTTCTGTGCTTTCAGAAGGTCACTCTCTGTCTCAGTTGAGGCTACTGAACATCTAATGTCCTGGCTCTGTTGAGCCAAAGGCCTTCGCTAAGAATATTTGCAGCGCAGCTAGCATGAAGCTCCCAGTATACAATGAACATGCCTCTGTGCTAAATATATGTCTATAGCAGGCCTAAATACACTCTTTATGATTATTATGAAAAGACCAGACCTTGTGATGAATGTTGTAAACTGCATGAAGTTGCATATGAATTCTGTTCCACGTTGAGGCAATTCTATCATACATTATAAATCACATTAATATATCTATATGAATAATTGATAAACTATAATAAACAAACGTTATATGGCGTACATGTTCAGCCCATACTAAATGAAGTACATAGTTAAAAATGAAAAATATGCTCACAAATGCACTCATTTTTTTAATGCAATGGGTGTGCATAAGCAAAAAACGTGAAGCACATCACATGATTTTTTTTTCCAATGTATGTTGAATTGGAATTAGAATAGTCAATCTGAACACTTTTCACTGTATGAATTATCCCCTTATTATGTTGGACTGGATTTAGAACAGGAAAGCTCATGCCTGGCCCAAAATGTTTCATTTAAATGTTTAGAGGACTGGAGATATCAATGTATGTTTTGCTATTTTCTTTTGCTTGGCTTTATTTCTGGTATACTGCCTTTTAAAAACAATGTATGTAAATATATTTAGTTTATACATTTTTGGAAAAATTCATATTCAACAATTTAATAGGCAAATATATATAGTAGTAAAATACATTCAGAATACATGTTCATATTTGCATGCTTTTACATAAGGTAACATTCATCGTTAGTTACATGTGTTCATATTGTCAGTGAGTTCTTTTAAAGAAAACTACATATATGTAAAAGCTGTTAATAACATTATTACTTTCTTGCATATTGCAATTTCGATATTGTGGTACAATATATGTTTGAACTTCCTATTGTGTCTATGTAAAGTCATTATTTTTGGTGTCAATAGTGATACATGTGCACCAAAATTTCTTTGTGGTCCCATTTTCTGATAAACAACCAGTAATAATATTGCATTTATTTATGTGGTTATTAGGCATGGAGTTGTAGTTAGAGCAACATGTTAAACTTTGCTCTGAGTTTGCATTTCCATCGAACTAATTTTGCTGTTAAATTGTTTTTTTCTGCTTTTAATATATTTATTGATATACATTAGATTTACTACTTTCTTTTACTAGGTATGGTCGAATGGATCGTGGAAGTGCTTCACTTGACAAAGCTTTCAGCAGTGAAGCAATGGGTGACTGCCAATGCTAAATGGGCAGTATACACACATATTATCATACAGAAAATAGGAGTGTGTCTCCTTAATGTGAGCACTTAGACAGCTGTTAGACCTGACAGCCTTAGGGTGGTCTTCCTCACAACCTTTTACCTTCCTCCTCCACTGTTTCTGAATTTCTTTTTGCTGGTATTAGGACTCTGCACACTTTACCACTGCTAACCAGTGCTAAAGTGTTTGTGCTCTCTCCCTTAAACATGGTAATATTCCCTCATCCCCAATTGGCATATTGAATTTACTTGTGAGTCCCTACTAAAGTGGTAATATATGTTACCCAGGGTCTGTAAATTAAATGCTACCAGTCGGCCTGCAGCACTGATTGTGCCACCCAATCAAGTACTTCATTAACCATGTCTCAGGCCTGCCATATCCACATGGAGAAATAATCATTTTGCCAGGACCAAATTTTCCCTTGTAATACTTATCTGTCACCCCTAAGGTAGGAACTGTACAACCCAGAGGGCTGGGTGCAATGTATTTAAAAGGCAGGACATGACATTTTAAGTTTTACATGTTCAGGTGGTGAAAAACTCTAAAAATTTATTTTTCCTACTACAAGGCCTGTATCTCCCATAGGATAACGTTGGAATTACCGTATTACAGTTAAGTGTTTTTTCCAAATGGGAGGCTTTAACTGATTTCAGTTTGGTGTCGCTGGAATCCAAATTTTAAATCCTAACTAATGGTGAAGTTGGATATTAAATTATAATTCTGAAAATGCAACTTTTAGAAAGATGGCATTTTCTTGCTTTAGCCATTTGGTCCCTGTAGTCTGTCTGTGATCACATGACAGGCTGCAGTTAGAGGTTGGGCTTAGAGTATACCTCCAAGAAAGCCATACACATTGGGAGCTTAAGTGTGTCTTAATGGCCCATCTCTGGCAGGATGGGTGGGAGGAGCAGAGCACAGTCTGACCTACACTGAATAGTTTGTATCCTATCCACATACAAAGGGCTACATACCCTCCTGTAGTGAGTCTGGAGCCAGGGCAGGAAGGGAGGACATATGTGCTCTTCAAAGGCATGTCTTTGAAATCTCCCCAGTTTAAAGGCACCACTGGCCATCAGTACACTTATAAAACTGTGGATATTCTGACAGGACGATGGGCTGCTGTGCTACTGAAAGACTATCACTCTGCTGGACTGCACTCTGCTGGACTCTTGCTTTGTTGGGCTGATCTGTTGCCTGCTACCTGCTGCCTCTTTGCCTGGGTGAGATAAACTGGACCTGCATCACTTGACCCCAGAACCCAGAGTGACTTCAAGGGCTATGAGGCTGGCATCCTGATCTGAGGCCTCAGGGACATTCCAGGGCTCCAACCCCTGCACCTTGACTCTGCAATCTGTGAGTCTACTCTGCCGATTAGTGCCACCCTAGTCCTGGACCCTGGAGAGAGGGCCTAACATGCCTGCCAGCAGAACCAACACACCTTCTCTGCTGAGCATTTCCGAAGAGAACGGACGTATAGCTGCTGCTGCGTATGTTGGACCCGTTGAAAAAGAATTGCGTTTCCGCCACCTCCCGCATCTTGGACCGATGCATTGCTTTCAGAACTTCCACTGTGCGATGTTTTTTCCAGCACAACCTCCTTGCATCCCACAGCAACGGAAGCCTTGGCAATGGCGAAACTCCTCATCGCAGCTTCACCGCTCATCGGAACTGACGTGTCGCCTTTGCTGCTCCTCCCATCCTCAACATTGAACTTCACATCACAAGCCTCATTGACAGAATCCTCAATGTTGAAGCAACAGGACCTCACACTGCAGTCTCGCCACATCTCGGAATCGACGCATCTCCTGTGCGGCGTGATGCATCTTCTACGTGGATCCACGCAACGCTCCACACCCAGGATTTAAGGTACTGTTCAGTGGCTTAACTGGGTCCCTGTAGCCAGGACATGCTCCATCATGGTCGGGCTGAATGGCACGAAAAGATATCGCCAGTAGCGCTTTGTGATTCTTGCCCCTATATTTTACTATTAACTTTAAAAATCAATATCTTTAGTTCTACTGATTGGTTTTGTATCATTTTTGTCTTGTTTTATTTATTGAAGTCAGGCCTATTGTTCGAAAATGGTGTGGGATCTGCCTCTAATTTAGGCTTGACTACTCCATGCCAAGCACAGGCTAATTTACGGTATTCCTGCCTCTTATCCTGGCTCGTAATTTGGTTGCTGCTTGAACAGGACTCATGCTTTAGTCAACCAGTAACCTAATTTCTAACAACAGCCAAATAAGTTATTGCAATGGATGCAATGATTGACTGAAACTGAATAACTGATACTTCCTGCTTGAATGTGCCACTACAGATGGTAACAAAACATTTGCACATTCAGCCTAGATCCCGCTCCAGTAGAAATAGTCCATCATAAATTCCTTGTCCATATGCCCAGTAAATAAGAACCCAAACAATTGCAGTCCAACTTTAGCATTGTTGACTCTCATTAGTGAGAAACAACTTGAGTTTTTTTGGCACAGCCAGCAGAGACCCATGTAAAAAGGACATGCTTGAAAATGTGAGTCAAAAAGCAAAATATGTTTAAGCTGGACTGTCCCTATAAGGATGGGGAAAAGAATGATTCGTATATGGTTGGTCACTTATTGTAATGGCTCAATGAACGAAAATCAATGGACTGGAATGTTTCTCAGAGTAATTACCAGTGGCTCAGGTTACTTCAATCACATTTTTGTTTTTTCTCAGTGAGATAATATCAGAGCGATGGTAAGCCTAAAAGTGGGATTCATTCTTTCTTAAAACGAAACAAAAACTCATTGATGAGGTCCACAACACTAAATGGGCTATGGTTTAGAATGTTTCCATTCTGAGGAGATGTGGCAAAGCAGTTCAAGATCCAAGTGCTGCACCTTCCTGAATCATATAGTTGCTATCGTAATTCTGAGTATAATCTGAAAATCAAGTTCATAAATATTTATTCAAATTTCATTTTGTATGAATTTATGTTTCATTACAGTTTCTCTACAAATATCAAATGTTTCATTACCGAAACCCATTTCTTTTTCCTTGCAGCCTCTAAAAACCTTTATTTTTAGTCATTAACAATTTGTAAACTAAGGCCCATAATTATTGTATTTCACACAATTAAGCACTGTCTGAAACAGCCTAGTGTTGTATGGCAAAAAGGACACAAATTGTTTAACTCTACATTGTAAGACAATGGGCTATTACATGGGAAGGATGGGAGTCCTACCCTAGTTATTGGTCCAAAAATCGTGCCAGGTCAAACACACACTTTCAATAATTCAAAACGGGGCTTAGCACCTGGTAGCTATGGCACTGAACAGAGAGGCATAACCTAGGTAGATTAGCTAAGGAATTAGCATCACTAAAACAGGCAAAAAGTCAGAAACATAACTGTTTTTGGTTTTAAGACAAAAAGTGGTAAAAAGTTTTGATCTTCTGACTTAGGGTTTATTCCAGTGGGGCAAGGTTGAAGGATGTGTCTGGTGAGGCCCTCTCATGGTCAGATAACCACTGGATGAAGTCCAACAGAAACTGCTGATTTTGGCAGGAGAAGCTCAGACTGCCGCCAAAGTCCTCTCTTCAGTAAGATCCATATTTGGACTTTCACCAGGTCAAGAAGTCTAACTTCGGATTTAGCCTCTGTTTTGGAGCTCAACATCTTCTATCGGAGCAAGAATGAAGCTGTACCTGACAAACTCTTTTTGAAATACAACAACTTGGTCAAAAGGTCGCAATAAGGCTTGGGAAGTCTTGGAAGACCAGAATTTCACACTTTGTAGAGCACTTCCTCTTAGTCGAAGGCTCCCAGGACCTCAGGGACACACTGCAGCAGGGGCTATGAGCAAAGTCCAGTCCATAGTCCAGTTGTAACTGGTCCACTGGTCACTTCAGCAAAAGGCCAATTGTAGTTTTTGGTGCCTTGTATGCACATAGGTTGTTATCCAGTTGACCCTAGGGGTGCAAATGGTAGCCCTGGGTACAAGTGGGAGCAGTTATAGCTCAGATCAGACACAGCATGCTTCCTTGCCTAGCTGGAGAAATCCGAGCTCTAAAACAGAGACTAATGGGCCAATTTATATCTTCGCTGTGTAGGTACTCTGTGTCAATGGGGACAGAGTATCTATACCGCCAAGAAAATGATCTTCCCTCCCGATTTATTCATGGCAAAGACTACTAAGTCTTCTCTGCAATTAACCCCCTCTGATGGCCCTGGGGTGGCGCTGTGAGCAAAAGAACAATGGATTAAACTCAGATATATTGACTAGGGGAGAACGTCTGCATTCCGTACATCATCTGTGTGTCTTTTGCTTTTTCGTCCTAAGTGCGCCGGGTATGCCCAGACATGGGACCCGGGCTTACTGTGCCACTGGGTTCAAGCTAGCTTGGCTGATAAGGGGTGATGCCCCAAAACTGGTCCCAGGATGCTTGTTTCAAGTCCAGGTAGGACCTGACTTGGCAGTTCGATCTAGACTGTTCCCATGAGGGACAGGGTCAAGACTGAGTTGCATATGGCTGGGTGGCATGGAGAGCAAAAGAATGATTCTGGAATACCAGCCCCACAAGAATGAGGCCTACTTCCACATTGCAGATTGCAGGGCGTAAGGGGCAGAGACGACAGCCATCAAGTTGGGAGAGCCTTCAGAATCCCTCCCCTGTTAAGGCACACTAGCCTTTTGCAGGCTCCCTGTGCACCCTACTCTGGAGTGCTTCCCCACAGATGTTGCGGCAGGCTACCATTCCTGATCCCTGTGGGGGCCTGTTTACTCACTTCTACACCATCCAGAGGCACTGCTGGAGTAGCGGTGAAGCTGACTTTCTGTTACTGAGGGAACTGCATTTCACATTGTGTTCTAGGATCACAGGGGGCTCCCCCTCCATGGGGTATTGAGGCTGCCCCTCTCTGAGACGCGACCTGGGGTCACCGCCTTGCTGGTTTTGCTTGAACATTGCATTTTACCATGCTAGTGCCTCTTTTGTACAGAGTACTACCAACCAGCTGGATCCCCCTGTACTCCTCCGCACAGAGTATTATACTTTGATCATCCCTGCTCACCTTGCCCTCCCGTCACCATGTCAGAGTCTACTAGGCAGCTCCTTTTCACAGAGGAGGTCATGGGAAAGGATCCTAAGCCTGGGAAGGATGCAGACTTTTCCTCAGACTCCGCCCTGGATGTCATTCTCAGGGAACTTGGAAATCCTAAAACCACTCTCTCGCAAGTGACAGAGAACACCTCCAAAAACTCCTTCAATGACAGGCTGACCATGGCTGACTCCTGCCTGGGCCAGATCAATGAAAAAATAAGGGCCTCTATCGACTGGGAAAAAGATCACTGGCATCTCTTGAAGATAATTATGGCGCTGAAGGACCAGTCCACATGGGACAACATTTGGATTTCTAGGCTGCCGGAAAAGCTGAAAGGAGACAACATCGTGTGTTTATTGACCCGCTTCCTGACAGCCTCACTGGTCATTTCTTTAGCCCTCCCTTGGAGTTTCACAGGAACTGTAAACTCAGACCACTGCTCATTGAGGGCTGAGGCAGATTATTGCATGCTTTCTGAGGCATTAGCAGGCCAGAAAAGTAATACAAGTGGTGAAAAATAATGGTTCCTGAATGGCCCCCTTCCTCTTCTTGCCCCCTTCTGTTTTTTCCCTCCCCCAGAAGTCATAGACTTCCTTCCCTCATGCTTTCTTTGTAGACTTCGTCTGTGGGGGTCTATGACTTCACTCCATCACCTGAAGGTGATTCCATTGAACATGAATGGTCTCACTCAGTACACGAAATACCAGACTATCTTTAGTTATACTCATTCCTGAAGCCCAACATATCTGTCCTGCAGAAAACACATGTATCGGATAAGAAGAGTCAACAGCTCCATCAGGACTGTGTGGGATGGTAATACCAGGCATGCAAAGTCTATCCTGGGGTTGGTGAGGCTCCCTGAAACAAACTTTACAGCAGGGGCCGAGTTGCCATATTACTGGATAAGCATTTGCCAGCTAAAACCCTTTGGGTCTGGCATGACCCACATGGGCACTTTATCCACATTAAGGTCTCCCTTCATGACCAGGTCGTCCTTATGCCAGACCCATTCTAAGAAACCCACCTATGGAGCTCTAAACCCACAACAAAACTTCTCCAAGGGGGGTGATTGGAAGAAGTTGCCTGACCTCTTTATTGACAAACCCGACCAGCCCTTGTACCACAATACTATGGATAGTGGCCTTCTCTGTGATTTGGTGTCAGACTTCTCTCTAATGGATCTATGGAGACTGCTCCACCCCACTTCGAGGGACTATACCTACACCTCTGAAAGTGAATGCCACCAGGTCTACAATAGACTTCTTACTCCTCAGCACAGCACTGGTTGGCCACTTGGTAGAAGCAGCCATAATCCCCTTTGAGGTTTTGAATCATGACATAATTCAACTTTGTCTTTATTTGGGTGCAATCTGACCCCCTCCCCAAATTGGAACCTCAACCTTTTGTACTACAAAGCCCCCGCAGACAGGCAGCGGTTGCACTTTTACCTCCTGTTAATATTGAAAAAAAGTCAATGTCAATACTAATAATTATACGTTCATATATAAGAATGAAATTGCATCTTTATTGACAAATTTGCCTATTGTGAACTCCACTTCAACCCGACTCAGAAATACGTAGTTAGGCAGACCCTGAGACCCAGGCCTGAGTTCACTGATTGACAGATAACAGATGGGGTGGCCTGCAGCCAGCAGACAAACATGCAAACAGGATATCCCAAATCGATCCCACAGATAGGAGCAGCGATACCACAATGGTCCAGGAAAATTAACCCTATTAAAGCAGACATGGCCAGAGGGGTGTGCGGTTTTCCCAAATCGCCATTAGCTACTGTCCGCAATGTGTCTACGCAAGGTCGAGGCCTACCTGGATTTCTTATCCAATACCATGATTTATGGCTCCAACGACAGAGGTACACATTACTTACCAAAAAGGACCACCGGAAACATTTTATTGCATTCAATGAACTGTAAATTGAGACAGTCCTCAGACCCTATGCCTGTGACTGTGCTCCTAGCAAACACACTCTTCCTATTTTGCCTAATGCCTCTTGTCTTGTGTATGTTTAAGGTATTTCAGTTTCAAGCAACACTCCACACCTTCTTAGACACCAATTACAAGCCCATAGACTAACCAGGCAAGATATGGTAGCTGGTAAAGTCACGGTTAGGGGGGGTTTAATGCATTATTCCCCCCAGCAGAAGCGTAAGACTTCAAGCAAACAGACCCAGTTAGAGTCTATCCTTGCCTCTCCTACTGCCCAATATTCCTGGTCCTGCTCACAGGCTATGCTGCAAGCCTTGCTGCAGGAGAAACACAAACACAACTGGCTGTATTCCTCTAAGGTAAAAACTGCTCTGTTCTGCCATAAGCAGCACCATGATGAGTGAGGTGAGAAGGCAGCCGTCTCCTGGTGCTTCAACTGCAGCAGCAGGACTCCTCAGGTGCTATACCAGCCATTCAGTGGGAGAATGGCCAACTCCAAACCCATTCGCTAGACATCTTTGCGTCCTGTAGGACTTACTATGTGGCCCTTTAGTCCTTGGACACCGCTTATGCCCCGACAATATTGTGATCTTCCTGACCTGCAATGCAGCCATGCTTCTCTCAGCCAAACAGAGACTGGCTTTAGAAGCCAATATCACCCCAGAAGAAATCCTTGAAGCGATATATGGTTTGCCTTATCCACAAGGTCCCAGGACTGGATGACTATCCATCTGAATACTACAAAGTCCACAAGGTCATGTTGTCTCCTTTGCTTTTCGAGGTGTACTATGAGGCAGCATCATCGCACAGCTACCTCACTGAAGCTAACAAGGCCTCCATTTCCCTATCTCTAAAGCAGACAAAGACCTGTTGAATTGTTCCAACTGCCACCCGATTTCATTGCTAAATGTAGACACAAAAGTACTATCTAAGGAGCTAGTCAACATGCTTAAGTGGTTAATCCCCTCATTGATACAAAGGGACTAGATTGAGTTTGTCCTCCATTGCGTGTCAGTATCTCACCTCCTCATTGTTATGTTATGTTATAGATTTCTTGATTACCACCAAGCGGGGTTCCTCCAGGCTCATTTTACCGAGGCGGTGATCCTTACAGTGTTGGACACTCTCCATAGTGAGGTCGATGGTGGCTCCTCGCAGTCTCTTGTCTTGGTTGATCTTTCTGCGGCCTTTGACATAATCCATAATCTTTTGGTCAACCGTGTGAGAATGCGGGAATTTCGGGACTTGCTCTGGGCTAGATCAGCACCTTTTTCGAAAATCGATTCCAGGCAGTCTGTGCTGCCCAGTTGACTGCCCTCAGAACTAGAATTTCTTGAGGAGTCCCAAAGGGCTCCTCACTTGCTCCCCTGTTTTTTATTCTTTACCTTCTCCCTCTTGTCCGAGCCCTGAAAGAGCGCCAAGTTTGTACATTTAACTATGCTGACGATTTTCAACTTATTTTTTCCACCACAACTCCTCCATCAATCAATCAATCAGGAGTTTATTAAAGCGCAACTACTCACCCGTAAGGGTCTCAAGGCGCTAGGGGTGGGGGCGTGGGGGGTGCAGGTTCCATTCCATCAAGGAGGGGGTCTGTCGAAGAGCCAGGTTTTGAGGTTTCTTGCGAAGATGGGGAGCGATGTTGTCTGTCTGAGGTGGAGCGGAAGGGCGTTCCATGCTTTGGCCGCGAGGAAGGAGAAGGAGTGGCCTCCCGATCTGGTCTTTCTGGTGCGGGGGACCACGGCGTAGGAGAGCTGGGCTGATCGTAGGGTCCTTTGGGGTGCGTGGAATTTGAGTCGGCTGTTCAGGTATGCTGGTCCGGTGCCGTGGAGGGCCTTGTGTGCGTGGGTGAGCATCTTAAAGGTGATTCTCGCCTCAACGGGGAGCCAGTGGAGTGTGCGCAGGTGCTGGGAGATGTGGCAGTGTTTTGGCAGGTTGCGGACCAGTCTTGCGGCGGCGTTCTGGATGTTCTGTAGCTTGCGGATGAGGTTTTTGTTTATTCCGGCGTAGAGTGCGTTGCCGTAGTCGAGTCTGCTGGTGACCAGGGCATGAGTGACTGTCTTTCGGTGTTCGAGGGGGATCCATTTGAAGGTCTTACGAAGGAGGCGGAGGGTGTGGAAGCAGGAAGATGAGACAGAGTTGATCTGGCAGTCCATTTTGAGCTCGGAGTCCAGGATTATTCCCAGGTTGCGTGCGTGGTCTGTGGGGGTTGGCTGGTTTCCGAGGGCGGTGGGCCACCAGGTGTCGCTCCAGGCGTCAGGGTTTGGGCCCATGATGAGTACTTCTGTTTTGTTGGTGTTTAGTTGAAGGCAGCTGTTTTTCATCCATTTGGCGACGGCTTCCATGCCTTCTCGAAAGTTGCGTCTGGCGGTGTTGGGCTCGTTGGATAGGGAGAGGATGAGCTGGGTGTCGTCTGCATATGACACGATGTTGAGTCCGTAGGTTCTGACGATGGGGGCAAGTGGAGCCATGTAGACGTTGAAGAGCGTCGGGCTGAGGGAGGAGCCCTGGGGGACTCCGCAGGTGATCAGTGTGGGGTCCGAGAGGAAAGGGGGAGTCTGACCCGCTGCGTCCTGCCGGAGAGGAAGGAGCAGATCCAGTCGAGGGCCTTATCCTGGATTCCTGCATCGTAGAGTCTGCGTATTAGGGTACGGTGGGAGACTGTGTCGAACGCCGCTGATAGGTGGAGGAGGATGAGGGCTACTGTTTCTCCTTTGTCCAGTAAGGTGCGGATGTCGTCTGTTGCAGCGAGGAGGGTGGTTTCCGTACTGTGGTTTTTTCTGAAGCCGGATTGGGAGGAGTCGAGGATGTTGTGTTCTTCAATGAATGTGGTGAGTTGGCTGTTGATGGCTTTCTCGATGACTTTCGCTGGGAACGGGAGCAGGGAGATGGGTCTGTAGTTTTTGAGGTCGGTGGGGTCCGCTGAGGGTTTCTTTAGGAGGGGGTTGACCTCGGCGTGTTTCCAGTCGTCGGGGAACGAGGCGGTCGCCAGGGAGCGGTTGATGGTTTGGCGGAGCATGGGTGCGATGGTGTTGGCGGCTCTGTTGAAGATGTGGTGGGGGCAGGGGTCCGTGGGGGCCCCTGAGTGGATTGACTTCATTGTCTTCAGTGTGTCTTCGGTGGTGAGGGCTGTCCAGTCATCAATCGCTGGTTTCCGGGTGTCGGGGGTGGTTGGTGAGGGTTCAATGTGTTGGTTGTCTTCGTCGAAGTTGTCGTAGATGCTCTTGATTTTGTGGTGGAAAAAGATGCTGAGTTTGTCGCAGAGGTCTTGTGAGGGAGGGATGTAGGTAGACTCGCTGGTGGGTTGGGCGAACTCCTTGATGATGCTGAAGAGTTCCTTGCTGTTGTGTGCGTGGGTGGAGATTCTGTCTTCAATCGCTTTTTTCCTTGTTTCTCTGATGAGTTGATGGTGGGCATTGGTGGGAGTTTGGTGGTGTGGCTGAAGGTGATGGAGTTTCCTGTAGTGAAGAGGGGGTCGAGGGTGTGTCCTGCTGAGTTCGTGGGCTCGGTCACGATCTGGCGGAGTCCAATGTTGTGGAGGTTGTCCAGGAGGGATGTGGTGTTGGGGTCCAGTTGATTGTCGAGGTGGAAGTTGAGGTCTCCCAGCAGGGTGTAGTTGGTGGATGCGATGGCCTGCGGGGAGATAATGTCCGTGATGGAGTTGGCGAAGGGTCCGCGGGGTCCAGGGGGTCGGTAGATGAGGGTTCCTCGGAGGGCGGCGGTGGGGCTGGCCAGTATCTTGAAGTGAAGATGTTCCATCAGTTCTGTGGACTCGTCAGGGAGTGTGCTCAGGCGGAGGCTGGATTTGTGGACGATGGCGATTCCTCCTCCTGGGTGGATGGGGCGGTCCTTCCTGGAGATCTTGTATCCTTGGGGGATGGCGATGGCGATGTCCGGTCCCGAGGTGGTGTTGGTCCAGGTTTTGGTGAAGAATGCTACGTCTGGGGTGGTGCTGTCGAGGAGGTCCCAGATTTCTGTTGCGTGTTTGTGGAGGGATCGGACGTTGAGGAGGATGCATTGCAGGGTCTTCGGTTCGGTTGTGTTCTTGTGGGCGGGTTGTGCTGGATCCGTGTTCTTGGCGGTGCTGCAGGTGTGCCGGCAGCGGTGACAGCTGAAGGGTCCATGGGTGTCGGCTGGTGATGCTAGCTTGCAGTTGTTGTTGCAGCCTGGGTTGAGTGCGTGGAGTGCTGCTGGGTCGTAGCGTTGGCGGGGCGGAGGTCCAGGGTTCCTGGTGCTGGTTGCGGACGGGTCGCAGACGGGCGCAGACATGCTTGCCTTTGACGCACCTTCGGCAGTGGCCCCCATTAAGTAGGGGTCGGGGAGGGCTGGACAGCTGGGAGGCGGGGAGGGGAGCTGGATTGAGCCGGTTGTGCTGGGGGGAGGGGCCGCGGGGGCAGCAGCGGCGGGGAAAGGTAAAGGGAGGAAAGAAGGGATAAAGAAAAAAGGGAAAATAAGCAGAAATAAGGCACAAAAGAGCAGAGATGCAGAAAAGAGCAGAAAGGTGAAAGATAGAAAGGGTAAAAAAACGAGTGAAAACGAGTGAAGGAGCAGAGGGAGAGAAAGGGAAAATGGGCAGAAATAAGGCACAAAAGAGCGGAGGTGCAGAAAGGTGAAAGATAGAAAGGGGAAAAAATGAGTGAAAACGAGTGAAGGAGCAGAGGGAGAGAAAGGGAGAATGGGCAGAAATAAGGCGCAAAAGAGCAGAGGTGCAGAAAGGTGAAAGATAAAAAGGGGAGAAAAACGAGTGAAGTAGCAGAAAGAAAGAAAGGAGACAGAGGTCCACTGGACCACCAGGGATGAGGCGCAGGGAAACCTGCGGGTGGAGGAGGGCCTCGATCACCAACACTGAAGAGTGCAGGGGCAGGGGCACCTCACTTAATGGTGGAGCTGCGAGGGTGGGAGAGCAATTTCACTGACAATGAGTCAGTGGTCTTGCTCGCCTGTCCCCGCAGTGGCCGCCATTAAGTAGGGGTCGGGGAGGGCTGGACAGCTGGGAGGCGGGGAGGGGAGCTGGATTGGGGCGGTCGTGCTGGGGGGGAGGGGCCGCGGGGGCAGCAGTGGCGGGGAAAGGTAAAGGGAGGAAAGAAGGGATAAAGAAAAAAGGGAAAATAAGCAGAAATAAGGCACAAAAGAGCAGAGATGCAGAAAAGAGCAGAAAGGTGAAAGATAGAAGGGTAAAAAAACGAGTGAAAACGAGTGAAGGAGCAGAGGGAGAGAAACGGAGAATGGGCCGAAATAAGGCGCAAAAGAGCAGAGGTGCAGAAAGGTGAAAGATAGAAAGGGGAGAAAAACGAGTGAAGGAGCAGAAAGTAAGAAAGGAGACAGAGGTCCACTGGACCACCAGGGATGAGGCGCAGGGAAACCTGCGGGTGGAGGAGGGCCTTGATCACCAACACTGAAGAGTGCAGGGGCAGGGGCACCTCACTTAATGGTGGAGCTGCGAGGGTGGGAGAGCAATTTCACTGACAATGAGTCAGTGGTCTTGCTCGCCTGTCCCCGCAGTGGCCGCCATTAAGTAGGGGTCGGGGAGGGCTGGACAGCTGGGAGGCGGGGTGGGGAGCTGGATTGGGCCGGTCGTGCTGGGGGGGCAAGGGCCGCGGGGGCAGCAGCGGCGGGGAAAGGTAAAGGGAGGAAAGAAGGGATAAAGAAAAAAGGGAACATAAGCAGAAATAAGGCACAAAAGAGCAGAGATGCAGAAAAGAGCAGAAAGGTGAAAGATAGAAAGGGTAAAAAAACGAGTGAAAACGAGTGAAGGAGCAGAGGGAGAGAAAGGGAAAATGGGCAGAAATAAGGCACAAAAGAGCAGAGGTGCAGAAAGGTGAAAGATAGAAAGGGGAAAAAAATGAGTGAAAACGAGTGAAGGAGCAGAGGGAGAGAAAGGGAGAATGGGCAGAAATAAGGCGCAAAAGAGCAGAGGTGCAGAAAGGTGAAAGATAAAAAGGGGAGAAAAACGAGTGAAGTAGCAGAAAGAAAGAAAGGAGACAGAGGTCCACTGGACCACCAGGGATGAGGCGCAGGGAAACCTGCGGGTGGAGGAGGGCCTCGATCACCAACACTGAAGAGTGCAGGGGCAGGGGCACCTCACTTAATGGTGGAGCTGAGAGGGTGGGAGAGCAATTTCACTGACAATGAGTCAGTGGTCTTGCTCACTCGGAGGCGTGGACTCCTCGGAGTCGGTCCACGCCTTTCAGTCTAACGCCTTTCAGTTCATTAGTCAGAGGATGAACAGTAACCATCTGAAACTCAATCTGGACAAGACGGAGTTGGTTATAACAGTTGGTATCTCTAAAAATCCCCGGGGCCCTCATTTCTGGCCCAGGAGCTGGGTCATGACCCCTCTCTATGTAGCTCAGCTAAGAGCCTTGGGGTAATAATCAGTCAGGTCCTCACTAGGAAGCCCCAGATTGGGACGGTGATCTCCACCTGCTTTTTCCAATTTAGGAAAATAAAAAAAGATCTGTAGATTTCTTACCCATGAAGATCGGATTCAGGTGATTATTGCCATGGTCATGTCCCATGTCGACTATGCTAATTCGCTTTACTTTGGCATCCCCCTCTACTTATCTAAACATCTGCAGATGGTACAAAATCAGGCCACACATCTGATTGTTCATCAACCTAGACACCATCATGTCACTCCTCTTCTAAAGAAACTACATTGGCTCCCGGTGGTCCAGCGCTGTGCCTTCAGGGTTGGTACCTTATTTTTAAGTCACTCAATGTAAGAAGCCCTAAATTTGTGTGAACAACTTGATTAACAAGTATGATCCCACACGCAATCTTTGTTCAGACCACAAGCAATTCTTGTCCACTCCCTCTTTTAAATTAAAGCACACTGGCGGTGCCAGGTTTGCAATTTTGGCCCCCGTGTTCTGAAACTCCCTCCCCTCTGGAATTCGCTTCTGCACCAAACTCCTTGGCTACAGAAGCCTCCTCAAAACTTGCCTATTCCAATAGGCCTTTTGAATGTTCTCCAGGACTTGGGCATCAATCAAAGTAGCGCCATGAAACCTCCCCGGTGTACGTGCGCTTTACAAATTTATCTTAACATAACATAACATAACATAAACCCTCCACCGAACTTCCACCAACCATCCAGAAACTTTTGCTCCACCGCACTCACCCTCACACAGACCCTGTGCATCGGCCATAGCGGCAGTGGAGGCCACTCCTTCTCCCACATCGCCGCCAAGTCGCAGAACACCCTCCCCCTCGACCTCAGAACAGCACCCTTGCTGACACACTTCAAGAAGAGACTTAAGCCTTGGCTTTTCGACTAAATCCAGCAACCCAGAGTCTGGATACCCTCATAGTTGATAAGCAATGCTCTATAAGTACTGATTGATTGATTGATTGATTGATTGATTGATTGATTGATTGATTGATTGATTGACAGATCACACACCCCGACTGTCATTGCAGGCCAACCTTATAAATGGTCCCCCTCCTCCATGAGTTACCTTGGAATTAAAGTCACCCTATGTCTTTAAAACAAGGTGAAATGCAACCTGGACCCCCTCCTCGTGAGAATTAAGGAGGATATGTGGTTACCATGCTCCCACTCCGCATCCAAGCTCGCCTGATGTTCCCTCTGGAAAAAAACCTTGAAAATCATTCTGTGAGGTGACTAGACCTATTGTTGAAACTGGAGAAGGTCTATGCAGCCAATGAGCAGGGCAGCCATCCCATGCCAACTGTCCGTGGCGACTGGTTGGCATCCAGTTGGTACCCCTTATATGCATATGCATACCACTCTGGACACTCTCAATTAGGTGCAGATGGAGTACTCCCTCCTTGGTCATCGGTGGGGCATTGAAATGTTGCATACTGGAGGGGTGCCCAAACTGATCACATCCCATCCTGTCCTAGCCACCACTATCCAAGCATGGCAGAAGTCACACTAGCTGCTGAAGATCCACCCCACTATCTATGGCATGGCCTTCCTGGGGTCCAATTGGCCATCGTGTAAATCCAAGGGTGTCCTTCACCACTTTGGGGCCTGGAAAAAGATGAGGGCTACAAATCCTTTTCTGAGGCCCAGGGACAGTACAGCCTCTTTGCGAGCCACTTTTGGGACTATCAACATCTGCAGCACTGTCTTTATTATGCTTTGGACATTTACCCACTAGAAATGCTCTCCTCACCTCTAATGGACTACTTATAGAAGTGAGGCACCGACAAGGAGACTGTATCAGGCTGTACCGGATCTTGGTTGGCCCGCTCCCTGTGGGACTGGTGGACGGACAGGTTGGAGCCCACATATTTAGAGGTTGACTAGGGAGACCTGCTCGCTGATAATGATAGATGCCTCAGGAGGACATCCTCACATTCATTTATTTCAAGGTACTGCATCGTTGGTATTACTTACCCCTTCGACTCTGTAGGACTTCCCTTCTCCTGACTGCTGCATGTTGGAGTTATAGAATAGATCCCTGAAGGGAGACATCTTTCTCCTTCTCTGAGACTGCCCCACTCTGACGGCCTATTGGTCCTCTGTCACCGAAATACTCAGACAAACGGTGCCTCTCACCAGGGCGCTGAAGGTACAGACAGCTCTCCTCCATGACTTCTCACAATTCACAGCCATCATGAACCATTGGTCCAAGTGCTTGGCCACGACCCTGGATACCACCAAGATTTGCATTCTGAGGATCTGGAGATCACCCATGAGACCGATCCCAGAGGACTGACTGCTTGAATTGTTTCAAGTGTCTGCGTTGGAGTGGATCATTGCTAGATACACTGACCATTACAAAAGATTTTTTGGGACGCATGGGAGTTTTTCTCTGCAGCCCCTTACCTGCAACCCTCCCACTGACTGATTCACTCTTCAGACATGCCTTCCATACCCCCACATCATCATGTTGCCTCCTCACCCAAAATTCACACCCCGTGTCATGCCTCACCCCCTCTGAATCTCCATGCCTGCTTCCTGAAGAGTCCCTGGTGAGGACCTCATACTGGATCAATGCGTTGAATGCCCGGAAGGTTGATATGGAATTCTTGACAAACGGTCCAGGCGATAGCCTGTCCCTCTGTGGGATGATTGACCTTTCCACATCTTGCACCCTCCCTCCCTCTTGATGCTCGTAAGCACCATCATTTTGGTGCCCTATCTCGCTCCCTCCCATTCTTCCTCCTGGACTGCTCCCAGAAGTGCTTTGCCCTTCTTTCCCCTGCTGGCCACTCCCTCCACTCTGGTTGTCCAAGAGACAGGCAGCCTGCCTTCTTCATGGACTTTGATGGACTTCCCGGATGTTGGTGCAGGTCCCTCCTGCTGGACTACCCCCACGCTTGGACCCCTTGGCTTTCCACGTGCTTTATAATGCTGTTCTGCCATACCTTGGTATTTTTGATCATGCTTTATGTTATGGTATGTTAAAAAGATTTATAGAGCCCTTGTATACTTGGAGGCGCCTTGGCGCTAAAATCTCCCACACACAACAGGAAAGAGACCCTTAGTTTTAAAAAGCAACTTTTTCAGCTCTTTCCTAAAGGAGGCAAGGGAGGACAAGGCTCTGATATAAGGGGGAGGTTATTCCAGAACTTGGTCGTCCCTGTAATGAAACTTCTACCACCACAGTTCATCCTTCGGAATATGGGGGCCACCATTTTCTTGGCTCCAGAGGAGCGCAAGAGTCTGCTGGGTTCATACTAATCAAAGACCTTCCTCAGAAACTCTGGGCCAGTGACGTGATCGCCCTGTGGGCAATACAGAGGGCTTTGAATTTGATACAACTATGACTGGCAGCCAGTCAGAAGTCTGTAGACTTCTTGAGAGACAGAATGGAATTTGGGAATACCCAACAGCAGCCTAGCTGCCGCATTTTGCAGAGTCTGTAATCTATGTAAATATTGTTCCTGCATATTCACATTTAGGCCCTTACAGTAGTCCAGTTTGACAGAACTAAGGAAGTATTGTCAGTTTTGTTTGGTAGTGGCTGGGCTGTATGGAAGAATTATTTTAATCATCCTCAGGGTGAAAAAAGCAGAAGAGATATTAGTCTTGACCTGGCTTCCAAAGTTAAGCTCATTGTCAATAAGAACTCCTAAGTTCCTTGCCTTGGTCACAATGATGGGAAGAGGACCTAGTTCTTCCAGCCACCAAGAGAAGGCCCAAGTGGGAGAGAGGTTTCCAAACAACACTACCTCAGTCTTTCCGGAGTTGAGCTTTAGGCAGTGTTTGTTCATTCGTAGACTCATATGCAAACAGCCATGGAACTGGGTGGAGATGCTGGTATCATTGTTCAAAGCTGACACCACAATCTAAGTGTGATCAGCATAGGAGGTAAGGGAGAAGCCAAATGTTTTAATCAGTGTGGCAAGTCCTGTTACATGTACATTGAATAATTTCGGACTGAGCGAGGATCCCTGTGGGACTCCGCAAGGAAGGGAGAATGGGGAAGATTCATACTAATCAAGGGCAACAGGTTTTTACTCTGTCAGCAAGAAATTATGTCAGCATGGTCAAGGCATTAGCTTTGATTCCTAGCTCTCCTAGCCCGTTGATCAAAAGCTGGGATCAACCACATCAAAGGCCGCTGACAAGTTGAGGCTGATATGTGCTCGGGCTCCTCTCCTATCCAGCACAGGTCTTATCTCCTCCGTAGATTTGATCAAAGCTGTCTCATTACTTTGTCTGGGTCTGAATCCAAATTGCATTGGGTCTTGATATAATTAGCTTGAATAAATTGGGCAAGCTGTAGATTCATTACTTTCTCCACAATTGTTGCAGGGAGTGGGGGGCGGGAGATGGGGTGATAGTTGCTGGGATCTGCAGCCTTCAGGTTAGGTTCCCTTATAACAGGTGTATTTGTAAAGCGCATGATTACCCAAAGGTGTCCTGGCGCTGAATAACAGATGTTTATTGTTTCCCAACGGTACTCATTTTATCAACCTCAAATGGAAGAAAAGCTAAGTGGACCTGCTGGGATTTGAACCTGTGACCATGAGGTCAAACACAGACACCTGCATTGGATTCATTAGTCAACTGAGCCACCAGACCCGGCTTGTTAGAGGAAGATTGGAGGTTCTTTTACAGTGAGAGAGGAAAGTTCTGGTGGTAAACATATAATTGAAGATAGCAGTGAGCTTCATAGCTATCAAATCTGGGAACAATTTCAGCACCAAATGAGGACAGGGATCTGAAGGAGAGATAGATGTAGTGGAGATGATCATTTTAGCTACCAGATCTGGAGTGGTTGGGGAGAATCCCATAAAGATCATCTCTATGTGATTAACCTGAATGGTATTTTAGAGGCCTCAAACTTTAAGTAGATATGATCCCTGAAGCAATTAGCCAGTGTGTTGCAGAAGTATTGACTACAATTAGTAGCTTTACTGCCTGGGAGTGTACTTAGTTTAATAACTACCTGCAAAATATCCTGGGTGGAATTCTTAGCAAATTCTATTTGTTGGGTGTTACATGTTGATGGCGCCCTGCACGTATTATGTAGGACATCAATATGGACATTGGCCTGGGCTTCAATAGTGAAAGGACACAGACCCAAGACCTCTGTGTGAAGTGTAGTATCAGAGAAGGAAAATCTTGAGTAATTCCTTTTGCTCTGCCTCTCCCTGTGTGTTGAGATATCTAGGTCATAAGACACACACAGGATTTGAGGTTAGGTTCAGATAGTACAGAATGTGTGACAGCAGACACTTACAAATGAGAATGCTGCCAATGGACTATACACCATCCAGGGAACGATGCTGTCACCAAGATTACAACAATTAAAGGTAATATAAGTTTGACAGGTCGCCTGACCCACAACCTTCCGTGGGATGCTTCATCATAGGCAGCCCCCCAAACTGAAGTAGGACAGTGCCACTTCAGTGGACTCAACCAAGACGGGAGTTCCTGGATATTCAGAACATGGAAGAATGGAGAGAATAAGGCTCTCATTCCTGATTCATGTTTCATGTGAGCTTCCCAATCTAGGAAGACTCATGGCGTCATGGCCTAGATAGAGGGGGCTTCCCCTGCAGTCATACATTCGTCAAGGGGGAAGCTAGTACCTTTTTACCTACAACATCCTCCTACTGCTGTTTGGTGAATGTTCTGAACACATTGTTTTGGCGGGAAGTGTGCAGCCCTGAAGAATATCACGGACCAGTATCGGCCACTTATCTTGGTTAAAACATGTTGGCAATAGTAATGGGTGTCTGACTCATCATTGTCAGATTAAACCATTCTCATTATAAGTTTTTAATTAAAGATACTTTTGGATTTACCCTTAGATATTTTATAGAACATCTGGACCCCTATAGTATCCTCTCCCAGAAAAAATCTAGGAACTCCCTTCTTGGTTGAGTTCACTGAAGTGGTAAGTCCTACTTCAGTGTGGAGGCCGCCTATGATGAAGGATGCAGAGTAAAGTTGTGGGTGAGGCAAGGAGAACATCAGAAAAACATCATTAGGGACATTGGCATGTGTTTCAATAGTGATAGGACATAGACCCAAGCACCTTTTGTGAATTAAAGACCTAGATCACCTTTGTGATAATACTCTGCTTATACACTTGCCCAGGACCTTGATGTCCACAAAAAATGTCCCCACAAGTAATAGCCAAAGGATACCATTTTACAAAGTAGCTTTATACAATAGTGCAAACAAGTTACATTTATTCAAGATCAGAGCATGACCAACAGTTTTTAACTGCTGTAGCGTAGTTCCTATTTTCCCAATAGGCCCTGCGCATTGGAATAACATAAACAGTAGTATCGACGTAGAAGTGCGGATCTTCCAGGCCTCCACTGACTATGCTAAACTTAATTGGGTTTGTTACCAACTAGCTCAGAGATCACTGGAAACTTTCTTGACTGAAATAGGAAGTGATCAGCTTCCCTGGCACAGACAAGAAGGGATTCAGTTTTCCAACAACCGTGCAACATGACAACTTTGCTCCTCAGATCAAGAGTCAATCTCTAGGGTCGTGTGAAACAATAGACAGTTATTTTACTCAGTCAGGTTGGTGCAGTTTACTTTCACAATATGTAGAGAACAGAGAGACGGGCGTTTGTCAATAAAAGGTTAACATTTATTGAACAGTCTTTCTTCTCGTACAAGAGAAATGAATTGCCACAATTGCAAGACTTGTTATTATAAAAAGTACGTACAGTAAGATAAGTATTGCGAAATAATACTGTAAAAGCATTGATATGGTTTCTTAGCCATACAATGGTTTAAAATGAATAAAACATATATACATTCATATATACATTAGGCTAAAATACTCAACTGGTGCTTCTAACTACGCCTACCACAGTGTACCTGACCTAAGCCTAATACTTGGGAGGGGAGTAAGTAAGTAGCTTTAAGTTAAGTTGGTTTTGCCAAGGTTTGCTTCAAGAATTCTCTCTTAAGGGTTTAGTCAACACCATACCTCTGGAATAGAATGATGGAGGTCTGGTATCTCCCTCAGGGCTCGATATCCCAGTCACCCGCAAGGGTAGACTAGAAACGCCGGAGCTGGATTTCTCTGCAGGAGAAAGGCAGCGTCTCTTCTTCTTCAGCGCGTCGAGGAGGAGAAGGAGGGGGGACAGCGTCCGCGGGCAGCTTGCATCTGCTGGGCTCTTTGCAGGGGGACAGCTGTTCAGCTCCTAGGTTCACCACACCATCGTTCGCTAGTTAGCAGCGATAGCAGTAGCGATAGCAGCTATGATATCTTCAGCATAACAGCTTCTTCAGCTTCAGCGAAGATAGCAGCGATGGCATTGAGGCAGCTAGCGTTTGCTTAAGGCAACATTGGTAATATTTATACCTGAAAGGTGCCTTGTTTGACGTACGTTTGTTGGACATAAGACGTCAATAAAGCTGTCACTAGGAAGTGATCGTCTATCAGTGCTCATTAGAGTTCTATTACTAATCAAAACACAGCAAGCGGGGATTTCCAGGTTTGCTGAGTTTTATCTTGTTGAAGAACTCAGAGTGTTAATCTAGGAATCTCAGATAGTGACTTCTGCTCTGTCATTGCACTAATTGGTTGCAAAGGAAGTGGCAGAGAAAACTATTCTGGAATGTGGCTCTGTTCGTGTGAGGCCAGGGATGAGTTACTGAATATTGCACTTGAACGGTTATGCCAATATAGGGAATAAATGGATTTATAGCCGAATAGGGGCATAAGGTCACAGTATCGATCAGGATCCTACATTAGAACGCCACACTGCACCAAGTGAGTATGAGCCTCACAAACCTCTTGACGAAGGGCTTGGTTTCATGTTGTGTGTGTGGGATACTCAGTCAGTAATGTGACAGTCCCAACTGCCATTCTACAAGAACATCACTGCCTACCTTGCTTGTAATTCAGCAGATGGAATATTGTTCATGCTTGTAATGGAGAATCACGTCCTCAGAAAAGTAGCAGAATATGTTTTATTGTTTTAAATAATACTTAATAGGTAGTGTTAGAATACATACGTTAGTGCACATATTAATGTTCAAACATGTTAACATGCAAAGCTATAGGCAGAAAATTAGTTATCCATTGTTGTATTGTCATGTAGTTCCTATATCCTATACAGGATCTGCACGTTTGAATAACATAAACTGTGGGTTTGGTGGCAGACTGGTTCTGTGCACCCCCACCGGATATATTAACCTGTTTTGATCAGCTAGCTCACACTGCCACTAGAGTCTCCTCTTATCAGGGAGAGAATAGTTTCTGGCAACCTCAGAACATGACAACCCTGATCCCTCAGAATCGTGGAAACAATATACTCCCTTTCGCTCAGTCACCAGTGCTCACTCAGTTTGTCTCAGAGATACACGGAATAAACAGTCTTGGCGCTTCAATAAGGATTTATTGAACAGTTGTTATTCTAGCGTAAAATAGGTGTGCTGTAACAACCATTAGACAGCAGCAGAGATATATGATTAGCAGTACTCCGAAAGTAAAGGGATGGTACAGTTCTACCATTTTTCAGTAATCAGGAATATATACAAGTACATAAAACACATGATAAGAAAGTCCGTACTCTAGGATGCCTCCCTAACTAGATGTACTTAAATGTACCTAGCATCAGAGTAGATGTTATGCCAAGAATCACTCTAAGGTCTAGTCAACCCATTACCTGAGAAAGGAGAGAATGTGGGACCCCGTCTTGATCTCGAGTTGGACACCCCGCGAGGGATGTTAGACCATTGCGAGCTGGAGTGTCTGCATGCAGGAACCTCAGCGTCTATGGTCAGTGTGGCAGCCGGGAAGTCACGATCTACTCTGTCTCACCAAGCAAGACATGATGTATATATACCCTCAGGTCTCCCCAGGGCTCCTGCCTTGCAGTGTTACTGTGTCGGCCTAAAGGATGACGTTGGGCTGGAACTTTATACATAGATATTATACAGGAGATGTTCATCCTGCTGTCAGTCCGGCTGTGCTTCCAAAAAGCCTCATGCATAATGTATGAGTTTTGAACTAGTGAAAAACCAGCGTTCTGAATGCAATCTAGTATCTAGGTAAAAGGTCAGTCCCTATGAACCGTTATGTATACAATGTAGGGAAGGATATAGATGAAAGATTGCAGTGTTACGTGCACACATATAGGCTACCTATATGGAATATAACTCAGAATCCATTGTGTAGACATAGGGCTTGATTTACTGGATTGTGTCTGGGTTACTCTGTGACTAATTTACTAATGTGACAGATATACCACCTACAGAATTAAAAGTCATATCCTACAGCAATAGTAATGTGGACAAAAGTATATGTGTCAATTTAGTTGCATACTATTCCAACTATCAAACTGGAAAGAAGGATTATAAGGAACATAAATGTTTTTCAAGTGATTAAACTAAACCCCTTGTCGCTGCTCAATGGGTTTCAGCTCCCTATCCAAGTCGAGATAGGCCACTACTAGAATGTGCCACATGACAGGGGTCAGTGAGCTCTGCATCCATTTTATATTCTTGGAACTTCCCAGTTGATTTAATGCAGTGAGTGTTTTCACCACTGAAGGTCCACCCAATGTTTGCGATAACAGATTCTGCAGCATTCTAAGTTACTCCTGTTAGCACACTCTTATTGCATTAGCCTGCCATACTGGAATGGGTTAACGTTAAACAGGCAGGGGAAACCCAATATACCCTTGTAGGCTTGGGCAGTTTTTCTTTGAGGTCAAGAGAGTGCTACAAGGGAATTAATTTAGGCAAAACAAAATGCACTCAGTTAGGAGTCGTATGGAGAATATCGCACTCCAGAGTATCAACACGATATCACATAAAAAGAACAATCTAGATTAATGGAACGAATCTCTGGAAGGAGGAGAGTCAATGAAACACAGAAGAAATAAACCTGTATTCAAAGAAAATGTATATAGGTTTAAGAGGATATAAATCATACATACATTGTTGATTAACTATTCTGGTTGTCTGTTACAAATTTTTTTGGGGAGTTGATGTTAAGTTTTGAACTGATGTGCTTAAGTTGCTTATACCTCTGTTCACAACTATTTTGCTTAAATTAATTTTTATTTGTCTCCCCAGACATTTATGTATGATTTATATCCTCTTAAACCTATATAAATTTTCTTTGAAGACAGGTTTATTTCTTCCGTGTTTCATTGACTCTCCTCCTTCCAGAGATTCGTTCCATTAATCTAGATTGTTCTTTTTATGTGATATCGTGTTGATACTCTGGAGTGCGATAGTCTCCATACGACTCCATACTGGAATGGGAACCACTTCCAACTCCTCTGGGAAGGGATAAGAACTTTGGAGTTATCATTGATAATAAACTGAACTTTGGAAATCAAAGTATTTCAGTTGTTTCATCCTCATACTACACCCTGAGGATCATTAAAAAAGGTCTTTATACATTTCATCAGATGCTAAAAAGAAACTGTAATTACAGCTCTAGTCGAATCAAAACTTGACTATTGCAATGGTTTGTATTTAAAGATGCAAGAACAATATTTAAATAAAATACAGACCTTTCAAAATGCGACAGCCAGGTTGCTATTTGACACCCCGAATTTCAATCAGTCTCCTTGACAATCTACAAGCTACACTAACTGCGAGTCAGGAACCGCATCATGTTTAAGGCTCTCTGCATTGCGTATAAGGCACTGCATGACACTGGCCCTGAGTTTATGAGGCAAACATTTGAATGGTATGTACCCAGCAGAAATCTGTGATACTCTGGGGCCAAAAAACAGTAGCCCGCCATGTTATTTATATGTTCGCTCTTACGATTTCCTTTGTATTATCCTTCTGGTACACTATGCCAACCAACAATGTTTTCATTGATGTGTTGGCCGTCGGCCTATGTTGTACCACTCTAAAACTGAATACCATTAAAAAAAACAGTAGCTCCCAGAGTCAAGAGGACGAGTTGGGGAGGAAGAAGCTTCATTACAGGCTTGACCAAGATTTGGAAACTTCTTCCCCCTCACATCAGGGTGTTGCACTCCCTCCTATCCTTCAGAAAGGACCTGAAAACACAGCTTTTTAATAATTAAGGGTCGTATCGTTGTTGTGCTCGAGCAAAGTTAGAGCCAAGACACCTCCAGGTACTTGAGTGCTCTATAAATGGCTTTAACATAACATGACATTTTTTCTTCTTTGGATGGGGGCTGACCTACACAGAGGGAAATAGGAAAACAAAATATAATGGTATAAATAACCACTCATTGGAAATATTAAGAATTTGTATAAAACCATTATGTAATTTTTATCTGCATTTGACTCAACATGCATTGCTGTTATTTAATGTGGTAGACAAATAATTTTGTTTTATTTAAAGAAGAGCATCACTCAGTGTTGTGTGAAGTCATTAAGTACCATGCTCTGGACCTGATGTTGTGGTTGGTGACAAGCTCCGCCATCACTATGGGACAAATAGTATGTACACTTTATTATAAGTACATTTTATACCTAGGCATTTGGAGGAAGGTGTGTAGGATAGTTGTTGGTGATGGAGTAACCCTTCTGTCAAACTGAAACTCCATCCAACATGTGATGGAGTACCCTGTTCCTAAAAAACACTGTATCAATGTGATCTTTCCAGTGGTAGTAACCCCATTTGCTTGTGTTTTGGAATGATTACCCTCACAACCAGAGCCAACCTCGACTCAGATAGTGCCATGTCCTCAATCACTACTGCCATTCATACATCATTAAATGCACAAGATGACATGCTTTATAACACCATGGATGTTCCTCAGTTCACTCCTCAAATTGTTTTGTCTTGGTCAACCACACAACTTCCCCATTCCATAGGGATGCCCTGCATACCCTCACCAACATCCAACGAATTACATTTTTTTATCCCACATTTTTAGAGCATACCTGGCAGTGAAAGTACTCCGAGCCTAATTTTTTGTTCTTTGGTTGGTTTTCAATCAGAAATTGATTACATCACAGGTCCGAACGAACTACTGTCCAATAAATTCTAAAACATGTCCAGAGAAGTGTCACAGGTATTTAAAAAAATAACTCTGTGGTCTTTGGTGATACATTGCCTTTTACTTGTGAAAGCTGGGCAGTTGTGCAGAGTGCTGTATTTTGAATTTTCAATGGAAAAACAAAAGCGAAAGCAAGTGACCAAACTCTAAAGTTTGATTCACAGGGTGCTGCAAATCATTTGTGCTGCAATATCTTGGGTGTAAAGAACAAATTGGGAGATCATAGCCTTTGTGACACTTTTAATATAGCAGATGTGACAGTTAAATCATTAGGATCAGAAAGTCCGGCCACTCCAGAGGTTATTCATTACAATTTAGACATGCATTTAAGGAAATTACATATAAATAATTTACCACACTCTCTGCCGGACCTTATAGCTGGCTGAAGTTGGTTATGTTATGTTATGTTATTCGGAATTTGTCAAGCGCACGGTCACCCAGGGGTTTCATGGCGCTAAAATGAGACAGATGGTAGGCAATACTCTAACCGTGCGCTTGCTTGAATAACCAGGTCTTCAGAGCTCCCTTGAACTCCGCTAGCTTAGTACAATTCCGGATTGACAGGGGGAAGGAGTTCCATGTTTTTGGGGCAAGGTAAGCGAATCGGGATCCACCAAGTCGTTTCTTTTTGAACGTAGGCAGCGTGAGGAGGGACAAGTGGGCAGAACGAAGGTCACGGGTCGGTTCGTATTTATTTATCAGATGATTGACGAACCTAGGGCTTTTGCCATGGAGAGCTTTGAAAATTATGCAGCCTACCTTAAAGGTGATCCGTTGGGCTATAGGAAGCCAATGAAGGGAGGCTAACAGAGGTTTGGCCGACTTCCTGCGATTGCTCTTAAATATTAATCTAGCAGCTTGATTTTGAACAATCTGCATGCGTTTGGAAAGGGCAAGGGGTAGGCCCAAATAAATGGAGTTGGAAAAGTCTAGTCGGGAAAGGACCAAGGCGATTACCACCTGGATGAAAGCAGATTGAGTAAGCAGATGGGCAATTTTCTTGATCTTTCGTAACTGAAAAAAGCTGGAAGAGATCACTGTTCCGACCTGACTTTTCAGTGAAAGGTCGGAGTTAAGAGTGACCCCAAGGCTCTTCACCGACTGAGAGGGAGATGGAGGGGAGCCCATTGAGGTCGGCCAAAAATGAGGACCCCAACTCAATGCACTGTTACCTGGGAGTACCAGCTCGGTCTTTCCTGGATTGAGCTTTAGATGGTTCTGATCCACCCAGCTCTGAATGTGCAGCATAGTAGTTTGGAATTCCTCAGCAGAGTCCGTTCAGTTGAGAGGGAATACCAGCTGCAAGTCGTCCGCATAATTGTAGATGGTGACTTTCCTGTTTTTTAGTGATTGCAGTAGCGGTTTGAGATATAAATTAAAAAGGAGGGGAGATAATGATGAGCCCTGCGGATCACCGCAGGTAGTGGAGAGTTTAGGTGCCATAAAGTTCTCCAGCCTTACTGCCTGGGATCTGTCCATCAGAAAGGACTTAATGCAGTCAAAAGCCGAGCCGCTAAGGCCGGCTTGTTCGACACGGTGTAATAAGATGGTATGATCCACCGTGTCGAACGCGGCCGACAGGTCCAGGAGTACTAGGGCTTGGTGTATGCCATTATCGGCGTTGGTCCTTAGAGTATTCTGGACAGCGAGGATCACCGCCTCGGTGGAGTGTGCCTGGCGGAATCCGGCTTGGTTTGGCTCCAGGTAGTCGGATGTTTCTATGAAGTTGGAGATGCAGCTGGCCACATGGGCTTCGAGCAGCTTGGCGCCATATGGAAGGAGGGATATGGGGCGATAATTTGATAGATTGGATAGGTCGGCACCCGGTTTCATAATTAGTGGGACTAAAGTAGCATTTTTAAATGAGTTGGGGACTATTCCCTGTGATAGGGAAGTGTTCAAGAGGGGGAGTATGCCTTGAGGGAGTGTAGAGTAGACTTCCTTCAATATATGCGGAGGACAGGGATATTGGGGGAACCTGACTTTACACGATTCATCAGCTCCAGCAATTTGGGTGGGTCGATGGTGATAGAATTCACTTTTTCGATGCCCCAACCATCTCCTTTGACATATGTAAGTTAGCATCATATGGCTAACTAATGGAGTGCGTATACATACTCATGTTGAATTATTCTCGTTTGCTATCTTATTATCCATATATATGTGTGATGATATTAGTTCCTTAGCTTAGCTTGTGTGCCACCATTTTGTGTAACCCTCTGTGCCCGCGAGCCTCACTCGCTCATCTACCCCTCCCGCAGGAATAGAGAATGTCACTACTACAGCAGTTTTCGTTTCTCAGCTTACTGTGGCCGAAACTAACAAGTCTCTTTATCAGTAATGTTCTCATGCCTCAGAGACGCTGAAGCCTAGCTCCATGGCCTTGAGTAAAGATAGCGATGTATCCTCTGCAGGTGCAGATGCCTGCTGCATGATGGCATTGTTCACTGGTCTGGGTTTCAGTAATTTTCCAGAAGGGGCGTACCCTAATGAACTGTGTTGCATTATAATGTATTGCTGTGATGCTGAGAGTCAGTCCTCCCGTTCGCACTCCTAGGAGTGAGGTCGGACAGGGCCCTCTCATATGAGTGTATTTGGCCTAATAAAGACTGTTGTTTATTCTTCTCCACTGTCCGGCTGACTTTCTACAGAATACCTATAGGTGAGTGCGGTAAGTCACCCGGGTGGATTTGAGCCACGCTTATCAGATGGCGCCCGAATAGGGACCCCGCGATAAGGATCTTTCTCACCCGTAAGTGGGTAGCAGAAGACCGGGGACCCGCTGGTCGGCAAGGTGGGCCCGGGTACCCATCTGATGCCGAGCTTGGTTCTCGCAGCGCTGCCCCACCCTGCTGATCGGGAGAGGTCCCGGTTCGGATCTTACGCCAGGGTCCAGAAGGCGGAACTCGAAGCTGACCGTGTTGGTCCTGGCAGCCGGAGGTGGAGAACGGTAGAGGTCGGTGCCGCCTACGGAAGGTGAGTGGTCCACCTGTGATTGTTTCGAGAACTGGAGTGTTTCGGGAGACTAGGGTGTCTCCAGTGGTTTGAGGAGCCGGTGTGCTTCTGGGGCTAGTGTGCTCCGGGGAACTCAGAGTGCGAGTAGGCGCTCTGACAGACTTGACGAGGTTGGGGGAATACCTTGATATATTGTTTGTGGTGATCCGACCGGGTGGTACTGTGGTGAAGGCGTGGCTCATTGCGGGTGGACTCCGGTACTTACCCTGAACTCCTTAAGTGGCGGTTCAGTGGAGGTGAATCCTGGGTCTCCTGTGGGAAAGTGCGCAGTGATCCGTAGTGCCGCACGGGGAGCGGATTTGTTCCCCATCCTCAGAACAATTAGCGTATTGTTCGGTCTGCGGTAGGGTCCAGGTTCCCCAGGACTTGGTCGACGGGCCTTGTCCCATTTGGTAACACGTGTTTGGAGGTATTGTATATGTGTGTGTGATTTCCTAGCGTATAGTCATATGTGTGTATGAATGAGCTCGAGCTAGTGATTCAAGGTAACAGAGTTTGTGGAGAAGTGTTTCTTTCACACCAAGGTAAAGATGCCGTGTTTTAGTAAGTTACGATGTTTTGGATGCTGTTGTCGACCCTCAGATACTAGGCTGGCTGAGAGCCAACCTGCACCCCCTGAGGGCACTCCAAGCTTCGATATGTATATCAAGCATGGATTGCCCCCGATTTTGTTTGGCACTTTATGGCACCGGTACACCGCTGACAATGTGGATTTACAGTGGCCCTTGACAGGTTCTTTCGAAGAGGCTAAATTGGATTATTTGCAGGATAAATTGTTTGCTAGGCGTAGCCGTCAAAGTATGTTCGATTCTCTAAGAGTGTGGCAGAAAGAAGCCAGGAAACGTAAGTTGAGAAAAGAGAAAGAGGCTTTTAAAAAGTCCGCGCAGACTATGGCACAGAAAGCGAGAGAACATACTAAGAATGAGAATGAGCAGCGTTTGGAGCGCGCAGATAGGCTTTGCAGGTTGAAAGAAAATAAGAGTTATGTAGTGCGAGAGGATGACCCTGATGAGATGGAAGACATTTTGAACGCCCGACCCCCTCCTCCTTATGCCCCGCAGTCCTTGTATCCCTCCTTGCCAGCTCCGGCCTCCAGTAGTGGAGTTCCGGGTCCATCAGCAAGTGCTCCTCAACATGGCGCAGCGATTTCTGCTTCCCCGCCTTCGACACCCCTCGTTTCTTTACTCCAGACCACTTCGCCTACACCCTCCCAATTCTCTTTAGCACTCCCTATTGTTTCAGCTAGTACTACCCCCAGTCAGGAGATGTTAACGCAGAGTCGAGGCGCAGGTAGTGGACTGCTCTCACAGGTACGGAAGTTGCTTACACGTTCTACAGTTGGTTTTAGATGAGAAGAGTATAGTGGCTAATCAGGCATGCCAGTGGGCAAGGAATAATATTTATTCGTTTGAAGATATTTGGTCCACAATGAAAGATTTTGAGCCCTTGATGCAACAGCACGCTTTGTGGCATATGTCAAATGTATTGATACCGCTATGGGAGCAGGGGTATGGAGGTGTGGCTCCGGCGACTTTGCGAGATATACAGAGCGGAGCTTTCAGAACGAATACTGAGGTGAAGGAGGTGATGCGTAGTTTACGCGCTCTATTACAGTATAGAAATGAATTGCCCTCTGCAGGTACGCCCCATTTTCCAGGTATACATCCCATGCGTGAGGTACACCCTATTTTCCATCCCGAGATCCCCGAGATAGTAGATCCAGTCACGAGGGCTGTCACTAGAAATAGGGTAGATGCACATTTCCAGGAGCAATGGGTGTATACACCATGGAAGAGAAATGAGGTATTAGCCTTAAAGGCTCAGTTGCCAGATTCTAGAAAGAACCCTACTGCATATTACAAAGAGTTAAAGGAAGCCGCGTCTTCCACTGTAATGACTTTGGCTGATGTTGAATTGTTTTTTGGGCTTTTGGTCCCAGTCGATGTGTGGCGGCAAGTGAAGGGAACAGATCATTCGGAAGAGTTGGGAGGTACGTGGCAGAAGTTGCAGGATTGGGATAAAGAACATAAGCCAGGAGAGAAGCCAAAAGCTGAAATTTTGGCCTTACCGGGGCGCATAATAAAATACATGCACTCTCTCATTCCCCCAAAGAAGGTAGACTGGGATAAGTTGACGGCTTGTAAGCAGAAAAAGGATGAGGCAGTCTCGGACTTCTTCACGAGGTTTGAAGAGACGTTTATGGATTTCAGTGGGCAGGATGTGTCACAGGATGGGGGGTTGCGACTCTTTGTTAATAGGTTCGTAATGAACTTATTGCCCGAGATTTCAACAAGATTGCAAGCGTCAGAAAGTACATGGACAACGTCCTCTCCTTCTGGTATCCTCAGTATGGCGCAGTATTATGAACACAGAGAAAATGAAAGTAAGGACAAGCAGGAAAAGAAGGCTAAGGATTTGAAGACTAGGGTTTTGTTACAGCAAGTGGCAAGGGGTCGAGGAAGAGGTGCAGCGCCAGGACATGGTGGTGGCGGCTATGGGAGAGGTGAAAGTAGGGAAAGACTGGGACCGAATCAGTGTGCGAAGTGCAAGCAGGAGGGGCATTGGTGGAGGGATTGCCCACTGCTTCAGTCGAATGCCGGTTCAGGGCGAGGACGAGGAAGAGGTAGTGGTGATTTTGGGAGGCAGAACGCACGGTCGGATGGAGGCGGGAGACCGGGAGGTAATTACTTCGACAATGGGGCAGACAGGCAACAGTTGCAGAGGGGCGGCGGTCAGTACTATCATGATGATTACTCCGTAGACGATTTGACAGGGTTCTCCCATAACTAGGACAGCGTAGGACAGAGCGAGGGACCAGTGCCTGTGGAAGTTGATCAAAGGGGACCCTATGTCGAGGCAGACTTATTGGGGTCTCAGCAAAAATTTCTAGTGGATACGGGTGCAACAAAAAGTTCAGTAGCTCATTCTCGGGTCCCCGGGGCGGCTCTGTCTGGCAAGAATAATATCTCTGTGGGTTTTTCAGGTACCCGGTGATTAGCCCCATTTCTAAACCCCTTACGTTAACAATTTTTCACTGTTGATTCACCGTTCCTATTGACATCGAATTGTGGAGAAAATTTGCTGGGCTTAGATTTACTGAAGAGGTTGCACGCCACCATCTATTGTTCCCCGGATGGCGTGTACATTACGTTAGGCCCGACTGTCGCTCGCCCACTACAATGTTTTTCTAAAGATGATCCATTACCACCTGAATTTCAAGGGATACCCGACAGTTTGTGGGCTGTCAATGATACAGATGTAGGTAAAATGGATATTGCCCCGGTAACAATAAGGGTAAAGGTGGGAGCGAAACTGCCCAGGGTTCCACAGTACAGGATTCCTAGGGAGGGAGAAAAGGCCCTGTTACAAATAATACAAGATTTGATTCGGTCTGGCGTAGTGGAAGAAAAGGGTTCGAACATATGTAACAGCCCTATACTACCTATCCTTAAAAGACGATCGCCAGAAGCTACAGATAATACTCCTGATGTATATAGGTTCGTGATTGATCTGCGTCACGTGAATAGAGTAGTGGAGCCACAATACCCGGTGGTCTCGGACATCACTACGATATTGACGATGATTCCCCCCTCTGCTAAATATTTCTCTGTTCTGGATCTGAAGAATGCTTTCTTCAGTATTCCGGTACATGAAGACAGCCGTTATCTCTTCGGATTCTCATTGGCTGGCCGAAGCTTCAGGTTTAAGAGAATTCCCCAGGGGTACACTGAAAGTCCGAGCATATATAGTCAGGCACTAAAGGCGCAATTGGATGAACTGGAACTTCCACCTGGCAACGTCATGTTGCAGTATGTGGATGATATCCTGATAGCGTCGGACGACGAGAAGGGTTGTCGGGATGCTACTGTTAAATTACTGCACCATTTGGCCAAAAGGGGGCATAAAGTGTCCCTTCCCAAGTTTCAATATTGTCGAACGGAGGTTACCTACCTCGGTCACCTCCTTTCGAAAGTGGGGAGGAGATTGACGCCTGAGCGCATAAAAGCTATCACTAACATGAAGGTACCTAACACGCAGCGAGAGGTGCGCGCATTTCTGGGCATAACATCGTATTGTCGCCAGTGGATACCTAACTATGCGTTACTAACAAAACCCCTATTGTATCTGACTACCAAAGAAGTGCGCGAACCCTTACCCTGGACCCCTGCATGTCAAGAAGCGTTTGAGTAACTAAAAGATGCTTTATGTTCTGCGCCCGTTCTCGGAACACCTGATTACCAGAAGCCTTTTGTTCTTTACGTACATGAGGCGGAAGGTTGCGCATTGTCTGTTCTAACTCAGTGTTTTGGAGGGAAACAGAGACCCTGCGCTTATTTCTCTGCAATGCTTGACAATGTGGCAAGAGCGCTGCCGAGTTGTCTGAGAGCCACGGCGGCTGCTGCGGTTTCTATAAGACAATCGGCAGGGCTCGTATTGGGATCAGATCTCACAGCAATGGTACCGCATGCTGTGGACATTTTACTAAACAGAACACAGACGCAGCATTTAACTAGTGCTCGTCTTACCGGTTATGAGATGACCCTCTTTGCACCTCATGTGACGATAAAAAGGTGTGCTACACTGAATCCTGCCACATTGTTACCTATCCCCACAGATACAAAGGACGATGACATACATGACTGTTTGTTCAGGACAGAAGAGGAGACAAAGGGGAGGGTGGATCTGACAGACAGGCCCATAGACGAACCGGACGGGGAGTTGTATGTAGATGGGTCTTGTTTCAAATTGCCAGATGGTACATCGACAGCAGCGTATGCAATAACGACATTACAGACGGTAGTGGAGACATCTAGGATACCTTACAATTCAGCCCAAGCTGCGGAGATTATAGCCCTACTGAGAGCATGTGAATTGAGTGAAGGACTGGACGTGAACATTTATACTGACAGCCAATACGCCTTTGGCGTGGCTCATAATTATGGGCGACTGTGGGCAGAACGGGGATTTTTGACTTCACATGGACAACGCATACAGCATGGTCCACTGATATTACGACTGTTGACGGCACTGACGTTACCCAAGCGACTGGCTGTGATAAAGTGTAGTGCACACAAGACGATAGTGGATGATGTGGGACGAGGAAATGCCTTCGCAGACGAAACAGCAAAAGAGACTGCTCGGACAAAATTACCACGGATGTTTGTGGCAGGACCTGCTAGATGGGTCCCAGACGTTAACATGTTCGCAGATACTGTGCAGAGTGTAAAAAATATACAAGAAAAAGCAACTGCAGATGAATTGAGGGCATGGAAGGATGGTGAGGGACGATTGGATGCAGATGAATGTTGGACAGATATGACCGATAAAAGACGATGGTTACTACCGAATGCGTATGTTCTTCCAGTGGTGCCGATGGCGCATGGGCCCGCACATATTAGTGCAAAAGGCATATGTAAATTGTTGGATCCAGTGTGGAGCAATAAAAATATCTCCAAAGTAGCGACTCACTTGGTCCGACAGTGCATGGTGTGTTTGAGGCACAATCCTGGAAAGGGTACCCCTGTCCCAGTGGGAAATTTTGCACCTCCCTCTTTCCCTTTTGAGGTGATTCAGATGGACTACATCGAAATGGAGAGGGTTAATAACCTTAAATACGTCCTTGTGGTTGTATGCGCTTTCAGCAGATGGGTGGAGGCTTTTCCAACAAAAGACTGCTCGGCTATTTCTACTGCAAAAGTGTTAATAAAGGAGTACTTTTCTCGCTTTGGATTACCTAGAGTGATCTGGAGTGATAACGGTACGTCCTTTAATGCGGAATTAGTAAAGCAAATATGTAAAGGTTTACAGATCTCCCAAAAGTTTCACTCAGCTCAACATCCTCAGGCTGCAGGTTTAGTGGAGCGGTTTAACGGAACGCTCAAACTGAAAATGGCCAAAATACAGGAGAGTACAGGTCTCCGTTGGCCAGACGCCCTTCCTTTAGCCTTGCTTTCCACGAGAGTAACAGTAAATTCCAAAACGGGCATCTCCCCCCACGAAGTGATATTCGGCCGTCCGGCCAATGTCTGGGGAGTGCCCAGGCCTAAGTGTTTTTCTGAGATCCAGTACCCTTTGTTGACAGACTATTTGTATGCTTTGACTAAAGATCTTCGTTCTATTCATCAGCAGGTAGCAGACACCCTGAAGCCGCTGCCGGAGGGGCCTGGACACTCCATCAACCCAGGGGACTGGGTTCTCATCAAAAGATATCAACGGAAGTCTTGTCTGGAGCCGAGGTGGTCGGAGCCGCGACAGGTGCTCCTCACCACCCGTACAGCGCTGCGAGTGGAAGGCAGGAAGGCGTGGACGCACGCCTCGCACGTGAAGAAAGTCCCGCTGCCGTTACCCTACGATCAATGGGTAAAGGACGGCATTGCTGATGAGGAACATGAGCAAATACCCAGATATGTTCCCTTCTCAGATGCTTCACTGATGGGAGAAGAGCAAAGTGACGCCGAGAAGTCAAAGTCACGCGCAGGAAAAAGTGTTTCAGTGAGCTCTGCTACTCCCGTTGCTACTAGTGAAGAGACATCAGAGAGTCCAGCACCTGCCACAGATACACCTGTTTTGTTCACTGACCCCGAAGTGCGAGGGAGCACTCGCTATAATCTGCGGCCCCGAAGAAAATAAAAATAAAAAATAAAGGTGACAAGTGTGATGGACTGAACACTGGAAGAAGGGCTTAGTGAACATTTTGTTAAAAGAAGATTAGTGGTAGGGACGGACTTGTAAGAGCCCTGGTGTTTAGCCGAAGATTGTGGTTCTATGAGACTATAGAGTGGTGCCGGGCCCAGATTAAGTGCTCCTCTGTTTCAATTGCTGTGATTTGAGCGACGTGGGAATAAGGTATGGATGGTAAAAGCCTGCCTGTGAGGCTTTGAAGGACACAGGGAGAAGATCCCTTTTTAGGGTTGAAGAACCCCTCTGGCCAGCTTGGTGGCTGTCTGGGACTATTTTTTTATTAGAAGTGTTTTTTTAAATATTTTTTCATTTTTGATATCCTTTGAACAATTTTACAATGTACCCCTTTGGTCGCCCCATCCCTGACGAGGAGCAGCCCTTTGCGGCTCCTCCGAGGCCCGTGCCTGATTCCCCCTGGTTAGCCCTTTCCCGAAAGGGGAAAATAGTGGTCATCATTATAGTGCTAATAGCCTTTCTAGTGACTCTTGGTATATTGTTCTTTTTGGATAAAGCCTATCCCGTCCATGTGTTTGCACCCACACCTACTGCCGTTCCTGAACATAACATGATTACTGTGGATTATGGTGAACGAATGTTGAGGAAGGGTTACAAAGAAAATGTTTTTATTAAGACTTAGCACCATGCACATGTCACCACTAATTTGACTGACTGTTGGGTCTGTGGGCTCCTCCCTTCTGCTGCCTACAAGAAAGATAGATTCTTAGCACTTCCTTTGACACCTGTGAACAGTTGTGTGGGGTGGTATACTCTAATAGGCCTTGTCAAGTATTTTCAGCAGCCAGATTTTCTGACGCCTCGACTACAGAATAGGGGATCGACAATGACAATGCGAGTACGTCCTCTACCCCCCTCTTCCCTTGGACGGATATATACTGACGGACGTTTTGATCAGACATTCATAGAGACGTGCGAAAAGAAGTTGGGCCGGTTTTTAATACCAAATGATACTGACAAAGTTAGGGAAAGCTTCCTGCAATTGAATTCCTCCCTGTCTTACAGACACCCCCCAAAGGGAAATGACAGTGTTAAGTCTCTGATACCCCTGGCTGTGGTGGGTCCCTCACCATTTTTTTGTATAGAAGGGAGGGGCCCCATCAAGGTTGGTAATAGCTCCTGTAATGTGCCGGCATTGATACGTTTGCCTCTCAGCCCATCTTTGGTTACACCCCCCAGCATCTATTTTGTGTGCGGAGATAATGGATACTTATGGTTGCCCGAGGGTTGGGGTGGGGTGTGTTATTTAGCCTATATGATTCCTCCTGTATATGTGGCACCTTCTGACTACCACAAGACTCATCGTAGATTTCCCAGTCCACAAGAGCAGCGCAAAAGGAGGGAGCTTCAGGTAGATGACGTTGACCAGACAGACACCTCCTACCAGCAATGGACTGACTTTTCTAAGGGCTTGCTGCCTTTTTGGGGTCCGATATTTAATAGTAGGGCCATTCGACGACTGTCCAGGGTAATGGAAAAGGTAGTACTTACTGAAGCTGACATTGCGACTAACATGTCTGTCGAGATTCAGGCTATGAGATTATTCACGATTCAAAATAGGATGGTGCTTGACGTCATCCTGGCAGATAGGGGCGGGGCCTGTCGCGTCATCGGGACGTCTTGTTGTGTGTATATTCCAGACTTAGCCCTGACTGTTAACTTAGCAGTACAGAAACTCCATAGATTAGCGACTGAGCTCCATCAGGATAATGGGACATGGTCCTTGCAAGGGTGGCTCTGGGGTGCTTTCTCATCTTGGGGCTGGAAAATATTGATAGGTTTGGTTGGTGTGGTGAGCGTAATACTGACATGTTGCCTTTGTGTATATTGCCTCCCTCCATGTTGCTCAATGTGTGCTACAAACTTGCGACCCCAAAAGAAGGTGTCGGGTCAATATACTGCTTCAATGATTACTGAAATTCCTGATGCAAATTGGTTGATGTTTATCTCAGATGATGTTTTTGAATAAAAGAAATGTTGCTCTGCCCCTAGAATGGATGTCGGCGCTACCTTTTGGCAAATAAATGTGGCCGCAGTTAGCCAATGATGCTAAAAGGAGGGTGTGATAGAATTCACTTTTTCGATGCCCCAACCATCTCCTTTGATAAGTTAGCATCATATGGCTAACTAATGGAGTACTCATGTTGAATTATTCTCGTTTGCTATCTTATTATCCATATATATGTGTGATGATATTAGTTCCTTAGCTTAGCTTGTGTGCCACCATTTTGTGTAACCCTCTGTGCCTGCGAGCCTCACTCGCTCATCTACCCCTCCCGCAGGAATAGAGAATTTCACTACTACAGCAGTTTTCGTTTCTCAGCTTACTGTGGCCGAAACTAACAAGTCTCTTTATCAGTAATGTTCTCATGCCTCAGAGACGCTGAAGCCTAGCTCCATGGCCTTGAGTAAAGATAGCGATGTATCCTCTGCAGGTGCAGATGCCTGCTGCATGATGGCATTGTTCACTGGTCTGGGTTTCAGAAATTTTCCAGAAGGGGCATACCCTAATGAACTGTGTTGCATTATAATGTATTGCTGTGATGCTGAGAGTCAGTCCTCTCGTTCGCACTCCTAGGAGTGAGGTCGGACAGGGCCCTCTCATATGAGTGTATTTGGCCTAATAAAGACTGTTGTTTATTCTTCTCCACTGTCCGGCTGACTTTCTACAGAATACCTATAGGTGAGTGTGGTAAGTCACTCGGGTGGATTTGAGCCACGCTTATCAATGGGAGGGATAGCCTGGAGTTTGTGTGAGTTTCTGCAGATTTCCGAGCTGACTGCCGTGACATGGGTAGTTTGAATACTATCCTTTATGATGTCAATCTTCTCCTTAAAAAAATCATTAAGCCGATTGCACATCATTTGGGATGGTGGTTGAGAAGGAGAAGTTCTGGCATCATTACACAGATCGTTTACGACTCTGAAGATTTCTCTCGATTTGTTTTGAGCGTTGGAGATTTATTCTGAGAAGAAGGCTGCTTTGGCAGATAAAATAGCGCTCTTGTAATTCCTACGAGCTGTCATGTACGAAAATCTATCTTTGTCATGATAGCCATGCCTCCATTTTCTTTCTAGTTGGCGGAGTTCTAATTTTTGTTTTTTTAAGTCGGTAGAGAACCACCTGTGGGCGTCCATACGGCGAGCACGGGAAAACCTAGTTAAGGGAACATGTTCATTACAAGCAGAAAGAAGCCACTCAGTGTGTGCTTTATCCATCGAGTTGATTTCAGGGGCCAGAGTAGGGAGGGAATTAGTCAAGGTGGATAGGAAATCTTGGAAGTTTAAAGATCTCCATTTCCTGGCTAGCCCTCCCAAGGGCACATGGTTTTTTAGGTAGCCCTGAGAGGTGATGGAAAATTGCAGAAGATGGTGGTCAGACCATATACAAGGTAAGGCCGTGGGGCTGGAAATAGGAATGTTATGAGACCAAATGTGGTCCAAGATATGTCCTTTTTCATGGGTACGGATCAAGACATGTTGAAGGAAGTTCAGGTTGGAGAGGAGCTCAAAAAGTTCTGTGGCATGAGGTCCTGCTTCCAAATTATTATACCAATAATTTAAATCCCCTATTAACATGACCTTATCATAATCAACGGCCAAACCGGCCAGTTGCTGAGACAGGGAGACTGGGAAGGTGGGCATGGATAAAGGTGGCCGGTAAATCAGTACTAGCACCATGGTTCCTTTGTCAGTGTCAGATTTGATAACTAAGTTTTCAGTATCTGATAAGTCTAGAGGAGATAGAGTGGTGAACGTATGGTCTTTGTGAATGATGGCGGCAACGCCACCACCAGATTTTCCTGATTTTCTGTTCGCTGACAAGATGTAATAATCTGCTGGTAAGGCTGTGAGAATATCTGGTAGGGAGTCTGCAGTGAGCCAGGTTTCGGAGACAAATAGTATGTCTGGTCTATCTGACTTGAGTAGTAGAAAAATATCTAATTGATGTTTAACCAGAGATCTGGTATTAAGATAAAGACAGCGGAGGGTCAGAACATTGGGACTTAGGGAAGACTTAGTGGAGTTAGGGCATTGGGGTGAGGTAGGAGATGGCTCCTGCATAAAATGGTGAGGGTAAATATTGTTGGCCTTTAGACGAGCATATGTAGTCGGATCAAGAGAGGGGAGACCAGAGTTCTGTAGAATGAAGTTCAAGGGAGGTGTACCTGGTGATTTCTCCATTCTGCCTGGTCCCTGGGCCCGTCCAGGCGCGGACGGGCGCAGACGGGCCTGCCTTAGGCGCGCCCGCTGCGCTCGTCCGCTGTGCGTCCTTGAGAAGCACATGGTTATAAGGGGACGGGTAGGGAGAAGGGGGTGTGGCCTCGCTAGAGTGGGCGTGGCTTGTGCGTGATCGGGGAGATGGCGGCAATATTACCCTGAGCTCCGTGACAGCGCTAAAGTCCGCTGCGCGTCTGCTCCAGGGGGCGCCTAGTCCCAGGTAAAGTGCTCAGGGGAAGGAGAAGATTTTTAAAATGAGCAAAGAAAACACAAGTAAAACAATATCAGCAGCACAATTCTCCCGGCTTTCCGCCTCAGGAGTATGGTAAGTCTCTGGCGCGCTCGTAGTCACGCAGGTTATATACGTCAGAGAGAGGGGGCGTGGCCTCGCTAGAGTGGGCGTGGCTTGTGCGTGATCGGGGAGATGGCGGCAAAATTACCCTGAGCTCCGTGACAGCGCTAAAGTCCGCTGCGCGTCTGCTCCAGGGGGCGCCTAGTCCCAGGTAAAGTGCTCAGGGGAAGGAGAAGATTTTTAAAATGAGCAAAGAAAACTCAAGTAAAACAATATCAGCAGCACAATTCTCCCGGCTATCCGCCTCAGGAGTATGGTAAGTCTCTGGCGCGCTCGTATTCAGCGCAGGTTATATACGTCAGAGAGAGGGGGCGTGGCCTCGCTAGAGTGGGCGTGGCTTGTGCGTGATCGGGGTTCAAGCCACAACTAATCTGGAGTGAATATGGGGGCTCTGTCACCTCATTGACTTAAAAAAGTTGTACCCCAACATAAAATATTTTCAGTCAATGGGCGCTTACACATCAGACAACAGATTCCATTAGACGCTTGCACATCTGGCAACAGATTCCATCAGTCATGGGCAATGTTAACCATTGCAGCCATCAGAAAAGGTAGGCACCGCCTTCATTTAGTAGTCCACAGCCCATGATGGCTACATCCAGCATCCACCATGTTAAGTTTGCCTTAAAAAACATCATTGTCAGCATAGGGTATACCTACAATAAAGTAGACCAGTAGTAAGTCATTATCGGAAGCATCTGTCATCTGTGGTGTTGCTTCCATCAATAACAACTAAAATGTCCCAATAACAATCAACACATTTACGCCGTCCTCTATTTAATATTTGTAATTTCTCAAAAAATAAATAACAAATAAAAATAAAAGCCTGAATTGGAATATGTGTTACTGTAAATATCTTTAGGTTTAAAAAGTAAAGTTTTTCATTTTATTGTTTAAATTTGTATATGTTTTAAAAAAATGGAAATTATTCAAAAATGGTTTTAGTTTGTGTATGTTGGTGCGTTTGAAGATAGCTAGATATGTGAAATATATTTATATATGTGGCATATTATATTTTTAGGTTATGTAACAAATGTCATCAAAATTGTTCTCATTGTTGCCATGTAAGATATCTATTTACAAATGCATCTAAATAAAATGTAATAGTAATATGCCCATCACATGTGTCTATACCTATATCATCCAGACATTGTTCTCATTTCTGTAGAAAGGTCCATCATCCACTCCAAGAAAGATGGGAAAGGATACTCAATGTAAGGAACTTGTGTGCAAACCACGTCCAGCTGTAGAGATCCTGCAGGAATGAAGTACTGGCTCAACCGTAACTCAGTTGATGCTCTGGCACACCAATTTCCATCTGAACTTTTCCTGCACATCAGAATTCCCATCTATTGTGAAGATTATGGAAGTGTTACATTTCTTTGCCACATGCTCGTTCCAGTACACAGTTAGTGACTCAAATGGCATGTCTCACCAAACCTTTTTAGCTGTCCTTAACTAGGTCCTGGAAGTTAAGATCAGATGCATGAATGACTACAACCAACCCTGAGTTCTAAGAATTGGGGGGGGGCATACAAGATGGTGGTTTTAAAAAAAAACACCATTTATAATACAATGTTAGGCCCAAATAATCATGTATCTACTTAATCCTTCACAGGTTGGGTAATCCAATCATCTGCTGGGGCACTAGCACATTATTGGTGGATACATTGGATTGAGCAGAAATACAGGTTTTGGAGAGATCTGCAGTGCAAATTGCCTGAACCTTACTGGAATGGTTGTAAAACACCTAGCTGTACAATCCATCATGTAATGATGCTAATGTGCATGAGTTGATCAAAAGTATATGACGCATGTGGTGTGAGTGTGTCAAAGACTAGACCTCAAACTTGATGCTAGTAAACTGTAGCTGATCTGTGGTAATTTGGTGTAATTTAAGCCTTTGTGTGAGCATAACACCTGTGGAAAACATCAGGACAGCCCAATGTGTGAGTGAAGACTACCATTTTTGTTCCTACTTATTTAGAGAGCCAGCCATCACCAGTATGTTTCCCTGAGCATATATTTTCACCATAGGGGATTTTATTATGTACCTTGGATTAGGAACATATCGTTCTGCATCATACAAGTGCTATTTAGATGTGTAAACATTATTTGTTATTCATTAATATTTTTATGTATATGCCAAAAATATTGTGAAAACTATTTTCCAACCATAACGATTCTCAGAAAGTATGTTATGTTCGATGAGAAAGTAAGGGTAAGGCAACAGTTGTTTAAAGTTATTTTTCCAAACAGTCCACGAGCAGTTGGGAAATGCAAGTCATCACGTAAACAAGGAGAAAAGTCTGGCCGCTCACATTAGAAAACTTTTTGTGTCACTTGCTGGAAGGTTCTTTGGTGTTTGTCTGACCAGATGAAGGGCCCCTGAAGTGGCCTGAGTGTCAATTGGGTTAGTGGTGTAGGCGGGTTGACAGTGGGATTGGGGGCATCAGTGTCTTGCTTTCTGTAAAGCTGCTAGCTGTATACAGTTTGGGACCTAGTTGGCAGCAGTTGGTACTTAATGTCACGAAAAACAGATGCCAATTTAGTCACTGCTGCAGTCAATGTTCTGAAGGTATCCTGCATCACCCCAAAAATGTAGTGCTAGGCCACTTAGATGAGCATAGCTAAATCCATCAGGTCTTTAATCATCCCATTTTCAAATTGCTGTGTGACCTTGTCTGGGTGGCCACAGGCGCAGTGTGTCTAGGCTGCACAGCTGATGTTATGGCTGTGATTGTAAAAAGTGCCAGGACAGGGGTGGCCACAGGGGCTTGTGGGGACACTGATTTAGGGCACACAACTCTGCAGAAAGTTTTAGATCTTGTGTCCTTAGGGAGTTGAGATGTCTCAGGTGCAGGTCACACAAACATGATGGCCCAGGCTGGTTTTCAAGATCATCCTCTTGGGCAGGGGTGCTGCTCCCACAGAAGGCTTAGAATCTTGGATCCTACAGCAGAGTGGACCACACAGATAAGGCTGATGGCTGTAATCTTGCAGTGTCCCTTTGGAAAAAAAATAAAGGAAAGTATTTTGACTTTGAAATGTATAGTTCTTACTATATAAATTGCTATGGTATGCTATTGAACATTTGCCTTTTATTGATACGTATAACGTCAGAAATCTAACCAATAATGTATTTTACCCTACTGATGGAATTGAAGGGCCTGATTTAAATCCAATGTCATATGCCTAAAAAATATTGTGCGAACTATTGATAGTGAAGTGAAGCGATTTCATCATCCATAGGGCAGGACCGGCCTAGTGGGTCTCAGTCGTGAACCTACGATTGTTTCGCTCTCCTTTCCTGTGGTCCAGACTACCATGCTACAGCAACACTGTGCCAAGCAGAACCACTCAAGCACTTGACTCTCACTATTGGTAAAGGTGTTCAATCCGAGGTGTCATAGGGATGTTGGTGGGGGCATACTGCACACTCAGATAACAACATACAGCCTAATGCATATTACAAAAATTGGGCGTCTCAGTGATAAATGTTTATTTTTAAATTTTATATTTTAATATTTGAAAAGCACAAAAACTGCAGTGATTTTTAGAAAGGTAGCATGCAAATATGAGACAAAGACATCTAGGCTTGCTGACACATTATACAGGAAGTGAAGATGCATGGCCCGTAGCAACCTGAGAACCAGCACATTTGTATCTTCCTTTGGATTTTCCTATGAAACTTATTGGAAGAGGAAACAACTTTCCAGTGGCGGCTGGTGAAGTTTCAAAGTGGTGAGGCTCCAGATGAACCCATGCATTTTCCTAAGAGAGTGAATGCAGTGAGAGACCGCAATCTCCCCAAAGGAGAAGGGGAGTTATACTGGCATGGTCTACTTAAGTTAAAACGAACTAAGTGTTGGGGTGGGTGCACAGCCACTTAGAGTATCTATTGAGTTGTAACTTGTGTTGTAAATAATGTTCACACTGGGTAGGGTTCTCCTTAAAGTGTTGTGTCCGTCCAATATCACGTCAGTGTTACTTATGTGAAAAATTGTGCTGCCAGTAGTTTGGGAGCATCCTTGGTTAGGGCACACCTTTGTTCCAATAACTGGACTCCTTTCAAGAGTTTTGCTTTTTCAAGACCTTTATTTCATTTCATATTTTCCTTTTATAGGTCCTTTATCATTTTTGAATTTTCTCATTCTTTTTACAAACAAATCATAGGCATAGCATTCTTGCTGTTTTTAACTCATGCTCCAATGCATTTCGGGCATATGTGCCCTTCATCTGGGAGCTCACTGGGCCCTTCTTCCGGGCCGGTAGGACGGCTGTTTCCGGAAATTGCCACTGCAATCATGTTGACAAGACAAATAGTGATGTTGAATTGGATTTGTCCCTTTCACAATATAGTGCACAATTGTTTCAGGAAACAAAGCAAAATGGACAGCAGCTTCAGCCAGCAATAGTACATTTTCCAGATGTTGGAGCAGAGCAGGAGGTTGATCTTCCTTCTGAGCAAGCACCTCCTCTTTCAGAATCATTGGCTTCCAGATCTCCAGCAAGGAAACGGAAGGGTACTAGGCCACCGCCTTCTTCAAGCACCACTTCTGATGATGATGATAGGGACATGAAGTGGATGCCAGTAGAGTCCAGGAGACAACAGGAGAGGCAAGGGAAAGAAAAGTTCCTGAAAGACTTAGATTTATGGAAGGGGGTGATGAGGAGGATGACAACGACGTGGCAGTCATTGTGGAAGGTGACATAGAGAAGTCTGACGTTGCTATTCAACCTGCTCCAAGGGATGTGGTGCAGGTAGCACCACCCCTAGTTCCCATGTTTGCAAAGCCCCAGCTGAGACCTGCACCAACCCCTACCTCAGGACAAGCAGAGAGTCAATCGACAGAATGCCCACCTACCTCCAGTTCTTATTCAGGCATTGGCAGTGGCACAGTAAAAAAGTTCTCCTCCCCAGTTTGGCACTTTATTACAGTTAGCAAAGAGGGGAAGCACTTTGCAGTATGCAGCATTTCCTCCATGAGTGTTCATCGAGGTAAACCCTGTACAAATTATGGTACTGGAGGCCAAGCGACCCATGAGAAAAAACACCACACTGTATTTCTGAATGGTCTTGGTGGGAACGTGGATGCAGAAGTGAGAGGGCTGCTACTCTTCCGCTGGGGGACTCAAGCTATTCACCAGGGGTCCCGTTTGGACTGACCAGCACCACCAGCCAGCCTGACTGCAGCAGCGGCGCTCTCTGCCAACGAGCGCCGCCGCGGACCTCGCACCGGAGAACAGGGAGCGGGGAAGAAAGGACTTCAATCCCCAGCATCCCGAGCGGCCGGACTTGGCGCCAGGCGGCGCATATAGTGCAGCACTTCCCCCCGTGACGCGGGAGCGCGCGGGAAGCGCCCGGGAGAAGCCCGGGACAAGGGCGGGACAGTCTTTGGCAGTCGTTGGCAGGAGGAGGCAGGGCAGGGCCAGTGACTCTGCCCCTTACAATGGGGAAACGCAAGCTGACTGTGAACACGGGCGAAGGTAAGAATGCCAAGGTACCCAGGAAAGCTGACTCAATAATATCTTATCTCACATCTGCGGTGGGTGCTCTGAACAACGAAATAGCAAATGCGGAAAAAGAACTGGGTCTAGACCAGCCCATCATAGAGCCGGGGGACCTAAATAACACAGTTGCTCCCGAGCACGCCTCTCATATTCCACTAGAACCCAGTATTGTTGTAAGGGCTCCTAACATTCCTCCCGCAACTATGATCCCTACCGCTCCTCCCCAATCCAGTAGTGAAGCTGTATATCATGATCAGGCTAATAATATACCAGTTAAAGCCAAACACAAAAGAGGCAGGACAACCCGTAAAGGTGTCCCGGGTGATGCGGACAAATCGATCTCAGGGGACGCCCACGCCCACCTGATCGAGGTAATTGAGGGCTTATTTGAATCCCGGGTGGAACCGCTGCTAGTAAATATAGCGAAAGACATTGTGGACACCCTCAAAACATGCGTGAATAACATCATGAGCAAGTGCGACAAGATCGATAAATTCCTACATGAGCGCTATGTTCACTGTGATACGCACTTCAATAACAATCTTTTACCTGACCAACATGGGAGGACACCACTAACAACTAATGACACTGCCACTGTGTTAGTTGGCCCGCACATGCAAACATCTAACACCAACCGTGCCGCCATGCATATATCACATGAAGACAAGACTGCTTCATTGAGGGGGGCTCAAACAGTGGCCAGTGTGACGGATGGGGCAGCAAGTGCGGCAACAACTTCCTCAACACAGGGGCACAAACCCATTGACCCTTGTAAAAGACTGTCTCGGGTAGTGCATCTTCCACCGGACTCCGCCCGCTTAGTTGTTATCTTGACTGGGATCCCGCGTCTCAAACCACAACAGATTGAAACCGAACCTGAGCTCTTAAACAGAACTAGAAAATGGTGCTCACAGTTCAGCAGCGGGAGTGTGGATGTGGGCAAACACATTATAGCCGCGAGGAGGGTAGATTGGGTGGGAAGGAGGGCCAAATGTATTCCTGGGGATTGTGTTATTGTTAATTTTGACAAAGGTAACCTGGCAGACACTCTCTTATGGGATGGTTCGGAGCTAGTCGGGGACGGTATCAGACCACTCCCACTAGGGTACTTTTATCCCCCTCCCATACACCCCCAGACAAGACCTCCCCACCTTCCCATTCCATACCCAGATACAGCCGGCTGGACAAGGGCCCCCCCACATATATCTTATCAAACTCAGCAGGCCTTACTGCGGGTGAGTTCCAATCCCGTAGTAGCCCCACCCACCCAAGCACACCATAATGGCAGCCAGGGTGCAGGGATCTTACTCACTAACAGGTTCTCCCCTCTTTCTTTGGACTCCCCTCTGGATTCCAACGATTGACAACCATCTAATGTGCCCCCTTTCACGGAGGCTACCACTGTCCATAGGAATTGTCACATATCAGTAGTAAGCTGGAACATCGCTGGGTTAGGGAAGAAAGTCATGGACGCTAGATGGTTAAAATTTGTGTCCCAATACGAGATTTTGGGTTTCCAAGAAACGTGGGATGCCAGAGACAACTTTTTCCTGGATGGGTTCCGGAGCTTTTCAGTCAAGGCAACGCCAGGGGAGGGAGGTAGGCACAAAGGAGGGTTGTTCATTCTCTTCTCCTTAAAACTGGCAGGGGTTACCACTAAGATTGATTGTACCTCCGATAACATCCTCTGCATCGAGTGGGTCAGGCCAAACTCCCCGCTAATTCTCATAATAAATTTCTATAATGCCCCCACAAAGGATAGTAGCTGTCCTCACTTGAAGTCCCTTTCTCTGTTTTTAACCGCATACAAGTCAAAGCAACGCGTTTCATTCGATATTCTGTTATTGGGTGATTTTAACGTCCATCCATGTGGCTGGGGTTGTTTGTCCATGGAGGTACTGGGCCCTTTGGGAGCTGTCAGTACTCACTTTGAGCACACCGGGCATGGGGCGGACCTAGAAAACCTACTTGCCAATTTAAATTTATATGAGGCTGAAGGGTCATGGGGTGAAGTGAGGGCACCAACCTTTGTAGGCAGGGATGCCAGTACAATTATTGATTACATTTTTATTACTCCCGGCCTAATAAGCATGGCGGTAGCCTATGATGTGTGCACCTCTCCTTTTAGCGATCACAACCCTGTAGTCCTGACATTGGATATGGGCGACAACACTGTGACCCAGGTTGAGCGCCTGGGGGCCGGTGGAGACGCCCTCATCCCTAGGGAGCAGGGCCGCAGATTAAACTGGGCAAAGGTTGTCCCGGAGAACTTCATGGATCAGCTTGTTCAAAATAGACAAGCTGACATCATAACCTGCATGGAGAGTACAAGCGAGGGAATGGCCATTATCACCTCTTTTACTGCCATATGTACACAAATTAGCCATGACCTGACGTCCACTAAAAACCAAATGGCTCCTACTAGCCCTAGATGGTTCGATAGGGAGTGCTCACAAAAACATAATGCTCTACTCCAGGCTCTTAAACATCAGCCCAGAGATAGGGAGTTGGTGGGTCGGCTTAGAAAAGAATATAGGCAGGCTATCGAGACACGCAAAAAAACTATAAAAAGCGAGGCATGGGACAGCTTAACATCGGTCAGCGTGCTGAGAGATAGTTCCCAATTTTGGACGATCTTAAATCATCCGTATTTTGCCTCCACTAACAACACTGTGCTGGACTGCGTGATTCCAGAGGATGACTGGGTGAATCACTTTAGTAAAATTTATAATAGTGCAGACCTTTTAACCACACCCCATTCCCATCAGCCTCCTACCGAACCCCCCCTTTTGTCCTTTACTGAATTTGAGGTTACTAGGGCAATTGAAGAAATGACTAAACACAAGGCACCGGGCCCAGACGGGGTCCCTGCAGACCTATATAGCTCGCAGTCACTATTCTGGGCCAAAATCCTCACAAATGTCTTTAATTGAACTGTCATCGTGGGGTTCCCAAAAAGTTGGTCCACCTCAACCATTATCCCTATATTTAAGAAGGGCTCCAGATCGGACCCAGCATGTTACAGGCCGATCTCGTTAATCGACTCTGCCGTAAAGATTCTTGGCAGAGTCATTCTACACAGATTAGACGATATTATTAAGGAGAAGGGGGTGCTCTCTGACCTGCAATATGGTTTCAGGGAGAAAAGAGGTACAATAGAGCAGTGCTTGAACCTCCACATGCTGATTAGTAAATACACCATGGCCAAGGAGGGTCACCTATATCTGGCCTTTATGGACCTTTCTTCGGCCTTTGACTTGGTCAATAGGGCCAAGTTATGGACCATATTGGCTGGTATTGGGATTGACCCCCCTCTAGTAGACTTCATGGCCGCACTCCATGCAGATCTTTCAGCTAACATCAGAACTACCCGTGATGGTAAAACCACCAGACCATTCAGATCCGGACGGGGTGTTAGGCAGGGCTGTATCCTAGCCCCACTCCTGTTTACCATCTATATCAATTCCCTTGATAAAGCCCTGGAGGGGACTACACCCGATATTCCTTATGTGGGGGGGTCTGCAGTTCCCGTACTCCTCTATGCGGACGATGCGGTGCTTCTAGCCCGCACAGGGGTGGGGTTACAGAGGCTCCTCAATGCATTTGGTCACTTTATGTCCTCGCTAGACCTGCTGGTCAATAACAAAAAATCTCACATTATGCTGGCAGGGAAGCGCCCAAGGCCAAAAAAGTTGAAAACTTTCAGTTGTTGTGAAGAGGGGATCTCGAGAGTACAAGTGTTCACTTACCTGGGAGTGATATTTGAAGAGAAGGGTTCATGGTCCCCACAGGTGGATGCGAAATCCCTAGCTGTTACCAGATCCACCTCTGCACTTTTGAGTTTTGCCAAGCGTCTTGGGTCTCGACCGATGGAGGCATTATTGAAGGTCTACAAATCCAAATGCCTATCTATAGCCTCCTATGGAGCCCCATTGTGGGGCCACGCAAACTGTGGCAAACTACAAACAGCAGAAAATCATTTCCTCAGGTCCTTGTTGGGTGTTCCACAATCCACACCTGTCCTTTCAATACATACCGAACTAGGGCTGGGTTATCTTACTGACTCGCTCAAACTAGCGCCCCTCATGTGTTGGACCAAAACTTGGCTGAACAAGGACATTGCTCTGAATCACAAAATCCTCAGGGATTGCATGACCTTGGACAACGCCTCAAAAATCCCATGGCTCGAATACATAAAGGGAGAGATGGGCAGACTCGGCAGACCAAACCTATATAGCCACCCAAATACTATACTCAAGGGAGATCTGAAATGGATCAAAGAAAACTTCATGAGGAGGGCAGTTCAAACACGGGAGGAGAAAGAATTAACAAAACCAAGAGTCAGAGCTAACTTCCTACTCCTGACTTCGCCCCAAATTGAACCTTATTTAAAAATTGTGAGCAGACCTTACCATCGTCACCTGCTTATCAGATTTAGGTTCAATTTAATTCAATATTCCCTGGGCGATCTTCCCGTGTGGGGTGTTCCTGATGAATCTACCCCGTGTAGCTGTGATAATTTCTCTGACCAAACCCTCATGCATTTCATTATGTTTTGTAGTCACTACAAAGCGAGTAGGTTGAGGTTCTTGGCACCCATTTTAAGAGACGCAGGTTTTGTCCAGGTACGGCCTGCTCTACTTTACCTACAGTTATTAGGCAGCACCAGGACAATTCTCGGGGTTGCTAGCTTCCTGGTCGCCGCTATGCGTACTAGGTCCAGGATGCTATCCCCGAGACAACTGGAAGGGTGATTTTATCATTATAATTCCCGGCTTGCTTAACCTCCATGAATTTTACTGAATTGTAATGTTTTTTTAACCCACATGATTTTATCAAATTGTAATGAATTTCATCAAATTGTAATCAATTTTTTAAATATATGTTGTTTGTTGCTTTTATGATTTTAAATGTAATCGAATAAAGCTTGTTTTGACTTGACTTGACTTGAAGTGGGAGGAGCACCTTCAAAAATTTGCTAATTGTGATCATGGTGGTGAGGAGACCCTGGGAACTTCAGCCACAGGACCAATCACGATGCAGGGTGATTATGAGGGAGAAGGAGGTGACATCTTCAAGCAAAGCAGCCCTGTCCCCAGCAGTGCAGCAGCAGAATCATCTACCTCAGCAACTTCACAATGACACAAGACTCTGAGTGAGATGGAGACACCACAGCATACAGAGACAGCTCCACCATGATGCACATTGTGTCTTCCACCAGCATCTACTTCTTGAAAAAAACCTGTGTTAGTGGACCTAGAAAATAAAAAAAATCCAGGCTACTATTCTGGGCATGTTTAGGCAGGAGCGTCCCTACGAGCAAAACCACACAAACGCACGTTTTTGCAACGGAAAGCTGGCACAAATGTTAGAGCTGGACCTCCTCCCTTTTTCTCTTGTGGAAGGAGTGGGATTCTTAGAATTTGTGGCAGCCATCCGGCCGAAATTGAAGGTACCAAGTCAGATCTATTTGTTCAGGGTTGCTGTAACAGCGCAGCATAACAGCGTGCTGCAGTTAGTTGGACAAACTTTGCAGCAAAGTGTTGTTCACACCATCCACCTGATGACAGACATGCGACTGATTACATGTGCATAACTACACATTGGATCTCTTTCGCAGGGGAAGAGCAACATATATCTGCAGGCCAAGGCCCTGAAGAAACAGGTACATGCATCATTGGTGCCGTTTGTGATTCCTTAATTGCGAAATTAAGGAATCGCAATTAAGGAATCGCAAACGGCAATGCATCAAAAAATCGCAAATTTGTTTGCGATTCTTTATTTTTCCTTAATTGCGATTCACATTTTGCGAATCGCAATTAAGGAAAACCTTCCCGTTGATTCCTATGGGCCAAAAGGCCCATAGGAATCAATGGGAAGGCATTAACATTTTGCGATTTTCATTTTGCGAATCGCAATTTGTTAATGCATTTCAAGGGTGCTGAGGGGGGTCCAAAGGACCCCCCCCTGCACCCTTGAAATGTTTTTGTAAGTGCAAGTTTCACACACACATGTCCAAAGGACATGTGTATGTGTAACATGACACTTTCAAAATGCTTTTCTGAGCATTTTTGTAAGATTTCGCAAATTAACACGAGGTTCAACCTCGTGTTAATTTGCTCCCCCTATTTGCGAAGTCGCAATTTTTTTAACATTCATGCATTGCATTTAAGGAATCGCAAAAATGCGATTCCTTAAATGCAATCGCATTTTCTGAAATCGCAAAAAATTGCGATTTCTTGTACTTTTGCATTGATGCATCCCAAATAGTGATTTTGGAATCGCAAACTGCAGAATTTTGCGATTCCCACCGTTTGCGACTCCAAAATCGCTTGATGCATGTGGCTGAAAGTTTTAAGAGAGTTCGGCAGCATGCAACAGGGACCATGTACGCCATGGAGAAGTCACATACAGCTGTAAACATCTTGGAAGAATTTAGAAGCAATGTGTATGAATAGCTGTGACCTACATGTCTCATAAATTAATTTGTTGCCATGGACACTGGCAGTAACAAAGTCAAGGCCACGCCAGATGGAAGCTATTTTAGGGTCCTGTGTTTGGCCCATTGCATCAACCTGGTGGTGCAAGACCTCCTTAACAAAGAAGATATAGTCAAAAACACATTGACCAGCTGCAGAAGAATCTGCACTCATTTCAGCCATTCTTTTAAAGCCTTTAAGCAGTTATTTTGTTGTCAGATTTATGCTTGCCTCACCATTTGTTAGTCACATATATTGCCGGAGTGCTGTTGGACCAGTGTGCATTGTAGAAGCCTCCACAATTCCTTCCAGACATTGGAGACAATGCCTGCCCCCTTGCATGCCTATTCCTTTTTGCATAAATTAACACTAGCAGGTGTGCCCCAGAAGATCTTTGATTTACAAAAGTGCCTTCTAATACCTACTTCAAGTGTTTTCCCTGCAGCAAATATGAATACCTAATACCTAACTATCTGTGCTTGGATTGGAAGATGTAACTATAACTATTGTAATGGTGAGTGGGTGATTGTGTGAGTGATGATTCATGATGATTCATGATGTGGTGATTGACAGTGAGGGAGGGTGTGTGTTGAATTGTATTGTAGGAACTTTCTTGAGATGATTGATTTGCAATGTATGGGGCCTAAGTGATGGAAGATCATTTTTTCTCAGTAGGCGATTGGTCTTTACAAATTTACTTATCAAAAAATATTTTACCTGTATTGTCCACTCCAATGATCCTTCTGGTTTTTTCATCATCTAGGGTGGCTGGTCCAGAAAATCATTTGATTTACAAGACTGCTAAATTCCAATCTGTTACTTGCATCAAAGGGGAGATAGTGTACCTACCACCATGCTTGGATTGGAACAGGTAACTAACCATTGCACCAATGAATGGTCTGATCATCAAGTGGTTGAGAGTGATGATTGAGGATTCATGTGGTGGCTGACAGTGAGGGAGGGTGTGTTGAACCGTAATGTGGGAACTTTCTTGAGATGATTGATTTGCAATGTTTGTGGCGATTGTTTTTTTGCCCTGGAGGTGATTGGTCCTTTTACACTCAGCCAGATTTTATTGCAGGTTCCTCTTTAGAGACCAGAACAATCACTTTAGTTAAAAAACAAAAATCCATGCAAAATTCTGTAATTTAGTTTCTCCACTTGATCTTCAACACTACTGCAGTGCACTACATTGTCTATCTTGCTCGGGTCATGATGACTGGTCTCGAACGGAGTTACTCAGAGTCAGGAGGAGGAAGCAAGAACTCCGGGTAGGAGCTGTGTAACGACCTCATCAACAGATAGAAGCAAGAAGTTATTGACTTCATTTCAATGGTAAGCTAAAGGTCTGAGGCCTAGTACTCAGCTATGTGGAAGGGAAAGTGGTGTGTTTTGTAAAATGCTGCTGTGTGTGTCTGTGTCTGTGTGTGCTGGACTTGGGTCAGAAGTGAACCTCTCAGTACACCTCTTTGGTTTTTTTGCTCTGTCTCTGACTTGATACACTCCTCATAAAGCTTATACTTTAATTCTGTCCTTCTCCTTCACTCTAAAATACAGTTTGTTTTACAATCTGCAGGCCTTCTATATATAGACTCCTGCACGAAGAAAAGGTGAAAGATGAGCTCAGCATTCCTGCTTACCTATCAGACCAGTCCAGACAGGCACCAAAGAATGATGGACATTCCAGAGGAGAATGTATCTGCACCACCTAATTTTGCGATACAGTATCATTTTTCTTTTAACAATCATATTTTAAGAACTAGGTGAGTGGGTTCACTTCACTCCCAACCTAGAAGATAGACTATTTAGATATCTGGTTGGGTCTCGGGTGCAGAAGAACAGCTTGAATGCATTTAACTCTACTCTGTCATACTCATTCCTTCATTTCCTTCCATCTAGCCTTCCACAACAGATTGATGACGAATGATGTACTGCTCATTGCCCAGCTGAATGTGATAATGATTAGGAGAGTAACACGGCCGCATATACCTTTCATAAAAAACACTTACTATGTGGGAGAAAAGTATTAAGGCAGAATAACAACAGATTTAAAAACTGTGCTTTGAAATCATTTTCTTCTAAAAGCTTTTGAATTAACCATAACATACACTTTAAGTGGAAAAGTAATTTGCCTCTCATTAATGAGTTCAGCATTATGCAATATGGAGTACAAGTTGTGTGTTGTGCTAAAATAATCATTGCTAGCCAGCACATTGGGAGTTTTGCTACTGATTGCAGCTGGGGCAGCTGTAGTTGGCAATTATCTATTTTCAATTCCAATGGCCCTACTCATATCCAAATGCATTTCTCTTTATTCCCTGACTGCAAAGAGGCAGATGAATAATAAATAAGATACCACGCCACACACATCATGTATGAAATGTGGATATTAATATTATCCTGTCTGCTGTAAGTAGATGTTGGAAAAATTATGGACTGCACTACAGGGAAAGGAACAAGCTATATAGATTGCTTCAGCAAATTCATCACAGTGTATTCCATACACAAATCTTGACATCAAATCATGTGCTCACTTCCACAATGAATTTGCTTGGCATTAAGTAAGGAAAGGAAACTTGACTCACTCTACTGCAGGGTAAGGTAGACAGATTAGGTGGGTAGGGTGGAGCTTTTGATATAGGGGGGCGAAAACTTTGTCGGGACATTGCTGGTCCCACACCCACCTGTGCGGACCCCTGGACGTTACGGCTTCCTGCTTCGCTCTCCCCCGCCGCCGCGCCTGACCCTGCGGCCGCTGAGAGGGGGGAGCGTCCTTGCCGCCTTGCCACCTACATTTCCCAGCCTGCCCACCTCAGGGACGCCGGCTGCAGCACAGCTTTCCCGCGCCCGGAGGCGCATAAGGACAAGACGCTTCTCCCGCGTCGCGGGAAACGCGCAGGCAACGAGAGCTGAGCCCGGGCAGAGGGCGGGCCGTCTGAGGCCGTCAGAGGCCAAACGAGGCCGGGCTGGGCCACGGACCTTGGTTGTTACGTCCCCCAAAGCCCACAAACTTGTAAGACTTTTTATGCTTCACATTAAGTGTCATTTAGTGTGTTTTTATCGTTATTGTGGCTTATAACTGAACCTGTGTAAGCAAAAGTGGCTGGTTTTGTCCTATTTTGTACGTAATCATCTGATCGATCTCTATAATGTCCAAACGCAAGTTGGCAAAGACCCCTCTTATAACGAGCACTATGGATAACTACTTGGTAAAAGTAGTACATAAAATTAACAAAGAAAGGCGCCCCTCACTAAACCGGATAAGTCCTCCGGCTTCACCTACAAGTGAGGGCGCCCCTCTAGTTACTCCCCCGCTAGAACACAGTTGCACAGAAGACTCGCATACTATCACTGAACATGATACATCTGCACTGATAGTACAATCCCAGGTGGAGCTGGATAATCCTTTAGATATTTCATTACAATCCTCCCCGATTTGTACGCCGGCACCCTCTCCGGCACGAAGAGTAGTTAGAGCTTGTAGGAAGCAAGCTGCTAAGCGGGGGAATAGGAAACCTAAAAAAGCTGGGACAACATCCATTAGTACTGGGGGAGTAATCAATACCTCAACCCAGGCCGAGTTGTTTAACTTGAATTCCGATCACATTGACTTGCTGGCTAGTATTTTTTTATCTAAACTAGAAACTATGATTAAACCCCTTGTGGCAAAACTAGATGAGGTAACAAAGGAAGTAACCAGATTGGGTGGCCTTTTGAACTCTCATTTAACTCAGACCAAAGTAAATCAGGGTGTAAAGGCCGGCGAAAATATAAACAAGGAAGCTGTTGTATCTCGCAATGAGGGGAAGAGGCTAACTCATACTGCACACACTGTTCAAACTGCTCCAGCTAGCCAATTGCCTCCCCTATCGACTACTATTTGTCAACCATCTGTACAAGTTACTCCACTACCGCTCACGACCCCTACTAACCAATCTACTACAATAGGGAGAAACAATGATGAGAGGAGTGCAGGAAAGAAAAGACGCTCAGTTAACCTACCACCAGATTGCGTACCCTATATAGTAGTACTTACAAATGTACCAGAGTAGGACTCCTACCTTACAGAGTCGAGGCCGGAATCCCACGACTCTTTAGAAAATAAATGTCTATCCTGGTTGAACAGGAATTGTGGGTTTCCTCTTGCTTTTTCCAACGACATTATATCGACCCGTAGAGTTAGTTGGATAGGAAACTCTAGGAAAACTGGTAAGGGGGACTGCATCATTGTTAACTTTAAGCATCCTCAGCATGTTACTACAGTACTGCTTAGAGCGGCCTCCCTATTAACTGCTGATAACATTGTATGTGCACGTCCTCTCGGTTTCTTTTATAATCATCTTAATACTACCACATACCTAAACACCAATCAGCCTAAGCCATTTCAACATTGCTCTAGGCGCTGTTTTGTAACCCCTCCTCCCCAATTTGGAATTCAACCACCAAACAGTCAGGACCCATACTGCTATAGGCTGTCCAGGAATTACAACCAATTTGATCAACCTCTCCCACAGGCCAATCGATATGCCCCACTAGCATCTTTGGAGGAAAATGATTGACAGCCAATTGATCCAAGGATTAATATAAATCCTCCTCATCCTATAGCTAGAATTATGACTTGGAACATAGCTGGCATTAAGGCTAAAGTAGGGAATGATATCTGGACTAACTCATTAAAAACCTATGTCATTATAGCTCTTCAAGAGACTTGGGACCAGACTAACAGTTTTTCCTTGGATGGGTATAGACACTTTTTTATTCCAGCAACATGAAGTGTGGCTGGTAGAGTCAAGGGGGGTTTACTAAGACTATTTAAACTTGATTTAAATGGCACACTAACCCAGTGTAATTCAGGTTCTCAGATCTGTTTAATTGTTGAGTTATCATATTCTGATACTCCCAAGATTTTATTTATTAATTTTTATAATTCAAGTCCAAATGAATGTACCGGGACTAATCTAGACTCATTGGAGAAATTTCTGTCAGTCTACAGTACAAATGTGAATATTTTTGAATTATTTTTTTTAGGGGACTTTAATATCCATCCCTGTAACCAACCATGTGCCAGTAACGAAATAGAAGGCCCACCAAATTCTTCATCTATGTATTTTGAACATTCTAAGAGGGGGAAAGCACTCGAACATTTTCTAGCAAGACAGAATCTTTATGAATCTGGTTTTTGGGAAAGTGATCCTAGGCCCCCTACTTTTAAAGGAACAGACGAAGGCACTATAATTGATTATATTTTTTTGACTTTGTTTATGTTATGTATAGTGCTAAGGTATAAGACGGAGGTATCGGTCTTTAGTGACCACAATCCAGTATTAATAGAGATAAAGTCTGTGGATCTATTAACCCTGAAATCTGTAACTCATAAGGGTGGTCTATGTGTGGCTGTAAAAGATCAAGGCCGTAGGCTAAAATGGTCAAACATAGTCCCCGAAACTTTTCTGCAGGAAGTTTTGGAGAAGGTTGAGGACGATGTGGCCATATGCCTTGAAAAACAGGCCCTAAATACAGAGGTGGTCACTGCCTTTGATAATATTTGCAGACAAATTAATTTAACCTTACATGTTGGCCCTAGACAGAGGACAAACCGTGGGAAAAGATGGTTTGACAAAATATTTTCCCGGGCACATGGAGCCTTACTGACGGCCCTAAAAGCGACCCCTAAGGATAGAACCCAAATAGCTATCCTAAGATTAGCCTATAAGAAAGCAATTGTACAGAGGAAAAATTAGTTGAAAGATGAGGCCTGGTCACAATTACTTGCCCCTGAGACTCTTAGAGATAGTGGGCTGTTCTGGAAAATTGTAAATCAACCACTATTCTCAGGAGAGGAGAACACTCCCCTTGAGTCTAACATGCCAGACGAGGGTTGGATAGCTCATTTTGAGGAAATATATTCTACCCCAGGCCCCGAAAGTCGAATGGCTAATATCTATGTTAGTTCTGAAGGGTCTGAGGTGATTTTTGAGGCCAAAGAGATTGAAAGAGCTATTGAGCTGACATTAAAAAATAAGGCTCCAGGTCCCGATGGGGTCCCCGCAGATGTTTTTTAAGTGTGCCCCAAAATTCTGGTCCAAGACCCTGTGTAGTGTTTTTAACGCTTTAAACCAAAATAATAAACCGGTCTCATGGAAAAAATCCATTATTATACCAGTCTTCAAGAAGGGAGATAGGCAGGACCCCTCTTGTTATCGACCTATCTCTCTAATAGATTCCTTGGTTAAAATTCTGGGACGGGTAATCTTGCACAAAATAACAGACTGGGTTAATGATAGAGGGCACCTGTCTAATTTACAGTACGGGTTTAGAACAAAACGGAGCACATTAGACCAATGCATTAACTTGCAAATGTTAGTGGATAAATATACTAAGGTCAAAGAGGGGTCAATGTATATGGGGTTCATGGATCTCTCTTCGGCATTTGACCTTGTAAACAGGGCCAAGCTATGGCAAATTTTAATTAACATGGGTCTTGATCGGGCCTTAGTTGATCTCCTGCAAGACTTACATTCTGGCCTTTTGGCCTCTGTCAGGGTCACTGCCGAGGGGCGCTGTACTAGACATTTTAACTCGGAAAGGGGGGTCAGGCAAGGGTGTATCCTGGCCCCGCTTCTTTTTACGGTATATATGAAATGCCCTTGAACCTTCTCTAAAGGAGGCTACCCTTGACATACCGCGCATAGGGGAACTGGGTATTCCAGTCCTCCTCTACGCGGATGACGCTGTCCACCTTTCACAGACAGGGGTTGGACTACAGCGGCTTCTGGATGTATTTGGGAACTTTATGGGATCCTTGGACCTTAAAATAAATGTAAAAAAGTCCCAAATTATGATTATGGGGAAGTGTTCTAGGAAAAAGCAGTCTAAAACTTTTTTCTGTGGCAAAGAAGAACTTAGCAGAGGGCCCACATTCCCCTACTTGGGGATTACATTTGATGAGAGAGGGAACTGGGGCCCGCAGCTTAAAAATAGAAACATCTCCTTTGCAAGAACTACCTCTGCACTCAAGGGCTTTATGAAAAAACTTGGGGCCAGGCCAATAGCTGCACTAATGAAGATCTATAAGGCAAAATGCCTTGCAGTAGCTACATATGGCAGCTCAATATGGGGATATAGTTCCCCTGACTGTTTACAGGTGACCGAAAACAAACTTATGAGATCTGTCCTTTCAGTGCCACAGTCTACACCCTCATATACTATCCATTCCGAATTGGGGGCAGGCTTTATTTCTCACATGATAAGTATGGCTCCTGTAATATGCTGGCTGAAGACCTGGTTGAACCAGGAAATCTCCCTGAACCATATTATCATGAAAGATTGTCTCCTTCTAGAAAACTAAAGCAAGAGTGAGTGGTTGACTTACATTAAAAACACCCTGACCAAACTTGGAGAGATCGGAGCTTTTCTCTTCTCCGGAGTTAATAAGACCAAAGGATATTGCTCTAATTAATTGAGCTATGGCAGATTTGCTGTCTCTGGAGAGAGAGGAACGCGCATTAAAAAAACCAACTGTAAGGGCTAATCTCATTATTGGCAGCTCATATGGTCCTGAAACCTACCTTAATGTGGTGAACCGTCCTTTTCATAGGTTTCTCCTAACCCACCTTCGTTTTAATTTGATACACTTGAATCTAGGACTGTTTCCTTCTTGGAGTACCCCCGAAAAAGCACCGTTGTGTTCTTGTGATAACTTTTCCACCCAGAACACATTGCATTTCTTGATGTTCTGCAGCCACTACACGGAATTGAGGAAGACATTTTTGGTCCCAATCCTTAAGGAGGGGGGCTTTTTGCAGGTCAAACCTGCCCTCCTTTACTTGCAACTATTACAGTCCTGTAGGATCATCTTTCACATTGCAAGTTTTTTGGTGGGTGCTGTAAGGATTAGAAATAAGAAAAACTGTGTGACTAATTGAACATAAATGAATTTGGATGTACATATGTATGATGACTGTTTTTCGAGAATTGTCAGGGAGGGCACATGAAAGGGCTAATGTTTTTATTCTATTTTCTGTATTTTTAATTGATGGAAATGTTATTCTATTAACATTGCTGGATGATTTTTAATTTGACTATGACTTATTCTGTATTAATGAGTGTATTTAATTGTATATTTTATATAGTTCCTTCGCCTTTTTATGACATTGATTTATCGAAATAAAGTATTCTGACTGACTGACTGACTGATATAGAATAGAGGGGTCACTACACTGTTCATCGATTCGTCACCTTTGGCTTATTTAGTCACTGTACTAGTGGTAGCTGAAAGGAAAAAATCTGAAGAGGTGTAAAATGAATCTGTTATATGAAACCATGCAATGGCTGGGATGAAAGAACTTAGAAAAAAATAAAGGAGTGAAGTACTAAGAGGTGACTGAGTGGGCGAAGGGAAACACACCTTGTTTGTTTGGTTTGCAATGCTTTGATATCTTGGTAAATGCTCCCTTAACGGAAGCAGACACACATTGCACAGCCAAAAAACTGCAGCCACTTAACATCACAAGTTAAACCATACTGCACTTCGGTCATAGGTGGCAAAATGTCACGGGCAGGGAGGGAGGGTGATGAACAATGGGTGGGAAACGTCTGGCTCACTTAATAAATACAGTGAGTCAAGAGAGTAGAGCAAAAAAATAAAAAAATACCCTCACTTTGAGCCATAGCTTTGCTAACCCTACATAAACAAAGTAAGCAAAGTAGGTGAGTAGCATGTCCCTCTCCATGATAAGAGCTGAATTTCTTCTTTATCAAAACAATCCAAATGTTCATTCATTCATCCTTTCATTCTAATTCACCCAGAGCCACCATGATTAAGCTTTACTTTCTCTCATCCAATATTTCCAATATATTATCCTTCCTTTCAATGCCCACCCTTTCTTCCGGCCATCATTTTGCCCATCCATCCCTTTACCCACCCTTGCACCCATTTTTTTTCGCATTGTAGAACAACCTTTCACTCACTCATACACCATTTTCCTTTCTTTTAGCCTTCCAATAATTCATGTTTCCCTCAAACCATCAACCCTTATTAACTGATCTTTTGGTGAGTTGCAGAAGAGATCATGATAACTCAACCACCACTGCAGCCGGAATAGATGGGGGGTTCAAGGTGCACAAATTGACGAGGCCCTGGTCCTAGCTAGTGAATATAATTGTCAATAAGCAAACAATTATGCTGTGCCCTGCAGCCGTTTCTCCCCCTCTAACTGACTTGCCTCCCGCAGCGGCACTGGAGCCGGCATCACTGGTGGACTGTGTGGCTGGAATAAAATATTATATATATTTTAGATGCCAGATGCCCCACCTTTTAATTTTTTCAATAAAAAAATACAACCGCAATACATCACTACAATTTAGTTACCACTGCAGTATCCTCTAACAAAAATATTACTCTGGGCATTTGGTTTGTTCACACAATATTGGACAGGCATTGAATAATGCTCAAATAAAAACCTATGCTGTTGGTTGGCAAATACAATGGGAGTGGGACTTCATTACTTTTTTCCAGCCATGCTGCACTGTCATGGACAACTGCTGATATACTGTATAAATGAAAATTAATGAGACAGAACACAACATTGTGGGGGGCGAGGGGGGAGGTCCATGAGACCATGGCCACTCTTTCATGAACCCAACTGTTAGAGAATGGGCAGGAAAAAGAAAGTCTTCTCAACAAACATACATGGTGAATATTTTTTATAATCCTAGCTTGCTTGGGCCTCCCATCTTCACAGTAGAGTACCTAAAAATGGTGTTATTCTTAGTCTTACTGTCACAGTACTACAAATTATATATAAGAGAGAGGGAAAGAGTGCCAACAAACCCGAAGATAGCTTAGTGAACTAGAGAATGGAAAAAGTCAGCTACCAATAAAGAAAACCATTTGATGTAAGGGAAAAAAGAGAATACAGGTATAACAGGAATTTAACAAAATTAAATCTACTGTGCTTTGCATCAGTGGGTTCATATCCATCCTAATCACCATGGAAAGAAGACGGCAGGTAAGGGTGTCAGAGAAATATTAGTTCTCACCACCAACACCAGCCTCCAGGCCACAACTATCATCCTGGAACCCAGCACCAACATTCCAATGTACCCCAAGATTCTACCCTAAGCCACAACAATCATAGCAAAACTCAACATTAGGAAAATTATAAATAAATAATCGGACTTACTGGGGTTAGCAGAGCCCTCAGTAGTGGCACCTGGTGGGCAGTGCCTCCTGACCAGCTCCTCCCAGACCCTCAACAACGTCCCTCTTCTGGCCCTTGGGTGCGCATGAAAAGGAATAATATAAAAAAAAAAACAGACCAGTGATTCAGTTAATCTTCACAAAATTATAATGACAGGCAAACACATTCACATGATTGTACTTCCCTAAAACAGGTCGCCTATACTACTAGTTTCGAGTCTATCAACTATCGTTGAGTTACCCATACTAATCCTAAAAATCCCTATTCCAAATTTCCGTAACAAAAAACACATTTGAAAGTAATGCATTGCAGTGAATGATCTTTGGTTCTATTCTCATTTCTCATTCTCAAGTTCAAATCCCTTTGTGGACCAACTCAGTCTTCCTTTTTTTCACTGAATCGATGCATACTGCAAATCGCTGTTAGCTTGAGACAAAAAGAGCTACATAACCAAAGTCACAAAGAGAACGCTAACTCACTGTTATTACTGATTCGCTATGGTCGGTCCTGAATGGCTTATTCAAGAAAGTGATAGCTATAACCTGCACAACTTTTTCTCGTGTAAACAAATCTGCTACAGTAAACAATCTAAACCAATGTTGCCAGTGCGTGTTAGCTTGTAATCCTGACCAACTCCTGTCAGGTAATGTAAACAAAGATAAATATGTACAGATCCTGTCACATATAGACAAGGTGCACTTTTCTTAAGCCCTAACTATGCTTCCAAATTAGATTAAACCTTCTCAATTTTTCAATTTTTTCACAAACAAGTTAATTGCACAAACGTTCTTTCTATTTTCAACATAATTAGTGATACTTCAGTAGTCAGTGAAACAATACATGAAATAACTGTATCCCAAAAAGTTGCCAATATTCCATAAGTAATCAGCGTTCATTTGATATAACATTTATTGTGCAATGTAATTACTCATCAAATTCCATTATTCTTATGCAGTTTGCTGTTCCCAAAGCATTTCGGGAGACTCTTCGTCAGGGGTACACTATAAATACAAATAATACAACATTTCAAAATCAAGATCAAATACTCTTCCAAAATAAAACGTTGAGCTTTTTAGGACAGAGAACCATGTCCCAACACAATAAAGCATTTCAGTCTGTTTATTCAAGCTTTTACCCACAAGATAGTGCAGTCCTAGAGTGCCGGTGTGTCATATAAACTATTCCAAAACCTCCTTGTTGTGCCAGAAAACAATCCAAACAAAGGTGGCCCAATTACTGAATGCTTTGCACCTAAAAATACCATGCCACATGTAATAAATAAACACTAAAGACCCTCTGTTTCCAGAGAAAAGAAAACCTCCTGACAAACGATGCCATGCTCACCTATGCAATCCATGATAAAGTTAAACCATTACGGAATGAGCTAGAAGAGAAGACATTTTGTGTGTGTGCATTACCGATATCTAATATTAATAGTGCACTACCATGTTTCATCTCAATACCTTGAGAAACTCCACTTACTGTAGAGGTGTTAATGACCCACGAGGTCTGCAATAATGAATCAGCAAGTTTGTCAAACTCTCTATAAATGAAAACCGATCCCAAAAACGTTACGATAGTCATACTGTCTTAAGCCTCCCTCGATCCTCATCCGTAAAACTTTCGATATATAGTTCCCTCTCACTTATTGAGCCGGCCATCTCAGTCTTCCAACATTAAACAACTCTTTCCGGAACGCCGCTACTGGAGCACGCTATATACGTAACAAAAGCATGCACAGGATATCTAAATAGAGAGAGAAGATAGACTTCCCGATCACTTGAGGTAAGTCATCGGCTGTGAAAAACGTATGCCAACCGCAATACACTAACGTGGGAAAGTGAAAAATTGATTGTAATACCAAAAAAAAAAAGAGTTATTAAGTAGTGAAATGTATTATTCGCTGTGTCAGCGCGACTTAATTTACGTAAGGTTTAAGTGTATCTAAGGTAAGTGCACAAGCCCATAAATACTATTGTACTCATAACAGTACCCAACAGGTCACGAGAAATTCAGCTAAACACTTTTGGTGTTTGGGCCTGACTCCTGTTTTTAAACAGTGTCCTGAAGGGACTATAGTACTACCGAGCCAGAGAAAACAGAAGGGCTACCTATCTTCTGTGTAACAGCTTGATTGGGGCCCATCGGGAGACGGGGAGGGGAAGAACCGACCAGACACAGATGTAGGTGTGATAAAGGCCGCTTTATTGGGAAACAGGTGCATCCTGACAACATACCCCAACCTTGGCCTTTGCCGTACAAAACTAGGCCTAACTAATTATGCATGTACCTGCCAAAACCCCCCACCCCCTCCCCTAAACAGTTCCCCGCCAACAACATAACCTCATTATAAATTACCCAACACTTGTCTCTCTGTTTCAACATCAGCCATCTGTACACTCCCTCTCCTCAGCCAGTAAAACTCCTTCCTCCTATCCTACCCCCCCCCCCGTTTGACTAGGAAAAGCGCCACTCGAAAGCCCCATACGGCTTTCGACCCCCCCCTAGGGCCCCTGCACCTTCGGATACCTGCGCACTCCTATTGCCCGGTCCAACGCCTCCTTCAATTGCACGATATACAGCTCCATCCCATATCTCGTCAAATGTACACCATCCTCCATAAAAAAGTAGACCGCCCCATACTTCAGCTCTGGATGTTCCATCCTTCCCACCCCCTCCTTGTCACAGAAGGCCCTCATCTCTCTGTTAATCTTCCTCCTAGTCCTATCTATAGCCCCTGGCCTCTCCGCCCCCCCTCCAACACCTCCTGGGTATGAACTCTGACCAGATGACATAGCACCCCGCCCACTGCTTCCTGATCTCCAGCAAGTCCCTCCTCATTTGTTTCACCAGCGCCAACCCTTTGCACTGCACCAAGTCGTTCTCTCCCAGGTGAATGACCACAACATCTGGGCAGACCCCCCCCCGCACAACATTGTTCAAAACCAGCACCAACTCGTGCCAACACATGCCCCCTTTGCCCCTCCAATGACACCTAAACAAATTCTCGTCCAGCTCCAGATTGAGGTTCCTGCATTTTTCCCACTCGGCCCTCTCCGCTCTTTTTACAAACGAATGGCCCACCACATATATGGACACCGCTGCCGCTGTAGGCCCCGCCACCGCACCTGAAAAGAGACATATGTAAGCAGCGATCCCAAACATCCATTCTAATCCAACTCTACCCCTCGCAACCTCACATACGACTTATAGCAGTCTGATTTCCACCGCCCCAGCCGTTTGATCTCCTCTTTTCCCCAACCCTTCCGCGCTGCCTCCGTCGCTGCACCGATGCGAAACGAATGCGTTCCAAACTCCCCCGGGTCCTCACCCATAGACCGCAGGGCGTGCCGCAGGACCCACAACAACTGCGCCGCCGTCACACGGCCCCCCCCCCTCTCCTGCCAAAGACCTCCGAACCATCCTGTCTCCCTTCTTCTGCCAGCCGTCTCCCCCACTCCGCCAGGCACACCGCCTCCATACCCCCCGGGCCCAACAACACCCACGTACCCTTTCCCCGCTGATCAGTCTTGGACCGCCGAAGCCGCACCGCCACTTCCCGAACACCGATCTCCACCTCCCCCCACGTCAACCCCGTACCACCCTTCAAACCCACCAACTCCGACACCCGAAAGGCTCCAAAATACAACCACGACATCAACGTGGAAAACCGCACCGTCTCCGCACGATCCCTGCACACCCGCGGTAACTGGCCCACCAGGCCCGCCAACATCTCCTCCGTAATCGGCCGCCTCTTCCGCGCTCGAGCCCCTCTCTCTCTCTCCCAACCTTCCAGCAGTCTCCCCCCCAATTCCCCCGCCGAGGGCGCATACCCCCACCACAGCTTGCCCATGAAGGCCACACCTGCCAGCTTACCCGCAATGGTCACTCTCGCCAAACCTTTGTCCATCAACCCCAGCATGAAACGCACCACCTGCTCCTCCCGACACCACTTGCCCCGCTGCCTTACCGCTCCAAAACGCAGAAATTCCGTCCAGGCCTGCTCGTAACTCTTCCATGTGGATGCTGCCAGGGACGTCCTCACCAACTGAACGACCCGCGCTCTCCCACCAACCACATCTCCTTCGGCACCTCCGTCTTGACCGCCACCGCCTCCGTGGCTAGCCCATGGAACCTCCGCCACTGCGAACGAGACAAAGCATCCGTAATGTCATTGTCCACTCCCGGCACATGCTCAGCCCGGAACAAGATATTGTGTTCCAAGCACCTCAAGACGAAAACGCGCATCAGCTTCAGCACCTGGGGCTCCCTCGCGGACTGCCGGTTCACTACCTGCACCACTGACATATTGTCCACCTTGAACAACACCCGCCTGTGCGCCAGCTCCTGCGCCCACACTGTCACAGCCACCACCAACGGGAAGAGCTCCAAAAATGCAATGCTCCTACCCCCAGCCTGCCACTGCTCCGGCCATTGCTCCGCGCACCATCTGCCCGCTCAGTAGATTCCAAAACCTCCAACTCCCGCCGCATCCGACGACATCGTCACGTCCCACTCCCAGTCCTCCGGGGGTGCCATGGGCATGCCATTGAAGCGCTCCAAAAACGCCAACCACATGTTCAGATCCTCCTTCGCACCCGCCGAGATCCGCACATGATGATGCGGCCGTGTCAAACCAGCCAACGCCAAACCCAACCGCCGACAGAAAGTCCGCCCCGCTCGCACAACGCGACACGCGAAATTCAAATGCCCCAGCAACACCTGTACTTCGCGCACCAACACCTTCCGCCTGGCCAACATGCTCCTCACCAACTCCACCATAATCGACCGCTTCTCCTCCGGCAGGCGTGCTTCCATGGCCGCCGAGTCGAGCTCTATCCCGAGGAACGACAGCAACGTGCTGGGCCCTTGTGACTTCTCTGGCGCCAACGGAACCCCCAGGTGACCCATCAGTTCCGTAAAACTGTCCAGACTGTGCTGGCAGTCCGTTGAACCGGGCCGACCCACCAGGAAGAAGTCGTCCAGGTAATGCGTAATCGCCTCAGAGCCTGTGCGCCAGGAAAAAGCCCACTGCAGAAAGGAGCTAAATCGTTCAAACAAGGCACACGACACGGAACACCCCATAGGAAGCGCTCTGTCCACAAAAATTTGCCCATCCAGCTGAATCCCCAGCAACTGATGATCAGCCGGGTGAACCGGCAGCAACCGAAAAGCCGATTTGACATCGCATTTCGCCATGAGCGCTCCCGGGCCCGCCGTCGTCACCAAACGCCTCGCGACGTCCACCGACGAGTATGACACGGACGCCAACTCCGCCGAGATAAAGTCGTTCACCGACGCGCCCTCCGGCCACGAGAGATGCTGAATCAGATGAAACTGGCCCTGCTCTTTCTTCGGGACCACTCCAATAGGTGAGATGATCAAATCCGGCAACGGCGCCTCTGCAAAAGGCCCTACCATCCTCCCCTTCTTCACTTCCTTAAAGAGCTTCTCCCGGACGATGCCTTTGTGCGCGTTCACGGACTTCAGGTTCTCCGCCCACCGAGCAATCCGCGGACCCTCGTACCCCAACCGGAAACCCTCCCTGAAGTCCCGACGCAGCACGGCCGCATCGTCCGCCCGCGGATACGCCTCCAACAATGGCTCTAGCCGATCTAGCCTAACCGGTGTACAAGCCTTTTCCCAGGGTATTGGCCCCCCCTTCCACTCCCCTCCCCCTGCTGGGCCCTGGAGCCGGGTGTTGGGCCTGTGCTGGGCCTCCCCAAGGTCCCCAGCACCGCGCCTCTGGGTGTTGTCTCCCACATGCGGAGCACTCGTGCCGAAAACGGCAGGCCTGCCGGAGACAGGAACCCCTGTTAAAATCCCAACAGGTCCCGACACCCTGGCTACTTCCGGCACCCCCCGCCCCCACCCCTCCACGGGTGGGGCAGGCCGAAAAGGGGGGCGGCGCCATCGGCAACCCACTGGCCGTGAAAATGGTGCGGCCAAACTTTGCCCCACTCATCGTCTGTTGATAGAGGTCGGCATCCAACTCCCCCCACTGCGCCTCCGGATCCGACGCCATGCGCGCCCGAAACTCCTCATCGTAATGCGACCAAGCATTACCTCTGTAAGTTACCTGTGCCCGTCGCACCACGTCCATGTACTTGAACAGCGCGACCGCCCTATCCGGGTACTTCTCACAGTACACACTGGCATAGATTAGGAACGCTGCCGACCAATTCTCAATCGTAACCGGCACTTTCGGACGCCTAGCTAATTCCTGCTCCTCCTCCTTCGACCCTTCTTTAGCCATCAACTCTGTGTGAAGCAACCTCCAGATCTCCACATACTCCCCCTTCCATATCTTTTCTTTGGTCACCAGCGACAAATGAGCCCCCAGTGGCTTCGCCACTCCCATGTACGGCAGCTTCTTTACCGGCACGTCACAACTCTCCTTCGCCCCGGCGCCCGGCGCCACTGACCCGCCGGCCTTCGCCGCGTCCCCCGCCGCCGCACTCCCCGACGTCGTGCCCCCTACCGCCTCCGTACCTACCCCCGCATCCGCTACGTATCTGCCCTTCACCAATCGCACTGCGTCCTCTCCGCCGGCATCTGTCCCCACTGACCTCTGGCATCCGCCATCTGCACTGCCACCCTCCTGGCCTCCATGAGGCCTGCCCAAGCCACACCCCGACCCCGTACTGGTCTTACATGGCGTCAAGGCGTGCGTCCTCACCGGATCCCGCCGCCTAACCAGGTCTGCTGGGGGGGCCGTTACTCGCGGCACCGATTGCCGGGGGCACACCTGTAAAACACAGTCAACAACATTACCGGTTTCCCCCCCAACTTCCCGCAGTTCCCCTTCTTCCTCCGACTCCATCTCCTCATCACCACCCCCCATGACCGCTCCTGCTGACATCCTGCTCAGACCTGCTTTGTCCCTACACGCTGTCATCAACATCCCCAAATCCACACTCTCCATACTCATGTCCCCAGTTTGGTAGTCAGAATTTCCTGCCAGATTGCTGCTTCATCCCCGTCCCCCGGCGGCTGGAGCGACCCATCGGGAGGGGGGCGTTGGAGACCTATGACCTTGCCATTCGTTGCCCGCACGCACATGGTCCCTCGTTGGAGCGCGACCGCCTGTACTAGGCTGAGCCGGCCCATCCTCTCGGCGGGTTGGAGCCGCATGCTGCTCACCCGAGCCCCTTACCAACTGCTCCTGCCAAGAGAAAAACGGGGAAGTCCAGCATGCCGGGGCAAAACCAAAACCGTCGCCACCCCACCCCCCTCTCCCCCTTGCCGCCGAATGTCCTCCACGACGCGCCGGAAGCCCCTCCCCCCAACCCCCTTCACCCCACCCCCATCCCCCTGACTCGCCCGCCCCTCCCAGCCGCCCCCCCTCGACCCCCAACCCTCCCCGCCCCCCCTCGGCCCCCACCACTCCCTGCCCCCCCACTGCCCCCCTCGGCGACCCCCCGCGGCCCCCTCACACCCGAAATCCCCTCCGCCATACCCCCCCCTCCCCCAACCCCCTCCACCGTCCCCCCGGACCCGCCGTACCCCCCCCTCCCCAATCCCCCTCCACCGGACCCCCGAGGCATCCCCCCGCTCCGCTACGCCCCTCGCCACCTCCCCTCGCCCCCCTTCCCTGCCCTCTGCCCCTCCCCCCGCCCCCTGGCGAAACCGTCCTACTGGGAGGCACCACGTCCTCATCTGCTGAAGACCCCAACTCCACATCCCCCGCCCCCCCCTTCACCATCCCCCACCTCCTCCTCCAACTCCTCTACGATTACCGGCGAACCCCCCCTCTCCTCCCACAGCCCCCTCGCCTCCCCCTCCCCCACCGTGTTCTCACCCCCCTGCTCCTGCCTCCCACCATCATTGCCCCCTCGTGCCCCCTCTGTCTCCCCCCCACCCCTTGCCCCACTCTTCTGCGTTCTTCCACTGGCTGCCCCCCGTCTCCCCCTGCCCCCCCTCCTGCCTAGCGCCCTTCCTGGGAGCTTGTGAGCCCTGCATGCCCCCTCGACCCCTGCCTGGCCTTGTCCCCCCCCCGCGCCCCCGACCCCCCCTCGCGCATGTTCCCAACTCCCCCGCCCCGCCCAGGCCTCCCGCCCCCACCGCAAAGACAAGCGGCGCCTTCTTCCGGCTACCGCGCCCCTTCGCTGCGCCTCCTCTCTTCCGCGGCGCCCCAGCCGCCTTCGAACCGCCGCCTCGCGCCGCTCCGCCCCCGGCTCCCGCCCCCTCCCCCTTCTTAGGACGCGACCGCGGAGGCTCACATGCTAACACCGCCGCCTTGGCACCATCAGCAGCGCGCCGCGGCGGCCTTACCCGCACACCGTCCTTCAGGAGGTCCGTCCTGCCAGCCTCCTCAAGTAGACGCAACGCTTCCTGCACCCTGGGATCCGCCATATCCTCCGCCTCCGTCCGACCGCAACACGCTCTGCTCAGCTCCGGCACCTCAAAGGTAATCTCCCTGATATCCCGCCCAGGACGCACACCGACCACTACCTCGGCGCCCCGTTCACCACCACCACAAACCGCTACCTTCACAGGCCCTCACTACCCCTAACACGCTACCACAACAACGCTCCAAACTACGCCCCCCTGCTGCTGGGTCACTGTCCCACGAAATGGTGCACAGTGACCCAAAATGGCCGGTTTTATCCCTGCCAGCCCAAAAGGAGCCCAAACCCTACTGCCTAGCCCAAGACCCACGTCCCTTCCTGTGTCCCCTCGTAATGCTTCCCCCCTCCCCTCTTCCCGGGGCCCCAAAACTCCCCGGGGGGGCAAGCCTCCCTCCGGTCGGCCACCCCCCCAAAGCCCCAATGTCCAGCTGTAGTGTCCGATGCACAATGACTGCATTGTGAAGCTACTCCTTGGGGCATAAGAGAAATCCAGCCAAAATATGAATATAGGGTGCCAGCGGCAACATGGAGGGAATGACTACTCATTGGTATGGTCGGCTGCAGTCTCTGGAGTCCCTAGTTATGCCACAACTTAGAATTGCAGCTGATTTCAGACACGAGAGCCCAACTGGACTGATTCAAGACTGATGTTGAGAGAAGCCACCAAACTCTGGAGTCTGGGTGGCGCCAATGGGGCTGGAGGCACAGTGAAGCAATATTGCAGACAGAGATGAATATCCACAGAGAGTTGATGCCTGTCCCACAAGGGGTAATAAACAAAAAAGTTGTAATTCAATATTTCACCAGGGTCATGAGCTGTCAATCGCTCATTACCACAGACCACTCTTTCAGTCAAGATTTTTACCAAAGTTAAATAAATTTATTTTGATTTTGTTTTTCTTTTTTCTTTTTTGAGCAAGGGGGGTTTCCAAATATGTATTGTAAATATAACAATGATTGATGGTCTATTCTATGAATATAATTGTATTTGTGTATCTTTCCATTGAGTGGAGTAGGTTTCACCTTCCAAACATAAACAGTATCCTTGCAGGGCCTATAATATAAAATAAATCTCTGTTAGAGGAAAAACTTCCCTCTTCCTTTCTACCACCAAATTTTTTTTCGTTGTTTGTCGTCAAACGTTTAATCCTCCCTTTTCCACTCCCTGGCATTCTTGCCTTCCTTTTTCCAATCTTTTAGCCCATTAGTCCTTCATTGATCCTCCTATATTGTCTATAATGAATGGATTAGACTGAAGCCAAATTATACATTCTGTTGTGTATTAATCAAAAAAGAAAAAAAAAAACCCTTGTTCAAAAAAGAAAAAAGAAAAACGAAATCAAAATAAATTTATTTAACTTTGGTAAAAATCTTGACTGAAAAAGTGGTCTGTGGTAATGAGTGACTGGCAGCTCATGACCCTGGTGAAATATTGAATTATTGCACAGTATTGGCAACTTTTTTGTTTATTATTCTATTGGTGCAGCCTTACTGTGCTTCAGCCAAAACCCCAGTTGTTGCTTTGTCCCACAAGGGGAGCAGAGAATACCAGTGATTCTGGCATGCCTGAGCTGGCGAACCTACATGCTCAGGGAGTGGGGGGAGTGAACTGGACCTCTGATGATCTATGCAGTAGAGCCAGAGCTGTGACGCCCGTGGGATGTTTTCACAAGCATTCATTCAAACATCTAGAAACTAAATGCTAATACTTTTTAGGTGGATGGGAGTATATTGAGTACTGTAGCAAGCTACATAGGATCAGCTGCCACCTTGGCCGAATGAGGTAAAAGGGGTTCACCCACATAGGCATCATTATGCTGAGCCACTGGGTCCTCACCATGCTTTGACTGGAGGACACAGAGCTGAAATGTGTGCAACTAGGCAGTGATCTCATAGACACGAGCCCCATCAGAGCAAAGGAGGTTACCTCCCGGGTTGGGTTTAAGAAAAAATCTTACGCCTACCTTGCAATGAATAAAAATGATAACACACAGTCTAAACTGACATTTGATTCCAGAACATCCACGCATGAGGTCGACAAAGATATGTCGCAGAAGATGGCTGCTACTTAGTAGTCCAAGGAAGCAGCGAAGACAAAATATGAGGCATTTTGCAGGACATGAGATGCAGTTTACAAATGATTGATAGAGAGATTGATACACTGTCGCATAAAATAGATTTCATATCAGAAAGGCTGGACAAAAAAGCTCCCTGACTGGTCATGTTGATGAGATGAGTACCCGATTTGGAGAACGATGCAGACACCAGTCAGGATGCTGAAGGAAGGATGGAAACAGAACTAAACATGATCCACGCCAAGAATGAATATCTGAAAGCCAGATCTAGGCACAAAAATATCCACACAGTAGCCTTGTCTGAAACCATGAACACAGCCAACATGGAGGGATTCATGAAGACACTGCTGATTGACCTGTTTGGCAAAGAGACATTCCCTCAGCTATTTGTGGTAGAATGAGTGCACAGGTCATTGGTCTCAATGCCTGTCCCAGATCTTCTGCAGAAACTGATAATCACTTGACTGATGAGTTGTTGAGATCAAAATGCTTGTAAGATAAATTAGATACAACGCTCAGGATCTATGAGATCGCTATTCCCTGACTTAAACATTTCAGTACAAGAAGCCCCGTAGATCAAGTTAAGAAGAAGCTGTGGTCCCTGAATATGGAGTACAGTATGCTGAATCTTTCTTGCCTGAGTTTTGTGGCAAAGACACAGAATATTAAGGCACAGATTGTGCCTGACCCACAGCAAGCTATGAAAGTTCTGATAAAGAAATCCCCCGGGCAGACTGTTTCCAAAACTGCCAGAGTAGAACAGTGTAAAATACCAGGTTAATTTGTAGTATTGGGTTCCCAAGGCCTACATGTTCCGAAGATAACCCACTTACATTGGAAGAACTGTTGGCACGGAAACTGAAAAGTACAAAGAACAAGTTTATTAAGACCCCATGGGGTGGTGGTACATTCCTACAGCACCCTTCGGTAATGCAAGAAGTATCACACCGAACGTTGGTGTGATTCGATCTTTTCTACATTTTACAGGTAATAAAAAGATAGGCGGAACAAAGTTACAGAGCTTTATGTACATATATGGTCATTTTTGGAACACAGCCAACTCATGGGAGGGGTTACAATCTCACTGGTCAGTTGGGCGGCACATTCCTGAGGGGTGACTGGTCAGTTGGGACTGCGCATGTACAGGCTTGACCGTTACTAAAAATAGCCTGTTGCTGGGCAAACTTGAGTGGTCAGTGGCACGGACAACGGACTAAAGGGCACGCTGGCCACGAGGCCACTCATGATCTAAGATGGCCGCCGTAACATACAAGATGGCGTTTTCTAATATAGCCAAGTTAAGGAAAATAACGTGTAGCAAAGCCAAACGCTAACCCAGCCATCGTCAAATTACGACAGACGACTCTTTTAGCGTTTAGCTGAAGCTACCTCATAGTGGACATAGTCCGGGTATTCATCCTCGATATCAATAGCATTATTTGAGCAACTTCTTTATGTAGTATCATTTCATTCTGAGCAGGAGTACGTCTGGACGGGATGCAGGCTGATAAACACATGGAACATAAGGCAGGACCACATTGCATACATAAGCATATGAAAAACGGTACCCCAATAATGACACATAGAATTGTTAACAGTTTCCAACCCCAAGCTGTAAGCGTTGACCAGAACCATCCTGAAAGAGTCCAAGTTCCATTTTCTGGGTGTATTTCGGCAGCGATTTTGTGCAACTTCGAAATGGCATCATAAACAGATGGCGAATTATCAGGTACGTATACACAGCAGCTGCTTCCGATAATTCTACATGCCCCCCCACGGTCAGCTGGAACCACATCTAGAACCATTCTGTTCTGAAGCGTAACAATCCTAGAAATCTGGAGTTCTTCAGTAATATTCCCTAGTGCAATAGCAGTATCATTGGCTACAGCCTCAACAACACGGGTCAATCGTCGTATTTTCCGACTATTCAAAGCAGCCCCCACAAAAGAAAACAATCCCAAATTGAAGTCCACATATTGTTGCAAAGCAGTATCAGTCTGGTCGATGTCGTCCAGAACAACAGTACGTTTAACACGATTCAACACGAAGTCGTGATAAAGTACATAGTCATTATGATACATAGGTGGGGCAATGAATACAGGGGGCAATACAAAAGATACGTAACAAGTGCCTAACCATCCCAACGGGAGCTGATGATAACCCTTAGTTCCACAGATAAAATAAGTATTACGAGATGCCACAAACGATATGCCATTCGGACTGTCAAATGTGAGTGTAGTGTTGCATTCACTTTTCCCAACCGGGATTGTACCTTTATTACGTATGCACAAATCAGCTTTAGTGGCAATAACATTAATAATATGTGAACCAGATACATTAACGTTCCTTTGGTTGCTGTAGACACGTGGGGCAGAGGCATTATCGGGGCGGTATTCTTCCCATTCAAATCGAGTACCCTCAGCTCGTGGATACCCATCCCGGTCATGGTAACAAATTTTATTCAAACGGAAAAGCACCCCCCCTTTTGTTGGCCATCGCAAAGTGAATAGAAGAGTGTACTAGGCATTGCAGGACCCATTATGTGAAAACGGGAGTGGAATGAGTGGAGTACCCCCTTTCTTCTGATGACCAGACAACATCCCACACACCCAACAATTAGAAGTATTTGTCATGTTATGCGTATGATGCAGGATCTGAATAAAACTATTGTTCAAATAGGTCTGGCGGTGCCGTTCTTCATGGTAGGGCAGGGTGAAGTGAAAATGTTCAGATGGAGCCGGGGTAGTCGGCAGCAAATGTTCACGTGCAGGCACCACGAGTTCAACTACCCAAGCTATCACTGCTATCACCACAATGGTCAAGACAAAAAGGATGGCACCAAGTATTCTTTTGTCTCGTGATGCAGAAGACGCCATAGTTCAATGAGTTCTCAAAGTCTTAAATAGTTCAGAAAGTTCACAAAGTCTCAAATGTACATATGTGTATATTTACACCTAAAAAAGAAAAATACGGTGCTGAGCTCCGAGGTAGCCGTTGTTTTCTTCTCCGGGGTCAAGACGGGTGTCGCTACTCTTGGCAGAACTGATCCCCCCCCCTTGAGATTCCCGGTTTCCGTTTCACAAACCCCAGAGCGGTAACCAACCAGTCTCGAAAACCAAAAAAAGAAATTCAATTCTTCTCCTTATCGTGGCCGCAGATCGTACCGTTGTCGTCCAGAAGCAGTGTGGTCCGGGAAGGCTCCCTCGACTTCAGCCGACGTCACAGCTGGGCTCTTTTCTTTTTCCAGAATCTCCTTGTAATCAGTCAGCACAGCAGGATTCACCAGGTCCGGAGTGACACGCCGGCAGTGAGTTGAGTGTATCCACCGCTTTCTGTTGGTCACTCGTACAGCTGTTCGATTTGCCAAGAGGACCTGCTCGGGGCCTCGCCACCTCGGTTCCAAGCTGTTCGTCCTCTCAAACGACGTAATCATAACGTAGTCTCCAGGACGGAGATTATGAGCCTCTCCAGTGGAATTGTCAGGGAGCGCTTCTCGAACCTGTTGATGAATAGAAAGCAAATCATTTGTTAATCGTGCCAAATAGTCATTCATCATTATACAAGGCACATCATGTATCAATCGCGGCTTAGGCACCCCCCAAATATTCATAGGCCTTCCAAACACCACTTCATATGGTGTGAGGCCTGTTCGAGAGTGGGGCACTGATCTGAGTGAGAGCAATGCTAACGGTAAAGCATCCGGCCACTTCAATGACGTAGATGCTACAATCTTAGCCAGTTTTAGTTTCAGCGTGGCATTGTACCGTTCGACAAGACCTGCTGACTGAGGGTGGAACACAGCATGAAACTTCTGCTGGATCCCCAACCCCTTCAGCACATACTCCACAATTTTCCCAACAAAATGAGGCCCATTAGCGCTCCACAAAAATTTACAAACTCCAAATCGAGGGAAGTACTCCTTGAGCAAAACCTTAGCTGTTGTCAAAGCTGTATTATCCTTCGTGGGGAAGGCCTCAACCCATTTGCTAAAAGCGCACACCACCACTAGGACATACTTAAGATTATTACAACGCTCAAGCTGGATGTAATCCATTTGGAGTACCTCGAATGGTGCAGATGGTGGAATGAACCCTCCTTTCGGAGTATGGGTCCCTTTTGCAGGATTGTGCTGCAAACATATCAGACAGGTCTGCACTACTCTCTTGGCTGTATTGGCAATCTCGGGATGCTCCCAAACTCGTGATAACAATCGAGTGATCGCAAGAGCTCCCACATGTGCTAATCCGTGTGTCATCTGAACCATCACTTGCAAGTAAGCTGCAGGCAATTTCCATCTCTCCATGTCTTTGCTTCTCCAACAGCCCTCATCATCTAGTGCCCCATCTACTGCCCATGCCGCAAGTTCTGCTTCAGTTGCTGATTTCTGGATATCTAATATCTCCGCTCCTGCATCGTACCATCGTTCAGCTTGTGATTTTGTTACATACATGGGGGAGTCAGTTCGGGACATAGCTGTTTGCCTTGCTATGCTGTCGGCAAAGGCATTTCCTTGACCCACTTTATCAGTGATCTTTTTATTGGCACTGCATTTAATAATTGCTACTTTCTTTGGGCAAAGCAACGCGTTTAGGAGATCACGCACCAGTTCTCCGTGCATAATGTGTACTTCCTGAGAAGTCAAAAACCCACGTTCCCTCCAGAGTAACCCAAAGTCATGCGCCACTCCGAAGGCGTACCGGCTGTCTGTGTAGATGTTCACACATAGGCCAGCACTCAATTCGCAGGCTCTCGTCAAAGCTATCAGCTCTGCTGCCTGAGCCTATTTTTGTGGTATTCGTGCTGTTTCTACCACTGTCTTAAGAGTCGTGATCGCATATGCTGCGGAAGTCGTACCATCTGGCAGCCTCAAACACGATCCATCAACCCACAGTTCCCCATCCACATCTGGAAGTGGCATATCCTGTAAGTCGATACGACCCTTTGTCTGTTCCTCAGTCAGGAAAACACAGTCATGATGTTTTTCTTCCTGACCCTCCTCAACCGGATAGGGTAATAAAGTGGCAGGGTTCAGAGTAGCACATCTTTTCAGTGTGATATGTGGTGCCAGAAGTGTAAGCTCATATCCTGTCAAACGTGCACTCGTGAGATACTGGGTTTTCGTCTGATTCAACAGGGCATCAACTGCATGGGGAACTAACACCAACAATTTGTGCGATAAAACTATTCCCTCACTCTGTCGTATAGCTACTGCTGTTGCTGCAACTGCTCGAAAACACCCAGGTAATCCACGTGCTACAGGGTCAAGGACCGCCGAGAAGTATGCACATGGCCTTTGTTTGTCCCCGTGTGCTTGCACTAACACTGATAACGCGCACCCATCTTTCTCGTGTACGTACAATGTGAAAATCTTTGTGTAATCTGGTGTACCTAACACGGGTGCAGAGCAAAGGGCTTGTCTCAGTTGATCAAAAGCATTTTGACATTCATCTGTCCATTCAAGAGGCATAGGTGTAGTTTTGGACAGCAACGCCAACAACGGTTTGATAATATGTGAAAACCCCATGACCACTGTCTACAAAAGGACGTTAATCCTATGAAGGCACGTACATCTCTCTGTGTGCGGGGGACTGGTGTATCTAAAATTGCCTGGATTAGATCCGATGTTAATGCACGCCCCTCCTTAGACAAAAGATGACCGAGGTAGGTCACCTTGGGTCTACAGTATTGGAGCTTTTTCTTCGAAACTTTATGATTATTTTTAGCCAAAAAGGAAAGCAAAGCAAGCGTACTCTCCTCGCATTGAGCATAGGTATCAGCAGCCAACAAAAGATCGTCGACATACTGGATAAGGGCAACTCCAGATTGCAATTGAAAGGAATCGAGCTGTCTTTTTAAAGCCTGGCTGTAGATACTCGGACTCTCAGTGTAACCTTGAGGAACACGACAAAATCTACACGATTTATTATTTAACGTAAAACCGAATAAGTATCTGCTGTCAGGATGGATAGGAATGGAAAAGAACGCGTTTTTCAGGTCAATGACACTAAAGGTCGTCGCCGTTGGGGGGACCAATGTAAGCAATGTCGTGATATCAGACACCACCGGATATTGGGGAATGACAATTTTGTTAATTTCTCTCAAATCAATAATAAATCGATAGACTTTGTCGTCAGTATCTTTCTTAAGGATCGGGAGAATCGGACTATTGCAAACATTATAGGGGACTTCCTCCACTACCCCTGCAATGATCAAATCTTGAACAATGTGTGTCAGGGCAATTTCTCTTTCCCTGGAGATCTTATACTGTGGGACACGTGGCAAAAGTACTCCCTCCTTTACAGTAATGCGAATGGGTGGAATGAGCATCTGTCCCACATCCGTATCCGAGGTCGCCCACAACGTATGAGGGAGAGAGGCTAATGCTTCACATTCTTGTATAGTAAAAAATCTGTCTGAATCTGGATAGTTATCATTCAAAATAACTTGCACTCCCTCCGGAGCACAACGTATTGTTGCTCGAAAATATTTAAGCAAATCAATGCCCAGAATATTATCTGGGGTATAAGGTGACAACAAAAATTGACCAAAACTGAAAAATTTATCGAGACAAAGTGCAAGGGCCTTTGATAATGGGCTGGGAGTGGGTGTGCCATCAAACCCAATACATGTAATCATATCGCCAGACAGGGGAGCCCTCGGAACCAAGTTTTTAGACAAAGCGCTACGAGTAGCCCCTGTGTCAACTAGAAACTGATCAGTAGAACCCAAGATACCCGCTGATACATATGGACCACTCTGATCTACTGGCACTTCAACTGATTCCTTACCCCATCCTACGCAATCCTATGCATGTACATAATCCTGATGCTCCACATTCTCGCCTTCCGATATCTGGTACTGATTCCATCTATCAAAGGTGTTACGCTCATCCTGGCCATGGCCCCTCTCCTCAAACCTGCCACGATCACCTCCATTACCTCTCGCCCCCGAATAACTTTCCCTCGACCGTCCACCTCCATGACCACGCTGACTACGTTGCTCACGAAGTACCGGGCAATCATCAGCCCAATGCCCAAACTCCTTACAATAGGCACATTGATCCTCCGCTATATCCGTACGCCCATACGACGCATTACCTCCTCCTCGTCTGCCTCTATCATACCCTCTAGATTGCGTTCCCCGAACCTGCGCCAACATCACCTTTGTTTTCAATTCCTTCGCTTTCTTATCAACACTTTCCTTAGCCTCCAATTCCTGTCGCTCATAATACTGAGCCATAGTTAACAAAGAAGCAGGGGTCGCCGTGGCCCAGGAACTTTCACTCGATTTTAATCGTTTTGCAATCCCCGGTAGGAGATTAGCCACATACTTATCTACAAACAAATGCCTACCCGTATCGTCTGTTAACGATTGACCACTGTAATCGTGAAACGCCTCTTCGAAGCGTGTAAAGAAATCTGAAACCGTTTCATCTGACTTTTGTTTACACGAAGCTAACATAGTCCAATCAATCTTTTTGGAAGGAACAAGCGTTTTTAATTTAATCAAAATAGCCGCCGGGAGGTTTAGAATCAACTCACATGGCTTGCATGCAGGTTCCCTATCTAAATCAGCTGCGTTTATTTCTTTCCATGTTCCCCCAAGTATTGTTTCATCATTATTTTTACGAATTAGTCTCCACATGTCAGGCGGAAGAATTAACCCAAAAAACAAATCTATATCAACCAGAGTCATGACACAGGACGAAATAGCCCCTTCAACCCCTTCATAAAATGCTGCCGGATTTTTACGAAGGTCAGGCAAAGAATTTTTCACCGCCATAACATCCGCTCTATTCCAAGGCGTATACACCCAATTATATATAAAATATCCCTTCGCATCCTTTGACATTTTATCATCATCTGTACCCTCCCCTTTAGGCGGAACATACAAAGGTGCGGCTTCACGCATAGGCATAACATGCACGTTAGAATTCTTATCTGAACCCCGGAGAGGACACTCCTTAGCGTGTCCAGTGGTCCCCGACCCGGACTCCTTATTCTTTTTCCGCTCGTCCCGCAACTTGGACGTCTCATCCCGCAGCTGGATCAGTTGCTTGTAAAAGGCATCGACATCTGAAAGATCAAATACACCTTTATCCAAATTCTCACGGTGAACTGACACAGCCTTAGATTCTAACGTATCCGAAAATTGACGGTACGCAGTAACAACTTCATCTGCCAAAGTAGCCAAAAAATACAGTAATTCTTGTTCTGTCCATTTACCCCTTTCAGTAACAACTTCGGCCAGAGTAACAAAATTTGTATTCACTTTACGGGCCCAACTACGCAAGTTCGCGGATTTCTCCGCAGAAAACCTGACACTGGACGTATCCCCTTTTCCTGGCTTATCCTGTCCTTCGTCGTCAGATTCTGCAGTCGGAGCCGTAGGCGAGACGTACGGAGGCGGTGATCGATCTAGCAATGAAAAATCATCAATTTCATTATTAAGGACAGGATAAAGTGGTCGACGAATAGGGAATTGACCAGTCGTTTGCAATTTACGTTCCCGTTCCTCCCTCTCTCTCTTTTCCTGAGCCTCCTTTTCCTCAAGCTGTAAAGCCTTATCACGAGCAGCCTTGCGCTGCTCTTTGTCCGCCAAGGCAACCTCACGTTTCATTCGTTCACGCACCGCTTTCTCCCACATTCGCACACAATCAAACATATTTTGTCTAGACCTTCGTTGAAACAAACACTGCTCCACAAACTGAACCTTTCGCAAATCGAACGACCCATGTAGTGGCCATTGCAATTCAGGATCTGTTCTTGTGTATTTATGCCATAATTTGCTATACATTATAGGGGGAAGGCCAAATTTGATATACATTTCACGATTCGGAGTTCCTTCTGGGGGAGCCGGCTGTGATTCCGCTAACCTAATTGTGGTACCATTTCCGAAACAGCACATCCCTCGGAGTGTGCTTAAAACAGGCATGTTCAAAAAGTATCACGAAAGCGTGATACCATATAAACTGGCACTTACAGTACTTCACACAAATGTGCCGCTCAGAGGAAAAAAAACAAAATTAGAGAAACATCTCTACATGCCTGCCTATGTGAAGTGCACTACACATATAATTCAAAGATCACAAAGGTCACAAAGTCACAAATGTTAGCTAACTCAAATCATAGACACAATTCATAGAACTTCGGCAAGCGTCCGAGGGTTACCTTACCGATCACAAATCATAGAACTTCAGTAAGCGTCCGCAGACTACCTTACCAATCACAAATCTTACCCAAATCTCAAAGGTCCAGATTCCAACTGCCAAGGTCTTTAATCGAATCAGCCAAAAGGCACTTATCCAGCAACGCAAACGATCGAGAACTCAGTCGGAGACCGGTGCCACCTGGAAGGTCAGATCGGAAGGAAAGGAAGAAACACCGTGGGTGCCAAGACTCGGGTCACTCAGTGGCAGCGCGCGCGTCCATGGCGAGTTTCCAAGCCTTCGTCACGACCTCTCCTTCGGGCATCCGAGTCGCCGATGAGTCCCTTCGTGGTCGCCAATTTGTAGTATCGGGTTCCCAAGGCCTACATGTTCCGAAGATAACCCACTTACATTGGAAGAACTGTTGGCACGGAAACTGAAAAGTACAAAGAACAAGTTTATTAAGACCCCATGGGGTGGTGGTACATTCCTACAGCACCCTTTGGTAATGCAAGAAGTATCACACCGAACGTTGGTGTGATTCGATCTTTTATACATTTTACAGGTAATAAAAAGATAGGCGGAACAAAGTTACAGAGCTTTATGTACCTATATGGTCATTTTTGGAACACAGCCAACTCATGGGAGGGGTTACAATCTCACTGGTCAGTTGGGCGGCACATTCCTGAGGGGTGACTGGTCAGTTGGGACTGCGCATGTACAGGCTTGACCGTTACTAAAAATAGCCTGTTGCTGGGCAAACTTGAGTGGTCAGTGGCACGGACAACGGACTAAAGGGCACGCTGGCCACGAGGCCACTCATGATCTAAGATGGCCGCCGTAACATACAAGATGGCGTTTTCTAATATAGCCAAGTTAAGGAAAATAACGTGTAGCAAAGCCAAACGCTAACCCAGCCATCGTCAAATTACGACAAATAGTTGAGGGAGGGTGAGAACTCATCTCAAATAATAATTGCAATCCTTGTCAGGGTGAACCACAAAATGGACAAAATAAACCCGTGCTTAACCCTTTGGCAGCTTGGCACAAAAGCAGTCAGGCTCACTCAAACAGCATTAAAGTAAAAATACAACACAAGAAAAAACCCAAACCAATTTGGAAATACAAAGTAAATGTTCATAAATAAAATTACACCAAAGCGAGCAAAAAACAACCAGAAAAATCAGAGTAATGGCTTTTACATTTTAAGGCAAAACTGCCAAGCACCAGCTGTGGGTATCTGGTTGTGCTAGACTGATTCAAAGTCAAAGTTCAGGCCAAATGATAAGGAGCAGCAGGTTTGATACAGGAACTAGGCTCATCCTGGTGGAAGGTTCACCTTCTGACTTGTGCATAAGTTTGGGGGTCATAGCTCTCCAGTAAAGCCGGGTAGCTGGTAGGGTCCAAAGAAGGGCTTAGTGATGACAGAGAGCTGCTGCATTAGCTCTCTGAGACACTCTGAGGTTACTCAGTGGAGTGCGGTATTGAAGTCGGAGAAGACAGTGAGCGGGTGTTTATAGCCGTCCAAGTTGGTAAAGCTGTTCAATGAAGTCAATAAAGCCACCAATTATGTGCAACTCAGGTTGTCACATAGGCTGTCAATTGAGTGCTGTTCAGCATCAAAAATGGTAAGACTCTTGATCGGTGCTTCATGACATTGCTCGGTTTCTCTTGGTATCGAGTCCAGTCATACCTTCGGGTGGGCAAGGAGAAGTGCACTCTGTCTCCAGCCTAAGGTCCAGATCTTTAGGACAATCTCTGTGAGGGGGCAAACTCACTCCCAGAGAGGGCGGCAGAAAGGGCCAGATCAGGTCCAGTTGAGTCTAGACACCTAGAAAGCAGGAATGACCTCTGGAAGCTTGTTGTGTTCCTGCAGCTCAAACAAAAGGTCAGTGAACTGACCATTGGAGTTACGTCTGGTGATACTGGGTTCAAGGCAAGCAAGTCCAGGCTTCCTTCTTCAGACAGCATGGCAGTCCCTTTTCTGAATATTCTTGGGTCCAGGAGTGTTCTGATTAGAGATTCTGAGTGTGCCACTTTTATACCCAATGTTCTGTGCCTGTGCTAGAGGACACCCTTTTTGTGGAACACTAAACTGGTTCTGGTCAACACTTCCCTTTTCTCTGGGTTTGGCTCCATTCTGTTTAAGGAAACAAATCACAAGCAGAACCAGGTGTTTGCTGCATTTGCCAGTGACAGGGCAGGGATATACTGAATTCAAGCACTGCTGTGAAACTCCGGCAGGAGCTGGGTGCAACTCCTAGGCCATCCTACTCAAGAGAGGAACACCCTTCACAGAACCAAGGCACATTTGTCCCCTGTCCTAAAGGAATACATATCACGCCACAGGAGAGTCATTAACAGTCATGTGATCCTCAACATTGGAAGAAAAGCACATTTAGTTTAGGTAGAAAAGTTGTTTTTTCAAAATGGTAATTTAAAATCCGACTTTATCAATAAAGAGGATTTTAAATTATAAGTCAAATGAATGAAGAAGTATTTCAGTATCTGTCCCTAAAGTCAAGTTATTACTTTTTTGAAATATAATAGGGTAATCTAGTGTTAGTCTACGGTAGAGAAAGCTTTGCTGCAGTGTTTCACTGCCAGGACATGTAATCCTTACATACACATGTTACACTTTTTAAATACCATGCACCCTGCCCTTTTAGCTAGGAGGGCCTACCTTAGGGGTGACATATAAGTATAAAAATAGAAGGTTTAGGCCTGGCAAAAGATTTATTTTGACAGGTTGAAATGTATTTTAAAAGTCCTACGTCCAACAAAAATGGGGTTAACAAGAATAGGGTACTCAAGGCAAAGAATTCTGGTGAAATACAACAAAAAAGCTGTTCATTTCCAACAACCACAATGACTCTTAGAGGCATGAGGACAATGATTAAATAACATTAGGAAAAGTATTATTTGACAAGTGTAGCAATTTATTACCTAAATGTTGTTGTACAACAATGATTATTGTAAAGGGTAACAGACAATATTTTGTGCCCGCATAGTATTAAAAAAGAGTAAGAAATCAGTTGTGGCATGTTTGATTTGAATGTCATTACTCATTTTAGTTTGACATGGGTCTGGGGTTAGCTGGACTGTAGCTCGCACAGACCCCCTTGGCATTACATTTTATGTTGTTAAGCAGCCACCACTGCCTGAGAAATGAATATTGAGGCTAGTATGCTTCACTCCTCTTGTGTACCACACCAGTATGTTGACTATCTTCTTGTTTTTTCTGATGTTGGGAGGGAGGTTGGGGAAGGTTCACTGCAATTTGGGGGTGTAGTGTGTGAAGGGGAGGGAGGTTGATAATTGACATCAACAGCCATGATGCTAATTATATATTGCTTTTGTGCAAGTCAGGTAGCTAATGCATCCCTACAGAGACAGATCTGAGATTAATAATGGCTATTGATTTTTATGACAAATGACAGACAGAAAACAAGGCTTCGATAACAGCGAATATCATGCCAGGGATAATGCTTTCCTTTAGGAAACGCATCTCACTGCAAAAAAATGCTAGTGCAACAACCAGTAGAATGAAACAATATGTAAGCATGCCCTATCATTTACCCATGCAGAGGAGTACTTATATGAGTGAGAAAAAGGGAATAGGCTGTGCGCCCCAAAGACTACTGTAAATCTTTATGGTATATATGTACTAGACTGAATTGTAAAGATCCATTATTCTTCATTACACTGCAGCAGATTACTACTGCATTCAATTTTGGTGGAGTGAGTTGGGGTGGTGATTTTAATTCTATCCTAGACTAGAAACTAGATATTGGAGTGGCCTACCCAGCCCAGGTAATCACCAATGACTATGCCACACATAGAGAGTAGTTATATATGTTGTTTTTCTTCAGAGTGTAAGCAAGAACTCAATGTTCTAAACCTGCATTCACTTCATTACCCACCAATGGTTACATCACAGGTCTATGGAGTCAATTTGGAACCCAAAAAGTTTGTCATTCTTTATTTACACAACACTACATCTCTCCCTTTGTTAAATTAAAAGTCACTTTTTACAATAAATAAGTTAATAATGAAAACATAAATAATTTTAAATGCGTGTGCCCTATGACTCTTAAAACGCTAATGAGCCTTTGTGGCGCTTGGATCACATGTCCTGATTGGATCTTCGGAAACCGGGAGCTGGCAGTTGAAATGTCAGTGATCTGCATAAGTGGGGTGGAAACAACAGCAGTTGCAGGATCATTAACTGTCTGTCTAGACCCAGTCTCTACTGTGACATCAATGTTTGGTGAGTGATGAGCCACATGTCTGAAGTGAGAAGAATTTCTCATAAGGGACTTCCCACGATGTTGGGAAGTCACCATGTGTCCTTTGGTGGTTGTAACAGTAAGGTGCTTAGCCTTGAAAGGAGTATCAGATTTTATTTTTCTGAGTTGTCGAACCAAGGCTTGATCTTCTCTCTTTAAAATGATATCTTTCACCTGACGTCACTAGTCAGCATAGATTCTCATTTTCCGTTTGTGACCAGAATCTTTTGCGCAAATGTCTTTATCAGTCTTAGTTCGGAGCTTGGTCCATTGAGGTAACTTGGTTGTCAAGTCTGTCTCAAACATTAAGGTTGCAGGGTATTCCCCTGTAGTCAAGTGAGGAGTCAATCAATAAGCTCAAAGAGTAGTATTCAAACAACTTTGAGGTCACACTGCACACCTTTATTTAGAGTAGTCATGAATAGATCTACCAGACCATTGGCTTAAGGCCAAAGAGACTTTTCTGATGCTTTATGTCAGATTTCATGATCACAGGGACACCCCATGTTACACAGATGCCATCTAATCTTTCAATAACCGTTTCATGAGTGATGGATGAAAGATCTTCTACCAACAAAAACTGAGTTATTCATCAAAAATGACCATTAGATAATGCCCATTCTTAAGAGGACCAAAGAAATTAACAGCAATCCTCTCCCAAGCATGGTTAGGCAATTCTGAAATATTTAATGGGTGCTGAGTAATGTGTGATGAGGAACAGTTGCATAAGTGACAAGACTTTAACTCCTGTTCACCCCTTTCATTGAGATGAGGAAACCAGACTCTGTTTTGAAGCTCTCTCTTTGTGGTAAACCTTTCCTCATGATCCCTTGTGGGCTACTTCCTACTTGTTGTTGAATACTTTGGAAATGAAAATGTGTGTACCTCGCTAGATTGAGGCCTCCTGAGTTACAGACAGTCAATCTCTGTAATGTTTTTATTTTAAGAACTCACTATCACTGGTGAGGGGTCAAGAGTGCTGGTTCACTATTGGTGAGCAATAATGTGTTTCAATTTTAGCATGCCACTATCTTGGGTCATAGCATTGGCAATTAGTTCTAATGACATGCAGTGGCGGCAGGTGACATTTGAAAGTTGTGAGCGTAAACGCTGGGCATGACTTTTACATAGCGAGTGACGTGAACACGTTTAATGCACAAAGCTGGGGCAGGATTGGTCCCTCTCCTGCGAAAGAAATTAAAAAAAAGATTGGCAAATGGTACATTTTAAAGCAAATGAATTTAGCAATGAATCAAGGCTTATAAGGCAGTGGGAACGTATAGTGTTGAAATATTAAACAGATTAAAAACTGACCTGTATCTTACTGCATTAATATGTTCAGCAGTTAATGTAATGTGTAAATTGTACAGCGTGACAACTTTAGCCCTTTAAAATGTATGCTTTACCACTGTCTTGCACTGCATACAGCATTCACTTTGGAAAAGAATGCTCTTAGGAAAGCACACAAAGCTGCTAGCTGCAACCCGTCTTATAGAAATATGTGCATACAGGTCTTTAAGTTGGATAAAAAAAAGTAGACTCTCTCTATAAATGAACAAGTCAAATACATTTCTGTGATTCCCATAGTGTGCCACCTGACCAGTATTTTGGTAATTGCATCCAGATAAATGACACAACAACTGACAAACACCTAAAACCTGTCACTACGATTGGCTTTGTCAATGGGTCTTAGCTGATTAAGATAAATGAGTAACAAGAATGATTTGTTAAAAATAATTGGCATTGGAAATGTTTCAATTCTGAAATAGTAAATTTGTGAATTAAATAGCAAAGAGGCCTCTGGAAGGAGTTTTTGCCTTTAGTTATGTGTGCTTTATGTTAGATATGTATCCTCTTTTACTCTTCAAATCTTGTCCATCTGCACATCTTTGACCACCTCTCTTTCCTCTTCAGCATCCTCTTTTTACTCTTTCTCGAATGCACTTCCTCGTTTCTCCCTCACTTCATAGCCCCCAAGCATACACTGCACTCCCTTAAATTTAAGCACTATATTTTCTCTTACTTTTGCCTTGCAAAATTTTTGACATCTGTGTACTCTCTTCACACACATATCCATGGAATTTCAGTTGCAAATGGAATACATAAACATTGTCCTGTGTGTACTGAAGAGAGGCCAACCCACAGACAGGCACTTTGTTTGGCTTTAGCCTTAGTGCCTGCCCGCTCAATCAAAGCCCCTCATAAACACCTGGCATGGCTCAAGCCTCAAAGTATGCACAGAAAAAATACAGATAACAACATTATAAAATAGCTAACTCTTGGGGAATGCAAGATTAAAGGAAGCATGAGAAATAAGAGAGGAACTAAATCACTGAAATGTATTGCCTCAACATTTTTACCATTCATTGTTTGCAAATTAATCCATGATTTTGGCATCAGTGTTAAATTAGGAGCATGGAGACACAGCCAGTTTTAATGTCATACATCAGAGAACTGTCCACTATGAACACATATTTCTCGCTTTGCGCTTGACTCTGATATTTGGATCAACTTCGCAAGGGAACAAGAACCCTGCTCATTATTTGGATCCATTTCACGGGGGAACAAATACAGTAGCTCCACTTCGAACAGGGCCAGCAACGTGAAGTCAGGACCTACGGTGTCAAAGTGGGGGAGGTTAGTGTGATGAGGGGCCTCAGCACAGTAAACATAACACAGCATTAGCATGCAAACACTTACTATTACCGAGAACAAGGCACCAAATCAGACGTGCTTGCATCCACTCTCATGTATGGCGTAACGGTGGGTCTATTTCTTTGAATGATGGGCTTCTGAAATAACGCAGGGTGAAGTCTCTGACGCCCGAAACCGTGCCGCAGATTGCGTCACTGGCCTACAGAGTGAATACCACAATAGACCATAATGGTAATGTAGGGCTTTAAAACAGAAAGCCCTGCATCATTCATCACAGTTCACAAAGCGGATTTACTGCCTGGCTTCTGTTTCCTGCTTCATAGCAAGGCGGGGCAGGTAGCCTGAAAAAGCTGTTCAGACAAATATATCAACTTATTTAGAGATACAATCATATCTCCAATTAAATTGATCAATTTAATATATTCTTTATCTAAATATTAAGGAATTTCAGAAGGGTGCAGCCCCTGAGCCCTAATGGAGAAACTGCCCCGATGACATGGCAGCTGGCTTGCTCGATTTTACAATGAAATTTCTGTAGGATTTGGCTGTTTTAGATGGAATTCCAGGGCATTGTAATAGCACTCTTTAAAATAATCCAAAGGATTTTTATCTTTCCCTGGATGGTGAACAATTGTGTTGTTGTATTCTTGTAATCTCAGATCCCAAATAACCAATACGAGGAGGCTTGTTGGCTTTATTGCCAAATATTTTCAATTGTGCTTAATGATGAGTCATTACTGTGAGATGCTTTCCATATAACAACACATGGAAATAGTCACAAACCCAGACCACTGCCCAGCTTTCTTTCTAAGATTCTGAAAAGCAGGTTTAGTTTTTGACAAGCTTTTACTGGCATAAGCCATGATATGCCTAGAGGCATTTGGCTGTCCATTGTGCTGTGAAAAAATGGTGCCTTACCCGACAGGACATTGACTAAAGCCTCTGTATGAAGCTTGGGATCAAAGTAGGCCATTTCAGTGGCATTTTTGATGGCTTGCTTGTTTCTCTTGAAACTTTCCTTGCACTCACATCACCATTGACACACCACATTTATTTTTGTTAATTCTCGGGACGATGTACTGAACTTGACAAAGTCTTGTATGAATGCAACATAGAAATGTCCCGTGGCAGATAAGCAGTAGATAGCATTGGCAATTTTGTCAAACCAGCATCATTAAGCAAACGACATACTTGCATTAGAGCTTTGTCATAGTAGCTCTGAGTAGCTCTGAAGACTAATATGTCATCACTATAGGTGAATGCATTTACAACAGGTTGTATGATACGTCAAATGATGTCTTGGAAAAGTTCTACATCAGAGGATTCACCAAAACCCAGTTGCTTATAGCGAAACAGACACATTTATGTAGAAAAGGTTATAATGTACCTGCGCTTCTCTTCAATTTCCAACTGGTGATATCCTTTGTTTAAGACAAGTGGAGAGAAAAACTAGGCACCATTCAATTGAGTTATCATATATGCAATGTTCAGTCCTGGATTTTGTTCTCTCTCAATGCCTTGATGGTCTGACGCATGTCAACACGAATGCGTGCAGCTCCTTCACTGTCTCTTTTAGGTACTACCACTATGGGAGAAACCCATGGCATTGGACCAGTGGAGCGTTCAACGATATAGTGTTTAAGCAACAAACTAAGTTCTCTTTCAACAGCTCCTTGCAAATGTAATGCAATTCATCTGTGTCTTTGGGCAATAGAACGAACATCCTCATTTATATGTAACTGTACTTTCATATTGTTGTTTCCTGATATTAGTCGCATATAAGCAGTGGTTTTGAAACTGAGCAGACAGGCAATTGAAGTTATACCTTGAAATACATGAATCGGCGCTAGAAACACTGTTTTCTCGTGTTTCATCGTAGCTACAAATGAGCCTTGACTTTCTAAAGGTATTGATGCAGACCACGTATATATTTTAGTTTTCGATTGCCTAAGTTGTATCAATAAAGACAATTCACAATATTTTTCCGCAAGCATAATGTTTATTAATGCACCGCTATCAATAATAAAAGGTATCGAACACCCATTTATCTTCAGGTTAATCTTTGGGGAATATTTGTAGGTCTTTGGTGCTTTTTCATGTCGTTCTTTCTATTGCCTGTGTTTTTCACACATTTGACTAGTCCCACATGAGCTTTGAAGTAAATATCAACAGTGCACAGTTATCACTTTCACTTGAAACCAACCTTAAAGAACTACGATGATTTTGATGATGATCAACTTTATTTGGGTCAATTGTCAACAGTTGGTGTGACCGCTTGGCCTTGTGGGAGTGTCGTTGATGCAACACTTGGTCAGCCATTTTGTCTTCACGCTATGGTGCACTTACTTTTCCCTTTGCCTTGCAAACCGTCACAAAATGGTTCCCTCTGCCCCACCCGATGCAACTCTGTCCAATAACTGAGCACATACTGTTGAGTGAAAATGATAATCCACATTCGAGGCATGTTTTCTTTTTCTGTGGACACATCACTTTGCGCCCCTCAGCTTTATGCTTTGCCTTAATTCTCATGTTCATGGTTGATGCACTCTGGGCACCTCTGGCCTCCATGTCAGTCACTTGCCAATTAGCACACTCTTCAGCGCGGGCAGCTGTGAGGACTTGCTCTAAGCTCACAACTTTCCTTCAGCATTCGCTTGTTGAAAAGAATCTTAGAGACATCCATCTATCACTCTGAGGTGTGTAGCTTCCTCATCATTAAACTAATTGAACTTACAGTGCTTTATGAGGAGATCCAGTCTCTCAACAAATTCATAGATGGTTTAAACTTCTCTCTGGTATTCTTGACTGAAGATGTATCATTCATAATCTACATTTGGCACTGGCTTGAACTTGACATTCAAAGCTTCTTTGATGTGATTGCTTGTCACTTCACCATCCTGTGGTATCTTTTTTATGGCCTCTTTTACACCTTCACCTGCCAAGTTCTTCAGATACTTGATAATATTCTCATCATCTGTTTCATTGATTGCATCTATAAAAACCTTAAAAGTCTCTATCCAAGCAGTCCATCTATTGCCAATATTGTTTTTTTGGCAATATCAAATGATGATAAAGCTTTTCAGAAAGCAGCACCAGTATAACCATTGGTGGACAACAGTGTTCTCTCTACTGCTTCTTGATGAACTTGCTGATTCAAACTTTTTCTAGAGACTTGTGTCATCTTGGCATAAGGTTCAACCTTGACAGCTAAAGGAGCTTTGGCCTTGCCCATGCTCTCCATTGGAGCTCTTTATTTTGGTCGAAATCTCTGGACTTGTTCTGAGCCCCCATTCAACAGCTTTTGGTGGTGGGATGCTTTGTTTATAGACTGCTCCACACGCACGTCCCTGGCCCTCTCTAATTACCGGACACTATAGATAGGTCGAGGGGAGTATCAAAGTGTTCTCCATGGTAGTTGGGGAAATAAAATGTAATACGCAACAAGAACAGTTTTATGATAAATGGAGACACAGGAATCCAGTGGGTAGAAAATTTAAATTGTATTCAGCTGTACCACTTGTCCTGGATAGATTACATGCTGCTCTCATTGGTGGGGACCACTTGGACACAATCTTGCACACATCATGCACACAGATGCTCAGACTATGCCCCATTGCAGACTGATTTAGAGCTATCTGACAAATATGTTTTTAATGCTATTCTTGGCAATGTCGGAAGTGGTATGAGATAGCTTGTTTTGAGGTTTCACAGAGTAATTCAATCTCAATGTTGGTTCCGTGGAACGTTCTTAAAATGTATTGCCTATATCAAAGGGAAATGCACAGTTAGACATGCAGGAGTGCTAAAGGCCCTACGTCATAGTTTGTCGGTATTAGAAGTAGAACCAGCTTTGCTTGAAAGGACTCATGCACTGATGGGGGATAGTCAACTAGTTACCTCTATCCATGAGAAACTGCGTACCACGAAGTAGAAGACAGGGATGTTAACTTTAAAGGAAAATATGCAATGGTGAGAATGTTTGGAGAGGAAGAGTGCCATGGATGCACACTTGCACGCATATTTAGACCCAGATGATGAGAGGTGTATATAACAGGCATGAGAGGAATGAATGGCCAGTGCCTATATGACTCCTAGGAAACAGCATAAAGATCACAACAATACTATGGCAAATTGCATGTCTTTCACTGTAATAAGGTTAAAAGGCTCCTTACACAAATAGTCCCATTTTTACTTATTCACTTGTCAAATGTTGACTTTTAGCACATATTTCAATGTATGCTTGTAGGTGATAGTGTCCTCAGAAAGGGTTTGCTTACCATTCATTTTCATCATAGGCATAATATCATACCATCGTATTTTTTTCCAAGGCCCAAGTACACTGCACAAATTGTAGTTGTTTATTGTTGTCTGTTCTGTGATAGCGTCGGGTGGGCGGAATCAACAATGACAGCTGTACCAGAACTCAGGCGCCTTAAGAATGGGTCCAGTTTTATTATATAAACTGTGCCAAGCATTTGTTCAACAGAGGAGCATTTGTCACTGTCACACTGTGACTGATTTCTAGCCCAGCTGAATCCCATCACTATCCGAAGCAAGACGTTACCCTGTTCTACACCAGACTGCTTACCAGATGTCACACGCTTGCAGGTAAATAGGGAGTTAGACCACTCTAAGGTACTTTGTCAGAATCACACACCCTATGCTTGCTATGATAGGCAGCGCTAGGTAGAAGTACAATTAAATGTATTCATATAATCAATGCAACAACATAATGGTTGAACTATTCACATTTTTCATCATTCTTGTAATGCTGGTTACCCTTCTTTGTTTCCTTCTATGAATCATTTCAGCACACATATTTTCCACAAAATCCAATTGCTTCAATAAATATTTGAAATATCAATGTGTGTACTTCTTGTGTGTCCTTTCAGGCATGCGTGAGTTAACAATAAAAGGGTAGATCTGTTTCCACAATTTCCTTGATGGAATTAGGGTTGTCATGTTCTGAGGTAGTAGACACCATCAGGTGCCCTGTAAGGTTTAGGGGTCCAGATGGCACACTGTAAGCTAGCCAGGAACTAGGCCAACATATTCTGATGGTATGAGCGGACACAGTCCCCATAGTTTGGATGTTTAGGTTGCCCAAATGCACAATCTTATTGAATTAGAAAGAACAGAACAACATCGCACAATCTGTACACGGATGACATAAATTATTTAAAAAATTAACAATGGCATGATTAGAGAATACCCATTAACCCCTAAGGAGGTGAAATGTAAACGCTGACCCGAAACAGGTGATGTTTCAGTTCATACTTACAAAGATTAGGTAAATATACTGCTACAATCTATAAAATAACGCTATTTGAAGAGACAGCTAGAAGGGGTCGACTCCCCACCAATTTAAAGGAAGCTGTGGTGCTCATGATCTTAAAGACTAACAGACCCACTGATCAATGCTTCTTCTACAGACCTTTATCATTGTGAAGCATGAATGCTAAGATCACAGTTAAAATCTTGGCCAACTGAATACCCCCATTTATGAACAGATTAATTCTTCCTGAGCAATCAAGGTTCATCCTGGGCTGCTCCATGGTGTACAACTTAAGAATTTGCGAATGAGGCAAAATCGGTGTTGCTCACTCAATGGGGTGACAAAGCCAGCAAGCTCCTCCACCACCATTGCTCTGCTGCTAAATACTGTGCCCCAGTCCCATATGTCTGTAACCCAACAGGGTATAGAGCTGTTTGGGATTTGGAAATCTCTCGGCAATTCGCCTGAAGTGGAACTCTTTCTGAGTCATTGAGCTCACAGTTTATAGCTGACTTGCCCCTTTGAATGCTCTCTGCTGCTGAGTGACACTCTTTCAGAGTCATTGATCTCACAGTTTGTAGCTGACTTGCCCCTTTAAATGCTCTCCGCTGCTGAGTGACAATTGTTGGAGGGTGAGCTGACCAATGGGGAACACACGGTGGCCTTGACTGCCTTCAAATGCAAAAACGACTGTTGATGGACAGAATGCAGAACAATGTCATACATTCACCCCAGTACAGAGATCTGGGCCTAAATCCATAGTTCTTTTGCTCACCACACCAACCCAGTTCAGACATGGCCATATGCAAATCAGCCTTGATCCTGTGCCTCATGGGAACAGTCCAGTCGGAACTGCCAAGTCATGCCTTCCCTGGACCAGAATCAAGAATTCTAGGACCGGTTTCTGGCTATCAGCCGTCATCAGCCAAGATAGCTTGACTCCAGTGGTGTGGAGAGCACGGGACTCACGTCTGAGCATGCCCTTCCCACTCGGGTGACAAATGCAAAAACAACAGTTTTTGGACAGAATGCAGAACAATGTCATACATTCACCCCAGTACAGAGATCTGGGCCTAAATCCATCATTTTTTTGCACTCCACACCACCCAAGATCAGACATGGCCATTTGCAAATCAGCCTTAACCCTGTGCCTCATGGAAACAGTCCAGTCCGAACTGCCAAGCCATGTCTTCCCTGGACCGAAATCAAGCATCCTAGGACCGGTTTCTGGCTATCAGCCGTCATCAGCCAGGATAGCTTGACTCCAGTGGTGTGGAGAGAACAGGGACTCACGTCTAAGCCTACCCGTCCCACTCGGGGTGACAAATGCAAAAACAACAGTTGATGGACAGAATGCAGAACAATGTCATACATTCACCCCAGTACAGAGATCTGGGCCTAAATCCATTGTTTTTTTGCTCACCACACCAACCCAGTTCAGACATGGCCATATGCAAATCAGCCTTGACCCTGTGCCTCAAGGGAACAGTCCAGCCTGAACTGCCAAGCTATGTCTTCCCTGGACCGAAATCAAGCATCCTAGGACCGGTTTCTGGCTATCAGCCGTCATCAGCGAGGATAGCTTGACTCCAGTGGTGTGGAGAGCACGGGACTCACGTCTGAGCATACCCGTCCCACTGGGGGTGACAAATGCAAAAACAACAGTTGATGGACAGAATGCAGAACAATGTCATACATTCATTTAAATTTAAATATTTGGGGGGCTTTGTTACGCCTGATACCATGATTGCCTGGATGATAAATATTTAGGCATTGTTGGACAGGCTCTACCCGGACTTAAATACTAGGTCCCTTCTCAGGCTGATTTTTCTGGGGCAGTCTGCCATCTTTAAAATTGTATCATTCCCTCGCCTCCAGTATAGGCTGCAAAATTACCCATATACCTCATCTAAATCCTCTTCTCAAACCTTAATTCTTTATTTACGGGTTTTCTATGGTACCAAATGGGTCCCCTCATAACACCCACTAAATGTTTTAAGACCACCTATGATGGCAGTATTGCAGCTGTGGATGTTGAAAGCTATTACGGAGCATCTCAGCTTATAATCATTAATGAGTGGTGGTCAGACACTCAGGTTTGCCCTGCTTATGCTACTGAGAAATGGGCCCTCAATGGTGGGATCATTCCATATCTCCAGTGAGGTGGTAATCTCGTCAGTCCTCCCTTCGCTATGATGATGGTGATCCAGAAATGGAGGACAACCCTTATGGGTCAGGTGCCTTAAGGGTGGGTGCCGTGCTTTCCTAGGTAGTACAAAAGGGGGTGGTGATGGACGGAGCATCTGAATCAATCGCACACTCACACCCAGTCAAAAGATCTGGGTTTAATCCATCACCGTTCTTTAGCCCACTCTGCCACCCCAGTTCAGACATGGCTATATGCAAATCAGTCTGACCCTGTGCCTCATGGGAACAGTCCTACCCGAACTGCCAAGCCATGTCTTCCCTGGACCGGAAACAAGCTTCCGAGGACCGGTTTCTGGCATTCCAGCCGTCTTCAGCCCGGCTTGCTTGAATCCAGTGGCAAAGTGAGCAAGGGACTCACGTCTGAGCATACCCTGCCACACTTATGGCGGCCAAAAGCAGTACAAAAGGGGGTGGTGATGGACGGAGCATCTGAATCAATCAAACACTCACACCCAGTCAAAAGATCTGGGTTTAATCCATCACCGTTCTTTACCCCACTCTGCCACCCCAGTTCAGACATGGCTATATGCAAATCAGTCTGACCCTGTGCCTCATGGGAACAGTCCAGCCCGAACTGCCAAGCCATGTCTTCCCTGGACCGGAAACAAGCTTCCGAAGACCGGTTTCTAGAATTCCAGCCGTCTTCAGCCTTTTTCGGCTTGCTTGAATCCAGTGGCAAATTGAGCAAGGGACTCACGTCTGAGCATACCCTGCCACACTTATGGCGGCCAAAAGCAGTACAAAAGGGGGTGGTGATGGACGGAGCATCTGAATCAATCAAACACTCACACCCAGTCAAAAGATCTGGGTTTAATCCATCAACTTTCTTTAGCCCACTCTGCCACCCCAGTTCAGACATGCTTTCCCAGGTGGCGGCGCTCGGATCTCAAAACTGGGGAACTTGCTGAAGGGGGTGACGCTCAAAGCTTAAGAAACCATGCAGGGTGAATATGACTTCCAACAAAGTCCATTTGTTCTTTACCTACAGTGCAAACATGCCCTTCTGCCCTATCTTGCAAATTTGGACGAACTCCATTAATTCCATCCTTTTCAGGCCAAACTACCGCAGTGAGAGTTGGGTAATGACAAAGTATCGCAGGTCTATTGCTCCTTGGTCTGGAACTTGCTGTACTTGTTTGCCGGCTACACTCCACTTGGGATCAGAACCTGGGAGCCCTATCTGAGGAGGACTGGGTGGAGGCTCGGGCATCTCCGAGAGGCGCCGTGATTTCCGCCCACTTACATCTTATTGTGTTAAATTATTTACATAGGACCTATTTCACATGCTACAGGCTCTATCAGATGGGGATGATAGCCTCACTGCTATGCTTGATGTGTCAGGTGCATATGGAGGATTCCCTACACATCACATGGGGGTGCCCACAACTCTGTAAATTCTGGGAGGGAATTTTCGCTTGCTAGGAGAATGTTCGAGGACAGCCGACACCATGTGATTGGAAGCGTATTCTTCTGCATATCCAAGATGGTGTTGAGATGACTCTGTATGACTTTACACTTCTCTGGATGGGTCTCATGTTAGCCAAAAGAGATACTGCATATCATTGAAAAGCCGAGACCCTGCTGCCGGTTGCTGAGTGGAAGAGAGGCATTGACAGGTGCATGGTCAGAGATCAGCTGGTTTACTAGGCCAGGGAGGGTGTCCACAGAAACAGGGGAGAGTTTAAGGGCGTGGGCAGAATATAGGGGCATTTTTTTTACAGGCAGACATTCTACTATCAAACATCTTTATAATGAAATTAGGGTGTCTGTAGGCTTGGGCTTCAGACTGGGCATGCTGTGTGAATCCGTGGATGACAATCGGGATGGGGGGGCTGGGAATGGGGAGGTGGGCTGTTGTGGTTACAGTGCTTCCTTTATTATGCGTTTATGTTGTCATCCCATGGAAAACCTTTGGATTGATTCCATTGTAGAATAATCTAGGTTGCGAGGGAGATTATTGTCTTGTCATCCCATGTAAAACCTTATAAAAAGAGTTATAAAAAAAAGAAAACAATCTTCTTCAGCACTGTTGCACAGCTGGGCCAAAACGCTGTAGCAGTTTTTCTAGATGCAGAGAAAGCCTTTCCTTCCATAGAATGGTATTACATCTTAACAGTACTAAAAAGCGGCATGGGGGATCCTCTTTGCAATCAAGTCTTACAACTTTATACTGATCCCACAGCCAGAATAAGAATCAGTGAATGTACAATTCAAGCAATCCTAAACCAGAGAGGGAATCGGGAAGGGTGGCTGTTCTCCCCACTGATGTATGCCTGAGATTTCTGGGCACCAAACTGTTTGTTTCAGCTTATGCTGACAACCTCCTATTATTTGTAAGGGACCCAGATGTTAATCCATAACCCATTTTCTGTAAGATACTCCACTTTAGCAGAATTTCGGGCCTAAAAGTACACTTTAATGAGTCTCAAATTTTATGTAGCAGTGGTGACAGAGCAAAGATTCAAGAATACGAAACTTGCTCGGAGAAATCCCTCATTAACTGTACTAATTGTTAGAAACAGTAAAGAAAACGAAGTTAATATATGCACAACATTTACATATGAGAAGAGAGCTTTATGCACGCTTAAGTAACAAAGAATAAAATGCAACGCAACTAAAACCCGCTTTAAACTGGAATACGCTTTTGCGCATGTGCAAACTGAGATTGCGTAGATAGTAACGTGACTAACCCGTTTTGAGAGGGAAAACTCTCATGCATGCGCAAGAACTATTAACTTGATGTCTTGAGACACTGCATACCCGACATACGCTTGCCTGAATTTAAAGAGAGCAATTGCTTCTATTGCTTTTGTTTACAGAAAGAGATAATAACATGGGATAGAGCAGGAGTAGGTGGTAAACAGTGAAAATCATGTTTTTGAGAAATTAACATTTATTTATGATTCCTTTATTAATAGAGTACATATGGGCCTACTGTTACACATAATGAAAGAAAGATTGCAGTGAGATGGGGGAAAGCTACACATGTGCGGTGAAATCGGGATGTGACCCGATGACCGTGTGGCTGCACGGCTGCCAAGATTCAAGGACAAGAGTTGTGCGAAAGTTGTTCTAGACCGTGGAACTGCATATAAAAAATGTATTTGATTTGCAACGTTAGATATATGGGAATTAAGTCATATAAAGTTATGAATGAGCTAAAGGGGAAGAGTTTGTCAAACAAAAGAGGATTAATAAATTGGATATGTCAGCATGAGGTGACGACAACTCCCCTGCCCCTACACTATCAAAGTCTGTATTCCATCGATATTTGCAACTTTTGAGGGTGGGACATGCAGAAATGAAGACTATAACTAGAGTGACTTAAAGATTAGTATATGACATACATGTAAGCGAGGCGAGGTAAACACGAGTGCAAGAGAAGGCGAGAACTACTGCTGCTGAGGAAAGAAGAGAACAGACTGGGAAGATTCACACTTGAAAGACAACCTGATTAGATTGAAGATTCCGGAAGAATATCGAGGAGGGAGAGGGTGTAAGAGAGGGATGCGCCCTGGTGCGTTAGGTTTGTAGAGAAGTTTAGTAAGCATTGCCCTGTCCTGATTCTGTCCTAAAGTCTTTGTCTCCTGATTCTTAATCAGGGGACCTCCACCAGTCCTTTGGCCAGAGGGTTGGTTTTCCGTTATCACCACTGGGTAACTATTATTCTGTCTTAAATTTGCATATCTTTTGCAAATGTATGATTTATTAGACATTTTCTCTCTTCATCTATCCACTCTAAATGCAATGATTTGTTGATTGCGTTTGTGAATTGAATGTATTTGCTAAATTAATTTTATCTTCCATGAAAGTTGATGGAGTTTGCACTGTGAATTTGAACTAATGAGTGTTCATGACTGAGATTTAGATCAAATTCATTGAATCTTACCCAGAGTCTGTGGTTATTTCACTTAAGATTTGTAAATTAGTGAGTTAATTGTTAATATCACCAACAACTACTCAACTAATGGTCCATCGACCAGAGGAAAGAGTGTTGATCTGTGAAGATTAGTTAGGAATCAAAATATTTTCCTTAAATGATCCTGAGGTTATAATGAATTAACTAATCAGAGCTGAAGTGGAATTAAAACACATGACCCCCAGAGAAAACAGCCAGGAAATTTGAATGTGTATATGGGCCCCATTGAGGTTTTCTTGACTGTGAAGTGTTCATCCCTGGCCTTTCGCTTGATCAATAGGTGCTAGATGTCCATCTCCAAGTGAGTTATCTGGGAATAATGGTGCACAGAGTCCCCATAGAAGTATGCCAATGTATTTACAGAACCTCTGTAGGCTACCAGAATGTATATAGAGATAGATTATGCTCCTGCTGCCACATGCTGGTAGATTCAACATCATGAAAATTACGGTGCTTCCAAGAGTGCTCTATCTGTTCCATGACATCCCTGTAGTTACCAACGGAGCATTTTTTAACACTGTAAGGGGACTGATGATATAACTAGTTGGCGCAGGCAGGCAGCAAAGAATTAAGTGGTGCACATCCTCATGACCATATGAATAGGGAGGGATGAATGTTCCAGATGTGGAGATGTGCTATTATGCAGCACAGCAAGAAAGCAATGGCGGTATAGCCCCACACACCTGCCGCAGTTAAGGTTAGAAAGAAATTAGTCCACGGACAGCTTACAGATTTTAGGGGCCCTGGGCCAAGCGCATTTTGGGGCCCCAGTTTGGAACAGCTTTAATTTTTGATCTAGTTCAGCACTTTCGTGCCCTCTTACTCCAGGTCACTGACAGTACTCAGACACACTCTTCCAAATTCTAAATGTCATTAGATCTAATATTCAGGGATAGTGATGTGTTTTTAATATTGTAACACAGCAGCAGCTCACTAATATTTCGAGAAATAATCGCTGTAACACACTCCCATTTCTCATATGTGAGGTCCTCTTTTGATCTAAAAGTAACTTTATTATGGATGGTGCATAGAATATAAACACAACATTTCTCTGTAAAATGTGTGTAATAGGCTCTCCCATAAAAGTAAATAAAAGGAAAACAGTATTTAAAACATCTGTTTAAGAATTCTTCTTTTTTTATTTTTTTTTTATTTGAGCAGATTCGAAGGATACATAAGCAAAAAATATCAAAAAAGAAGTATACAACAAATTTATACACAAAGGTTCAAAAGTTCAAAGTAACAAAGATTCAACAGAATTGTTAAGAGGATAAGTAATACAAACATTATAAAATTCATTTCAATTTCATTTCATAAAGGCTATTAGGTGTTTTAAAAAAACATTATTGGGGCAAGACTCTCTAAAGAAAATACTATTATAGAATGTTTTTCAATTAGACAAGTGATTAGTTCCTTTGCATCTCATAACAGACGGCAATTGGAGCCCAGATTTGTTCGCCATGTAATCTCGATTTTTTACTTCTAGTTCTATAAATTGCTGTTTCCTGTTTGTATATCCCTAGTAGTCTATTCAGCCATCCCTGAAAAGTAGGGGCATCAGAATCTTTCCATCTTGCTGCTAGGATAATTCTATAGACAGCCGTGCCTATATAAATAGCAACGGTTTCTTTATTACTATGACCTAGGGAATCATCGTACCCTAGAATAAAAAGGGTTGTTGATGTTTTTATTTCATGTCCGAAAATTTCAGCCCAATACTTCACAATGCCTTTTTTAATCTCGTCAAGTTTTGGGCATTCTGCGAACATGTGAATGAGATTGGCTGGTCCTAATGCACATCTAGGACATTGATCATGTGCCCTTTTTCCCCAGATGAACAATTTAGAAGGTGTAAAGTATAGGTTATATATTGTTTTGTAGGTTTGGGCTTTTAAATTGGAGGCCAGCAAAACCTTAGATGATAAGTGTAGAGACATATCTATGTCGATATTTGCATTGTTCAATTTATTGGCCCAGCTTGTTTCGGTATATTCAAGATCATCAGGATGATTTCTTATAAATAAGTCATATATATTGCCTATTCTGGTTGTTTGTTTGCCTATAAGATCTAAAAGTGGTATGGATTTTAGATCTATATTTAACATCCACTGTCTGAGCGATGTGGAGATTTGTATGAATTTTAAATAATCTGTAGGGAGGATTTGATATTCAAATGTAGTTCTACATTCTCTACCAAGAAAATCACCAACAGTTACAAGACCTAGATTCTCCCAGCGCCTAGATATATTATCATTTAGATAGTGTGGTATTACTGAGCTATACCATAAGGGTGTGTATTTGGTGTATTTTGGTATTGTCAGGGCTTTGGTAGTTCTTTTCCAAGTTTTTAAGGCATCTATGAGAATCTTAAATTTTATCTTTTTAAAATAAGATGGTTCCACTTGTCTTAGCAGCAGGCCCCTGGCTTTGCTACCCAGCATTAATTCATAGATTGATGGTATAATCTGATCTCGATCGATATCCCTAAGACTTCGGGGTGAGAGCAGGATGGTCATTTGTTGTAAGAGGGTTGCCCATAAATAGTATGTTAGGTTTGGGATTGCTAGACCACCTCTAGATAAAGGCAATGTTAACTTAGGTAGCGCTCTCCTTATTTTCCCGTAATTCCAGATAAACCTAGATATTGCAGATTCTAACGTTTTGACTGCCTCTCTGCTAGCTAAAAGAGGAATTGCTCGGAACAGATATAGGATCTTTGGAAATACAGTCATCTTAATGTAATTTCCTCTGCCGATTATAGAGAGATGAAGATTATTTACTCTAAGTAGCTCTGTTTTGATATTTTTAATTAGTGGGTCATAATTTAACTGGTTGATTTCACAAATTTTTGGCAAAATATTCACCCCTAGGTATTTTGCGTTGTTGACTCTATATTGGCTAGTAAAAGGCGTGTTCGCAGTGCATATAACCATCGTTTTATCTCGATTTAGGGAGTATCCTGAATATAGGCCAAAGGATCGAGCGATTTCATCGATTTCAGCTATAGCCTCTGTGGGATTTGTTGTTACTACCGCCACGTCATTGGCATAGGCGAGTACTTTAGTACTATATGTACCTACTTTGATTGGTTTAATTAAAGACGAGGTTATAAGTTTAAGAATTAGTGGGTTAATATATAATGCAAAAAGTAGTGGAGAGCACGGGCATCCCTGCAGTGTACCTCTCTAGATATTAATATTTTCAGACTCACAACCGCCTACCATACCTCTTGCCTTAGGGTCCACATAGAGGGCTTTGATGGATTTTATAAAGACCAGGGCCGATGTTATTAATAGCTAGTATTTCCCAAAGGAACTGCCATGAGACCCGGTCAAAGGCCTTCTCGGCATCTAATAGAATCATCGGCATCTGACCTCCCTCTACTCCCATGATATCAAAGATGGAGATAACTCTACGAGTGTGGTCTGTCGTACTCTTGCCAGGTATAAAGCCATGCTGCCAGATGTTCGATGATTCTACTTAGGCGGCGGTTGGCAAAGATCTTGGCATAAGTCTTTGAATCTGAATTAATGAGTGATATTGGCCGATATGAGGTTGTTTGTTCCGGTGGTTTGTCTTTTTTTGGGAAGATGGCTATATTCGTTTGCTTCCATGATTCGGGGGGTTTACCATGCCATTGTATCCTGAGAAAGAGATCATGCAGTAATGGAATGATTATATTACCCAGTATTTTATAGAGGTCTAATGGAATTTTGTCTGGTCCTGCTGCTTTTCCTGCAGCTAGTTCTGCTAAAGCTAGTTCTACTTCCGTTCTGGAGATTTCTTTTTCAAGATCTTTTTTTGTAGCTTCATCTATGGTTTTACCCAAATTTGTCTCTCTAAGCCAGTTGTTTAAAAACTCATTAGTATCAGATGTTGACTGCATGTCTTCATTCTGGTATAATTTCTGATAGTAATCTTGAAATGATGCTGCTATATCCTCTTGTGTGGTATATTTCTGTCCCCCATATTCGATACTTTGTACCTGGCGAGTTCTAAGAGCCAGATGTTTCCCTACATTTTCTCCAGTTTCGTAAGTTTTATTTCGATTTGCTTGGAGAATTTCAGCTGCTTTTTGTGTGAGGTCTCTATTAATCTCGGCTTTGAGCACTAAGATCTTACGAAGGGCATCTTCCGCATGAATCCCGTGATGTATCTGGTTGGCATGTAGGTGTTCTAAATTTATCAGCTTGTTTGTTAGTTGTGTAGATAGCCTTTCTCGTTCTTTTTTACGACTAGCTACAAAAGTAATAGTTCTCCCCTTAATGCTGCCTTATAGCTATCCCATACGTTCAGTCTCGATGCACTATATTGATTAGTATCAAAAAATTATTTAGTCCATTGCCAGATATGCATGATATATTCCTGGTTGACGAGAAGTTTACGATCAAATGACCACTGAGAGTGCACTTTCTTATACCTGGGAACCTCAAATGTTATAAAAAGTGCATTGTGATCTGATATCGTCTTCGGGGCCTTAGAGATGACAGCATTTAAAGCAATATCGACAGTCGACAATGTATAATCTATACGTACATATTTATTATGAGGATATGAAAAGTATGTATATCCAGGGTCACCTTCGTTTTTCAGAGTCCATATATCTCTTAAGTTATGACTAACAATCAACTGTTGTACTGCCCTAAATACTTTAGGTTTGCGTCCTGTGTACGCATAGTGATATTGTCTGTTCTGTGTACAGCCCATTGTTAAATTAAAGTCCCTGCATAATATTAGCGTACCTGCCCAAGATGCCAGTTCTAGTTCTAGCTCGATAAACAGAGTAGGATCATCAAGGTTTGGGCCATAAATCGAGCAGATGGTAATACCTATATCGAGTTGGACAATGGCCCATCTGCCATGAGGGTCGGCTTTTTTGCGCAATGGTTTACCCAGTTTTACTCTTGCGAGAATTATAACTCCCCTAGTCTTAGAGGTCTGCGTAGTTGAAACCAGAATATTAAACCCAGGTATTTTTATTTGGTCTATTTCTCCTATTGGAATATGGGTTTCCTGTAGACATATGATGTCCCATGAGTTTTGATATATTAATTGATACAGTTGAGCCCTCTTCCCTCTGTCATTAAGTCCTGCTACATTCCAACATCCTAAATTTAACTTCCCCATATTATTGTTTTGTATTTTAGACGATATTCAGTTTTCATACGTTGAATTTTGCTATTTACCAACATGACAGTAGTATCCTTTAATGTGCTCATTTTACAATGCATTTTTCCCTTTCCCTTTCCCCCCCACAACCCCACCCAGCACCCCCACCTCTCCCCTCCCCCCTTACAACCCCCAACACCCCCAAAAAGGCAGCTAGACTCCATAAGAGTCTATGGTGATGGATTAGCACTGCCTGACCAACCCCCAGGAAAAACACGCAATCTTAAAAAAAAGAGAAAAGAAGAAAAATAAGTAAAAGACAAGAAAGGAAAAAAGGAAATATGAATATTATGTAACAGAAGAAACAATAACAAAAGAGATAATGAAAAAAAGGGTAAACAATGTTATCAATGTTATTTTTTAAATCTAGATTGGTGCATTCAATAAAGGACTGTTTAATCCTATTAGTAGAGTATCTCTATAGTTCTTCTATCAATATAGTGTTATACACCATGTCTTCCTGGTTTACTCAGAATCCCAGTAGGGTCTCGGGACTATAGTTTAATACACTGCGGTTATTTATTTTAGGCTCTCTAGGTATTCATTTGCCTTGATCTCTGATATAAAGTACTTTGTTTGTCCGCCATATATTACTTTTAGTTTGGCTGGATTGTTCAAATATACCACTGCTCTCTTTTCTTGAAAAGGCTTGATTAACTGTCTGAGTCGCCACCTCCTTTCTACTGTAAAGTGGCAGAAATCCGGGCGTACAAAATAAGAAATAGAGTCTTTGCTGCGGTGTTTATCTGGTGTAACTTTATCAGAGATAGCTTGTCGAAGCGTAAAATTCCCAAAATAGACTAAGACCGCGCGTGGGTATTTTCCTGTAGTTGCTGTGGTTTTTAGAGTTAGTGGCACCCTATGTGCCCGTTGTATCTCATAGCTCCAATCCCAACTAGCAAGTTCAGGAAGGGTATCGCGTAGTAGTTGTATAATAAATGCTGGACAATCCTCTCCTTCAGATTTTTCGGGTATGCCAAGGACGCGTACGTTATTTCTACGCAGCCTATTTTCATAATCTTCCAGTTTCCATCTTATGTCCTGCAATTCAGCTTCGTGAGCTTCTACTCGCTCATTAGTTGCTGCTGCTTCTGTTTCGTTCAGTACTATACGATCTTCCATATCGTTTAATCGTTCTGTAAAGGCACCCATGGTTTTTGAAAGCTTGTGTACTACGCCTTGAAACTTTTGTAATGCTACTCGTGCCTTTCGACCATCCTTAGATGTCTCCTCGCGATGGGATGCGATAGCTTGTAGTACTGTGTCCATGACTTGTGTTAGCGTAGCTCCTGACGAGTCAGTTTGTTCAAGAGTTGGCGTTTGGGTTATGGAAGATAGTTGAGGCGTTATAGCAGGATTTTGATTCGAGCCCAAGTTGGTTGGAGTATAATCCCATGCCAAGTCATTAGCTCCATGGTGTCCTCCTTTTTTCTTTTTAAGTATAGTCCTCCTTCTATCGCGTGACTCTTTTGGAGGATTTAAATCTGACTCTGAGCTTATATTTGATTTGAAATCATCCTCTGCTTCATCGATCTCTTCCTCTGTGCCACCCGACCAGCTGATATCCTCCGAAAATGAGTAAACGTCAGTGGGATCTGTAATATCCTTGTTTGTTTCTGCTGTCTCAGCAGGATCAATCGCGATAATACCTGTCGCGCTATCGGATGTTCTGACCTCTCTATTTGCTCCTAAATCCACATTTTCCTTCAGCTCGGTAGCTATCTGTGTTGGTTTAGTGCCTTGTTGTACAGATATGTTTTGATCAGTGTCATGTCCCCTATTGGTGTTTTGTGATGATAGGGGGGAAACAGATATACTTATAGGCACCTCCATATTCTGTTTGGCCTTGTTATTATTGTCATTATTATTATCCCCGCGGGTAGGAGCATTAACAGACACATTAGTGCTATTTAGGAGGGTCTGTACATGTATTTCTGGGGTGCTATCACTCATTTGAGACATACCTTTCATAGCTTGAGGCATCGAAAGTTCCGTTTGGTTTTCTGAAAGGTTCGGGGTCACAGGAGCCTCAGGGACGGCCGTCGTTATTTGTCTCTCACATTGTTCAAACGGGATCGTACCTTGAAGCGCCTCTGTACTTTCCGCAGTAAGCGCGGATTCTAGTGACTCTGGTGACTCGCCGGCAGTATTCCCAGGATTACCAGTCTCTATCCCAGTCTCAATCAATGATGTGTCTACCATTCGAATAGAGGTATCGGTAGCGGAGGTCATCTTTGCAGAGTCCTGCTGTACCTGCTTGTTTTGTGCTTTGTGGCTTGCTGCTCGCTGCATCAGCGAAATCACAGTGGGGGCAGTCAAGGCGGGAGACGGTGCAGCACTGGGTTTGCTCACACTCGTATTCGCACCTCTCCGAGCCGGCGTCTTCTCTGTAGAGCCCCCGGCAGGGCTGCCGTCAATATCGCAGCGGACAGCTCCGCGCCTGCTATTCGCTTCCTGATCTCGAAGGGCTTGCCTCGCCGCTCTGGTTTTTGCTGCTGCCGCAGCAACCGCGGCAGCATTCTTTGGGGCCATAGTAGCTGGAGAGACGGCGTTCTCCGTGTTGCTTGCTTGTTGCTGCCGCCAGAGGAAAGGCTGGACACTTGGAGAGGGGCGGTAACCGGTCAGCAGCCGTATCACCGCGTAGCCGATGAGTGAGGCAAACAGTGAGAGCTGCACACCCTTGCAGTCGGAAGGTAAGATTCCTGGATCGGTACTCTGCATACTCTTGATTTAAGTCAGCATTATAATTTCTTGTCAATTCTTATCAACTCTTATCGACTCTTGTGGTTTCTTTTTGTTAAAAGAGACATTCAAAGCTATTTAGCGGTGTGTTTCTCTGGGCCGGTCAGGAGCTGCTAACGGCGTCCTAGCCTGACGCCGCCATCTTGCCTCCCTGTTTAAGAATTATTCAAGGTCATCAGATGAAGACTCTCTGTAGAACAGACCTGGCTCTGTCTGGGGAGGTTGCAGGGGCGGCTAAATTCCTGGGGCCCTGGGCCAGAGCCCACTTTGCCCATACCTGAAAACATCTCTGGCTGAGTCTGCTCCTGAGTAGCTTGAGGTAGGATTTTGTTTTTATCAGCTACTATAACACGAGGGGGTCAAAACCTTGCATAGACTACTAGGTTTGCAAATTCCTGATAAAATGAACAGAATTACATCAAAATACTCTATACACCACAGATGAGGGTGCAATGCTGCACGTGGATACCGGTTTTTATTAGAGGCAAACACTATTGCACAGTTAGAAAAGATAATTATATGTAAAATAGTAGAATTATTTTAAAGTTTTAAAGTAAGTGAAAGATGCTAATCCATATATGACACACTTGACATTATAGTATACTGTCTACCCTTAAAAATGTTATCTCTAGTTTTCCTAAAGAACCAGAAGCATTTGTGATGCTATCTAAATTAGTACAAATGACAGAATAGAAATATATAATATCAAGGATGTATAAACAGAACAGCAAGCACAAGTATTATCAACAGAAGTCAGGCACGTCTGGGAGCAAGACTTTGCAGTTGAGATATTGCTACTTGATGAATCACGGGGCATATCTGCATCATTTAAACAATGCAGGGATGCGCCGTTTTTGCACGAATACAGTGCACCCGTGTGTTTTCCCTTACGCTCGTGCTAAAATTAGTTGCTTAGCGCCAGCGCGGCCACCCTTGTGCCAGAGTGCAAGGGTGCCTGCATTGCAGGGAATGATTGTTTATGTGCAGGAAAGTGTCCCTTCCTCGACATAAACGATCAATAATGGCTATCTGCTACTTATATGTATGCAGCATTCTGCAGCCCACATGGAAGTAGCAAATCACCATTATTTACTGATTGTTTATGTGCAGAAAGATACATTTTTCTGCACATAAACAATCATTAAAGGCATTTTGCTCTTCCTATGTGTGCTACAGAATTCTCCTTGTTTTCCAATCTAACTCCTGCGTTTGCATTACGTTAGTTTTTGGCACTGCCTCAGATTTACAGATCCTTGTAAATCTGGGGCAGCATCAAAAAGCAATAGGTGTTGCGGTGACACACCCACAGCAACACCCATTGCACGCCCTTTTCACGCAGAAAATTGCATGAAAAGGCACCATATTTACAAAGTGGCGTTAACGCCACTTTGTAACTATGGTGCAGGCCATTGCTCCACCAGTACGTCATAAAAAGTGACGTTCCTGTGGCTAAATCCCCTCGTAAATATACCCATCGATGTCTAGCTAAATAGTTGACAGAGACTCAGCGAATTCATATTTATATATTGCTTTTACCATATGCCGAAGTGACTATTGCGAAGATGTTATGTGCTGGAGATGTGCTAAAGCACCAACAGACATTATAATGCATTTAGCTTGGTGATGTTCGGGAATACGGAAGTGTAGGAAGGACATCTCACAAGAGATGGGAAGAAAGAGAGGGGGCTGTGTTGTAGCACCTATCAAAGCATTCTTGAGCTTGTGAAGCCTATTCTGAAAATGATAAGAAAATATAATGCATTGGCGTTGCAGCTTGCAAAATGAAGAGTGGACATGAGATGGGGCATATAGCGCCTACCATGGGTTCATAATTGGGTGTGGATCTTGGTGCATGGCAATAATACTGGCATACCTATAGTCAAATGATGCCACCAGCATCCAGACCAAAGGACATATGGAGCCTGCTACATTCTTATCTACTAACGTACCCTCCATATGGTATAAATGGAAATACAGAAATAGATAGCAGTCAAGAAGGTATAAAAAAAAGTAAAGGTTAATATGTTTACGTTAGCTGAGACAATCTATGGGATCAAGTATATGTAGCTGACGAGATCTGAGCAACAAGTAGGAAAGAACAGCATTAAACTTTATGCATGATTAGTGATGCCATATGATGACAATGTTTGTTTGAGCTTTGTAAAACATGTAATTTGTGTTACATAGGGAAAATAGATAAAACAGGAAAGAATTACTGCAAAAAATGTACACCCTTTAGCTATGGATTGTCTTGCTGCAATTGAACAAAAGGGCTACTTTATGTCCAATCATCAAAAGGGGAACACAAATAGGACAATAAACCCATCTACAAAATGCCATGGCCTTGATGGACAGCCCATCCAAACAATGGCAAACCATGACAAAGACATGAAAGTTAAAGGCTGAAAAGGAGTGATCCAAAGCACTTTGTCTCTGAATTTCCTATTGTAATTTTTTAAAGAACCGTTGACATGAGGTTCTACACAATCCTAAAGCTAGGCCAAAATCATAAACATTCAGAAATTCAGCATCGGCTTTTGTGCGACCGAGTCTTCCTTAGTAGATTTTTCTGGCCGTATTTTCTGTATTTCGTCAAAGCTTACATTGAAAAAATGATTAATTTAAGCATATGCTTTACCAACAAAACTGTGCTTTGATGTATACCTAAAATACAGTTATAAATCCCTTTGGCACAGATCCCCGCATAATTTAACTTCAGTAGTGCAGTGTCTGGAGATATTTTAGTCAAAGTCACTATCTATGACCGTATTCTGTAGTTTCTCAGCACAAGTGGCATTATAACAAATTGGAAATACCCATGTGCTTTCCTGTATTTTCTATTTTCTTTTTTTATCTTTTAATGAAACACATTTCAAATTCGCCACAATTAATTTTTTATGTTAAGATTCTGCAATTTGCTGCCAACACAAATGAACCACATTACTCTGTCCCATAATTTCCTATATGCAAGTATATATGATGATTTCACATCTCTAATTGCCTCAATGAATGTTCAAAAGCCCCAAAATATCTTCGTGATCTGGAAATGGTGAACAGACATCATTCTGACTATGTATGCAACGCTGTCTGTGTCTGAGCCAAAGGGCTTTCCCTCAGAGAAATTATATTATTTTCTCCTTTATAGTATTTAAAAATCTGAATTCAAGCTATTCGAAAGTGATTGTAACAAAAATAGACAGGGAAGAGGACCACTACTCAATTAACGCTTCTATGACCATGTATTGGCATAAAAATGTGTGGTCACCTGGAATGCTTTCCCACAATTTTCCTCAACAATGGTTGATGGTTTAGATCATATCTGTACAAAATCAACATTTTTTGCATGGTCCCCCGAACGTTTTCGACAATTTCTTGATCACAGCTAAGCATGGGCGGAATTTGCAAATTTGCGATTTGCAAAAAATCCGCCAAATTGCGCGAGCTTGCAAATTGATTTTTTTGTGCGAGTTCCCAAGATTTTTTACCAGTTCGGGAACGAGAACTTGCGCATGCGGTCGCAACTGTCGCGAACATGCTTTTTCCACTTAACCAGCCTGCTCGCGATGACTTTTTCCTGGTTCGGGTCGCAATGACGTGTTCGCGTTCGCAATTTCCTGTTTCGGGTTGCAATGACGTGTTTGCGATCGCGGCGTCGCTCGGCCAGCTACCAAAATCTTGCAGCGCACGCGAACAGGGAGGAAAACTCATCAGCGAACGCAGAATCATGGTAAGTCAATGCGGCACGCGCAAGGTTGTTTTTTTGAAGCGCGTACAAGAAAAAAAATCCGCCAACTCGCCAATTGCGGATTTTTGGGCAATTTTGCACATCTCGCGGATCGCGAAATTGCCAAAAATTCACAAATTCCGCGAACGGAATGAATTTTTCGCTCATACTTAATCACAGAGCCTGCCGCTGGCACCACATGCATTGGGTAATGCTGGGGCATTCAGGAACCTTTGCCATTGTAAATAGTAAGGTGCTGCAGGGATACAACACTATGTCTTCCATGAGGAGGCCTAGGTGTCAATCATATTCTTATTTTACATCTTTGCCTGGGAAAATTCAAGAAAATGGCTCAAATTCACTGTCAACTTATTTAAAAAAATCTATTTAATCGTTAACGTAGAGTTTTGATAACTTTAATGTCAAAGTAACTTCATTAAGTGTAATCTTGCTGTTGGAAATCCTACTTCTTGGAGGGGGACAGGAACATTTGAAAGAACAAAAGGCAGCCTTCAAACTTCTTCTTTTGATGTGGAGATGCTAGACGGAGCAGACATGATCTGCTGTTATTCATTCTCAGGACCCTCCTACAGCTTCTGTATTCGTCCAAGCAGGAGTAAGTACATGCTTTCACCCATGACAAAAGTGAAGGTTAGCTCGATTAAATAATGGAGTGGCTAAGTGAATGAGACTTCCTTATTGTGGAAAAAGGGGTAAGGCACTTTGGATTTTGGTCTTCAGAAAATGTGTGCATGAAAGCAAAGGAGGTGGGATAGCCAGAGAAAGTAGATAGTACTGGATGTAGGAAATTCTCCAATCACTGGCTAGGGTGCAGGCTAAAACTGTCATCTCACCCCCCCCCCCCCCCCCCCCCCCCTCCTCAGAATACCTCCAGGCCTGGAAAGAGAACTACTGAAGAAAGAAGACCCTGCTGGAATAAAAGGGCCTTTGCCAAGTAGGAAAATATTTTTTATATATTAATAATTTACCCACTCGAGGGTGACTTTTAAGCCTGTAGAGCTGGTTTCTTTAAAAATATATATAAAAAAAGTGACACAATACATATTAAGCCTATAGGGCTGGTTCTCAAAATATATTTAAAAAGCGGAGCAATATATATTCAAACTAGTGCACCGTCACAGTGTATTAAATAAACAAAAGCTGTTTTCATTGTGTAGGTTAGGCTAGCTGTCAGACTTCAAGAGGAATGCGGATTCCTAAAAAAGGATGTGACAATGGCCATTCCTACCTTAGATTTGGAATTCTGATAAGGATATTTAAATCAGTGCGCTTTCAGTTTAACAAGCAAATGATATTGTGCATCAGGCATAATTATTCTCTAGGGACCAGGAGAGCTCAAATTCAGTCAAGCAATCAAGGCTTTATTACCAGAAAGATTTCACCAAACCTAGGAGTGTTCACAAAAGAGGGAATTTAATAGCAAGCCTTAAGCGAGTAATTAGAGAGTGTCTAGAAAAGGCAAATAAGTAATTGTCATGCTAAATACCTATGTGAGAAATTGAGTTCTGGGTTGACAGGGTTGTGAGCCCTGTTCAAGCAACAGCCACAATCCCTGGCCGGGTAAACCAAAAAAGTCACTAAATTAACCTGTGCTTAACCCTGGGTCGATTGGCACAAAAAGCAGTCAGGCTTAACTTAGAGGCAATGCGCAAAGTATTTATGAAGTGCACAAACAGTAATAAAGTGAAAACATAACACCAGATAAATCGACTACCAATTGAGAAAAATAGAGTACATTTTAATTAATTATTTGACACCAAAATGGCAAAAATACAATTAGTAGGACCAAAACTATGTATTTAAAGTCTTTAGTAAAAACTAGTGCCTTTAAGATCAAAGCGAGAACCACAGTCATCTAGACCGGAGAAGAACGTAGTGGGAGCAGCAGGAAAGTCAGGCCATTCGGCGATGGACCTTGAGCGGATAGACAACCAGGATGGTCACAGTCTTTTGCTGGTTCTCATAGCAGTTTTCAGCCAAACATTTTATAAGTTCTCATTTTGGGATCTTGGCTAACTGGGCATCTCTAGCACCACATTTAATGATCCAGCACTTAGGGATTCAGGACATACTAGGATTATTTAATTTTTGAACAATCATGGCTAGAGACAGTCTCTTAAGTACAATATGGATCAAACGGTTATGTTACACTGGAGATCACGTTTTGCAGTAGTAATGGTGATGGCCGAACACTAAAATGCAATGTAGTGGAAAGAGTCATGTATCACGAGGATTCACATTTCACCTATTAGTTAAAAGTCCTGTGCTAGAATTAGCAGGTTTTTTGGGCACTGATGGCAAGGGACAGTCTCTAAAGTGCAATAAAGTGCAAAAGATTATGTGACACAGGGGATCACAGTTTCGCTGGGAGGGGGGGGGACGGAAATGTCCAATCTGAAGTGCCCTCAGGGCAGGACATAACTGTTTCTGTCTGAGGTGGGTAACAGCCAGGCAAATGCACTAGAAATGTAGTACACTTTCTTCTGAAAGGCTGCATGAGCAGCAGTGGGGTTCTGGCCAGGCTTGCCTCCAGACTGGGACCTGATTTTTTGATAGAAAGGTGCCTGTGCAGAATAAAAGGAGAGTGTTGAATGGACTCTGAAATGTGATTTGTGAGATATGGTTGACGACTCCAGATGGTGCAGGACTGTTGGACTGTCCATCCGTGCCTCTTAAGGGCAGTCTCTGCTTTCTCAAGTATTCAAGAACAAAGTTTGACCGCCTTGTTGGTGATTTTTTTTAAGGCAGTGATGTTTAATGTTTGCTGAATGGCTATTTAGCAGGAATTTTTATGTTTGGGCTGGCTCTCCATTTTCAACCAACACAGAGCGGCCAATGAATCTGATTGTATGGAACTAAGCTTCCAGCACAGTTTAATGATGGCACCCATACTGACTGGGACTTGGTGAAATAAATCAAACTCCAGTGACACCAGTGGTTGTGAGATATGTTGCGGGAGCTAAAAGATACATTTTCACAAAGCAGATTGAAGCTGTTTAGGGTAGTTGCATCACACCCCTTTAATTCTTCAGAGCAGTAGGTGAGTGAGGGAGGAACTTTGCCCTGATGACCTGAAGTAACAAGTGCAGTGATGTGCTTCCAATCTTTTATTGCAGCAAGTTAAAAGCAAATCTTAGTTTCTTGGCCAGGGTTCTCCTTTGAAGTAGATGCTCCTTGAATGATAGTGATCCAGCGCTCCTAATGAAAAACTGTCTCACAAACGCTACTCATCTCCACAATACTCACCATTAATCATGAATCACTACCAAGGCCCATAAACTAACGAGACAATTTTTTGAGCGACTGAATCATGTGACCTAATTAATCAAAACTATTCACAAACTATTTACAGTATTATATACAACTGTAGTTTATCATTTCTTACCATGGTTTTAATCATATGTCATTTAATTAAGTCACTAAGGCGAATGGATCTAATAATGATAACTAGACCATGAATAAACAAGACCAGCTTGTCATTTCAAAAATCTAATTTTATTAGCTTTATTTATTCAAAGAAAGAGCATTTTTATTCAAAAATCATTATTTTATTAGCAAGGTGGAAGCATCATTCAAGGAAAAGCTTATTAGACTGACATTTTAAAGACAAATTAATTAGCATGATTTAAAGTAAAATATAAGTTTCCATTCCCTAAATTCTATCTCCCTGTCTAAAACTCTCTTCACCTAAAAAATATTCATTAAAGACTGCTGTCCTTACATGCGCCAAAGAGTCCAACAGCACGTCACGCTCTTCAGGAATCGGAAAGCGAGGAGAGATTCCCTCCTCCCCGTGGGCCAGGTTTTATACCTTTCTAACTAGCTAAAGTAACTAAATTCTGCATTCTTTTCCATAAATCCAAACTTGCTATTGGCTGAGCCGTGTCAGTCCACTATTAGGTCATTCTTACAGTTGATCCAAGTCCGGGCTTCACATTAGCCCTATTGTCTCTTTCTTCGATGACATTTGGCTTCCTCAGAAATGATACTTTCTCATTCGAGTACTGTCTTTTCACTTCCTAACCTTGGCAGACATTCGCAGATCCTGTCCTTGGGCCTTTACTCCGAGAGCACATCTTATTCAAGCAAAGTCTTTTTATTCAGCAAATATTTCCATTACACAATGCAAGGCTCCATTCTGGACAAGATTTCTTTCACGTCTGCTTCTCTTTCAGCCATATTTTTCTTGAGCCTCTTTTTTAGGCCTCACTTTAGAATCTATTATTAAACAAACACAAGACATCAATTAATTAAAGAATTGAGACCCATTCTGTTACCCGCCCCCTCCTAATTATTAACCGGGTTAATTATGTTACCTGGCCAAAGCACATATAGCAGCATTTATATTAACCTTCTTCTTTTAGGCCATAAGGATCCTCCACAAGCTTTTGCCACAGAAAAGACATAACATAACATAAGCACATCAATAGCCACATGCCATTAATTAAACAGCCGCATATAATACTGACAAAGACAATAGACAAAGTTAGTTTATTATTTTTCACACACTTGCAAATGCAACATAAAGCATAAAAATTAGTCCCACATGTTTTTCTGTGTAAATGCATTTTTAAAACTAATGTTGATTAATAAATTCAACACACACTTATTAATACGATTACATTTGTTATGGAAGTTTAACTTCGCGAGTATGAACAAAAATTCATTCAACAACTCGCTCCATCAATAGTCTGCCCCATTATAAATAGCAGGTGAGTGGGATGCTGAGTACTAATTAACAGAGATTCCAATGCACCGTGCACAGGTTCCGCCTGTTTTTATCTCTCATCAATTTCCCCCTTCTTTCCCTTCTTTCTTTCTATACATGATAAAAGATGGACTGGTAAAGAGTTTGTTTGAAGAGGGAAATGGTATATTTGGAACACAAGGTATCTAATATGGGAAAAGTGAACTGGTGTTGTTGGCATCAATATTTCATGATGGTGAAGAAATACTTGCATATATACACGTACACTGCAGTTAGCTGCTTTTTGTCTTATGGGGAAAACCTGTTAACCCCTCTAGTGACTTGATGGTAGGAGTCCACCTGACAACCACTTGGTAATTATGGCATTCAGAATAGACACACTTTGAGAGAAGCGTGATAATGTCGACACAGAATAACAACTTTTGTGTGTTTTTTGTCTTTGGCACTATCTTTCTTTTATTTTGTTTGTCAACCACTACAGATTTCTTAGAAGCATCAGTGAGGTGGCAATGCGTCCCCTTGCACTGATGAAATTGCCCTAAAGTGTGCGAGGCAATGAAACATGTCAGCCGTTCCAATTAAAATGACCTGAATATGCTGTTTCTTTTTAATCTGAGCATGAACTGTGTTGAAAATAAACTATGTATGGAATAGTGGTCCACGACTCATTTTAATTTAGAAATGTATTTTTGTACTTTTGCACATTGCGGGGTCTAAACGGTTGATGGATGATATTATCATCCACAAGTTATTTTCCTTCATCTTTTCACATAAACCTGAGATTTGGGCAAAACTTCCACTTCTTCGCCTTTCTTTTTCTATCATGACAGTTGCTGATGATGACAGAACGAGCAAATTGGTGAGTATCAACAAGTAGCTCCACTGATGGTGCTTTCGTGAGGCACTTTCTGACTCTTCTCACTCTTTTTCTTTGGTGAAGGGGTGTTGCTTGACAAACTAAAACTTTTGTAGAAAAGAAGACTTGGAGGTGGGCATGACTGATAAATGAGCATGGCCCCACCTAGGAGTATATGATGCCTGGTTGATTTAAACTAAAAAGAGTTATAATGTTCTATATAACCAGGTCATTTGTGTATGGACTTTGTGTTCGACTGGGGCGACATGGTCATGTTGCCTTACTGGAGCACCTTGTCATGGGGGGATTGAGTATGACAAGGTAGTGAACAAGGATGGGTGATTAGGTTGAACTCGGATCATGTGGCTGAGCAGGTGCCATTGCTCAGACTCTGTGGGTCCTGTTATGAGGAAATTGAGAGGGTGAGCTTGTAATCTTGAATGTTTTCTGGATGTGGTTGGGGACATGACTCCCAAAGATGCTGTGTCTTGGGGCAGTTAGAGACGGAGAGTACCTTATCTGGCATAGTGTTGGAGGATATTGTGAGGAGATGCAGGACCCCTTGTTTCTTGGTGGGAGTGGTTTGCCTCTGTCGGCTTGATATCAGTGGAAATTCCCAGATCATGTGCAGGAAAGTACATCTGACCCTGCGCACCTCTACATATTGATTTTAGCAATGAGTCCTATATCAACTGTGGTAATACTCTATTTGTTGTATCAGCCTGTATGAGGATTATATGTCCACCTCTCTAGGTCTTAAAACAGCCTCATCACAATCCTTGTCCTCAAATTGACCCAGGCCATCATCTGTTTATCCTTTAGGTCTTTAACTTGATCATTTTGGCAAGTATTATAAATTGTTCTGTATATCTTGGAGTCCACCCCTTCTGCTAGATCCTCCGTCTGGTTCCTACAACCAGTTTATCCTCTGACATTCTTCTAAGGCATGTCTAACTCATATGTTTCCAAGTCTTGCACACCCAAGATGGTGCCTCACTTCACACCTTATTATACTACACAGTGGACTTGCTTACATTTACCAAGCAATAATTACCATTATATTTACCCAGGCTTCCACTTTTAACAGATTTCACTCATCAGTACCATGTAAGTACATATTACTATCTGTAACTAACCTGTCCAATTTAAATGCAAGGTTGGTCCTTGGGACATATGTTGTAGGAAGCTGGCTCTTTATATGATGTATCAAAATTAGATATATTGTGTAAAGAGTGTCCCTTATGAGTGGACATGGGCTTGCTATTCAATCCCAAAGTGCTCAGTTGGGGGTAGTGTGGTAAATTAGGCTTAACCTTAACACAGAAGAGTGCAAGATATCTGAACATATACACAGTGGTCAATAAATGAGATACACGACTCAAGAAGGAGATCCACACCAATTTATAAAAAATACCAGTATCTTAATATAAGTTTAGTCATCAGAAGAAATCGTTCAGGTAAGTACATTGTTAAATAGGAATATTTTTCAGTTCAAAAAGTCGACAGTGCAATTTCTGAGTTCTGCAATGTTAACCTATGGAAGGAAAATCATGTGCGATTTATCGGTTCTGGTCAGCGACTTACGATGCCCTTCTCCAGGAGTTAAAGTGAGTGGTGGCCCAGGTCCAAGGCAGCACCAGCAGAACACCAACAGCGGCACTATGGCGGCCAGGTGCAGAGGTGTAAGTCAACAATAGGTGCCCAATGTTATCCAAAAGAGAACGGTGGTGGTAGAAAGAGGCTGCAGGATGGGACTGTGGGACCAGTCCAGCAAAACCACTGGGTGGTTTTGGTTCTTGCGATGCTGAGGGATGTGAAGACACCTTTGGTTTTCTTCTTCTAGGGACAAGACATCCGGGTGCAGAGAGTCTTTAGGGTGTGGAGTATCTCCAACTGTCAACACACATGGTTGAGGGTCTTTGACAACAGAGGCTGCAGGTGACGCTGGGTAGTTCAGGATAAGCCACTCCACAGTGGCCTCTGTACTTTGAGGGATTGGGGACTACACTGACACTGTTGTCCCACTTCGACATCACCGCGGGGGCTCAGGTGCAGTGGTGCTTGGCGGCATTGGGTTTTTGCGGAGCAGGAGTCCTCTTGGTCTTGATTTGCAGTGGGCAGGATGCAGAAGGCAGTTCCTCTGTCCCTCCGGAGGTCTTGGTTCCTGGGTGAAGGCTGGCAGGTCTATCAGGCTTTGGGGACTCAGCAGCAGAAGTACAAGTCAACTTGTGGTGCAAAAGGCGGAATCAGCAGCAGACGGCAGGGTTGGTGCCAAGTCAGTTGCTAGGCCTTCTGTTCTTGCTGTGCGACTCTTCCCGTCCGTATTCTTTCTACAGGTCATCAGGATCTGATTCTCTGGTGCCGGGTATTCCCCTAAGTACCGAATTTAGGGGCATTAGGGGAGTGTATGGTAATAGCTAATGTGCAACTGACCCTTGAGATTACTATACCCCCTAAATGATCACTTTCTGCCTTAGAGGTGTCAGGTCTGCTGTGGGATATTACATGCAGTGTTAGGGGACATGGACCACAGGGTTGTGTGACATGCTGTGTTTTCACTTTTGTCTGCACCAACACATGCAGCCTGTAATGTTAGCCTGCATGTGCTTGGTGAGGGGTGCCTTGGGGTGGCACAATTCGAACTTCTGCCTTTAGAGACCCTCTTTAGTACCTGAGGCCCTAGATACCAGGGGGTACCATTTACTAGGGACTTACAGAAGGAGCTAAAGGTTATGCCAATTGGGGGAACAATTGTACAGTTTTGGGAAAGAGCTCTGGCACTGGGGAGAGGGTTAGCAGGAATCCAGTGCACTTCCAGTTGAAATCACATCAGTTACCAGGCAATTCTGGGGGTGACCTTGTCAAAAAGGGCTACTTCCTACATATGTCTATTCATCAAGCATTACCAAGTGTTTAGCCCAGGAATAGACCTCCAGAGAAGGCAACACTATGAGGCTCTCAGACTGACTGATAAAGTTTTGATAAGACAAAGCATGGAATATTCCTTAACCTCTTAAGTGTGGCTGCCAAAGACCAAAGCCCCCACTTCCTCCCCAGTGTGAGTGCTGGTCATTGGCCTACACTGGGGAGGTATTTTAAAGGCCACTCTGGCTGCTAAGGAAGAGCCTCCTGAGTAGCCTTAGTGGTTTTTTTTGTATTGTAATGAAGATCAGTTCGCAGTTCGTGATTATGTCATTCCAGTAAAATTGAAAGTAAGACGAGTTGATGGGCTTGTTTTACTTTCACTGAATCAGTGCTCTTGGGCAATTCTCTGCCCCTTAGCACTGATTCCTCTGGGAGTGGTGTTGTTGCAAAGGTCAGACTCTCCCCATTCCAATGGTACCTCTGCCCAGTGGATCCCTGCCTGGGAATCACCACCAGAGAGTGATCCCAAAGCAGGGACCCACTCACTAGCCACCAGGGATAGGGGAAGTGGGCCCTAGGGCAAGAGTGTGTGCTCCACCATGGAAAGCAATATATTTCAGTCTATCTGCCCTCCACCGGGGCAGATTGGACAATATCCCCCAATCTGCCACCTGGAGGACAAAAAGCCCACTAGGCATCAGAGATTTTCAAAAATAAGAGTATAGGAGTGGACACTGCCCAAAATAGACATGCTTCCACCCCAAGTAATTGGGAAATGTCTTTTTGCCCCCAGAGACTGTGAGGTTCTTTAAATCTCGAGACTGACTCCATTTTATATTGTGCCACCATTTTGTGTTGCCCTCACGTAGGCCTGTGAAGGTAGCCTGGCGAACAAAGTGGCCTGGCGTTCTTAGTCCATGTATACATTAACTAAGGTTTCTTTTTGACTCTGAAATTAACTGTAAGCAACTGACTTCTTCACCTGAAACTGAGCTCGCAAAGCCAATTTCCCTGATCGATCTTTGTCTGAGATTGCCAATCAAGGTTCAGGACATCGTTAACTTTTAGTTTCCTTGCACATGCCTTATCTCGTTCATCATCTGTTACTGTTTTCTTTTTATGTTTCTTCATTACATGGGTTATGCTTTCAATTATAGGTTTGTCCGGCTTTTGGAGGTTGAATTTAGGACATTCTTAATGATTAACTTTTGGGTTGGGATACTGTACATGTAATCATGCCATGCCCTGCAGTGCCATCTAAATCAGATTAACCTTTGTGAACTATGTAATTATAATGTTTTGCCGATATCCTGCTAAAACCCGAAAGGCTACTCATCTGCTGACACTCCAGATTTTCCATTTGTTTGGGAATGTAATTGGTACAACTCCCTTACATGCCTGGGGCAGGATAAAGAGTATATAATATGTGAAGTAAGACCATTCTAGCAGACTGCCTCATTCAGTTGCTAAGGCTTCTGTGTGACGTAGTCTCACTCATTTGAGGTTAATAAAAATGTTATTTTATATTCCAGCTTCTGTGTCAAGTTCTTTGTGAGTTTAAAAGGACTAAGTATCAGCGGAACCCCTGAGAATTGGATTTTTGATTTCTAGAAGGGAAATTACACCCCTCTGCCCCACAGGGGAGTAGAAAGCCCGCTACAAGCCAGGGATTAATTTTTTTAATACGGAGGGAGTGCCTACCATAGGTGTGGCTATGCTCTCACCACCACTAAATGGAGAAGCAGTCTTTCTGCCCCTCCTTCGGTATCAAAGTAATTACCGACAATCTGCCCCTCCCCCTGGAGACAGAAAGCCCAGTAGTTGCCAGGGAATTTTTTTTTTACTGTAGGGATGGGGGCTGCCCAGCATGGGCATGATCATGCCCTCACACCAAGTAAATGGGACAACAATCTTTCTGGGAGGGAGATGGGGTAATTAACCCAAGGATTGGCAGAAAGCCCACTAGATGCCAAGAAAAGTTTTTTTTTTTTAATATGAGAACTTAGAACAATTTTTTCTCACTATCATGATTTAATGTTATGTTCTTTTGATTTATGGATGTTTATTCTGTTAATCTTTGAAATGCTCTATTTCCATTAATTTTCTTGATTGTATTTCCTCTGGACACTCCACAATTCCCAGTGGCAACAGAACACTACATTGTTTGCTCTTTGAAACAAACATTTGTCTTTCCATTGACATACATACTTTTCATGACCTTATTATTTCACAGTGGCGGCTCCTCAGCAATGGTGGAGGAGCGTCACCGCACTCGCTCAGAGTCAGCAGCTGAAAAATAAAACAATATTTTATTATTGTTTTATATATTTTATTATTGTTTTATTTTTCAGCTGATGGCAACCCAGCGTGTATAGGGAGGGGCAGGGCCAGGCCATGGAAAGGAGAAGGAATGGAGTGGTATGTGCACTTAGTTCTAAGTACACATGTCTGTTTGGCCGGTGCAGCAGGGCTGGAGAAACAGCTCAGATTCCCAGGGGCGTAACACAGGCCCCCGCTGCCCCCGCATTGCGGGGGGGCCTCCCTGGCTCCAGGGGCCCCGCCCCCCATCTCAGCTGAGCCAGCAAGTCTAAATGATGCTCACACCTCATTAATTAAATAGTGCGCAGGGCACGCCACAGCATCTTCTTCATTAATGAAGGAGCGTACGCCTGGGCCCCGGTCTCCTAATTAATCATCATTGGTATCTTGCGCAGGCCCCTGGCCCGGGCCCCGCCGCTCGCCCGGCAGGGCCTCTGGGCTCAAGTTTTGTGTGCAGTTGTCTCCGCGTCTGCAGCTGCGTGCGCAGTCTTCAGCAGGCAATAGAGGGTGGGGGCGGGGCTGCTGGCCATTGTCCTGCGCATTGGAATTAAAAGTGCGCCAGACCAGTGAGGTGAGAGGCATCCCAGGAGGACCCAGCCACGCCAGAGACTGTTGAGAAGGATCGTCATTCACTGTGGGGCCGCCGGGCATATTTGAAGTATTACTAGCCCCGGGGCCCCCTGCCTAGCTTGGCTATTATATAAAATTTTGGTACACGAAAAAAGTTCATCGAGGTGAGAAAAAGTTTAGATAAAGTTAGGAAAATGTGAATCTGATTGTTTTTCGAGGAAGTCTGCCGGACAAAAATTATTCCATGGTTATGAAAGTTGTTTAGGATCATGCCATTGCGAGATTACTCTGCTACAGTTAAGCAAGTTTATCACGCACACTGTCGCCCACTCCAGTCTCACACTCACACCCCCTCACACTGACACTTCACCTACTAAGTATAGTAGTGAGGATACTTTTTCAAATGCCCTGAATTACTTCCACACAAGGCACGACGCACCCTCCTTATGGTTATGCACGCTGTAAATCTCTTTTCTGCCACGAGGCTGTCCCTCCCTCCAAATGCCCCCCCCCCCTCGCCTAAACAAACACTCAACTCCAACAGGTTTATTTATTTCACCAGCGCTCTGCCAAACTTTGTTTAATAATGCAAGTAATGTATTGCATATCGTTATCTTCTGGTGTCTTCTACAACGTGCTGGTGGAGGCTGGCTGCCTCGCCTTTGGGTTTTCATTTCAAGGGGGCCTTGCATAGACTGGAGTAGATGGAAGCGCGCTTAAGGTTGTGAAACCCAAATCCTGCAGCCGTGCGGCGCGCACAGCTGTACATTTAGAGGCAGATTTACAAGCCCCTTGCGCCACTTTTGCGTCACTTTTCCTATGTTAAAAGTGATGCAAAAGTGGCGCAAGGGGCTTGTAAATCTGCCCCTTAAACTTTTATGTCTACTGAGTATGGGTTTGAGTTTGAACGTCGAGTGATTTGCCCTGCAGCTATCTGAAGCAAATCAAAGCTTAGAGATCACCTATACCAAAATGATAACCTTTGCGTTCAGTTATCCCTACAGCCTACGCCTTTATTACATTTATTAGAGCCCACTCTTTGCAGGTTTGTACAAATACAAAGGTTTGTCGGTGTTTTTATTGCTCACTCGTGGAATATGCCTGCAGCCTAGGATTGTTTCCATACTGGTTAATTTCTTGTAATAAACACAGGGTGAGATTTGAAGTTACAGGGAATGTTGTTCTTTAAACCCTCAATCTCAGGTGTCATATTACGTTTTTGTCAAGATTAAGGTCCTTGGACGAATATTGTGTGTTGATTTAAAGTTAAAAGTATATTAGCGGCACTTTTGATATTAGTAAGCATTGTCAGCTATATTTGCATCTTTTTCAACTTTTTGTAGTGATGAACTGCTTTTACATTGATTTAATATTTTATTAATTTTATAGCTTGGATTGAGTGTTGCAAAGGTTTTTACTAACTGCAAAATAAAATAAATGTGAACATTACGTCTTGACGCAGTGAACAAAAGCACCACGGGGCAGAACACATTGGAGTTTATCTGGGTCCATTTCTTCGATGAATGGAACCCTCTGCAGGAAGTAGCTGGTTCATTGCAGACGAAATGCATTAGGTTGGGCCACACATCCTTTCCCTGCGAATTGTGAAAGAACTACTTCTGTTGCAATACAGGAATGGTGATTATTCGATCCAGCACATATCAGCAGTAGTGCTGCAAGCCTGCCGCTAGTGTTAATGCAGGCAAGTAATTGAGCTCAGCAATCTCTACCTCAGTAGCAAGAGACAGACATAACCAGGGTGCAATGGGCTGCTTACAGCCATGCCCCCCAGAGCTACTGCACCTACCACATTGAGGATAGCTACCCTCTGCCTGTTAGAGGAAATGCGGGTCTTGCCCTAGCTGCCGCAGGTCCTGTGAGTGCCACTGCCCCACAAGCAGACACCGGTCCAGAGTACAGGCTGGACCTTTCGAGTGCTCTATTCTTTTTCCCCACCCCTTTGCCCATATCCATTTTGCCACCTGTGTTGCAGGCAGCCCCCTCACCTTCTCCGGTGTGGTCAGTCCATCAGCTGCAAGTGAAGTGAGTGCACATAGCCATGGTGTCGGAGACTTTCCTCTCAAACCCAGCTCACAGTGAATGGCTGGCATCAACAGACTTCTCCTGATTTTCAATAATGATTCCAATATATTTCCTTCCAACAAACGTGTACCAACAGTCAAACTCTACTTCCCACACAAGACCAACACAACAATGGAATCTTATCATTCTATAGTCTTATGGTATGTCACACAGTGCCGTTCCCCTGTAATTTTACTGTTCCTGCTGAGGGAAAGGGGCCTTTCCCCTATAATCACTCGATAGGAGGTCTAGGATTCAGATTTTGTGATGCAATAACTTCCATATATTCATAATTAGGGACTATATCCAGATTGATTTCAACTGCATTTCTTTTTCTTCGGGTGGACGCAAAAAATCAATACATTTTATAGAAAAAACACAAGACTGAGAGTCTGAAGTATAATACATGTTTGATGTACAAATATAACCAACAGCAAAAATAGCATTAGTGTGAATTTGTAAACTCAAGTGACCAGCACTTTGCCGTCTGAGCCATTGAAGTGTTAGCATCCAAAGCTGCAAACAGTGGGTAGAACATGTGATGCACTGTGCCCAGGGCGCAACTCAGGCCCCTCTCTCTCAGCGAGCCAGCCGGGCCTCTGATTGAGGCTCTTCATTTATTAAATGTTGGGTGCGCGGCGAGCAGTTGTCTCCTCATCTGCATAGTCTTCAGGATGGGGCTGGTGACCAATGCCATTGTCATGCGCACTGCACAGCGCAATTAAAAGTGCACGTGACTTTTGAGCTGATTGTATACCTGTATAATCAATCATGTATTGTGCTTTGGATTTCTATATTCAACTGTGTTTGAACTAAAGTAGTCTCCAACTAAACCTCTTATAAGGTCTACCTCACTGATGCATAGAGAAGGCACAGCCCATTCATCTTCCTTCCATTAGCTCTGGAATATGTTTTCAAAGACTGCTCCTCTCTTGATGTGCTGTACTACAAAGGCAGCCTCCTCGTTGTCATGAGGCACAAGGCACCATATTTATTCCTCATTCCTTAATCTGCCCCCCCATTCCCCTTCACCATACACTTGTTACTGCTTGCCTTTCAACACCGATGGACTGCATCCTTAGACTGCCTTATCCCTCCTCCAAACTCACTGCCCCAGCACCCATCTTAAAAAGTAAGAGATGGCCACTTGACTGCACACAAGCTACATCCATGTTTTTGTTTTACTTGCCACCTCACACCTAAAGTCAGATAACATGGTGGAAGAATATAGTATTGAAGCACATGCACTGATGGTCTTTGTCTGTTCACTTGATGTACAAAGGGCATGCCTTGTAGCTTTGCCTTTGTCTTTATATGTTCGCATGATTTATACAAGATACTTATTGTGGCATTGCAGACCAATAGACAGCTAATGAAACACTGGTGAGAAATGTATGCCAACTATAGTCTCCCTTTGAGTAAATTTGGAGACTTTGCAACTGCCAGATCTTGGATTTTAGCTATTGACAACACATTGATTGAGTAAGAAGGGAGAATTTGAAGCATGGTTCCACGAATTAAAGATTTTTTGACTACACCCATTCTCCAGAGAGGTGAAATGAGAACCATCTTTGTTGAGAAAGACCTGGTGGCCATCTTACTTGAGAAGGGAAAGGCTGTGCCTGTGGCCACCAGAGGGGATCAACTGTTAGACCCAATCAGAGCTGGGACTGTATTGGAATGTGAAGGTTCTCAGTGTTGCAGTGAAAATGAGGTCCCAATATATTCCCAGTATTCTGACTGAGGGGCCTGCAAAAAATAACATTGCTCCTGTCGCAGTGGCAAAGAAAATTCAGTTTCACATTTCGATTAAGTCCATAAAGTTTTTATTGGAAAAATGAATTATCTGTGTATGTCATAGAGATTACTGGCAGGGGCATCCAACATACAGCAACAACAGTCCAATCTGAAACCTTGGCAGCTATGCCCCCAGCAGTCCTCGTTTTCCAGCCTCCAGGGGCCCCATCAGCGCTGTAGCGCACACAGGCAGCACCACACTCTTCTTGCTGGGGCCGGTTGCACCAGTGACTTGCCTCATAACAGTCCTACCTCATAAATTAAATGGTGGGTGCAGGTCACAGTGACCTGAGCTTCCAGGCCCAGAAGCAAGGGGGTTGAAGGCAACTGCCTCGAGGCTAGAGACCATTTGCAAATTTACATACCTTTGTAAACTGGTAACAGAGGCTTAGTTTTTTTCTGGTCCAGTACCCCCTGGGCCCCCACTCTGCCTATTCCTTACATTTGAAATTTACATTTAGTGCTGTAGTGTGAGAATGCATTTAATGAAAAGGAATATGAAGTAGGGTTGCCAAAAGAAAAATGCCAGCCATGTGTTGTATTTATTTGTAATGTGATTTTTCTGTCTTTGTTCCCTTTAATTATCAGTCATGAATCTTTCAGGCAGCCCTAGAACACAATTAAAAGTGTTTGCTATTTATATTTGCTGTTCGAAGTATGCACAGATAAGTGCTGAAAATACGGCTTTAGGTGATGCTTATTTTTGTACTGTAGGGGCAAATACTAGATTTCTGGGTGGTAGGGCAAAGTGGTAGATGGTGGGCCGAGCCGCCGGGGAGGGGGGGGGCCCCTCCATGTGCTTTGCAGGGGGGCCCCCGCAAGTTTCGTTACGCCACTGCAGATTCCCTGTGCCTGAGCGAGCATTATACCAGCCCACTCAGGCCAATCCCCATGCTGCTCTCATGCTATTGGTAATAGCATGAGAGCAGAGCGGGGATTGCACAGGGGGTCTCTGATGAAATCCCAGTGTCTGCTGGGACCAGGAAGCAGCTGAACACTGAGGCGGCCGGCCACTTCAGGTAAGTGATTCACCTTGTTCTAAAAACATTCTCCTAGGATTAATTTTCGGTCTTGTAATTTCTTAATGGAATAGAAAAGAAGATGTGAGTCATGGCTTACAATTTCTGGCTGTAGCGAAAAGACTAGAAATTTGGTTGGAAAAGAAGTGAAGAAGTACAGGAGCTAATCTTTGGTGCAAGTACTGTTGGTCTTGCAAAAGAGCCTTAACAGACCCTGCATGGGTCAGAGAGGATGTATCAATAAGCAGACAACTACTCTGCTAATGGTGGACTCAAATACAAATTCTTAGTGCCCCCACTTCCCCTCTGGTCAGCACTCTGCTAAACCCTTATCATTCTCCCACTCCTCACACATCCTTTTGGTCCTTCCCTGATTACAATTCTGCAACACAAAATGGTTCTAGTTGTGTAATGATCATTTAGGCGGAGCTTCACATTGCCTACCCCTAGATGTAGTCTGCCTCCCTGTCTGAGAGGCCAGACTAGATAAGCAGTACAAAAGTCAAAGCGTGAGACTGTTAATTGTACCTCAAAATGTGGATCTACAAAAATCAGTGTAAGATTAATTTAACATCTGAATTAGCGGACCAGCAAGCCTCAAGTCGAAAGGCCACACACCTGAGGGGCATTTTCCAGTGCCGGTGGCGGAGACACATGAAGGGGAGTTCAACGGACAGGTGGAAGGCTTGGTGCAATATATACAGATGCAAAGACATGCACCGATTTGCACACCACCAAGCCTCAGGGATAAGCATGGTACCATTAGCAATTATGGTACATAAGAAAGACCAGCAGTGGGTATAACGAATTCTGGAAAATATTCTTTCACATGCCCCTCCAATGAAAAAGTGGGTTTTGCCCATGGCTGGCTTACATGTGGAAGTAGTGGCAGATGCATGTAGTGTAACTCAGAAAATGTATTCTTCCATATTCTCAGGCTTTAGATCCTCATGTTTCAGAACCAGACACACACGAGCACACACACGCACACAAACGCACACACACACACATGAGCGCACCCAAAAGGTGAAGAGACATATGAAAATGAACTCTTGAGGATTCTCTCACCTTACTCCTGTCATGCATAATAGTTCTAAAATGTTACCTCTCACTGTTCAGTTTAATCCCTACATTAATTTATATCTGAAAGATTACCAGTATAAACTAGCAGACAGTTTTAATGACTCCAAAACGAAGATACTCAGCCAAACAAGTTCACCCCAAGCTCTTTCTTGGTGGCTTCTTTGGTTAGTCATGAAATCTACAAAAAATAGAAGTATGCCTCATTCAGCAACTATTTCAAAATAGCAGTTATGTTTAACCTTAAAACAGATAAGAGTGTTACTGTCCATTTAGATTTTTTGTGTAAGCTCTAAGGACAATAAAATAACTGCATGCTGTAAAAAAGAATCTGACAAATCCAACATTGCCCCGCATCTCTGGACTCTATTGCAAGCCTTCAAACAAACGTTTACACTTAACAAAAACTCGTTCTAAAATCGAAAATACATCCGGCTTTGCTAAAAACAAATATATTATGCAATTCGGAACTCTTAGATATATATGAGTACACACATGTGTGCCGTATTCATAAGTAACTGAACACAAAACCACACACACTTGGCGAGGCATAGTAGATAATGACAATGTAAAGCCGTTTAATTCCGCATATTACACGAGGCCATTGCTTGTCACTAAGAAATCCATTACCAGGATGCTGATTTTACAGTGGTGTTGTAGACCTAATAACGTTGCAGATGTGCGCGTGTGATCCCTGGCGGTTCCAGCCACACACCCATTCATTCAAAGTTAGAAAATAAAATAAAAATGTAAAATCAATGTTATCAAGGCACTGTTGTGTAGCAGAAAGCACGATTACAATCAAAACATAGGTTGTTGTCATGATTTATTGTTCTGGTCGCTTTCTGTATACAATGAATAGAATTAGATTTTAGTAGATAGCATGTACCTTTTCAACAATTGGCTTAAAAGTTATATCTCAGCGTCTGTACATGGGCAAAGTCTTTTCACTTAGCACAGTTTATTGAGTATTCATTTTTCATGTATAAGAATCTTCATGACAAACGTCCTTGTAAAATGAAAGCGCTTTACTGTCTTATGCTTTAGTTTTATTTTTTCTGTTTTTTTTATTTTTTTTAGTAGTTGCTCTGATGCTTCTATTTTTGTCAAACTTTGATCTTCTGATGTAGCACCTTTATATTGTTTATTTGTAGCTCCGAGAGCAGAATCATTCTCTAACACGTTATTCTTTCATGCTGTGGTTGACGAGAAATATTTTCTTAAAAGTACATATTTTTTGCATAATTACCCTGCCTTCTGAGAGGCAAATGCTGGTCATGTTTATTATTTGTAACACACAAACAAATATCAGGGGACGAGTTTCTGGTTGCAGAAAAGAGTGATATCCACATCATATAATTAATAAGACTACAGTAATAACATGCGAGGTTTCAGAGTAAAATTCAGTTATCAAGGAAAAGAATCACAGCCAGGCTGAATTCTTGTCAGAACGAAATATAGCAGACCATATAAAGTTATTTAAATTGTAGGAAAAGTAAATCCTGTGAGACAGATTTCGACAGAAACCATCGTGAGGAAGGCTGCAACAAAGTATTTAAATTCACCCAACGTGCAACACTGCTCAAAAATTAGCACACATGCAGGCTGGAGCGGGAATGTTTTGACAAAGATTTAACCAGTACAGCAGAAAAAGAGTGACAGACGGAAGAATAGATCCCACAATAATGAAACAAAAGAAGTTATTCTCCCTCCCTCAGCACAACAAATGGCCTTCGTGGCTTGTCTGTCTGCTCTGCGCAGGGTGGGGTAAGAGGAGAGAGGAGAACGAGTGGATTACAGCCCACCTTCCAAAGAGTTCAGCCTTCCACGGTACAATGTATTTGCAGTTTACGCTGATAACATTCAAATAGTGTCTCAAGATCTGTCACTGTGAATCTCATGACTGTTCTTATTTAGGATTGTAGACTTTTATTTGCTTAACAATGTGCAGAAATGAAGTTAGAAATATTTTCTTGTTATACCCATAACCAATAAGGTTCCACGACGTGACACACTTCACTTCACCCTGCACATAGTTGGTTGGCTCCCAGATGGATGGCCTGGTCTATTTTCAGTACGCAGAAGCATGCATTGAGTACACGTGCTCACTTGGGTCTATTTCAATTAAATAGAACTATGTAATGCCCTGATTACTTACCAATAATCTTCCTCCCCATATCCTTACTATATGAGGGTGAGTACTCACCTATTTGTCCTACATTACGTATATTTTATAATTACTTTCACTAAAACCTGGGCATAGTCGTTTTTTAAGTTTCACTTCCCAGGGCTTCTTCGGCTCTTTGGCCACAATAGTCCTCTCTGGCTCAACGACAGCTTGGAAATACCAAGCCGAAGATGGCATAAGACAGCATAATGGAATAGGAAAATTTAAGGAGTATGACAAGAAAGACCCAGACTCAGAGTAATGAATATTACTGGTATGTAATGAGGGCATTTCTATCCCATCCAGTCTCCCTCGTCATGGTTCTGAAACACTTGAAGACATTCTGAGCAAAACAAAGGCCTTCTGGCATCCAGGCCAACTGAAACCAACCAGCAACCCCCATCTAAACAGGAGAGGCCCTCGAATGTACTAGAGCCATTGAAGGAGAACCAAAGCCAGCAGATCATCCCTAAAATTGCCAAGCAACATGGACTACAAAAATTGGTTGACTATGCCGGAATAGAAGCCAGGTACCCACCTCCAAACTAGACACAGGAAGTCAGAAAGGATCAGGCCCCGTTCTTCATCAGTGGTTCTGTAGTAGAGGCCGGGCTGCTCCTCTGTGTGACATTTTCCCTGTTTTTGATGCTGTTTTGACGAACTAGGATGGCAGACTCTTTCAAAGTGCTCTTCAGCAAATACTACACCCTGGGCTCATCGTGTGAGGAGAAGACAGCCTCTTTAGTCCTGCCTGCTTCAAAGACCAGAAACACACCCTGCTTCCCTCTCAAAGGGATTTCCCCTATATAGGCTCGTTTTATCCTTTTATTTGACTGTCATAGACTTTATTAAAGGGATTTTAATTTTCATTACTGGATTTCTAGACATTACCACTGAAAGTCATTATACGTTCTTTGCCTTCACCTATTGCTTTAATACATCACAAAATGCAGTGACTTATTTCTTGAAACAACCATATAAATGTTGCACTTTTGTTCTCTCACACTGTTCTTTATGCTCAGACATTAACCATATTCAAAGAGGCATGGCTTCTGTATCAATGAAGGTTTCTGATAATGAGATACAAATGTGAGATAGTCCTAAAGTCATTGTTTTGAAGGTACACAACTTCATGAAAGCTTCCTTAACTTCTTTATTAAATACTCAGGTCCAAAGTCCACATCAACTGTAAAAGACACCCATCTCTCAGCTCTCCCATCATGACTGCATCCAATGGAACCCTCATACATTCCAGTGATGATGTGCTGGATACAAGTCAGATCATCATCACATGGCAACAGGACCATGGCTGGTCACAGATCTAGATGGAACATCACCTCCCCCATTTTACATATGAACAAAGCAGAAACAACATATAACTATACACAAATAGAAGGTTTAAAAGAAACAACCCTAATAAGAAAGATATTTGAGAGTATCAGAGCTGAATCAAATAAGACATGGTCCTGTAGGTAAGTCATCCTCCTCTTTACCGGTTGAGGTTTGTGCTCAGGATCCACACTTGCATCTTCATCCAGTGAAGAAAAGGCAACACTCACTGCAGAGCTACACTAAGCCACCCTACCAAGATTCCAAATCTTATTATCATCAGTCTGCACCGCATTCCTAAACAATTATTTCACCCTAATGGGTTGACTGAACTTTGACACCCCCCCATCCTTTCTTGAGATTTTATTTTAATCCAGGCTCCCACTCACACAACAATTTCATTCACAGCTTTCCTTCTGTCATGGAGCTTTTTGGATTTACATTTCTTCTCTTTCCATCCAACTCACAGCCACCTTTCTATTTTTCTCATTTACCCAAGCATTCCTCTAAACAAATGAAAAGGAGACACCCCTGTGGCACAATTCACTCCACACACCAGACTTTTGCCAGCTTTTTTTAACACTTTAATAAAGTGGTCTGCTACTGCATTTGACTTGGGGTGATAAAATGCAGCCTTCTTATGTTAAATCCCCCTCATTCACAAATGTGTTTCAACTAGCACAGAGGTAAGTTGCACTTCATTGTTTGTGAGTACGCTAGATGGAAGGCTTTCTCTCTCAAACAGCTCATCAAGAAAAGAAACAACATCCTTTGACTCAATGGAGTTCACTACCTTTATCTCAGGCCACATAGAGTACATATCCACACATCCCTGGACATATCTATCACATGACTTGACTCCAACTGATCCAAGAATGTTCAAGGCAACATCAGTCCACTGTCCTGAAGTTTGTTCCCATATCACCATGGGCTGGGTTCTACATTTCAACACTTTGTCACTTAGCAAGCATTCAACAGAGTCTTTTACCTCTTTCGCTACCATTAATCCATAACTTTACCTGCTTCTCTCTTTGGTCTTAGAGATACCAATGTGCCTGGCAGGTGCACACCCCACCAATCTTCCTCTCAACTTCAAAGGAGGCACCGATTTGTTTCTCCTCAACAATACTCCATCAACCATTGTCAACTCATCTCAAGCCTGCTAATAATCTAGCATGTCTTCATCACATTTGCACTTGCTCACCCAACCACTTGAGACTGTCCTGACAACTTTCTGTAAACTCTGATCCTCACGGAGATCCCTTTTCCATTTATCTTCCTATACAATTCCTCCAGTGATGACACAGACATTAATCTCCTCCTCCAATTTTTCGCCACCAAAATCCTCATCTTTCTTGACAACATAATCAGCCTCAGATTCCAATCACATGGCCAGTTAGGCTGGCTGGCTCTGTCAGGGGACTTCTGCCACTGACCTTATGGGGGAAAAAGGTGGGGTCTGGGATTGAGAGTCTGCTGGCGCTTCCGTCTGGGTTATTTCGTGTGTGAATGTTTATAGTAGCTGTCCCCATTCTCAGGAAATGGAATGCCTACAAATTCCCTTTACTTCCTCTTCTCTCAGCACCTCTTCCTCAACCTTACTCCATTTTCTCATGGCGCCTACCCAGTCCGCTTCTGGAGGACCCGTTGGGGCCCGCCAGTGCATAGCTATTCCAATTTTTGCTAATAGAATAGCAAGAGACATAAAGTGGTTCTGCACTTTTTCGGTTTTCCGCCAGTGGAAGATCCCGAGAGCGCAAGCTTCCCATGTGGACATAGACTGGATGTTGGTCGTCACCCTAAGCATCTGATGGACCCGATCCCAGTAGTTTTGAATGGGGGGGCAATCCCAGAATATGTGCTTTAAGTCTGCCTCGGGGTTTGACATTGGGGCATGCGAAGTGTATGTCTGGATAAAAACGGTGAAGACAGTGTGGCGTGACGTAAGAGCAGGAGAAGGTGGGGGCTGAATTATAGACTGTAAGGACGGAGCAGAAGCAGGCAAAGAAGCATTAATAGGCTGAGCCGGTTGCTGGACAATCGGCAACTGAGCAACCACTTGTTAAGCAACGGGAGGGGGTAACGGAGGCGCGTTAGCATTTTGGACATAGGGCGGAGGTGAATTCAATAAACAAGACATTAGGGCATCTTCTTCTAATTCCTTATTTTTATCTGAAGTAGGCAGCATCGGATAGCATCTATCTATCGCCATACGATGTTGTCTCTCTAGTACCTCTTTCGCACCATCTACTATGGGTGCAGAAACAACTTTTTTCTTTATTCTAGAGCGGTGTTGCGTAATTCGCACATTTACTGATTGACAGGTTTTGCCAATGTACACTCTGTCGCAGGGACACTCTGTCGCAGGGACATACCACGGCATAGATGACATTCTTGGTCCTGCAATTTGTGAACATCTCATGCTTCCATTTGACCCCGTCATGATCAAATATGTTGCCTTCCAACGTAGTAGAACACGATACACAATTGCCACACTTGTGGTGCCCGCTTATAGGTTTGAGGTCCCACTGTGATATCAAATCGCTCTTTTGTTTTAAAACAGGACCAAGAATGTCATCTCATGGTTGAACACTTTATGAGTAAAAACCATGGGGAAAATGACTTCAAGTGGACAGTCCTCACATGGGTGGACCCCAAACATCATTCACAAGACATTGAGGCTGCACTTTTACGCAAAGAGGCGTATCTCATCATGAGATTCAACAGCGTGAATAATGGGCTAAATGTGTTAAGTGAAGTAAACAGAATATAATCTGTTTAGCCATAGCTCTTCAAATATCCCAATTCTAATTAGCAAATTGTTCCCTTTTTGTACACTACAACTCCCACAATTCATAGCGACATGGTCACTAGCTTACGCACACCTTGATTGGTGCTTGTCCTCACGTGGCTACTCGGGGTAGCTTGTTGAATTTCACTCGCGGCTTTGTCTGCCGCCTTTGCATCATTATTGGAAGATATCGCACAAAATGAGCCACTAACGGTAAGACTCTTTTCCTTAATGTGCACACAGAGGCTTTTTCCGTCTGCACGATGGACCAAAAGTAATCAATTCACTTGTTGGTCTGTTTTAGGATAGAATCCGGCACACGCAAATAGTTCCCCCTTCAGACTCGGCGTTCAATACACCGCACCGAGGGCCCAATTCAACGGTAAGACACCCTGCGGCGCCGCAGCCAGCTAATCCCGGCATGACTTTGTTTGTGCACAGTTTTCACATACATGCCAATTACAGGCTTTCCGTTTGTTCCTTATACAGGACACCTCACGGAAACAATCCCTCCTTTTACATCATACTAACAAACGAGTAAGCAATTTATTGTTTCTCTACCTTGGGCTTTCTATAATCATCAAAAAACCTCTGCGCTAAGACTATTCAACAATTTCTGTTTGTAGAATACTTAAAGGGACAAAACACTGGGATTGAAATCTAACCACTCTGTTTTCGAGTTCTGAGCGGATGCATCAAATTCGAAGGTACATTTTACTGCTCAAACTACACCCACACAGTCTGTGTCAGCCTCCTATTAGAATATAATTTCTGACCACAGCAATGTCGCTCCTCTGCAGGTTGACATCCACGGTGTATGATGACGTTTCCATAATAAGACCCGTTGACCATAAACCATTGGCCACACAAGGTATGCTGCATCATGGGATGCATTAATTGGGAATAAGCTATTCTCACTCTCTATGAGACGTGAACTCCCCCTAAATTAATCCCCCTCTCTTTTCTCTAAACAGTATCTGCGGACAAAATTCCACGCCCTGATGAGAATCCGATGAGTAGGACATTGTAATTCAAAACGCGTGGGCATTAAGTCATTTTGTTTGTCAAAAATAGACTCTTGGGTTTCAATTCCTGTTGTTTATATAATATGAACTCTTGTAGCAACATTGTGACAGGAAGTTGGGGTGGTAGTGAATAAGACTCACCCCCTGAAATTCATTATATGACTTGATTACAGTGGTTTTCTTTACTGTGTCTGAGACAACTGTTCACTATTGATAACATTTTGTATGCACATTGTCATGATATGTTCTTTTTTTCCACACATTAATTGTATATATTTTTTCTTGCTTTTCTCTTGCAAAAATTATGGTTTGCTCAATGTGAAGTTGATAATGTATTTTTCCTTGTCTTAATAAAAGGGAAAACAGACAAACCTAAAAAGTAAATGACATAAATTAAATGTCTGAGTTAACTAATTCATGTGGTTTTCTCTCTGTTCAACATTAAATGTCGTTGCAATCATGTACATATAGGCATAGGTAAATCCCCCTTTTTTGGCATTCAATCATAAGGTGTCACCCTCTAAGCTGAACTATGCCTGCCAAGAAGTGACCTATTTAGGTCATCTCTTGTCGAAGGAGGGAAGGCGATTGACTCCAGAATGTATTCATGCTATTTCACAGATGTCTGTACCTACGACACAGAGAGAAGTGCGTGCCTTTTTGGGCATCACTTCCTACTGTAGACAATGGATTCCCAATGTTTCACTTTGGCGAAACCATTGGTGGCACTAACATTGAAAGATACGCCCTATCCGCTCCCTTGGACGGATGAATGTCAGAAAAGTTTTGTTGACTTACGTACTGCCCTGTGTTCTGCTCCAGTGTTGGGTACCCCAGATTATAGTAAGTCCTTTACATTGTACGTTCACGAGAGAGAAGGTTGCGCGTTGTCAGTATTGACACAGCAATTCGGAGATAAGCAGAGGCCATGTGCCTATTTCTCCGCTACATTAGACCCAGTAGCTAAAGCTTTGCCCAGTTGTCTCAGAGCTACTACAGCTTCCGCAATTTCTATTAGACAGTCTGCCGGATTACTGTTGGATAACACACATTATTGTTATGGTTCCACATGCAGTGGATACCTTGCTGAATAGAACCAAGACGCAGCATCTCACGAGTGCTCGTTTGTCTGGTTAGGAGCTGACACTTCTAGCGAGCCATGTACATATCAAAAGATGTAACACGTTAAATCCAGCTACACTGTTGCCACTCCCAGATGTGAAAGACGATCAGGAAAAGCATGATTGTTTTCTTCGAACAGAAGAAGAAACGAAGGGTAGGATTGATCTAAAGGACACTCCGCTCAAGGACCCGGATGGGATCCTATGGGTGGACGGTTCTTGTTTTAAGCTTCCAAATGAAGAAACTACTTCTGCCTATGCTGTCACCACCTTATGCATAATTGTTGAGACGGCACGTATTGGACATAATTCAGCCCAAGCAGCTGAATTGATAGCCTTGACTAGAGCGTGTATGTTGTCAAAGGGAAAGAGAGTGAATGTGTACACAGATAGTCAGTACGCTTTCGGTGTTGCACATAGTTTTGGTGAGTTGTGGAGGGAAAGAGGATTCTTTAACTCCCACGGGACAAAGAGTCAGCATGGTCAGTTAGTGACTGATCTTCTTGAGTCACTTACCTTCCCTACAAAATTGCGCACATAAGAAAGTTACAGATGATGTAGGTCGTGGAAAGCGCGTTTGCAGACGCGGTAGCGAAAACTACAGCTAGATACACCACTAATCGAATGTATATGGCAGGTCCTGCAAACTGGGTTAGGGAAATTGGAATGTGTGAAGACACGGTTGAGAGTGTGAAAACGATTCAGGGAGAGGCTTCTGAGAAGGAATTGAGTACGTGGAAAGAAAGTACGGGAATGTTAGATTTGATGGGTTGTTGGACGGAGTTGTCGGAACATCAGCGATGGTTGTTACCGGACGCTTATGTGTTACCGGTCGTGACTATGGCTCATGGTCCAGCTCACATTAGTGCAAAAGGCATATGTAAGCTCTTGGCCCCGGTAGGGTAGAATGAAGGAATTCCGAAATGTGCAGAAAATGTGGTTAAGCATTGTATTGTTTGTCTAATGCATAACCCAGGAAAGGGTACCCCAACTCCGGCAGGTCATTTTGCTCCCCGTCATACCCTTTTGAAGTGTTGCAAACGACACAGAACCCCACAGACAGCGGATTGACACAGCTCCCATTCGGTACTCCTCATAACCGGCCACTCAAGAAATAGAGACAGTGGATTTTAACACCAAATTTCAGTAACAGTTCCTTGTGCTTCCATAAAGAAATACGGAATGAAGAGTCATGTGATATTGACGTACAGCCTGACTTCATTATTCACAGATAAAGTTACCAAAAGGATAATGTTGATGACCGTTTAAGCCCAGAGACCAACTAATAAATGAGCTGTCTTTTCAATTTTATTGGACTATGTATAACCAGGGGGATTAATAACACTCCACATGAAGATAAACAGGCCAGAAAACAGGCAGTACCAATAAGACAAAAAGTCTAACTAGCTTTGAACGTTGTGATCATAACTGACCCTCTATCAAGAAAAGTGGTTCCTAACCCTCGGGTAGGGGAAATGACAGCTAACCCTTGCTTGTGACAACAAACCTATGGTCTTGATAAAGGTGGTAATGAATAGGTGAACCCACCGAAACGCGTCGACGCACTCTTTGGTATAATTCAAGTCTCCAACACCAAAATTGATATGCTGATGCAATAGCAATACAATATCGGTGTCCCCACAGCGGAGCCAGAATATACGAATTTTATTCAACGAATTAATGTTGTACTTGTTCTGTCTTTTAAATTGTGCAGGTCGCAATTGTATGTACTCTTTGTGACAATTTTTTTTTAATTGTGTTTTAGAAGTAGGGATCTAGATCAGCTAAACCCCTCACTGTGCTTTTAAGTTTTTCTCATAATAAATGCACTTTTAAGTATTTCCTTGTTTCTGTTGTATGTAGTTGTGACATTGTAAGGTTGTTATCACAATCTGTGCTTAGTTCTTCCCCAAGGGAATCTTCCCTTTCTCAGCAGATCGATTACATACATATGGATCGCTGCAACAACCTCAAGTATGTTCTGGTGGTGGTATGTGCCTTTTCCCGCTGGATAGAGGCCTACCCCTTGAAGGAAAACACTGCTCTGTCAACGGCTAAAGTATTGATTAAAGAATTCTTTTTTTTTTTAAACCTTTATTTGGAGACAAGCAAGGACAAAGGAAGTGCATACACAATACATACAGTCATATATGGCCATTACAATGGTACGTCAGACTCGAAAAATGAGATAGAAGCAACTACAGGGTAGCATATCAGTCAATACATATAGCCACATAGAAATGTACAATGCATATAAGGGTACGATCCCAATTTCCAACCAGCCAATTTTCATGAGAGGAACCACAGCCCCCGAAAGCTCGCAGTAAGAGGAAGCAGCCCAGGCTCTCCCCCGATACTTGAGGATCAGCAGATGTAAACCGAAATCCCAGCCCGCCATGCTGCCGTCAACCAACCCCTACACGGTCCCCATGTTCAGAATCAGAATCCTGCACAGCTCTAGTTAGGAGGTACACCTGGAGCGGACTCCAAAAGTCCTTCGGTCTGCACCTGACAGGCATCAATTCAGAGTAGATATTATATTGGTCCTGACAGTATATGAGGTCACTCAGCCAATCCTGGAAGCGCGGTACCCTGCCATGACCCCAGCAACAAGCAACCCTACGCTTACCCAGCAGCAGGGCAACGTCTACAAATCTACGGTGAGAGGCAGGCACGTCCTTAGAATAGCCCAGCAACATCACCAAGGGGTCAAATGTCACCCCATCCTCCGCCATAATCTGCAGGGCTTCATGGACCTGAGTCCAATAGTCCAGCACCCCCGCACAACTCCAAGCCAAGTGCAGAAAGTCAGCGCCTTCTGCACGACACCTAACGCATCTGTCATCCTCCGCTAAATGAAACCGAAGTTTCCTCGCTGGGGTGTAATAGTACCTCTGAACAAATTTGTAGTGGATAATTTTAAGGCGACAACTGGAGGAAACATTGGCCGTGAGTCCACAGCAGTACTTCCATTGCTCGTCGGTAATAGGGGCTCCCAACTCAGCAGCCCACTGCTCGCGCACCCGATTGGCCGGGACCGAACGCTGTCTACGAATAGCCCCGTATAATTTCGACACCAGGTGTCGCCCATCTGAAACCAACAGCACGTGGAGGGGGAGGGTAACCCCCGGCTCCGAGGGGAAATCTGGTAGCAAAGCACGCATGCCCTGCCGCAAGCGGACAAAGTAGAACAGCTCCAAAGGGGAGCAGGCAGCTACTCCGAAGAAATGAGCCTGCGTACGGAAGGCACCTTCATGAAACAAGTCGCCCCACGTGAGGATACCGAGCCGCCTACACATTCGTTGAAACCCCATTTCCAGCAACAGAGACAAATCAGGATGATAAGACAGAGGCAGGGCCGGCGAATAAAGAAAGGAGACGCCCAGCAATTGAGCCACCCGTTTCCAAGCATCCACCGTGCACGTCACCGTCGTGCGAGGCATTTCCACATCTGACACCTTGCCCAATACCATCCCCTCCAGTGGGAGTGGGTGGGCAACCCAATGTTCAGTAGCAATTTGGGGCATAAACGGCGTGGGGCGCATCCAGTGATAAGCGTAATGCGCCTCAGCACTAAGATAATAAAGCTCAAAGTCAGGGACGTCAAATCCACCATCAGAATAGGGTAATGTAAGGGTAGTCCAAGCCACCCGCGGCTGCTTGCCCCCCCAAAACAATCGTATGAGCTCAGATCGACGTCTGCGAAAAAAATAAGCACCAGGATGGTACGGAAGGTTTTGAAAGAGGTACAGAAAGCGGGGCAAAACTACCATCTTGATAAGTGACGCCCTACCGGCCATGGAGAGAGGCAAGGACATCCATCTAGTGACATCATCTGCAAGTTTAGTAATAGCCACACCATAATTAAGCCGAACCGTTTCTTCTCTATCCAATGACACGACAATGCCGAGATACCGCAGCTCCGAATCACACCATTCCAGAGGGTAATCAAGGGGAAACCTAGCTACAGCAGCAGTGAGGGGGAAAAGTTGAGACTTCCGCCAATTAATATGGACACCGGAGACACCCCCAAAAACGATTAACTCTCGTAAGAGCGAATTAAGGTTGTTCTCAGGGTCTTTAACATAGAGTGTAACATCGTCAGCGTATAAAGAAATACCGACCTGCCGCTGAAGACAATTAAAGGCGCTCTGCTGGTGAAGCTGACGAATCCTGCAGGCCAGCGGATCAATGGCAATGGCAAACAAGAGGGGCGAGAGGGGACATCCCTGTCGGGTCCCCCTTGTGAGAGGGAACGAGGGGGACAGCACCCCATTGACCACCACCCTCGCCATCGGATCAGTATATAAGAGCTTAACCCATGAGATGAAGATCCGGGGGAAGCCCATCCGACAAAGAACATCAATAAGATAGCCCCACTCAACGGAGTCAAACGCCTTAGTGGCATCAAGAAAGATGGCGGCAACCGGGATATCAGGAGCAATGGTCGACACAAGCGAAAACAAGGTGCGAAGATTGTGGGATGTGGCACGGCCGGGCACAAACCCCGACTGATCAGGTAGTACTACAACGGGCATGAGCTCGGCAAGTCTCACCGCCAAGACTTTCGCGAGAATTTTGACATCGCAGTTGAGCAATGAGAGGGGCCTATAGGAGCCCACATCCAACGGATCCTTCCCCGGCTTGAGCAGTGACGTAATGGCGACCTCCCGCATGGAGCACGGCAGACGCCCCTCCTCCAGGGACTCCTCAAAAACCTCGCGGAGAACAGGGGCCATGGTGTCCACGTAACACTTATAAAATTCAGCAGGAAGGCCATCCAGACCGGCGGCCTTCCCATTATTCAAAGACATGATGGCATTCCTGACCTCCTCCACCTCTAGGGGCCTACCTAAGAACGCTCGATGATCATCCGATAACCAACAGAGTGTCAGCTCATCAAGAAATCCGCCATACCGTGTCTCACCAGTCTGCTGTGTCGCGTAAAGGTGTGCGTAATGGTCAATAAAAGTACGCTGAATCTCCGCAGTGTCCCGACAGCGAATGCCATCCGGCGACACCAATTCCAACACGTCCGACCCATGCCTTGGATGTCTAGTAAGGGCAGCGAGGACCTTACCGGGCCGCTCCCCCTCACAGTATCGCCTCGCCGTCCAGTACTTTCCCCTATGTTTAGCCTCTCTAGCAGCCTCCTCTTCATATTCGGAGAGTTTAGTACGGAACTGGGCCAGAAGATCGGGATCAGAGTCAACCTGCATCCTGCGTTCTAAGTCTCGCAAGTCAGCTTCCAAGCCCTCGAGGGTCCGAACAATCAGTTTAAGCATTCCACAACTTTTAGAAATAGTGACTCCCCGGATCGTAACCTTGAACGCCTCCCATATAACCTCGACGCTGTCAACAGAGCCCTTGTTTCTAGGGAAGAACGCCTCTACCTCCTCACCAAGCTCCTCCTTGAACACCGGGTCAAGCAAAGCAGTTGGAAAAAGGCGCCAAGGAGGGCGCGGCCTATGCAGCCCGGGGACGGATAGAGCAACCTTCACCGGACAGTGATCAGAATACGTACGGGCCAGATGTGTAGCCTCCCTCAGGCCAGCCACCACCCCTCTAGAGAGAAACACATAGTCCAGTCTCGCCCAAGAACGAGCATGTGCAGTGTAATGAGTACCCTCCTTAGTGGCAGGGTGGGTGTACCTCCAGCTGTCGATCAACCCAGCCTCCTCCACAATCCCACGCAATACTTCTCTAGCTTGCACATTATACTGAGGACTCCCTTCCGATCTATCCGACTGGGCATGAAATGCAAAATTGAAATCCCCCCCCCACACAATGTAAGTGGCATCCACAGCAAGTACATGACCCCACAATGTAACGAAAAAGGCTGGCGTATCGACATTAGGAGCATAGCAATTAACAAACAGTACAGTGTTCTGCCCAAGCCGCCCCCACAGTAGCACATAGCGCCCCTCAGGGTCCCCCATAGAGCCCAGTTCTTGAAAAGCGAGCGATCTTTTAACAAGGATGACAACTCCGCGAGCATAAGAAGAATAGGAAGCAAACCTCCTGGCCGCAGCCCACCTCCCACCAAAGCTGGGGGAAGGAGCGGGACGCAGATGCGTCTCCTGAAGGAGGGCAACATGAATAGCATGCCTGTCCAAATACTGGATCACACTACGACATTTCCTGGCATCATTAAGTCCCCGTACATTCCAGGACAAAATCGATATCTGATCTATAACAGCAGTCGACATTAGCCAGTTTCCGGGCCCCACAGGACCCAATAAGCAAATATGGAGCATCCAACTCCCAGCAACAGCCAACGACAGGTCCACACCCTAGGGAGCAGTCGTCCCCACGCATACACTCCACACACATCCCAGCCATCTCCAAACCAACCAACCAGAACCACAACAACCCCCTCCCAGCTGAACCATCCATGCAACAAGCACTCAGACCCCGCTACGCACAGCACGCAGCCAAACCAGCTCACACGGCTCACAACTCGCGCACGCGCTCCTCGTGCAAAGTGCTCTCCGCCACGCGGCCGCACAAGATGGCGGCCGTTCCAACCGGGCCCATGGCGGACGGGGGCAAGGGCCCCAGAATCAATACCGCCGAGAAGATAAATGGACCAGCCGAGGCAGCAGGCACGGAGCCGCGCCTGTGCACACCGACAATAGCAGCAAGCCATACACTGACCCATGAGGCCTGGACAAGCAAGTGTGGTCAGCTTCATCCCCACCCCACCCACCCACCTGATGACACCCCAACTATCAGGCCATGCGCACCCCCACCCCCCCCCCCGTTCCCCAACACACATCCAGTCAACCAACAAAGGACTAGATTCCAAACCAAAGGTACAAGTGGGGCACACCCTCCGGGAAACCTTCTAGAGGTGCACGATACCACTCCCTCACACCACGCCAGTGTCCGAGCCAACGAGTATCAAACCGCCCCAGGCGCAGCGCGGGGGGGTGGGTGCCCAGAGCGCGACACCAGATAGCACCATCCTGCAGTTCCACACCGACCCCAAGAAACAATTCATACACTCTCATCTCAAGCAAGGCATGTCCCCCGCACCAACAGAAGTAAAAGCGTATAGCAGTTAGGCCACCAATGCGGACGTCAGTAGATGTCAGTGTAAAAGGCAAACGATCAGAATGTTCCAACACCAGAAAAAGAGAAAAAAAGACCAAAGTCACCACATTCAGGCGACCTCCTCCTCAGCCGCCGAATGTTCATCCTCAGGGTCTCGATCGCCTCTCCGATCTGCAGCCGCTCGTTCGCGCTGGAGGCGCTTTGCAAAATCCTCAGCATGCTGTGGGTTGGTGAAAAAATGTTGCTTAGCCTGGTGTGTCACTCTAAGTTTGGCAGGATAAAGCAAAGCGTAGTCTACTTGTAGATCCCGAAGTTTCTTTTTCACCCCCAGGAACTTACGACGCTGGTCCTGCACCAGCGGCGTGAAGTCGGGGTACATGGTGAAAGACACCCCTTCGAAGGAGAGGGCCCGATTAGTGCGGGCAGCCTGGAGGGCAGCGTCCCGGTCTCGATAGTTTAAGAGGCGCGCGATGATGGGGCGCGGTGCGGCCCCAGAGGCCGGCCGAGGTCCCAGTGACCGATGCGCTCTCTCAACGATGAACTGGGAGGAGAATGCTTCTGCCCCAATGGCGCCCACCAGTAGTCTCTCCACATAGGTTTCCATTTTGCCCACATTTGTGGACTCCGGCACACCTACAATGCGAACGTTGTTGCGCCTACTCCTCGCCTCCAACTCCTCATTCTTAGCGGCAATTACACGCAAGATATTATCCATTCTCGCCAGTTGGGTGGTATGGGTGGCTGCCGTGTCGTCGTGGTCCGAAATGCGCTGTTCCGCCGTTGTCAGGCGCTCCTCATGCACGTCCAGCTTCTGGACGACCGCATCCATGCGCGACGATATCTTGTCCACCTTGTCCACTATCGTGGCAAACCCCTGCCTCATCTCCTGCATCATCTGGGTAAAGCCCGGTGGTGGTGGCTGCGGCCCACTATCAGCGACAGGCGGGGGGGGAGACCGCGAAGTCCCAGCATCCTGGAGCAACCGCGTTCCCCTCCTAGCCCCTCCAGAGTCAAAGGACAACTTGGATTGTTTAGTGTCCGGCTTCCCCATAATGGTGTGCTAGTAGTGCAGCGGGGGGCCAGAGCAAAGAGGAGTTAGGATGTAGGCCGGACAACGGGCACGGACAAAAAACCGAATCGTGGGGGCACGAGCAGGCCAGCGTGCCCCGCCACTCCCAACGGCGAAGAAATGGCCGTCTCCGCTCCCAGACCAGAGGTGCGATCCCCCAGACGACCAGAGGGAGATCCGCTGTGTCTCCGTGAGCTATGGTATCTGGGCCGGCAGATGTAGAAGCCAAGAAATTAGTCCAATGGCAAAGAAGAATCAAACAGCCTGCCCGGCCAGCGAGCGGGCCCGGTGGAGAGGGGCAGAGCAGGGCCTACACCCCACGTGCAGAGCCACGGGCTGGCATGAATGATGACGCCGGGCCAGGGGACACCAGACCTCCAGAGTGCAAGTCGGGGAAACTCGGAATCCTCGTAACTTCGGCCAGCAACCTCCGAATGGCCCAGGAGTTGGACCGTGGGTGGTCAGTCGATATCCCAGTAGATCTATAGGGTCAGATCAAGGCGCATCGATGGTAATCAGGATCCCTAAGCGGATAATAGCTCCGGGCAGCAGGAGCCTCACGACAGTGCGGCCATTCTGCAGTGCGCCCTCTAGCGCCCCTCCTTGATTAAAGAATTCTTCCCCAGATTCGGTTTGCCGCGCATTGTCTGGAGTGACAATGGAAGTGAATTTGTGGGCCAGATTATGCAGAAAGTATGTTCTGGTCTTGGTATTAGACAGAAATTTCATGCGGCAAACCATCCACAGTCAGCGGGTTTGGTTGAGTGTTACAATGGTACACTCAAGCTTAAGCTGGCCAAGATTCAAGCCAGTATGGGTCTTGCTTGGCCTGATGCCTTGCCCCTAGCTCTGTTGTCAACCAGAAATACTGTGCACTCTTGTATGGGACTTAGCCCATAAGAAGTGGTATTTGGACGCCCAGCTAATGTTTGGGGCATCCCCGCCCCAAAAGATATTCAGACAGACCATATCCTTTGTTAATTGACTATTTGCATGATTTGACTACTAAATTAAGTGTTATTCGCCAACAGGTACAAAGTGTTTTGCCGGAGGCCTCCACAGACCTAGGTCACACCATCTTGCCCGGTGACTGGGTCTGTATAAAGAATTTTCAACTGACTTTTTGCTCGTTACCCGCACGGGCGTGAAAGTGGTTGGCAAGCTTAACTGGGTGCATGGCGTGCACTGTAAAATGGTGCCACTGCCATTACCCTTCGACCAGTGGATTCACAGTGGTGTAAGAGAATCGGACACTGCAGCGGTTCCTTGCTTTGTTCCTTTCAGCGATGCTCAATTTTATGGGACTCAGTCTGTAAAAGCAGATGATGATATTCTTCAAGCCATTGTGCCTGTGCATCGTCGAATAGACACTACCAATCCAGAAATTTTATTCAAGGATCAGACCGTGCCAAGCAAAACTCGTTACAACTTAAGACCGAGAGCTAATAAAGAGAACTGAACATTTTGAACACTTTTTATTACTTAGAGACATTCCTTTTTTAGTCCTTTTTGCTTCCTTTTTTGGTATGATATTAGTATTAGAGGGGCCATCTGTCTCCATCGCAGGATCACGGTAGGAGACTCAGACTGTAACCTGATTTTTGTTCTTTTAGTAAGTGGCCAGTGCCTAAGGATGTACAGAAGTGAGTAGCTGAGTGATTAAGGAAGATTGCCTTGAGCGACATTTTTTTTAGATAAAGATGGATGGTACAACAATCGTAGGTAGGGAAAATAGGAAACAGGAAATGAGATCAAAGTATTGTAAATTATTGCGTAGTTGATTTGGCGTAACTTTGTGTATTCTTATGTTTTTGTATATTTTATTAGCCTGCACGGGTTGGATCATACATGTTTTGCAACCAAGAAATGTTGCTAATTCTACAACTTCTTTGCCTTCTCGTCTTTCTGTCTTTTCACACAAAATGCATACTCTACCCCCTCATGAACAGATAAGGCGAGCCAAATATATGAATAATACATTTATTCAGTTATTGCACCAACATCAGTTGGCTATCAATATGACTGACTGTTGGGTGTGCGGACTTATGCCACACAATACACAAAAGGGAATGCCATATCTGGTTCTTCCTTTCTCATACGAAGGTTCAGCTTGGGCCTATCTGACAATGTTTTCAGCCGCATACCACAACAGACTTAGAAGTCCTGTAAGAACGTCTGGGAATGGATTAGATTTCAGTCAAAGCTCCTTGATTAAAGGTATAGTGGTAATGGCTAAGATTATAGAGAAGAATAAGATCCCATTAGATGAGAAGACAGCTTATGACGGATGGAATGTTACCCACTATGTTTCTATCCTTAGTGACAAAACTAAAAAGGGTGAGTCTTCTCCAGTATGGACTGTACCCCTTCAAGGTAATTTTTGTCTCCAAGTCAACAGCAAGAAAGCTGACATCAAGCAGATTTTCCTCCGTTGGTTCCGTCTCAACGAACATATTTTGTTTGTAATGACCGAGCTTATACTTGGCTCCCTTCCAACTTTTCTGGAACTTGTTACATAGCTTTTCTGCTTCCCCCTACATATACGGCTCCGTCAGACCACCACAGAGTTAGACATAGCAGAGGTGTATTTGATGCCAAAGACACGACCGAACAAGAGGGAGGAGATTTCCTTAAAGGATTCCTTCCATTTTGGGGCCCGATGGCCAACAGCAGACACATCAGGCAACTGGTTCGAGTGGTTGAGACCACTATTAATGTTACTGCAGGTGCGATGGGTAACATTACAGCAGAGCTTCAGGCTGACTGTCTTATGACGTTGCAAAATCGAATTGCGTTAGATGTGATTTTAGCAGACCGAGGAGGTGTCTGTAGATTGATAGGATCTAGTTGCTGCATTTATATTCCAGATGACGCCCCGGCAGTATACCAAGCCATTTCCAAATTGCACATGGTCTCCGAGTCGATTCATCAGGACGAAGGAGATTGGTCTTTTATGGGATGGTTTTGGGGAATATTGTCAGCTTGGGGATGGAAGGTTAACGTTCCTTGGAGCAATTTTGGCCATCATATTCTCTTGTTGCCTATGCGTCCAATGTGGTCCTGCAGTATGTGGCCTGTTGGCTACTTTATATGTTCCACAATCTGCTACTCAGAAGACAGAGAATATTAGAATGATGGTGCAGCAACAGCTTGAGGATTTTGTGAACATCAGTGTTGATTCCGACTCAGATTAGCATGAGTTGGTTTGTTTTTGTCTGAGGTTCTGTAAATTACGAATTTGTTCGTGCTCAGCCTCGTGCTCAGCCTCCATTTTGTGATCGCCGCCATTTTATGTTGCCCTCACTCAGGCAGCTCGGCGAAAGCGATGTTTTTGACGTTTCTGCCTTTGCGTGTCAGGTGGCTTCTTTGCTTATGTTTACTAATGAGTGTCAGGGTCTGGCCGAGTACACTAATTCATGTCTGAGCGGATTAATCCCCGTCCGGACTACATGTTGGTTCACACCATTGTTTCCTCTAGGTTATCTTATCTACTGTCCTTCGCTACATGTCTCCTGCATTCTCCTGTTTCACGACTGTCCTTCTATGACACACATCTGTGTTTTTCTCTGCTTGTAAACCAAATAATGTGGATTTTGAGTTGCCTTAGTCTTAAAACATTGTCTCTAACGTTTGCCTATAGCTCCTGCTCGTGTGTAATTGCCTTTTTTCATTGTGTTGTACTGTATATAAACCTGTGCGCCACGGAGTTCAGTGGCAGTCTCTTTTGAACCTCGTTGCATTGACGACTTCTAAGACCACTGTACTAGCTGCAGCTAATAAATACCATCTTCTACGCCAGACGAAGAGTCTGTGTCTCTGTTTTGACAAGGCAGGTGAATCCTGGGGATTTCAGGCGTACCCTGCGCCGCCGGGCCTTAAGGCTGCGGTTCTCCAAACGCTCTAATTGCCTGAGAGGTGTCTGTGGATTTAATATTTACCTCCAGCGCTTTTTTGTCCGGAGGTGGGATTTGGAGCATGAGTATTTGGTGTAGGAATCTAGTAGTCATTTAGTGATCGTGGTGCTCTGGGGCCCGGTAACTATCAGATTAATAATCGTGAAAGATGCGCAGTATGTCTAACTGTGAGTGTCGGAGGATACCAGCCATGTCCACTATTTCGGTAATTGGTTTTACATCTGAGTCTTGCCTGACAAGCCAGGCTAGGAGTGTCCCCACCCTATTGCCTTTCAAGTGAACCTTAGAGGCATACACCTTAAAGTTATATTTACGAAGGTCTCTCAGTGTCTCTGCGTGGGTTGATTTGGTGATGGCAATTTGAACTGGGGTGGCCTCGTCCACATCCATTTTTTTCGTTAGGGCCGCTAATGTTTCATCCACCTGCCGCAATGTCTATTTATTGTATGCAATGCCCCTCGCTACTTCTTTAAATGTATCTCATTCGATCAGCCGGGAGGTCGCCGTGCCCACGTTTATTGTGAAGTGCTCTTGTATGTGTGCCCCATTATCCTGACTTAACACCTGGTCTGTCAGGCAGTCTTGTGGCAGTTCCCAGGTGGGTATGTGGGGGTGCGGCGGTTTCCATCTGAGAGTTACTATGTGTGCATCGTGATATGAAAACACCCATCACAAATATCCAGTGTGCTGTACTTTTGGGAGTAGTGTGGGGGAGCAGAGGAATCAATCTAGGCGTACTCGCAGGTTATGTGGAATGGAGTGGAAGGAATTTAGCTTGGCATTCGGGTTCTGCGCTCACCATGAGTCTTTTCATGCCCAATGTTTCACCCATATGTTAAAAAGTTCCACCTGCCTATGCGCTGAGGAATGTGCTTGTCTATGTTAGTGTCCAGGACGCAGTTGTAGTCACCTCCTAACACCCACGGGATGAGTGTGTGATGGGTCAGCATCCCTGTAAGGTGACTCCAGAAAGGGGCTTCTTCTGCATTGGGGGCATATTTACTCCAGATCAGTATGGGCTGTCTAACTAATAGTCCCTTTAACACTGCATATTGACCCTCCTTATCTACTATACGAGTCTGCTCCTTAAAGGGAATTCCAGGGAAGATCCAGATTAGGGCCCCCTAGTGAAAGCTGAGTATGTTGTGGCACAAAATATACCCCGCCATTTCTTGCGCAAGTGTTCCACTTCAGCCATTGTCAAGTGTGTCTCCTGTCGGAGGGATATGTGTGCTTGCTGTCTCTTTATATAGGCATAGACTGTATAACATTTGTTTGCTGTGCGCATGCCCCAGACATTTAATGTGATATGTTTTATGTCAGTATTAGGGCTATTGGGGTTCATGTTGTTAGTTGCTTGAACCTGAGTCGCCTATATGTGATGTACTGCAAGGCTTTAGGTTCCCCCCCTTCAGAATGGTCTCCTTTTGCCTATCTTGCGCCATTTCATCTGTTTGCTCCTGTGTGGGTATAAGGTAAGTTTTCAGGAAGGGGTTATTTAAACTGAACATCGGGAAACATTCCCAACTGGAAGGACCTATCGCTCGAGGCAACAGGTCCAATCTGTACATCTCTTTAGTTTGTTGTGTAAGGGGGGTGACTGTGCACTTTCGTTGGCTGCCAACGCCGTGGCTGCCTGCTTCTGGACGATGAATTGAAGATGCCTGGTGATGTCTTTTTATCCCTTTCTACTCACGGTTTACTAGTCTCGGATACTGCTTTGAAATGTTCTGGATACCGCTGCGGTGTATCTCAGTGCGTCATGAAGGTGTTGACTGGTCGGTTAGTGTGATCTTGAAGGAGAAAGCTCTCCCTCTCTTCCTCTGTCAGTCGCCAAGACTGTCATCATATCATTTTGTCTGCTCTCTGTGGAGTCACTATCGCTGCTGTGACCGAACCATCTCGGGAGGTTTGTGCGTCACTGACTTCCTCCTCTGAGGTGAATAATTTTGGACCTCTGTCTCCATCTGAACTTGCCCCCGTCAATGGTGTCACTGCTGCTGCTTGAAGGGCTCTCCTGCGCTCCGCTATAATTTGTTCGAGATCGAGGGAGTTTTTGGTGAGGGAGTCCGATCGTTGGCTCAGTTGTGTTAGAGTGATCCGCATGTGTTGCTGTTGTCGCCTGCCAGAGGGCTGCTGAATTTGGATGTTTCTGCGTCCAGCTAATTCCCCCAGTTGCTTCTCCACCCACTTGCCTTCTTCTGTATGGTCCGTAAAGAAATGTGTGGTCCTGTCTTGGATGATATTAAGGCGGGCTTGAAATAAGAGTGCGTACTGTATGTTCTTTTGGCATAGAGTGCGTTGCACAGTTAAAAATGTAGCTGGTTGCCGTTGGACTGCTTGGGAGTTATCCGGGAACAGCGTGACCTGTTTTTCCTCCACTCGGACTGGTCCCGCTTGTCTAGCTGCATGGAGCAGTAATGGAGCAGTTTTAGCAGGAATTGCCGAGGTGATGAACCCGGAGGTGGTTTATGGGCTGGGACCCTATGCGCCCTCTCCACTGAGAAGTACGGAGTCCAGCTGCGGTTTTCTGCAATGGGCTGGCAGCGCCCTCCCTTTCCTGACCGCCGGCCGCCTAGCTCAGTATGCAGCTGGATTTAAAATGACAAGTAACAGCAATGTTACTTGTCATTTTAAATCAAAAGCGGAACGGTCCCGTGCACGCGCGCTGTGCGCCACGCAAGACTACCAGTAGTGCCCAGCCTCAACCTGCAGACACTTGATGACAGCGGCACAGCGCGAGTCACGGTGTGCCAGTGCCACCACTGCCAAGTCCGGACACTGCTGCCTGCCTGCCTGTGCTGTGCCTGCGGCGCTCACGCTGAGAGTCAAACTGATACTCCAGCGTCATGGCATCACACAGGCCAGGCAGGGCAGGCACAGTGTTAGGCAGTTTAGGGGCAAGTTTGTGACACTTGCACTTCGCGCATGTGTCACACAATGAAACTTTACATCTACCGGGCAGACTAGGTGTCAGGAAATTCAGTTGAAAGTCCTGTTAGGGCCCGCCCACTGATGATGCCAGGCAGCGTCAAAATTCCAGAGCAGCCTTGGGCGGGTACTATATAAGCCCGAGGCTGAATTTTAGAACCATACTGCCCTGCCTCACCCCTCCCTTTCACCAGTCGTCACTGGATGGGGTGGGGTCAAGCATATCTGACCCCACCCATCTCTATGACGAGTTGGGAAAGGTAGGGTTTTTTCTTTTTTAGTTATTACAATAATGATTTCCGGCATTATTGTAATAACTTTACAGACTCTAAATTTAAAAAAAATGCACACACACACATTTTCCTATTTCACAGAGTCATGAGACTTAACTCATGACTCTGTGAGGTGGAGTCACATTCTACATGCTGCAGAGAGTAGAGCTTTCACTTTCAGCTCCTCTGAACCAGCAGCAGCTCTGAATTGAAGGTGGCAGGAGCAGGTCCAGAGACGTGAGGAGAAGCACAAAGCACAAAGAACACAGCAACCAGCATAGAGACCATCAACTAGCTAAGACAGAAGCAGCTGCCTGATAAGGTAAGTATGAAATAATAAATTGTAATTTATTTTTTGTGTGTAATGTGAATATTTGCATTGTTTAAATATGCTGCTTCATAATTATTTGAGCATATTGCCCAGTTGGTTTACCAGGTCTAGTATAATGCCTCATGAGTGCATTAAAAAAATTGCAAGGGTTAATATGATATTAACCCTTGCAAGTTTTTTTAAATGCACTCTAATATGTCTGATGCAAAGCAAATAATGTAAAATGCAGATGACAATATTTTTACTTTATGTAGCTAGATAAGTGAGTCACTGCTTTTAACACTGAGATAGTTGTTATTGACAGTTCATAAATTGTAATCCTTCTAATATAGCACAGTGAGCTATAAACAACATGCAACTCTTACACCTTGTATCCCTCACTCACTTATGTAACCCAACGTGTAGATTCATTTACACACTCATTTTTATAACGCGCAACTCCTTACCCATAAGGGTTTCAAGCAGTGTGGTGGTGCAGGGAGCGGGTGAGGGGTTCTGCGGTTCAGTCGAAGAGCCAGGTCTTGAGGTTCTTCCTGAATTGCGGATGTAATGGTGATTGCCTGAGGTGGAGAGGCAGGGAGTTCCAGGCCTTAGGAGAAGGATCTTTCTCCAGCAGTGGTCGTGCTGATATGTGGGATGGTGGCTTGGGCCAGTTTGACGGAGTGGAGTCTAGTGTACGTGTAGAAGGAGAAGTGGTGGTTGAGGTATCAATCAATCATGTGTTTGTTAATCGTGCCTACTCACCCGCAAGGGTCTCAAGGTGCTGGGGAGGAGGGGAGGTGCAGGTTCCAGTCCATCAAGGAGGGGTCTGTGGAAAAGCCAAGTTTTGAGGTTTCGCATGAAGATGGGAGTGATGTTGTCTGTCTGTGGTGGAGCGTTAACGCATTACAGGCTCTGGCCGCAATGAAGGAGAAGGAGCGGCTTCCGGATCTGGTCTTTCTTGCATGGGGGACAACGGCATAGGAGAGCTGGGCTGATCGTAGGTTTTTTTTCGGTGAGTGGAATTTGAGTCAGCTGTTCAGGTATGCTGGTCCTGTGTTGGTGTCGGGCTTTGTGTGCGTGGGTGAGAATCTTGAAGGTGATTCTAGCCTCGATGGGGGTACAGTGGAGTGTGCGCAGGTGCTGGGAAATATGGCAGTGACTTGGCAGGTTGAGGACCAAGCTTGCGGCGGTGTTCTGAATGTTTTATAGCTCAGGTTTTTGTTTATTTTAGCGTAGAGTGCGTTGTCCTAGTAGAGTCTGCTGGTGACAAGGGCGTGAGTGACGGTCTTTCGGTGCTCGAGGGGGATCCATTTGAAGGTCTTACGTAGGAGGCGGAGGGTGTGAAAGCAGGAGGATGCTACGGAGTTGATCTGGCGGTCCATTTTGAGCTCATAGTCCAGGATGATAGCAAGGTTGTGTGTATAGTCAATGGGGGTGGGTGGGCTTCAGAGGGTGGGGGCCACCAGGTGTCGTTTCAGGCGTCGAGGTGTGGGCCCATGATGAGTACTTCTGTTTTTTCAGTGTTGAGTTGTAGGCAGCTGCTTTTCATCCATTTTGCAACAGCTTTCATGCCTTCTTGAAAGTTGTGTTTGGCTGCATTGGGTTCGCTGGATAGGGAGAGAATGAGTTGGGTGTTATCTGCGTATGAAACAATGTTGAGTCCATGGGTTCTGACGATGGGGGGAGTGGAGCCATGTAAATGTTGAAGAGCCTAGGGCTAAGGGAGGACCCCTGGGGGACTCCGCAGGTGGTTGGTGTAGGGTCCAAGAGGAAAGGTGGGAGTCTGGCCCACTTTGTTCTGAGGGAGAGGAAAGAGTAGAACCAGTTGAGGGCCTTGTCCCAGATCTCTGCATTATGGTGGGGATGCACTGCAAGATCTTATGAAGAAGATGGAGCGTGTGGAAATAGGAGGAGGAAACGGCGCTGATTTGGTGGTTTATTGAGAGCGAGGAGTTCAGGAAGATGTCAAGGTTTTGCGAGTGGTCAGTGGGTAGGCGGTTCCAAGTGCTGCGGTCCCCTCTTCCTGGGCCACCAGGAGTCCTCCCAAGCAGAGGGGGTGGCAGCACTGAGGGATGGATCCCAGGATGAGGACATAGGGGCTCATTATGATGGCTGAAGGACCGCCATTGCCGGGCCGGCGGTGGTGGTCGTTCCACCATCATACTAAAAATTCACACCGTCAAATTAGGATTGCGGTGGAAATCACAATGGTTCCGCGGCGGACGGAACGTCTGTATGCCATGGTTCCCCAAGGCAGTCATTTTCCGCCTGCCTTGCGGAACCCTGAACCAGGGCAACATTGCAGCAGTGCCGTGCAGACACTGCCATAGTGATAAGCGTATGCCCTTCTGCCTTATCTTTTTGTGCCAGATATCCTGCCGCAAAAAGATAGGCAGAGACTGGCTTTGGGGGCACATTGTGGCCCCCTTCTGTGTGTGTGGGGGGGTGCACTGGGGGGTACCATGAGTTCCATGCGCCAAGTGACAGGCACCTCGTGGTGCCTGCCACGTGGTGCAGAGAAATGCTGTGTATGCTCTTTTGACATTGCGAACGGTGCTGCAGCAGCACAGTCCTAAATGTTAAAAGGCCAGGATGCGCCTTATGGTATTGCGGGCGCATCCTAATTGCACTGGTGGGACTGCAGCACATCTGGTGGGCGGTCCAAAACTGTTATGATGGCGGGCGGACTGATGTACACCCGCCATCATAATGAGCCCCTTAGGTCTTGTTTGAGCTAATCTTTAGGGAGCTGTTCTTCATCCAGGTAGAGACTGCTTTATCTCCTTGTGGATGTTGCTCTTGCTGGCTGTGGGTTCTTCTGTGAGGAAGAGAATCATCTAGGTGTTGTCGACATAGGAGACAATGTTGAGTCTGTGGTTTCTGACGATGGCTGCAAGTGGAGCCCTGTAGATGAGGAAGAGGGTGAGGCTCACTGAGGATCCCTGAGGCCCTTTGCAGCTGATCTCTGTGGGGTTTGAGTTGAATGGTGGAAGTCTGACTCTCTGTGTTCGGCCAGTGAGGAAGGAGTTGATCCATCCAGGGCTTTGTCGCGGATGCTGGCGTCGTGGAGTCTTGTGCTGTGGGTTTGGAGTGAAACGGTGTTGAAGGAGGCTGAGAGGTCCAGGAGGATGAGGGCAGCTGCTTCACCTCTCGTCGAGGCATTTGCATCTGGGTGGGAAGTTCCTGATAGCTCCCTTGAACAAAAGGGTGCCGTTGGCCCTTAAAATTAGCCTGATAGAATCTGATAAGCCCCCCCACCCCCTTTGCATGATGCTACTTGGAATGAAAGCAGACAACCTGCAGGTGCTGCTGAATGAGTAAACAACAAACTTAGGGGTCTAAATTAGAAATCCAATAGTGATTCTATAGTATTGTGCCTATGCCAGCTCGTGTGCGTAGGAACAGAAAATAAGTAAACACTAACAAACCATATCACCAGAATGCGAAACACCAGCAACTGTAAGTCACCCTTAGTTGAGGATTCCCATCAAAGTCTTGTATGGATCAATATTCTCATCTGGTAATCCTTATCGGGTATAGTGTCTCTGGATCATTGAGACCACCAGCATACCCTGATAGCCGGTTCGGGGTAGTGACCCACAATCACTCGGTTGTACCACATGGTGTTGATATGATGGGAATGTTCAGTGCAAAAATAATATATGTGGTGGTTAAAAAAGGATAGGGAACTTAACAAAACCTATTTTAATAAACGTCAGCCCCTTCCCATTTAAAAACAAGAACAGTGTAACATAATCATCGCAGTACACACAAATAGCTGCGAAGAGACCAACATGTTTCAGCCACAATGGGAGATTCCCCAGGCTTTCGTCAGGGTCACTGTTCTATATTAATGCTACTGCTTGTGAGTGAGTAAAAGTGTGAAAAAACTATATGAAAAAACACACAAGTGAAACACAACAGTAAAGGATATAATGTTCCCTCTGACTCAGTCACTGTTCGAGACAACGACGGACAGAGCGGGGTCTCACATATCCTGAGCCAGGTCCAGAAAGAGGTGAGGTCCACTCCCCTGACACACTGGACACTACTAAGACACCAGGTGCCGAAGAGAGGAGTTTATACAGACGTTTATTAAAATAGGTTTTGATATGGTTTGTTAGTGTTTACTTATTTTCTGTTCCTACGCACACGAGCTGGCATAGGCACAATACTATAGAATCACTATTGGATTTCTAATTTAGACCCCTAAGTTTGTTGTTTACAGTTTTAGTTCCAGTGGGGGATAATACTTAGGCTTGGTCTTTAAACATCCCTCTAGCCCTTTAACAGCGTATGTTTTTTTGTGCTGCTGAATGAGTCCCTTTTACAAATGGGGATTTTGGTGGCTAGGGTTTACACCTAAGCCAGCAATAATCCACCATTATAGTCAGGTTAATTCAGATTCACATGTAAGATTACCTCTGCTCATCGTCTGGTAGCTTGGCGCAGAGCAGGCAGGCTTAACAAAGAGGCAATGTGTAAAGTATTAGTACAACACATAGTAAAGTAACACAGTGAAAGACACCACAAAACAACTTCACACCAGTTGTAGAAAAAGAGGCCATCTGTATCTAATTAAAGCGAAGCCTAAAGGACAACAGTCTAATCAGTATTTCAAGAGTTTTGCCAGTAGTAAAGTCAATTGCTCATTCATTCTCCTGGGGCATCACAATGCTCAAGAAAGATGCAGGTGCTCCCCTTCAGGGAGACATAGTAATCCTCAAATGAGTCCACTGGTCACCTCTGCCTCTGAAAAGTCTTCAATGCAGTGGGGGTTGAAGTCAGGCTGTGGGCCCTTGAGATAGTGCCTGGGGCTTAGAGTCGCTGCTCTGGCTATCGGTGGTCTCACACACAGGGTCCACGGTGCAGGAAGTAGAGTTGGGTTCCGGCATGGCCAAAGGAGCACAGTCAGGTCTATGGTCCCATACAGCTGTGTTGGCGGGCCTCACACATGGAGCCAATGTTGGTAAGAGGCAGGGAGTTAGGCAGGGCTGGGGTTCAGCCACAGTAGAGTCACATGAGGTGTTCCCAAAACTCTGCTCAATACACCAACAGGAAATAGGCTAACTGCAATGTTAAACTGTTAATTGGAAAAATATTCATTTATTTTGCTGTGCTGGATACAGCCGACTACTGGCTATCCCAGAGATCTGCCTAGAACTCTTTTAAAGAGTATGGCTCCATGCAAGTTGTATGCTTTTTACGGAAATTTTCAACATTTTTGTATTATTTGCCATCTAAAGTCAAGTCCAAATGTTTAAGTACTTTTTTTAGGTTTACGAGTCTCCTAACATATAGTGATTTTTTCCTTATAATAGTAATTCAAGGACCCCATAATTTGAAATATACCCTTAAAATTCTAGGCAGATCACTGGATTGACATGCTCAAGCTTTTCAATCACCACTGGTGTTATACATGCAATGGCACCTAGCCTCAAGGATTACATCATATTTTAATTATTAACAGGATCCCAGGAGGAATTATGAACTAGTTACAAGGCTATACCGCTGGGGGGACAGCTGTACGTGCTGTTGCAGTTGCATTCCTGTCAGAATGAGGATGGATGACTAATTGCTGTTACTATTGTGTGCATGACAATTCATATTAGTGTATTCAGTATTTTGCGTAATATAGTTTTTGTGTCATCAACCTAGGGAATATTTAAAAACAGGTTAGGTTTTCTATTTCCAGTCTAATCTATTGCTAGACACAATGAACACAGTTGACAGTTTACTCGTAAACCCCTCATTGGGCATGACACATGCAGATAAACTGCAAGTGAAAACATTAGGAGCTGATAACCTGAAATTAAAATTGAGCAATCTGCAAAAGATAGGGGACATGGTTATACACGTCCGTTTACCAGAACATGGTATGATAGGATAGAGTGGTTTACTGGTAGCGCTTCTAAAAATGCTTTATTCTGTTTCCCTTGCTTACTTTTTTGGTGGTGAAGTTACCTGGACAAAAACAGGAGTTACAGACCTAAAGCATCTGGCTGAAAAAATAAAAAAACATGATTCCTGTAAATCCCATTTGACAAATATGTTGAAATTATCTCTTTTAGGAAAATCGGGCATTGTACAGCAATTGAACGAAGCATACCATGTGGGAGGAAGAAATAATATTGCAGAAGTGGATAAAAATCAATACATTTTATCAAATTTGATTGACTGCATTCGTTTTTGTGGTGCCTTTGAATTGGCATTACGAGGCCATGATGAAACTTAAGAGTCTCTAAATCCTGGCGTGTTCAGGGGCCTTGTTGATTTTGTCTCCAGCATTGAGGGTGCTATGGAAACACATTTAAAAACAGCCACAGTGTTTAAAGGCACTTATAAAATTATTCAGAAGGAATTTCCGGACTGTATGCTGGAAGTAATGAGAGAATATATTACACAGCATTTGAGAAGCACTGATTATGTAGCTATCCAAGCTGACGATACAACTAATGTCTGTACTAAGACACAGTCAGTTCTAGTCTTCCGCTACATTAATGGAAATTGCAAGGTAGCTGAAAGATTGTTTTGTTTTACACATCTAAAAGACTCATCTGCAGAAACAATTGCCTCAGCCATTCTTAATGAATTAAACATTGTTTTACCTGAGCAATGTGCTAAAGGAAAACAAATTGTTCAAAGCTACGATGGTGCCAGCATCATGTGTGGTGCAACAGGTAGGGTGCAAAAGAAAATCAGGGATGTTTACCCAAATGCACATTATATTCATTGCTATGCCCACCAACTTAACCTAATTATGGAACAGGCTTCCTCCAAAATATCTAGAGTTAAAATGTTCTTTTCAGAGATTGGTGGTATAACAGCATTTTTTGCACGTTCCCCGAAATGGACTTAAATTCTTGAACAAGTAGTTTCAAGAAGACTTCCAAGAGGGTCTGCAACTCGCTGGAACTTCAATATTCGAGTAATATTGATCTTTTATTAATACAGAGATAATCTTCTTGAATGCATGTCAACCATTGCAAACAGTGGTGATTTTGAGTCAAATACTATATGTGAAGCTAAGGGATTTAGTAGAACATTAGATGATAGAGAGTTTATATTCTTTCTGTTTCTTTTTTACCGTATAATGCCTCAGTTAGACATTTTATATAATCCATTGCAAAAGCGAGACATTGACTCTGTGTCTGTCCAGAAAGGTACTACAGACTTTGTGACAAGCATCACCAAACTACGGGAATCCATTGACAGTTTGGATTCTACACGCCACAAAAATTTACATTTGTAAACCGGAGACTGCAAATAAATACTTTGACCCAAGAAGCAAAAGAAGTCTGTGACATTATTGCGGTCCATGCCAGAGAGCGCTTTGCATTCACAAAGCATCTTGTAAGTGCAACACTATTGCGAAGTGACCTTTTTGAAAGACATGGCATAACTTTCCCAGCTGAAAATTATAGAAGCCTATCCTATGTTAGACAATGCCGGATTGCATACAAAACTTTTGGTCCTGTATGGAAGATGTGACTTCTGTCAAACTACTGGTGGTGCCATGGCTTTATTTTGCTTTTGTGTGAAAACAACTTAGAGAAATCTTTTTCTGAGACCATAAAGATTTTAAGAGTTGTCATTAATACACCCATGACAACAGCAGAGTCTGAGCGATGTTTTTCCACACTAAAGAGGGTAAAAACGTTTTTGCGAAACACTATGACTCAAGCTAGACTTAACATATTGGCTATGCTGTCAATGGAAAAAGAGCTAATAAAGGAAATACCAGAATTTAACAAAAGAACAATCGAAAAGTTTGTTCATATTAAAGATCGACAAGCAAACTTTCTATATAAATAAAAAAAATGAATCTTATGTGTGATCATAGTTTCAGGTGTTTATAGCTCGGTTTGTTTTGTTTGATAACATTAGGAAGCACTGTTGGAAATGTACTCATTCCATTTAATAGTCATACACTCCTGGACAGTTGATATGTATTTATATATATGTGTGTTTATGTATCTGTGAATTTATAAATATTTGTTTTCATATTTTATTATTATTTAAAATATTTTTGTTGTTAGTGTTTAAAAATATGTTGGTTTTGAGGGTATATGTCTTTATATGTACAACATGTACTTATTTTCCTAATTTATTTAACCGTTTTCTACTGTAATGACAGGGACAATAACCCTTCTACCTGAGATTGACATGCAAAGTATTTAAAAATAACTTTTATTGTTTTAAATTGTGTTAAAAAATATCATATTGGTTTTGAAAGTTCGTAAAATGTACATTTATTTATTTTCATAATTTTTTTATTTAACTTTTTCTGCTGTGCTGGCTGAAGGGCAAAAGGATCTGAGAGTGGCATGCAAAGTATTTACAGAGTATTATTTAAAATACTTTTGTTTGTGTTCACAAATGTCATATTGGCTTTGAAGGGATATTTCTTAAAACATTTATTTATTTTCATGTTTTATTTTTATGTAGCCATTTTCTACTGTACTGACAGGCACAAGACCCTGGAACTGGCATACAAAGTATTTAAAGATCAAATAAACAGTTTTTACATAGCCTACTTATACATATAAAGTTTTTGTTTTTTCTTTCTAAAATAAACTAAAGATTTTTAATGGATATTTCTTATATTTTAAGCAATGCATATTACACTTGTTTCATAACTTATTTTTATTTAGTGGTTTTCTAAAATACTGATGGACCCAAGGGCTTCAGAGCGCTATACAAACTATTTTAAGTACAATATTTACTTCATTTTTTATTTTGGAAAATTGCCTTGCTCAAAAATGCGAAGCTTTTGCTGACTTCCTAAAAATTAAATGTTTGTTTCGAATGGATATTTCTTATACTTGTAGCTATTTAATATGTCATGAAGATTACTGGGCAATCAACATTGAATAGCTGATGCAGAAAAGGAAGTGGCCGGGCTTCATTTCCGGTAGGAACAAAATTACAAGTGTTTATGCACCTATGTTTGGTGTTTTCAATTGGAATTGGTAGAGACAAAGCAGTCTTGTGCAGTACCCTAACCCTCTTCAGAAGTCAGACTTGCTAGGCAACACAGAAATTCTCTAAATAAATGTATGAGTTTTCTTTTATGAATGCCTAGAAGAGCTGATTTTTCAGTCCATTCACTACAGAAATAGTGCTGAAAATTTCACCAAAAAATGTCAATTTAACAAAAATTCTTTACAGTGAGGTTCCGTGAGAATCGTAATGACGTTTTGGGCCTGTGCGAATATGGGCGAGTTCGGTATCTACGAACCGCAAATGACGAGTTTAGTGGGTGTACGCGTTTTCGCTACTCTACTTTGCAGCATTCGTCTTAATCGTGGGTTTCTTCATCTGAACCCACGGGTTCCATTTTAGAAACGGCATCCATTTTGTTTCTTGCCCTCACGTAGCCGGCGAACGGACAATGTCCGCTTCATGACCCTGGGTTTCCCAAGCTCTTGCGGAAGATGCATATCCCTTTGAGTGTGTCTTTATGACTAGGGGGATGACACGGCAAAGGCAGATGGCTCCGCTCGAGGCTCATCTTGCCGTGCCGGTCTATTGTTTCAGCCGTGCATGCGTTAGGCTCAAATCCTTTGATCCTGCGATCACGCTTCCGATATTGCCCCTACACTCTTTTCAATCTGTTGTCTGTCTTTGCCTTCCTTACACCTGTTTCTGTCCCTTCTCTTAACTCGTTTACAGCCAGAATGGAATGTGCTTAATGTGGAGATAACGTGCTTTTACAGTTGGGAACCGGCAATGCTACTGTAATTATGTTCCAGGCTTCTGAAAACATGAATGCAACCCTTTTGAAGTTTACTGTGGGAACTGAGTTGTAACCTTTTGTTCGCTATGTTGTGCAATGACGAAAATATGTATAAAAGGAGCGATCCACTTTTGCAATTCGAAGCAGACTCTCAGAACCTACACTTCGTTGTACTTCTTGCGATCTCTGTATCCCTGCAGTAAATAAACGCTGATCTTTGACGCCGAAGGAAGTGTCCCGTGTCTCTGTGATTTGTACGCCGGAACAGGTAACCCACGAAGGTTTCAGGAGTTGTTCCCTGGCACCGCTGGGCCTTAGAATAGCCCAGTCCTTCAACAGGGGGAGAACCCCCCAAACCCCTCTTATTGCCGTCAGGCTTGCTCGCTGCGCTCTCTCGCTCCCGTACTTTGATTCCCTCTGCATACGCCCCCAACAGTTTAAAATTCCACCAGCCGCCACTGGTGGAGTCAAGTCCTGCACCTGAGTGTCAGGAATGGGTTCTCAGTAGGTCATTCGCAGCTAGTTTTCCCCATTTTTTACTCCTCTTTATGTGCTAAGACTCCTAGCTCCTTTACAAGTTGGAGTATGTTGATCTCTAAATATTGTCTGGGTCAGGTCAGGCACTTCCCTGTTGCCACAGATAGCGCAGTCAGTTAGCGCTCTAGTGGTTCCTTTGGAATTTTGACACAGCTGAACTTGAAGCGCGAGCGTTAATCAAACGTCGCACTTCAACCGTTCATTTTCGAGAGGCGGATGGTTTTCGCGCTCTCCCCTTTTTGTAATGCCAGAGAAATAGTTATCTTTGGTTTTCCTCAGCATTTCCAGTTTCCTGCAGACCAGTTTGGTGTCGGGCATTTCCCGTATTTCTTCCGTGGCACTGAAGATTTTGGCAGACGTTTCGTAGTGTCACGGAAGCTGGCGGCAGCTTATGTTGCAGCATGAGTCACACTCAGTGACTCTTCTCTACACTCCAGTGGCCCCCATCAGCAGTGTTACTGCAGAGCCTCATTCAGCATTCAGCGTGAGCCCTGCAGCAGAGAAAGTTTCTTCTCAGCAGACTCCGAATCCCTGAGGCAGAAGCAGCCGAGTTTTTGGTGAGACCTTTCCTATTTAGTTCAGGGAGATACAGAGAGTGTTTCCGGACTCATATCCTGCATAGCTTCCTGTGAAAATTCTATGACTGAACTTGTTTATAGTTATTACAGTTATATGACCAAACTCCTAAATTGAAGTCTCTGGCAAGTAATTACCAGCTAATGTATAGTTAGAGTTTTCTTGGGAAGTCATTCGAATTCATGAACTTCAGCAGTGCAGACTCTCCAGGAGTTTTGGGCATTCTATGCAAATCTATAGCGCTCTCTGCAGACATGTTAAGGCGCCTCATTTGGAACTGAACTGCTAGTCTTTTGCCAGTGGGATATTGATGGAGTACAGTCGACGGAGAACACTTCTTCAAATGGCAGATTCTTCAAGTACATAACAATATATATATATATTCTTGTGTACCATCTTTATCTTCAGACTCCAATTCTTTCCAGTTTCCTCATTGGGCAAGTTGTTCATTCCAGTAGAGTTCCAATTAGAGACTTACTAGGGAGAGGCAAACGCCCACACAAAGTCAGGTAAAAAGAGAGAGAGAGAGAGAGAGAGAGAGAGAGAGTTTTGATATTTAAGTTTGACTAACAGTACGTGAACTTAGTAATGTTTGTTAACTCTTGTAGGAAGAACATTCATCTCATCTGAACTAATAGAGGTGAAGATTCCTGTGTGGCAGTCTCTCTGTTTGTCTCTTCCACTTCCCCTTTCCCCGACGTCACTGAGGCAAGAGAAATATGGCGCAGTGGTGTGGGGGAGTTGGGAGCAAGCATCATCTTCGGCCTGGTATTCCCGCGGAACTCAGGAAATTTCAGGTACTGAATCTGACACTGAGTGAATGTTTGATCCATGTTTCCACGCATCAAATAGGATGGGCCCCTTCTGCCCCCTCGGGTAGATTTAGGACGCAAATATTACTCCGGTGGGAGCGTCCTTCCACATCATCCATTTTGTTTTTTAGGGCCTTTGCTCTGGTTTGTAGTTTTTTAATGGCCTCCTGATGCAACTGTATTTGTGGTTCCATGGTTTGGAGCATTCTCTCCCCCTGTTTGACTTCATCCGCCAGCTTTCTGTGGTCGTCCCGCAATAAGTTTGAAGCCTGTTGCCAGTTCTCCAAATGTATTCTCCATGTTCACTCTAGAGTGCTCGATTGCCGCTAGGACTTTGTCCAATTTGGCTGACATGGATTCTGTATTGGGGGGTTCCCCTACCGATTGCGCGGTTGTGGGGCCGGGGAGGGTTGTAGCACTATTGTCGGGGTTGATGTTGCACCGGTTATCCGTTGGCGACCCATGTTGTTCCAAGTTCACGTTTCTGCAAGCTTTAGTGGGGCTCCTTTAGGGTTCTCCACTGGCTGACGGCGAGTTCTGTAGTGTTTTATGTCCAAGTGGTAGGATTATTCTCTCCCTGCGTGGTAAGGTCACTTTGTGATCGGCTCGGTCTATGGCAACAGTCTCTGGCTATGCCTTGGGTTGCCCGGTCTGAGCTGTGGAAATGTCCCTAATAAAATCAAGGGTTCCCATTGCTCCTGACGTCCAAGAGAGGGCATCGGGGGAGACCCACACCGCGGCTCAGCCCTGATGACTAGTGATGGAGTGGCCTATTCCTGCCTCTTTGTTGCAGTTCTCCAGTGCTTTGCGGTCTCCAGATTTCACTACATTGGTTATGAGTGATGTCTCGCTATGCGTCAGCTGGTGGAGTCTCCCTCCGATGGGTGCTGGGTTTGGCACTTGCCCTCGGTATCCCGTCCCTCTGGGTTCAGAATTTCGTATGTCTGGGTGCGTCCAGATTAGGTCTCGGGCCTCTGTGGGGTATCCTCCCCAGTGCTGCGGCCTCGCGAAGCCCCGTGGTCAATGGTCTCCCTCAGTGCTATCCACCCCCACTAGGGCCCGATGTCATGCAAGAAGGAAGAGCCCTCCGTCGCGTGATATGGGTTCTCACCGCTCACCTCCTGACGTGCTGTTTCTGGGGTCCACTTCTGGGGCGGAAGGGAAATGAGGTGGCCAGCGTTGTCATGGGTCCCTCTCCCTTCCTGCCGGTGGGGCACTCACTCCATCCTCCTCCAGATAGTGCTCCGGTCAGGGTATCAGTAATCCAGGGATCCCCGTGGCCCCCTCTCTGTGTGGTTCAACTGGAAGCAACTCATGCTTTCCTTCTTAGTCAGCGAAGATCCCCCGGTAGCACCCAGTGGAGTCCCCCGCCTCAACGGTACATCAGCATCGCCAGCTCTTCTATGGTGGGTTATACCCTCACGTGGGTCTCCTCTCCATGCGTCCCAGTTCCGGGTGCCGAGCGGGGGGGAAACTCACTGTATCCGCGTGGCCCAGGATCCAGTGTGGAGCACCACTTGTGTGAGTCAGGGGCTCTCAGCTCCGGTGTCGAGCCGTGACGGGGTCTCTATATTTCAGATGTCACCCTTTAAGGTCCCCGCAGGCCACAGGACGGGTGCTCACCCAGTGTTACAGCCTCTGCCTGGCACTTAAAATCGCTTGTTTAGACACCCATCTCGTGTCAGTGTAGAGGATACAGGACCGGTCGCTGGGCCATGTATTCCTGGGCTGTTCTGCGGCTGGCCGTTAGTAGTCGGTGGGTGCCGCCATTTTGTGTGCATCCAAGGTCGTTGAACTGTTCCCACTTCACGCTAGTTGCACCTTCTGGACCGCCTTTTGATGCACAGCGGGAGTGCCTGTGGTCAGTGGCAGCTCTGGTGCAGGATTTCAGTGAAATTCAGACATTGCAGATGTATAATTTCTAATTTGCGCGGGCAGCCGAGTGGAGCACTAGGGAGGTGTGTCCGCCATCTTGGTCGGCTTGGCCCCGCCCCCCCTGAACTTCACATCGCTGAACTGCCTTTCAGACTATTTACACCACATACATTATTTACCTTTCTTAAGAAGAAACCTCATATTAATCGTCCTTTAAGCAAATTTGGGGATGAACTTATTAGAGAACTCTGACAGCCTAAAAATGTCACCTCATCCTCTTTACTTTTTGGAGACTGCAGATTCTTAATGGTATCAACAAATCCAGTCTTTGGCCGAATTCCTGACCCGGTGATTAAATGACCTAGATATTCTATTTCTGGAACGTTAAACTTATGCTTCTCCTGTTAAAGCAACAAACCTCCCTTCTGTAGTCTTTCCATCACTTCTTGCAACCTTCCATTATGCTCAGCTAAATAATGACCAACAGATCATTCTGTACACCTTTACACCTTCCACACTCTGCAGCAGCCTTTTTGTCAGTCTAATGCTGCTGAGAAAAGTCCAAATGGCATTCTCAAAAATGTTAATACCTGAAAGAGTGATGTGAAGATAGTTAAATCCTGCGATCTTACATCCAATTTTATCTGGTGGAGAAATGCTGAACTTAGATCTAACAACAAAAAATGTTTCGCCCCATTGGAAAAACTCAGCATCTCATTAATATCGGGAAGGGGATAGTGGTCAACAACCACAGCCTTATTAATCTCCTTCAAGTCTACACACAACCTAGCCTCTCGATAGGCCTTGCGTGCCATAACCAATGGCACAAGCCATTCTGAGGCCTCAACTTCTTGAATAACCAACTTATCCAATACTTTCTTCATACTCTCTTTTACTGCCAAAGGGACACACCTAACTTTCACAATTTTGGGTTCTGGATTGACTTTGAGTTTGATCCTCTGAACATAATTCTTGAGACATACCAACTCATTTTTTTAAATGTGTGGATACCTGTTCAACAACTTAGCGCACTTCTCTGAAACACTCCCGACCACAGGCATATCTCTCAAACACATTGCAGGGTTCTCATTAGGGTCAAGATACACATAAAAATCATGCTGATGCAACCAACTCAGCATGGCATCTTCTTTTACTGAAATATAGATCTTCTATGAAGTCATTCTGTCCTTAAATTCAGTTGTACCCCAAAAAGTACCCTGCTAGCTTGATTGGTTTGCCAGAGTAATCCCTGGGTTTAATATACGATTTAAGAAGCTTCACAATACCCTTTAGCTTTTGCTTATAAAATACTTTCAGTATCAAGGTTATCTTTGCCTCTGAGTCAAATAAAATTTTGACTGCTTCACCATTTACTTGTACCACCTGTAAGGGGTTGTCAGAACCATCAAACTTGGTTTGTAGAACTACCGTTTCATCAAGCACATCACCATCATCACATTCAATTCCTCTCACTTGATTTAAATAGGATTTACAACATTTAGTAAAATGTCTTTTTTTTCCACATTTTTTGCAAACAGCTTCTCACCCTGGGCAGTCCTTATTGTTAGCAATGTGGGCACCTTTGCCACAGCGAAAAAACTTGCCAGAAAATGTTCTGCCAGTTTTGTTGTGTGCATATGCTTTGTCTTGAGTTATTTTTCCATGTTGGACTTCTCACCTACTGACTTTTCCCACACAATCGTGACAGAAATATTGTTGTTTTCCTTGTTAGAGTGTGACTCAGCCATATGAATGGTTTCAACACAAGCTTTTGAGTGTTCATAGGTTTTGGCTATTGTTTTGGCTATGGTCAAACCTAGTGTAGAGATGGGTTTCTTTGGCATTTTCCAGCATGCACCGTAGCATAAACTCGTCCTTTAAACACTCTTCATATTAACTTCCAAACCCACATGTGGAAGCTAACCTGCGTAACTAAGTAATCTATTGCTCTACTTTCTTCTCCTGTCATTATATCCTCCTCCCAAAGTGACAGTGCTCCAGGACCATACTCAGTTTGGGAAGATAATGCAAGTCAAGTTTTCTCAAAACGCATCTCATATATGTTCAGATCAGCTACTTTATCACCTGATAATTCCAGAAGATGCTCAAACACATCTTCTCCTTCTGGACCCAGACACTGTAACTGTAATGAGGTCCTCCTTTCTGTGCTCAAGGATGCCCCAAACACCCTAGCATAGTGAGCGAACACTTTCTCCCATTCAATCCACTGTATGGGTGGTTCACCAAGTGATGCCAGAAAAAACTGTGGTATTGTGACATTCTGCATGACACGAGAAGACACCTACACCCTAGAGGAGCCCATGTAAAAGATTTGAATAAATGTATGTCAAACACAGGCCAGTTATAACTTTTTATAACAAAATAATACTGTTAGCCCAAACAACGCTATACTTCAGCAAGAAATTGTTCATGCTCATAACCTTAACTTAGACCAGTACTCTCAACCAGATTTCAAAGCACACCCCAAAATTGTAAAGATGCTCCCAACCTGATTTTAAAGCACACTCCACAGAGTCTCCTTCAGTCACTTAAGTATGGAAAATCTCACCTTGCGCGCTTGACTTCAGACTCTTGGCCTGAGTGCTGATGGTCTGCATGTCACAGGGAACATCAAACATAAAGATAATCAGTGGAAGGTGTTCGTGTCACAAAGACATGCATTGAGCCCAAAGAAAGCTTCCTCACACCATACAGGCAATTTCAGCAGGATTTCTGTGCGTGTCACAGAGACACGCATCAGGTTTGACAACATTGGTTCACCAATAATAGGGAAGCTAAAGGAGGGGAGTGTGCATGCCACTGCGACAGGCGTTGGATGCTTCTGGGCCTCGCAGTACTTTTAAATGTGGTGCGCACTTAACTAGAGGACTTTTAAGAAACAGCGATGTGCGTGTCACCAAGGCACGCCTTTCATTTCAAAATGCGCCACAGTGTACAATCGATCAGCCCGATCAAATATGGACTCCTCAAGTTGGCATGTAGCATGCAGGAATGTGAAGATGTAGGATGGGTGATGCGGAGTGTAGCAGTTGCATCATGTTGTACCTTACAATATTGGTCCTTACTGGGGCCCGTAATTATCCCCGCGGTTGTCACTGTTGACCCCACGTCACGCATTCCATTATGGAATGCTAGGATTGCTACTTATGTGACGTCACCACCCGTCCCGGACATTTTCCCCTCTGTCACTTGCCCTTGCTCCTGCCCCTATCCCAGCTGTCCCCTGTGGGCCTTTCTATATTATCTTGTTAATACATAATAACAACCTTCCTCTGTGGTCCGTCCATGCTTTGCAACAATGGCGACGAGGGTCTAATGGAGGAGAGGCTCACAGGAACATCGATGCAGCGCGAGTAAGCTGACACGGTGAAGGCAATCGGACGAGCGCAAAGAAAACAAAGGTAGCGGCAGTCCGAAAATATAATAAAAAGACTGAAGTAAGTGAATCGGCGAATAGAGACAGCTGAGAGGAATTTGACTGGGGCACTGTGTAGTTGACGGCGCACGTGAAGCATCACAGGAATGCTCAAGCGTCATGCCGGGAGGGAAGCCTATTGGTGCATAAAGAGTGACGTCATTGGGGCGGCCATCTTAGCGTAACCCCAAAGGAATCCTGTCAGTTTCACTGACTGAAAAGACAATAAACAGTAGAGCGAGTGAAAATATAAGCGAAGTAAGCAAACAACAGCGCACACATGCAGGCAGTATTAAAGGCCAAGTAAAATAAATAAAACGGAAACAGGGTGTCATACAGCTACTTCTTTTCTATATGTTGTGTTAAGTTAGCATGAGTTTATTAAATGTTTGCACGCCGTTTTTCATTCTTGCTTCACTTTTGCACACAACACATAATTGTTGTTTTAGCTTTCAACCCAGAGAAGCTTCGTGATTTACTAGAGAAATAATATGTTATTGCTCTGATATCAGTTTTGTTCTGCACTCTGTCTGCACACCGAGTGCTGAAGGCTACACGGATAACTTAACCCAGTGTTATTGTAAGGTCTGATATTCGCACCCTTATAGACATAATACACATGCTGTTGCCAAAATCGGGCTCTAGGCGAGTTTAATATTGTGAGGCTGAACGCACAAAAACACACTTGATATGCTTCGCATGCAGAAAGCTGGTGGGAGGTGATGTGATCGTCCTGCCACTGAGATTTTAAGGTATGGGCCCGCCCTGCTAAAACCCAAATGAGACCTTCATAGATATAATATACTATGCTAAATAGGGAGAGTGTGAATTAGACATTGTTAATTTATATTCATTTGCAGCATATTAGTATGCTCTCACCATTCGCCTTTTATGGACTGATAACTATGCTGATAACTTTGTTGCTTATAATATGTTTGCTAGTATTATACAAGATATTGCGTTTGAGAACCTTGCATAAGTAAATAAATATTTCAAACGTGCACGTGTCCTCTTTTACTCCTCGTTCTGGTTTGTGATGATTATATAACGAAAGAGTGTTCATGTGTTCCACGATTCCTGAGGTACTCTAAGTTCATGTTCTGGTCTGTCTAAGCATTGGGAGTTTGTTATGACCAATGAGACACTGTAGCTAGCTCGGTAAGGGGATTTTGAGTACTGAGGGGAGTTTTGGGCCATCCTAATTCACCGAGGTTCCAGGTCTCTATGCACAGTTCTGTAGGAGAACGGAATTCCCGCTATAAGGGGAAAAGGAAAAGAGGCGGGGAGAAAAACCGACAGAAGTAAAAAGACAGTGGAGCGTTTTGAAGAAACTAAAACTGCATTAATACTAATGAATGAAATGGAAAATACACACGAATAAGTAAATAAAGGTAGAACTCAGCACCAATAGAGTATAAGACACATTGACAGCGAGGTAAAGAGAAAAGGAAATATGGCCCAGAGTAACAACATCTGCGTTCCGCCACTATTTCTAGAGGAACCCGGGAAACCAGTATTGAGGTGGAAGAAATGGTTAAGGGCATTCGAAAACTATATTGTGTCAATAGATGGCAACAAATATGACGAAGAAAGGAAGTTAGCCCTTTTGTTCGGACTGCTAGGGAAGGCAGGCCAGGAGGTGTTTGATAGTTTGCCAGAATACGAAAATCCACCAGGGGTATTCATACCACTCAATGAATATGAAGAAGCAGTAAAGAGGCTTGAGAAGCAGTACGACAAAAAAAGCAACATAATGGTGGGGAGGCATAAATTTGCGCTCAGGAAGCAAGAGGAAAATGAAACTATAGAAGAGTACATATCGTGCCTTAGAGTGCTAGCAAAAGACTGTGAGTTTAATGAGATGACTGATGTCTACATAAGAGATCAAGTAGTGTTCTATTGTCACTCAAAGAAGGTACAAGAAAGATTGTTGACATGCAGGAACCCCACCCTACAGGATGTAACAGATATAGCAAAAGCAATTGAAAGGTCGCTGGTCACTACGAAAGTATTGTCAACCAGTAGCGGACATGCCAGTGTATGTTACATACAAGACAAAAAGAAAAACGATGACAAAGGACCCGAGAAGAATTGGGGAGACAGGAGAACAGTAGGGAAAAATTGTAGTTGCTTCAGATGCGGTTCGCATGAACATCTCGCAGATCATAAGTCATGCCCAGCAATCGGCAAAAGATGTGCAAAATGTAAAAGGTTTGGCCACTACACAACCTTATGTAAAACTAGACTAAGAACAACGGAAAGTGTAAGGGGGAACACAGTGGGAGATTTTGACGAGGAAATGTGCGAGAAAATAGTATTATAAGTAGAAATGGAAGGAGGAAGGATAAAAGGACCCATTGGAGAAGCAAAAATTGGAGACATAGCGTTACAATTTACTGCAGATTCTGGGTCACCCCTAACTATCATATCAGACCTGATGTTCGAGGAAAAATGGCCAGAGGTATCATTACATGAAACAGACATAAACCCAAAAGCATTCGGGGAAAAGGATATCGAAATGAAAGGATATTTTAATGACTCGGTCACATTCAGAGGAAGGAAAATAAACACGAAGATATACGTGGCTATGAAAGGTAGGATCTTGATAGGGTGGAAAGACTTGGCGAAGCTAGGCGTGATACTCCAACCGGGAGCAAAGGAACCAATCATCTTAAGAGAAGAGCTAGTGAACAACATATGCATGGTGGAAAGCCAAGGGACTGTTGAAGAAATAGTGGAAAAGTATGGAGAGGTATTTAAAGATACTATTGGCTGTGTACGTAGATTTACACATGAGATCAGGCTGAAGGATGGCGCAAAGCCCATCAAACACAAAGTGAGGGCAATACCGTTGTCCGTAAGAGGAGAACTGAAAGAAATGTTAACCAAACTATGCAATGAAGGTGTAATAGAGGAAACAGATGCATATGAATGGGTGTCAGCAATAGTGATTTCAAAGAAAAGGAAAATGGGTGAAATAAGACTATGTGTGGACCTAAGATCATTAAATAAGAACATTCTAATAAACTGCCACCCCCTCCCATTGATACAAGACATCCTGCAATCAGTGGCAGGGTCAAAGTTCTTCACCCTGATCGACCTAAAAGCAGCATATCATCAGGTCACGTTAACCGAAGAATCAAAAAAACTCACAACATTCATAATGCCCTTCGACGCTTATAGATACATAAGACTACCCTTCGGCCTGGCCTCCTCCTCAGGAGTGTTCCAGAAATTGATGGGCATGCTGTTTGGAGAAATCGAAGGAGTAACAGCGTTCCAGGACGACATCCTGATACACACTAAAACAGAGCATGAACATCTGCAAACGCTTAGTAGGGTACTAAACATCCTAAAGAAAAAAGGTATGACGGTGTCGAAGGAAAAATATAAGTTCATGAGAAGGGAGATAGAATATCTAGGACATGTGCTATCATCAGAGGGGATAACCCCAAAAGACGGCCTGGTCAAAGCTATCCGAGAGGCACCAGAACCGAAGGACAAGGAAACCCTGAAGTCCTTCCTGGGACTCAGCGAATACTACGCAAAATTAGTGAAAGGGTACGCAAACAAGGTGGAACCCCTAAGGAAAGTGTTAAGAAAAAACATGAGCTACGTTTGTACGAACGAACAGGAGATGGCATTCCAAAAAATAAAGGAAGACATAGCAGAGGCCTCAGCATTGAAAGCTTACGACCCCAAGCTGGAGAATATAATCACAGTAGATGCCAGCGCTAAAGGCATAGGGGCAGTATTTTGCCAGGCAGAAAATGGCAAAGAAAACACCATTGCATTCATCTCAAGGAGACTAAACGACACTGAGAGACACTATAGCACAATAAAGCGGGAAGCACTAGCGTGTGTCTGGGCGGTCCAAAAGCTAAAGAACTACTTGTGGGGAAAGAAATTCGAAATCGTTACCGACCACAAGCCATTGGTACATATGATGGACGGAGAAGGTCATGGAAGTGGAAAAGCAAGCTCCCGACTCATAAGGCTCTTGTCTAAGCTCCAGGAGTACACATTTGGCATAAGGCACATCAAAGGAGGCCTGAACAGTAGAGCTGACTGTCTATCATGGATGCCTATGGAAAACCAGGAAAATTAAATGTTGGATGACGTACAGTGCGTAGTGGCCTGGATCGATGCAGTGGATGACGAATATGGGTCCATAACTGGGAGAAGAATGGAAGGAAGGAATGGAGAAAGACTGGGTAATAATCAAAGTAATAAATTACGTGCAGACGAAATGGCCTCCGATAAGAAACTTAAAAAACGAATTCAAAAGCTATCAGCAGATAGGTGAGGAACTAGCCATAGAGTATGGCCTGCTAAGAAGATGCGAACAGTTCATTCCTCCGACAACGTTGAGGGGAAGAAGAATAAAATTTGCTCACAATGGACACCCAGGAAGCAGCACAACGAAGAACATTATCAAAAGGCACTACTGGTGCCAGGAATGCATCAGGAGGTAAACAACTTAATTGACGAATGTGAGTCATGTCTCAAAGCAGACAAACACTGAAAGGTAAGAAAAGGAGAGCTGCAGATGGTGGAAATTCCGAGCGGACCGTGGCAAAAAATTGCTATTGATTTCGCCGTCCCGTTCCAAAGATTGCCAGAAGACAACAAGTACATTATAGTCATGACGGATTACTACTCCAAATGGGTACATTTCAAGTTTGTACAAGCTATCACGACTGAGAAAGTAATCAAGTTTTTCAGGAAGACGTTCGCTGTAGAGGGACAACTGAAAATCATAGTCTCCGACAACGGAACACAGCTAGTATCTGCACAAATGGTGGAATTTTTGAAAAAGGCGGGCATCAAACAAGAAAAGACGCCGCTATATAGCCCAAAGAGTAATGGCCAAGTTGAAAGAGTGAATAAGTTCATTAAAGAAGGGATCCAATTGGCCATTGCTTCTCAAATAAACGTTAAGGACAGCATACGAGAAAAAATTAACACGTATAACAACACCCCGAATTAAACAACTAAATTCACTCTGTTTTACCTTATGAGAGGGAGAGAGTGTAGGGACGTGCTGATGCCCAAATTTTGCAATTGGTATAGGAGTGGAGGAGAAACTGAACGGATAAAAGACAACGAGCTACACGTCAGAGAGAGAATAATCTGCAAACAGGAAAAGACCAAGGAATACGCTGACCAAGCCAACAAAGCCCAAGTGAAGGAAATAGAACGCGGGGACTGGGTTATGGCAAAGAACCCAGGCCTGGTGGCCAAAGGAGAATCAACCTACAGTGACCCGGTGCAAGTACAAGAATCTGCAAAAGGAGCAGTGTATCTGGAAGTAAAGGGTTGGCGAAGCAAAGACGACGTGGTCAAGTTGAAGCATGGAGAAGAAAAGATCATAATGGACGGGAATAGAGTGGAAGAGGAAAGTGCTGATGATAGCATCCTAGAATGGGATGACGTATCCGATAGCCAGGACTCTCGGGTGGAAGAAGAGTTGGGCAACATGTCCAATGTTGGAAGTAGAGCGGAAGGCGGCTTCCACGACAGGAGTCACCGCGGGGAAGAAACAGACAATGCCCCGGCCATCGACCCAGCACCGGGGGGAGTAGGTGTCAAGACTAGAAGCGGAAGGCAAATCAGAATGCCCAAACGCTATGAAGACTTTGTTCAAGATTAATTGTGTTGTTAAGGGGTAAAGGAGGGAGATGTTGTACCCTACAATATTGGTCCTTACTGGGGCCCGTAATTATCCCCGCTGTTGTCACTGTTGACCCTACGTCACGCATTCCTTTGTGGAATGCTAGGATTGCTACTTATGTGACGTCACCACCCATCCCGGACATTTTCCCCTCTGTCACTTGCCCTTGCTCCTGCCCCTATCCCAGCTGTCCCCTGTGGGCCTTTCTATATTATCTTGTTAATAAATAATAACAACCTTCCTCTGTGGTCCGTCCATGCTTTGCAACACATCACAGTCTGTGTTTAGAATACAGCTCTGTGTCAGGGCTGTGGTCACAGTGCACGAGCCAGCCACTGCCTAAGGCATGGGAGCGTACTTGAGCAGGAAGTGTTGCGCTCGAGCAGCAAGGGTTTTACCACAAGTAGAAGGTAAAAACAAATAGTATCTTGCCACTGTAAGTTCCACCGTGATTTTCAACCACAAGTGTGTCCATATACTTTATTCGTTCCGCATTGGGGACAACTGCGATAATCCGCTCCCTTTTTTCCTTAAGTGGTGGTTTCAGCATACGGTTCCATGTGAAGTAATGTTTTCAGCACAAAAGATGTCAGCTTGCGCAGGTTGCTCGTCGAAGGTACACAACTTCGGGACAGAATTTTAAACTTCTTTATTAGGTACTCAGTTACAAAGACTCTAGCCACAGAAAAAGAAAACCAGCTCCCAGCTTTCCACTCGTAATTGCCTCCCATGGAACCCTCATATATTCCAGTGATGATGTGCTGGTTACAAGTCAGCTCATCATCATATGGCAACAGAACCAAAGAAACACTGAAGCTTTGCCGACAATTCTCCAATTTAGGACCAAAATTAAGAGATGCAGGATACAAATATGGTCATTTTGACCTCTCTACAATGCACATCTCGAAAAATGAAATTTCTAAGTCCTTTTCCTCCCTCGCTGACATTATCATCTATCTCAATCAACAAGATCCTGTTGCAAGGGGCTCACTCCCGTTCAGTTCTATTGAATCATATGCCTTCTCACAATTTTATTTTACAATTATATACATTATAGCAGGTTTGTGTAGTTCAGTCTATCTCAATTCGTACCTCTGAGTCTATCTACTTACTTAATATTAGGCCTTGGAATATGACCTCTATATGTTATGTATGTTATGTTTGTCGATGTTTTGTGGGCTACTTTTCTTTCTCTACTTTTCTGTTTCCCTTTTCTTGTTATAATAAATATACTACTATGACTACTCAAACCAAACTCGAAGTTATAAACACTCAATGTTAAAGGCTTACTTCACCCAGTTGAAGCGGTGTAAAATATTAGAGCACTTACAAATATTTAAAGCTCATATTGGTTTCGTCAATAAACTCCTATTAATAAAAACATTTAAATTCCATGTCCAAAGGATGGGCAGATATACTATTTCAAACCCAGCTGCAGGATGCAAAAATAGCATAGCCATCTCATCTCAAAACACTCTCATATACAAATCTTAAATCATCATAGTGATTCAGATGGTAATTGCATATCTTCAAATAAATCTTAGAATGTACACCATCAACTTAGTTAATCTTTATGCTCCCACGATGGATGACCCTCTTTTTTGGAATGCTATCACTACTAATCCTGTAACACTTCGAATTGTTCCTCTCATAGTGGGTGAACATTATAATCTTATCTGAGACCTCCTTTTGGATAGCAGGCCACATTTAATTTTAGACCCACTAAATCCTTTCATATACTCCGATCTTTTTTCCACTCCACACTAAATTGATTTTTGGAGCTTAGCCAGTCCTACTAGCAAATAACTTATTTTTTATCATACACATTCTACTTTTTCCAGACTTGACTATTTACTTATTTCATCGCACCTTTAAACAATGACTTCAAATCCTACAATTCAACAAATCTCCATTTCTGGCCATAATTTATTTTCTTTTTCCCTTACTCTTCAAGATACCTGTTCTCCAAGATCCAGATGGTGAATGAATACTGATATGGTCCTTAGTCCTCTAAACGCTCCTTAACTCTCTAACACTATAAATGATTATCTCACAAATAATAATCCAAATGATACTTCAGAAATAATTAATTGGGATGCTTTTAAACATACATTAGAGGTGATACCGGATCCCTTCTGGCATATGAAAAAAAAACCTTTTATGCCAATTTATATCATTTGAAAAGCATATAGCTGAATTGGAAAGATTGTTTATCAGGTCCAGAGGGTACACAGACAAAATATCGATTTTTAGATATCGATATACAAAAATATCGAAGTTTAAATATCGATGGGACAAAATATCGAAGGTAAGTAATATCGACAGTCTTAATATCGATATTGGTATGATATCAGTAATATCGAAGTTGTAAATATCGATGTCAATAATATCGAAATTAATAACTTCGATGTTACTAATATCAATTTTTAAATAAATTTAGTGTATATTATATTGTATTTATTATGTTTTATTATTTATTTTTAATGTAATTTAATTCAATATTGTCTTTTACTACTGTAGCGGGTTGTGGGTTTATAGGGGAATAGGGTGGGAAGTAATTTAATTATGTTAAATTAATTTTTAATTAGTAGGAATTATTAATTAATTAATTGAGAAATAATTTTTAATTATTTTTAATTAATTGATTAATTGATAAATATGTTCTGTAGCGGGTTATGGGTTTATAGGGGAATAGGGTGGGAAGTAATTTAATAATAATGAATTAATTGATATATGTTTGTACATATTTTAATTAATAATTAATTGGTAATCAATTTCTATTAATTAGTTAAATAATTAATATAATGTTGTACATATTTATAATTATTAATTAGTTGGTAATTAATTAATATTAATTTTTTAATTACATTACTTATAGTAATTTTTTTATATATAATTTATTGTTATTATTAATTAATTAATTGGGAAAAATAATATTAATTATAAAATTAAATTAATTACAGCAAATGTGCTAATATATTTACTTTATTGTTATTGTTAATTAATAATTAATTGGTAATTAAATAATATTAATTAATTTTGGGTAAAGGAGTATTTTTAGGGTTCAGGGTCAGTTTTCAGTTTTTGGGTAAAGGAGTATTTTTAGGGTTCAGGGTCAGTTTTCAGTTTTTGGGTAAAGGGGTATTTTTAGGGTTCTGGGTCAGTTTTCAGTTTTTGGGTAAAGTGGTATTTTTAGGGTTCAGGGTCAGTTTTCAGTTCATGGGTAAAGGGGTATTTTTAGGGTTCAGGGTCAGTTTTCAGTTTTTGGGTAAAGGGGTATTTTTAGGGTTCAGGGTCAGTTTTCAGTTTTTGGGTAAAGGGGTATTTTTAGGGTTCTGGGTCAGTTTTCAGTTTTTGGGTAAAGGGGTATTTTTTAGGGTTCTGGGTCAGTTTTCAGTTCATGGGTAAAGGGGTATTTTTAGGGTTCAGGGTCAGTTTTCAGTTTTTGGGTAAAGGGGTATTTTTAGGGTTCTGGGTCAGTTTTCAGTTTTTGGGTAAAGGGGTATTTTTAGGGTTCAGGGTCAGTTTCAGTTTTTGGGTAAAGGGGTATTTTTAGGGATAAGGGTCAGTTTTCAGTTTTTGGGTAAAGGGGTATTTTTAGGTTTCAGGGTCAGTTTTGGGTTTTTGGGGTACAGGGATATTTTTAGGGTTCAGGGTCAGTTTTGGGTTTTTGGGGTACAGGCGTACAGGGTAAAAATAAAAAAATATTACATTAACTCAAATAAATTACATGATAAAAATTAAAATTACATTAAATTATTAAGTGTTTTATTTATTTTAAATGCATATGTATTAGTTTTAATTTTGTTTTAATATTTTTATTTAATATTTGTAAAATTATATGTATTTTAAAATTATTTTTACATTATTATTAATACATTTAAAAAAACGATAATTTTGATTCCGATATTTTTGTACTACGATATTATTTTTTCGATATTTTTGTACTTACCTTAATGAAGATAGGATTCCGATATTTTTGCTGTCGATATTTTTGCTCCGATATTTTTGCATTTCGATATTCTGTCTGTCGATATTATGTCAGACATTCGGTCCAGAGACCTTAAATAAAAATTGTAATTACAAAAAGTGAGACATGCATATAACACCCTGCTCAGTAAGAGAGTGGGTTTGCAATTTGCTTAGGAAAAACAAATTACTACTTCAATTCCAATAAATCTGAATGCCTTTTAGATAATCATTTATGTATAAAAAAGACAAATGCCAAATTACAGCAATTAGGAACTCTGATGATGCTTTACTTCTCAAAGCGGAATACATTGCAAACAAATCTCTATCCTTCTGTACGCCCTTTATGATAACCCTCCCTACCCTTCTACCAAATTATGCCAGTACTACCATTTTAAAGGATTGGCACCTGTCCCAAATCTCTACAGATGACTGGCTCAATTTAGACAACACAATTGATATTCAAGAAATCCACTCAGCAATTAGGTCTCTTTACTCTAAAAAATCCCCTGGTCCTAATGGTATCCCAGGGGAATTTTACACATTTTTTCAGACTCAATTGTCTCCTACTTTATTTTCATTATTTTCAAATTTCCCCCACTTTAATAGGTACCTTTAAAGAACCTATTATTATTGTGATACTCAAACCAGACAAAGACCTTACTTTAATTATCAATTATAGTTCAATATCTCCTATTAACTAGGGCTGGAAAATATATGCTAAAATAATAGCCAGCCAATTCTCTTTTATTCTAAATTCTACTATTCAATCAAATCAAACTTCCTTAATGAAAGGCAGTTATCATCACACAACATGGGCCTTCTCTGTCATATTTTATCCCTTTTTGATAAATTCAAGGACCTTGCTGGGATATTAGCCTTAGATGCAGAAAAGCTTCCAATAAAGTACACTGGCAATTACCTTTTCACACATTAGAAGCTTTTCATTTCAACTCCAATTTCATATCTATGAATAAGACACTGTGGGGCAGATTTACAAGCCCCTTGCGCCACTTTTGCGTCACTTTTCCCAAGTTAAAAGTGACGCAAAAGTGGCACAAGGGGCTTTGAAATCTACCCCTGTATACTTAGCCATCAGATGCAATCCATGTTAATGATTTCTTTTACCATTCCTTTAATCTGCTTAGAGGAACTAGATAAGATTGTCTTTTATCACAACTTTTATTCCTTATTGCCATTGAACCTTTTTTATTCTCTCTTCGTAGGAATAAATATTATACTGGAATTACTATGAAAGACGTTGTTTTGAAAATTTCAGCATATGCCGATGATATCCTGTTATACATTACCAACCCTTCTACTTCTGTCCCCGTTATTTTGGATGCTATTGGTCAATATGTACGTTTCTCTCGTTATAAGGTAATTGTATGTAAAGCAGACTTTTTTCTTTTAAATGTATATTGTACTTCTAATTTGATAGTTAATACAGATATTTTATGGAACTACAATTCTATTAAATATTTAGGCTTTCTTTCTCAAACTTTATCAAGCATACGGTTAAACTTAATTGTACTACTCAAACCACTAAATCTAAAGAAAAGCTAAATAATTGGTCAGACCTACACTTGAATTGGTGAGGTTGAGTAGGCACAGTTACATTGGTAATAACTCCCCAAGTATTACACACTTCATCTATGTTACTGATTTGATTCCTATCCAATTCTTACAAATCTCTGTATAAATGAATCAATTAATTCCTTTGGAATAATAACTCTGGACATATCATCCTTAAATGCTTGGAGGTTCCCAAATAAAGAGAGGGGTCTTCATGTACTTGATTTTCAGAACTATCATAAGTAATTTCGTCTTGCTCAAAGTTCATTTTGGTTTCACTCTACATATATTTTACAAATCCCTACATGGCTGTGTGAGAAAGAACAAGAAGTCGAGCGAGAATCCATCATGGCCCACGTCCTAAGCTGTGCACATAACACTAGTAGCGCTCCAGTATTCCCAAAAAAGGAGGCAGGGGAGTGGCCACAACCCTCAGGAAGTCAAAAGGAGAATGAAGAGACCTCACGTCATTACCGGAATCACATGGAGTATGGGAAATTTCAAGTCCCAGCGCAATTGAGGCGCAGGAGTAAGAAGAAGCCAACGATGGATAAACAGAGGACCAAGTACTTGGAGGAACAACAGCGACGTGGGTAGGCAAAGAGACATGCAGTTTCCCCAGATGGCGCGTGGCAGGACCAGGCTGGTGGAGGGAACCAGGTAGCTTCCTGAGAACGGAGAAAGTGGAAGAACCAGATGAGTCAACCCTTCTTTAAAAAGCCACCACGCCTGCTGTCCAGGAGAGTGACACGGACACCCGGGTCCCAACACCACAGCCCTAGATATGGGTCATGGCCAGAGGCAAGTACCAACAGGATGATACTTTTGGTGGGGTTGGTGATGCGCCACAAAAGTCTAACAACTCAGTTAGGAGAAAGGGAAGAAAGGAAAGACTGCTTTAGTCCCAGGATAATTCTTCCCTCACTACCCCTGTGCACATACACATCCTATCTAGCGAAGGAGGAAGGCAGCGGTAGCACCAGAGTAATTCTTCCCTTTCAACCTCTGTGCATATCCACATCCTGACGGTTGAAGGTGGCACTGTGGTTGGGTGACCGTTATAAAATATATCTAATAGCCTGTTTTGGTTTGTTTTTCCGCATTCTTTGCCTGATTGACATGAGGCCTCCAGGCCTGGGAAGAGGGCCCAACAACGGTATCACAACTTCCCTGGACAGTACCATGAGACTTCAGTCAGATTGGGACTTTGACAGAAATCAGATTTTTATTTTAATCCTAATTAAAACATCTCAATATCACAATACCACTTACTTGTGTTTCACATCCTTACACTACTACAGGCTGACATTAGAATGTTCTCTGTTACATCCCTTTCTCTTACCAGCTATTTTAACAATTACAAATACAAAATGTGATAAAATTTCACTTATCCTATATACCACCAAACTTGCTTTAATATACTTTGAGAAACGCTTTTTAACCAGCATGAGCTCCAGGGGTGGGTGGCAAACTGCACTCCACTCTGCTTGGAGCATGGAGTTTGTCAAAAACTCTTCAAGCCAACACGTAGTGGAGTTTACCGGGGTCCACCTCTAGCAATAAAGCAAGGACTTCATTGTGTACACTGAATACTGCAAACATTGAAAGGGGCAGCCATGTGACATAAGCATTTTTTGTTTTAACAGGCAAAAGCTGACTGCTGGGTACTTTATTTGAACAACACTAATCAATAGGTGTTTTCTTATTTTTTTCAGTGCTAACTATTGCCATTCATAGAGCTTGAAAGGAGCACTGAATCCCTTGTGGTGAAATGCTGTCCACCACACACAGAACTCGGAATGATAGAGTGCAATATAGGGTGCACGTGGAGCTCCAGTCCAGAGCTGTAGTGCTGTGTATAGCTGCGGGTCTCTGTGCTGGGACTCTCTACTGCTGTTCTGGTTGGAGCGCCTTCACTGGGGGCCGGGGCTCCCTTTTTCTACTCTGGGGGTTGGACATCCAAATTACTGTACCCACATATGCCTCTTCTCCCTGCAGCGTCAGCTGAATCTCCCAGTTGCTGCACCCAGAGGAACCCCCTTCTCCCACGAGGCAAGCACACAGAACAGCCGAGCTGTGCCATGGAGCAGAGAGCGGAAACCATGCCCATGAGGTTTTCAAACACCCCTTGGCCGCACTTCCAATGATGAAGGACAACAAGTAGCTGGTGCTGTGTATCGATGGGGCAGAGCAGCCCTGTTACCAGGAGGGAAGCAGACTGTGGTACAATCTGAGCAGCTCTGAGCTCTTGGACATGAGGCAATGTGGTGTCTGTGTGATTGCAGCAGGGAGGTACATCTAGGGCGTGCTGTGGAGCATTTGGATGGAGCATTAGAATTTGGGGGTGATGGAGAATACATGCAGATCAGGGATGCCAGGAACATCTGGATGGTGCATTATATGTGAAGTTGCCACTGTCAAAATAAAGAGGGCAGGGCACTGCTTGGGCCATTATTGGTGGTTTTATACATATCTGGGGTAAATCTAAGCCAGACCCATGGATACCACTGAGCACACGTTCGGTGTGACTGTATAACTGGGTATCATACAGGGCAGCTATCTAGAGCGGCTATTGGTATACATGAGGGCTAAGTGATGAGGTTTTAGTGCCTCGAGTATGAAATGTTAGATGCCGGTCCCTGGTCGCCAGTCCCTGGTCCGCCGTGGCTTATCCGGCTGATTGTTGCAGAGGGACGTGGCTTGTCCCCTCAGCTCCCTCACTTTCGGGGGCTGAATCTTCACTTAAGAGGCAAGTGGGCTCGGATGCGCAGCAGTAAGCAGCAGTGCGCCAACCTCTGAAGCCAGCATTTAACATTTTTAATGGCCAGCATTTTAACTTTTGTAAAATTTTAACATTATGTGCTCTTAGCGCTACGATCTGTCAGGGCATCTTATTATTGTTTCAACTCACCCAAAACACTTGCACTTTCTTAGACGCCGGTCCACCGCAGCTTTTCTGGCAGATTGTTGCGGAGGAATGTGGCTCCTGCACTCAGCTCCCTCACATCCGGGGGCTGAATCTTTACTTAAGAGGCATGTGGGCTCGGATGATCGCCTAAGGCGCGCCAAAGGCAAGCCCATCTGTGCCCGTCCTCGTCCAGCCAAGCCACACTGAGTGCATACACTGCCCCTTTAAGCTGTCAATGCCCTCGCATATCAATTCAATTAACCTTAAATCTTACAAAATGTTTCTGTTTAACTGCAGGTCACTGCCTAAACAAGCAGTGGAAATTTGAATTTTCTTGGAAGAAGAAGGGCCAGAGGTTCCGTTTTTGATAGAAACCTGGCGGAATTCAGGATCTGATCCCGATCTCGTCCAAGCTCTCCCCCCGGGTAAAAATATCCAGAAGTTAGATCAGACCTCAGGTAAAGGTGGCGGGATCGCTATTACAAAAAAATCAACGTACTTGTCGTATATCCGGAAGTCCTCTACCAGATTGTGAGAACCTTGAGTTCTCAATAGGTTTTACACCTCCGCTCACCCTGTCGGATATTCTAATCTATCGGCCCCCTGGGTCCTTGGGACAATTCTGCACATCTCTGACCAACATGGCTGCCAATTAAGCCAGTACTCCTGTCAACTTTACTTTATAGGGAGATTTTAATCTTCATTTCGACGACCTCTCACAGGAGGCCACAGCTGAGATAACAAATAATCTTGCAGTCTATCACTTTCTCGAAAAAGTTGCCAATCCAACCCATATGAAAGGACACCTATTAGATCCTATCTTCTCCAATTTGGAAGACTTAGTAGGAGGGAAACCCATTCCAGTACTGCGGTCTGATCAGTTTCCTATCACATTTTTATGGACCCCAACTCTGCCACGCCCCCTACTAAGCAGATTAGAACAAGGTCACGTCCATGGCCCAAACTCTCGACAGAAAAATTGATTTTAGAATTAGAAAAAACAAAGCCAGTCCCTGACCCAGATGCTATAATTGCTAATGAGAATTTTAACAAGTGGATAGAATGCTCTTTAGATAAGGTCCTCCCTATAAAACCGACCCAGATGAAAATTGGAATTAACGGAATGGCATGGAACTCTCCAAAGCTCTGGGCTTTTAAGCAAACTTGCAAGAAACTCGAAAGAACTTGGAGGAAGGACTTCTCCCTAGATAAGAAAAAATATAGGGAGGCTATTAAACTGTACAAAGCAGAAATTAAATTAGTCCAGGCTGCCTACTATGAAGAAAACATTTTCTCCGCAGGTAATTCTGAGCGTGAGATTTTTCGCATTGCGAAAACACTCTTCATCCCTCCACCCCCAGTGATCTCTGATACCTCATGTTCATGCTATAATAAACTGCCAGACTTTTTCCTTAACAAAATTCAAGCCATATACACATCATTCCCTCTGGCAGATGGCCAAATATCGGATATTAGTCCCTAGCATTGAATCTTATCTGGAGGCAATCCCCCTGATGGACCCTGAGGAGCTTAAAAACATCTCAGCACAGGTGAAGAGTGGGTCAACCAGAGACCCAGCACCTCTCAATATCCTGAAACAAGTTGCTGGGACTGTCTCCCCCATTATACTGGAGTTGATCAACTCCTCACTTACCTCCGTAGTAGTTCCCCCTCCATGGAAGAAAGCAATGATGAAGGCACTCCTAAAAAATCCCAGCCTTCACCCCGATTACCTGGGAAACTATTGCCCCATCTCAGTTCTCCCAGGGATCAGTAAAATAGAAGAAAAATATGTTATCTCAGTGCTGTCTGCTTTTCTAGAGACCCATAATCTCCTCCACCCATCACAGACTGGCTTCTGACCACTCCAAGGAACAGAAATAGCCCAGTTATCAGTAGTTGATGAGTCTAAAAAAATCCTGGACCCCGGAAGTACCACTGTGGTCATTCTCTTGGAACTCAGTGCAGCCTTTGCCACTCTGCATCCGATGCCCATAGCCTGAGTCAGAGTGGCCTACCTGTCCAGTGACATCTACCCAACTCCATCGGTGACGGACCTCTTCTGGACCCCACAAATTCACCTGCAGCCTCAACACAAAGGGTCACCCTGATCGCAACTGGCTCCAGTAACGAAAACCTGACACCAAAAGGTACCCCTCAGCCCCATGACCTTGGGGAACCCAGCCAATGTTGTCCAGGCCTAATACTGCATCCCAACTTACGTGTCCAACTGGTGGTCACATTCATCCAGCCTACTGGCACAAGCCTGCAGACTCTTTGTTTAACCAAGATCCTCCTTTTCTTCGCATTGGGCGCCCAATGCTGATTTTCACACTGCACCTGGCCGCCCCATGCCACTTCTGGTGTAGTTTTGGTGCTGTCTTGTGGCGCCCCTGTGCTCACCTTTACCCCAGGGCCTGTGCCCTGAAACCACTGGTACCTACTTGCAATCTACATCCTGTTCAGTGACCGCAGTCTCCATTGACTAACATTCGGCTCAGTGACCTCTGCACCCAGCCGCCCCAATGTTGCTGGTGGTGCAGTACCTACCTTAAACTGTTGTCTAAACCCTCAAAGACTGGAAGAGTAAGTTGTGTACTTACCTGTTAATGCATATAAATCATTTTCCTCCCATAGGATTGCATTGCATTCTCATCCTATTGCACTGAATGTCTATCTATAGCCAATGCTAACCGTTGATATTCTTGATTGATATCCTGAAAATATTACTATACTCCTATAAAGTGGTTCTATTGCATTTGTTATACAATACACATTATATTTCAAAAGTATTTCTAGTCTTAAAAACTGTTACTTACCTGCAACTGAGTTCTCCTTGGTTCTAAAATAAATAACAAAGAAATAACTTTTTTAAACAAAACAGTTGGTCTTGGATTCAGTGTTTGGGTGTGTGTAATCATTTCTTGCTTGGGTGTGCACAACAAAGGTATAACACAGCCTTTTGTTAAGCCTAACTGTTTTACCACACTTCCACAAATAAAGCTTTTAGTGCTATCTACTGAAGCCTCTGGGGATCCACTGGACTCTGTGCACACTATACCTTACTTTGGTATAGTATATGCAGAGCCAGCTTCCTACATCTATCATTTTTGGGAAATCATTGAAAATATTTTCAGTTTTCACCTCCTATTTTCCTTTACTACCCATTATAAATAAGTCTTATTCACTTTTCCCTTATGATTGTAAATTGTTTGACTTTCTACTCTTTACAGCTGTACAAATCAATCACATCTAACTAGAAGGATGCTAATTTACTATCTGTTCATGCTTGGTGGGACTGGATAATTTCTCTAGACTTGATTACTCATCTTTGTTATCTGCTATTACCACATCTCCCATGCTTACAACTACCATATGGCGTAATTTTGACTCCTACATTAATACTCTGATACAACATAATATATAGAAGGTTCTGAGTTACTCTCAATTTAAAATAGTAGCACTTGTTTTTTTTCTTTTCATTTATCCAAGGTCATTGCTTCTCATATTTCTACAATTAGATTTAATTTGTTGATGTTGTTTCTTATATTGTAAAGATATCCCATTTATTTCTACAGTTACATTACTCACATTGAATTCAACTCAATAAAATACTTTGAACACAAAAAGAAAAGAGTGACCAATCAAGCAGTAGGGAAAACAAATGGCACCGAACATCATACATAGGAAAACCAACCAAAAAGGGCTTGGCTACACTGGCAATGAAGGAAGACGTGCTCGCATAGAGCTCCATCGGAGGCTCCCCGTGTTGGCCTAAATTATCCGCACAAACTGCTTGGTTGGCGCTGAACTTTGCCTCAACAGCTGTTGATCCTGTCCTGGGACCCCGATGCGGGTTTTGAGGCGAATGGGCTAAATTCCCAGCATCGAGACCTGTGGCCTTCCCTGCGGCCCTGTGGGATGCTGCTGAACCGCCGCAGCCACTCACGCAAGCTCAGGGACTGGCCCCGCCCACTAGGCCTCACGCTGTGGCTCACTTTGCACTGACTGCCATTGGATTGATCGATGCGGCCGCTCCCTGCCCCACCAGAACCACACAGCCTTGGAGTTTGCCAACTGATGCCCGCTGACCTGAACCAGCTTCTCTGATGCTGCCGTCGGCCTGAACTCCAACAGACGAGACTGGGGTGAGGGCAGGTGACCTGCGTAGTGCCTGGTGCTGAGCTAAAGTTGGAGGCGGGCACTGGAGACTGCCTGGACCCTCTTGCTGTGAGTGCCTGTGCTGCAAATCCACGTCTTGGCTGCGACACCGCATATCTACGGTCGCAGCGGGCCTCGGACCTGTGAGTCATCCTCTATGGCCTGGTGCAGTGGCCCCTGCCTGCTGTAGCAGAGGTACCTGACGCAGCAGCCACGCACAACCGCAAGTGAACCCAGCTGGGGTGCCCAATATAGAGCCCACGAAATCTAGCGGGAGACCGAAATCACGGAATTGCCCTACAGTTGGAAGTTTGGGAGCCCAGCTAGTGCGTAAATACTGGGCGGCTCACTCATGACTCGGCCCCCGATGTGCTGCCCCAGGACCGGTCCACGTGTATAACTGGAATATATTCGCACGGGCTGAGTCTGCTAGAGGGCTGCACACTGTTGGCACAAAGGGGTGAAGGAATCTAGGCACAGGAGCTACCATTGGGCATGCACATGTTGGAGGCGATCCCTAGGGTACGGTGAAAGTCTAACTGTAAGGCTATAACTTGACTGGATGCTTGTTTGAGGTGTGCCAGCCCCATCTCATGGACACTCCTAGATCGATGTCGCGGAGCAGACAAATTAACAAACGTGTCCGATACATCGGCCTGACCCCCACAAACAAGAGCTAAAGTGGGTAGAATGGCAGATATAGAATCCCTGGCCATCATGTCCGGCAAGTGAGATGAGGTCCTGGCAGCAGTGGAAAAACTGAGGGAGACCTTGAACCACTCCCGTACTGCTTTGGAAAGCAAAATTGCCAAAGCAGTCATTGATCTAACGCTTCTCCATGCGGACCATCGCAAATAAGCGGACCGCACTGATGCACTTGAAACCACAGCAGCGGAGATGTTATCTCGGGTAATGGCAGCGGACAAACATATACAGCAACTCCTCAACAGAGTGGACTTTCTTGAGGACAGGGAAGAAGATGTGGAAGCCCGGGCCCGACGCAACAATGTACGAGTGGTAGGGCTGCCGGAGGGAACGAAGGGGAGAAATCCTGTTGTCTATGCAGAATCATGGCTGCGTGCCCTCTTGCCAGAAAAAAGCCCTCTCCCTGCATTTTGTAGTGGAAAGAGCACACCAGGTACCAGCCAACACCCAGCCATCAGGGTCTAATCATTCTTGATCCGGCAGCTGAATTATTGAGACAGAGACACGATCTTGCAGGAAACAGGAAACTGCACGAAATTCAAGTGGACAACCAAAAGGTAATGTTTTTTCCTGATTGCACTCTTACATGACAGCGAAGAAGTGCCTCATACAGAATGGTTTAAACTACTCATTATTTCCGTCATGTCTGAGAGTAGTGGCAAATGGTAAAACACACTTTTTCACCATATCTGATGAGGCTGAGGAATGGCTTGACACGTACACTCCTTCGAGGGCTGCACCTCTGCCTGACCACACACAAAACAAATGAGCTGGTGAGGCACCCCTACGTCGCCACCCCAGGGGGAAAAACTGAAGCAATTACAACTCTCTCAGAAGACAGGCCCAGATCCAGAAAAGTACTACAAGGCCAACAAGGTGTTCTTCCGGCTGTGGTATGTATCAGCGAGTACAGATGGAGGAATGTGCGCCCATCTCCAGCCAGCAGGATTAGGCCATACATGCTGATGACCTTTCGGATGACCCTCTTACCATAAAAGACTCTTGTGAACTGCCAGTAGTCACTCTTAGACTGCTGATGACATTGCTTGATGACTGTTGCTATATCATTTTGTTTGAAATTATCTATACCTTGTGACTGTACAGACAAGAATATGGTTGACAGTTGTGTATGACTGTGAAGTGCTAGGCATGCAGAAAACATATAATTGCAGGCTCCACTCTGATGTTGTCAATTACGGCCACAATTCCCCCCACTACTCAGCGAAGTGGCATTTATAATATGACACATAATGTCCCCTGTGTTCCATTGGAGTGTAGAAATCAAAAAAAGTTCCTAGGGGTCCCACTGATACTTGGTCCTTTTAAACCAACAAAGAAGAAATTGGCACAGAAGCTGAAATATAAAAGAACATCTTTATTAAACTAAAATGAGTGAGACTACGTCACACAGAAGCCTTAGCAACTGAATGAGGCAGTCTGAGGAGTGCAGAAAACAGAGGCCTTATATATGCTTAGGGTTACATAGTAAGCAGACAACCAAGGGGCAGTCCTGGCTCATGTAAGCATGTAAAATTAGTAAGATGGGCATACAATATCTGCTTGCTCAACAAAGTGGGAGGAGAGTTACTTCTTCATGCAGCAGCAAAAATAGCCTGACAGTTATACTATAGAAGCAGGTGCATTCTACTGGCTAGGCCCATCTGGGCATGTGCGAAGGTGGAAGATGCTGAATATAGTTTGTCTCTATGCAGATTACAAGAGCAGTTAACAGACAGGTAGGACAGAGCACAAGGTGAGCACATGGCAAACAAAATGTCCACCAGAAATACAAAATGGCTTTCACAAAACGGATAAGATAACTTCTAAATACTAGATGGCTTCTGCTAATGCTAACCCATTGCGGCCAATTTACAACAGACAACCGTTTTAGCATTAGCTGATGACATTCCTATGAACCAGTAGGAACATAGAAAATATTTTCACATTAATTTTCATAATGTTATCAATTTCCTAATTCATTGCTAGGTGGGCATTTTCCATTCTAAACATTTTATTCGGCGGGTATATGTAAGCTATAAGCAGGAATACAAAGAGAACGGAGCATTGGGTCATAATTACCATACAGATAGCAGGAGAGAGTAATGACCACTATCACAAACAGAATTATCATTTTTCTAGTGATAAGCAAAAGCAAATCCTAAATTCATCTAGTAAACATTTTCAGGGCTCCTATGCATTTCAGTGACTAATATATACTCAGGTGAGGCAGTGGCGATCCTTATCAATGCTCTCAGGTGAAATGGAAATACCCTTTATCAGAGTACAGACAGAACACTACTTTAAAACGATGCCAGCAGAACAGTAAGAACAGTCACACAAATTCACTTCTGGTGGACCATTTTGGATGCTAGGGGCAGAGCCACTAGAGGCTGTTCCTCTTCCATGGCAATTCAGTCAAATGGGAACATATCCAACACCCACTTTATACAATTGCACTGGAGTCACTTGTGCAACTATGCCAAAGTCCGCTCTAAGCCTCTTTGGTAGGCTTGTATCATCCATCAAATCTGCTTCAGTTGTCTTCTTCCGCGTTGGGCCTCTCGATCCAGGCCTTCCATGAAAATAATGCTTCTCAGTATCTGTTGGAGTGCCATGCTGGCAAACACTCACAGCTCACTCGAAAGTCTCAATGTCTCAATGCAGTGCACCAGTGTCTCTTCTCTGCAACAGGCACTACAGATATTTTGCTCTACGTTGGTCGTTAAACAGATCATCTCGCGCAGACCCGGGCACTGCTTAAACAGAAAAAGCAATAAAATGTCATGTTCAGCTACATTCCCAGGCTCCAACACTCGTTATTCAGTGTCAGAGGACACTCGGGCTGCTCTTTCATTTTATTTTTCCTTTCATCATGGGTACCACAATGTAGTGCCTTTTGCCAATCTTGGATCCTCCGGTGCACTGCCCTTCCGTTGGAGCAATGAAAAGGGGGGTGGCCAAAACTCAAGCCAAGAAGCTCATGGGACCGCGCGCTGTCAGAGGTTACCAGCACATGACAGGTAGAAAACTGAAGCCTCAAACCAGCCCTGCCATCAACAACAGGGGTCCTTCTCTTTCGCTCTTTTGCACTGAAGCTCTGGTTCTGTGGCAACCAGGGAACCAGCTCCTTCTTCCTGTCTGATGTCCAACGCCGTCTGATGGAGCAGGCACGATGCTTTGGAGATGCCATTGATGGCGTGCTGGCGATCGCTGTCCAGCCTTGCTATTTTCTGGGTGCTGGGACTGTAGGTCCAAGTCGTCTGCCCTTCATCTGTAGCTGTCAATGGTGGGAATTAGTACTCATCTTAATCATCGTTCTGCAGGCTATTTTGACTCTTCCTTTTATTCTGGAAGATCCTGCAGAACATGGTGATATAAGAACCTGACACAGATGTTAGTTTTCTTCAATATAGGACAAAAACAATTCATTGTATTTAACAATGGGACTGCAGGCAGATGGCCTGCAATCTTCAAAGGAGTGGCCAGAAGCCATGGGACAACTCTGGTCTAGAATGCACTGTGACTCTCGAAGGCAAGGCAGTACTTCTAGTCTTTTCAATTGGGTACTCTACTTTATCCTCACTAACTTCAATGTGAGAGCAGTATCCTCTGCCATTTAAGGGTAGATAGCTACATGGGACGTCTATCTGATGAAAACTCTTTAAAAAAAAGGAAATGTTCTACACTTTTGCTCATAAATTTTACATTAGTTGTACAGCACTGCAGACACTTCTAAAATGATTCTTCTTAATAAAAAGCACCTACATTGTACGCTTAGGACCATGCTCTCATGTTATAGGAGCAGCAGGAAAAATATAAAATTGCTAATTTCACAGGGCTCTTATCTATAAAACAACATTTTCTTCAAAACATTTTTGCTAAGGATCAAATGGGCATCTTCCCTACGTTCTACTTTTCATGATCCAAACCATGCCACATCAGCTCTAATAAGGACTGTCAGTTTATTTACACTGACTAGCTAATAAAAAACTAGCAATGCCCTTGCAAAACTACAATAATGGTGTTATCACCTAAGACTTGTAGAACAAAATTACCCACATCTAATTCCCCTTAAAGGTCAAAATAAGGGAACAGCAGTCTAAACTACTGATCCTGTCATAATTTCATCAAACAGGATGGGCAGTAATAAAACCTATACATGTATTCATTGTAGTAATGCTAACAATGTTTAAACAGCATTACTAAATAGCCAATTAAATGTCTCATTGCTATTTCACAGACAATTTAGACAGGCTAAAAAAAATTGAGAAAAGGAGAGAGCAACATACATATTACCTAGCCATTATTTGTAGAGGAGCTAGCCTCCCTCCCCCATTTTGACAGTAGGAAACCTGAAACAGGTTTCACTTCTGTCAACACTATCAACCCCTATTTGTAGCAACTGGCCATAAAAAAGTTATAGGAGGTACATAGCACTTTTGAAAGGGCTAAAACACATGAATACCCAAACCCCTCAGCTTTGAAGCATTAGTGCTGTATAAATATGGCAAAGCATATCTGTTAATCAAAGTTCACATATACCATTATAATATTTTCTATCACATGAGTGCATAAAGTGCTTGTTTTTTGCCCCCAAAAAAGGTAAAACTTCTCTTTTTTTTCCCTGTCCTCTTTCAAAAAATTTCAGAGGTCCAAATTTCAAAGGAAACTTTGCTCTGGGGGCCATTCTATGCTTCAAATATAGAGCTGACATTTAACTCTTCCCAGCTGTCCTATTCTGTGTGCAAAGTATTCCATACAGCTTTCCCTATTCAAAGTCACTCTAGAGACAGAAAGCTGGAAAGCACTTATCCCCCTGTTTGTAGTTAAAAAAATAACGTCTGCTTGTTTTTATATTTATTTTCAATTGTAAGCAGTGTGCAATATATTTGTCTAATAATATAGAAGTCCGCTATTTGTATTATACCTAAATGTATGCATCTACTGAAGCCTAAGGCACTTTAACAGCTACTGTAAATGGAAAAAATGCTGTTTAAATAGTGCATTTTACCCAATTTCGACTTTGATATTTGGGGCACTTAAAATTGAATATCCTATAATTTCTTTGCATAATATTCATCATCAGAATGTTCATTACATAGCCCAGGAGTTAGAAATTGAAAATAATCATATATAGCATTATAAAAATTAGTTTTTTACGCCTGCGCAGAGTGAAATTCCATATGCAAATATCCTCATTATGCAGTACAACACAACCTAAATTACATGTTAATGCTAGGAGGTCAAAGTATGAGTATTAAGCTTTATAAATATTAAAAAACGAATAATTTTTCACAATTAATATATATATTGTTTTAATAAAACCAATCATTTTGTTAATTCCACATAGGAAAAGCAAGCTGCATCTCTTGCCTATCATACTTAGACACATTCATTCACAAGCCTAAGCACAGAAGCCTAACTTGAAACATGAAAAGTTTTGCACCATTTTTTTTTAAAAGGACAGTAATTATTTAACATCAGAACCAAGAATATGCTTATGTAAAAGACTTTGAAAAAGGAAATCCTGGTAAATGTTTTCCTTTTATCCAAAATAATAAACCAGATTTTTGTAACTTTTAAAAACAGTAGTCTGAAATGCAGGATTTCACCCCGTGTTTTAACTGACAAAAACCTGGCGGAGTGAACATTCCTGTCTCTCCGTGGCCTACAATCAAAACAAGAGCTGCTGCTTAAGCTTTTTTTAGTGTTGATATGGAAGACTGTCTATTTAAAACTGAGGCCTTTCAATACATGTTCTATAATATGAGTTTTAGTTCAGCAAAAATGTACTTCAGATGAAGTGTTTGCCTGTTAATATCTAATACAATGTATCTAAGGAAAATGCTTTATCATTGTTTATTTATTACAAAACACACAATTTCGTTTTTGAGGCCCTTTTATTGATATTATGTGAATTTTAATTTTATCTTTTAAGCATTGGCAGTTTGTACATATGCATAATTGCTTACTCTTATCAATTTAATAATCACATACAGGTATTTAGCATATCATTTCTGGAATTTTGTGTAATTTTTATTTAATAATAATTAAATGACATTTTGCATACCAGACTGATGACAAAAAAAACATAAACACACATTGAGCTCATTTCAGACATATACAGAAAGGGTCATACTCTCAGAATCACAAAATACAGCGCACTTAAGGCTAGCAATCCTTACACAAAGAGCGCAATCGCTATTTACTTACAGAAGTTGCAATGTAAAACCACGAATCACATAGACATTTAAACACACATTTAACCCACAGATCAACACTTAAGGCAGAAACAAAAGACAGCCCACAGACTGTACTTAAACCAAACCATTTGTAAATACTAGTGGTAAGTCATATTTACAAGAAGCGCTTCTCAATATTATTCCAAAAGACGGCAAAAAAAAACAGCCCAACAAACTGTTTTATTTCCAAGAAGCCAAAATACACTCAATTCACTAGCTTTGGCTGACAGAACACCAAAAAACCGCTCGGGATATCTCTATTCAAAAATTGTGCAGAAAAAAGGATCCTTGTTTGTATTATTTTCATATTTAAATTCCATGGGGATACAAAATTACCAAGGAAGAAATATTTTTTTTATACCTAAACCTATCTAGCTATTCCCTCAAGGGAGCCGGCTAATTCACTTTACATCTCACTATGGTACCTCCAAAATGCAACACATTCTTTGATGTGTGCTTGAAACAGGCATGCCAAAAATATTGCAGAATATGCAAATATTATAATCAAAGTAGTGCTTAAGGTACTTTTCATACGTTGCGCCGTTCAAACAAATTTAAAACAGAGAAAAATCTCCTCATTACCTGCCTACATAAATTGCAATTTACATATTACATACATATCAATCAAAAGTTGGACAACGCAAATCTAAGCCACAGAAGCGGTCGCTCCCCACGCTCCCTGTTCACCTGGTATCGTAGCGCTTTACTGCTCATTGCTGCAAATACCTAATTGTGCTCTGCTATCATTGATTGTAATTTTAGTAGTTCCTGATTAATAGCGTAGCGCTATATTGCATAACCCACATTGCGTGTATTATCATTTGTGCCGGATTAATAGCGTAGCTCTATATTGCATAGCCCACATTGCGTGTATTATCATTTGTGCCTGTTTGATCTGGTAGCGCTATATTGCAAAGTTCGCATTGCTTGTTAATATAATTTGTGCCTGATTGTGCCGGTGCCTCTGCCCACATCATAGCGATATTCCTGCTTGTGCCCCAATCTCGTCCTGTTTCGCTTTTGTTTTGCTGCCATTTTGTTGTTGTGCCTCCCAACCCGTCTCTCCACCCCGCTCCCGCCTCCCAGCTGCCCCTCCCTCGCTCCGCCCCCCCACTATCCGCTTATGTCAAAGCAGCTTACGCACAGCGTTCACGCGCAGCGAACGCGCCCCTTGCGCGCCGAAGGCGTGCCAAAGGTAAGCCCGTCTACGCCCGTCCGCGCCTGGACCGAGCCCAGCGCCAGACTCCCTGGTCCCCGCAAATTCCACTCCACCCGCATAACGTACGACACGGCTACCCTCTCAGCACTCAACTCCGGCAGTCTCCCAGACTGCTACCAAGCCGCCCCAGGACACACCCATGGACCCTTCACCTGCCACTCCTGCAAGTTCGACTGCATCAGGACCCACACCAAATCCACAAACTCCAAACAGAGCTCCGACACTAACCACCTGAAGTGTATCCTGCTCAATACCCGCTTGGTTCACAAACACGCAACTGAACTATGGAACCTACTAGACACCACATCGCCGGACGTCGCCTTTCTTACAGAAACCTGGATGAACGCCTCATCACCGCCCGACATCGCCATAGCCATCCCGGACGGCTACAAGATCATCCGAAAGGACCGCATCAACCAAACAGGAGGAGGCATCGCCATCGTCCATAAGAACACCATCCGCATCACAACTAAGCATGGGCGGAAAATCCGTTTCGCTCGCGGATTTTGCGGATTTTCGGTAAATTCGCAATCCGCGAGATTTGCGAATTTCCCGTGAAATCCGCAAATCCGCGAGCAGCGGATTTTATGGCTTGCTCGCACTGTTCGCGTGAGTTCGCGGCTTGCCAGTACAACTTCGCACCCCGCGAGTAAGTGCTAAATTGCAGAAATACGATCTTAGCAAAACTGAAACTACTTACCAGGTTCAAAAGTTCAGGCTCATCATTAGTAGCCATTTCCTGTAGTGCTTCCTGAGGGGCCCCTCCAGAGTTCAGTTGCCAGTTGCAACTATTATGTGACCCTGCTCTGAACCTCAGAATAGTTACACATATGCCACAAAGGTCCTGAATTACAGCTAAGGGAGACAAGCAGGAGCCAGGCTGGAAGTTAAAATCCATTAATCAGCCCCTAATTCATTATTGTCAGTTGGGGCAGGGCAGGTGTTGTAACTAATTTTGCAACAATGAAAGCACTTAGCAAGTGCAAAAGATCACTAATCAGGAAGCACTAAGGAAGCAGGTGCCAGCTAAAAAAATATTCTGTGACACATTAATCAGCCCCAAATTAATTCAGGTCACTTGAGGCAGGGAAGGTGTGCTTTGCTTTGCCGAAAATAATGTACACTGGACAACCAGAGGGTGTGGTGATGAAACAGAGGGTGGCATGGGTGGGCCAGAGGGTGGCATGAGTAGTCAGAGAGTGGCAGTGGTGACAGAGAGTGGCAGTGATGAAGAAGAATGTCCCAAACAGGCTGGACACGTAGAAACAACAAGTTCGCAAAACTTGCGACCCGACAGGTAAGTTCGCAAATTGCGAAATTGTAAAAACCCTCGCGAACTGGCAGAAACACGCGCGAACACAAAAAAAAATAAAAATCCGCAAATTCGCGGGAATTCGCGGATTTTGCGGATTGCGAGTTCGCAAATCCGCAAAATTCGCGAACGCGAGATTCGCAAAATTCGCCCATGCTTAATCACAACCAGTTCCGATGATAACCTTGCAGCCGCCGAACACCTTCACTTCCAGATCCACACCGACCCTAAGACCACACTCAGAGGTACCCTCATTTACAGACCCCCAGGACCCCACACAAAATTCCGCGAAGACATCACTGACTTCATCAGCCCGCACACCCTCCCCTCCGAGGACTACATTCTACTGGGAGACCTCAACTTCCACCTGGAAAAGAACAACGACAGCAACACCACCACCCTTCTGGACAACCTCGCCAATCTCGGACTCAAACAACTTGTAGACACCCCCACCCACTACGCCGGGCACACGCTCGACCCAATCTTCTCCTCCAGCAAGCACATCTCCTTCAATCATGCCACAGGACTCCATTGGACGGACCACAGCTGCGTTGACTTCAACTACAAAAAGACCATGACCCACAACCACACACAACCAATCCCCCGCAGAAACTGGAACAAAATTACCACCGACCAGCTCTTCACATCGCTTTACCAAAACCCTCCTGCCAAATCATTGGACCCAAATCAAGCAGCCATCAACCTCAGACAATGGATCACGCACAGCGCTAACGATTTAGCACCCTTGAAAAAACATCAAATCAAGCAAGGTAGCAAAAAAGCCTCCTGGTTCAATGACGACCTTAAGAAATCCAAGAAGATCTGTCGCACCCTCGAGAAAGCCTGGCGAAAAAACCCAACCACTGACAACTTGGCCACCTTCAAGAACGCCACCCTCAAACACCACCAGCTGATCCGATCCACCAAGAAATCAGCATTCAAGGATCGACTCAACAACAACGCCCACAACAGCAAGGAACTATTCAACATCGTCAAAGAGTTTACCAACCCCACCGCCGACATCACTCCCTCTCAAGACCTCTGCGACTCTCTAGCCTCGTACTTCCACAACAAAATCGGTGACATACATAACAGCTTTGGCGACCAGTCCACCCCACCCACCTCTGAACCAAAACCCCCCCTCCAACAACCTTTGCGCCTGGAACCCAATCACCACTGAAGACACCATCCGCTTGATGAACTCCATCCACTCTGGATCGCCAACCGACCCATGTCCCCACCGCATTTTCAACAAAGCAGACTCCATTATCGCACCACATCTCCGAGATGTCATCAACTGCTCCCTCAACTCCGCTACCTTCCTGGAAAGCTGGCAACATGCCGAACTCAGCGCCCTCCTGAAGAAACCCACAGCAGACCCCAACGAACTTAAGAACTACCGCCCCATTTCGCTCCTCCCATTCCCTGCCAAAGTCATTGAGAAAACCGTCAACAGTCAGCTCGCCGCCTTCCTCGAATCCAACGGCTCCCTCGACCCATCACAGTCCGGCTTCCGAGCCAAACACAGTACCGAGACCACCCTCATCGCAGCAACAGACGACATACGAACTTTACTGGACAACGGAGAAACAGCTGCCCTCATCCTACTGGACCTCTCCGCAGCCTTCGACACAGTCTGTCATAGCACCCTTATACAACGCCTCAGTAACGTTGGAATACAAGGAAAAGCTTTGAACTGGATCATCTCGTTCCTCGCCGGAAGAACCCAGAGAGTCCGCCTCCCCCCTTTCAAATCGGAGGCCACTGAAGTCATCTGCGGCATACCACAGAGATCATCACTCAGACCCACCCTTTTCAACGTATACATGAGTCCCCTCGCATCCATCGCGCGCCAACACAACCTCAACATCATCTCCTACGCAGACGACACCCAGCTGATCCTCTCCCTCACCAAAGACCCAAACACCGCCAAAACCAACCTACACGAAGGGATGAAAGAAGTAGCCGAGTGGATGAAGAATAGCCGTTTAAAACTGAACTCGGACAAAACAGAAGTCCTCATCTTAGGATCATCCCCCTCCGCTTGGGACGTCTCTTGGGCAACGCACCCAAACCTACGGACCACGCACGTAACCTGGGCTTCATCCTGGACTCCTCCCTCTCGATGACCAGACAAGTCAACGCCATCTCATCATCATGCTTGAACATCCTACGTATGCTCAAAAAAATCTTCTGTTGGATCCCCACCGAAACAAGAAAGACGGTCACCAATGCACTGGTCACAAGCCGACTGGACTACGGAAACACCCTTTACGCCGGAACCACAGCCAAATTACAGAAAAAACTCCAACGCATCCAGAACGCCTCAGCCAGACTCATCCTAGACATCCCCCGCCAAGCTCACATTTCCGGTCACCTGAGAGACCTCCACTGGCTCCCCGTCAACAAGAGAATAACGTTCCGTCTCCTCACCCACGCACACAAAGCCCTCTACGACCTAGGACCCAAATACCTCAACACGCGCCTGACCTTTTACACCCCCACCCGCCAACTACGATCGTCCAATCAAGCCCTCGCCGTGATTCCACGCATCTAAAGATCCGCCATGGGGGGAAGATCCTTCTCCTACTTAGCGGCCAAAACCTGGAATTCTTTCCCCACCCACCTCCGCCTTACACAGAACCACCTCTCCTTCAGAAAACAACTAAAAACTTGGATATTCGATAAGTAACGTACCCCCCTCCCTCAAGCGCCTTGAGACCCTCTGCGTGAGTAGTGCGCTATACAAATTTTAACTTGACTTGACTTGACTTGACTTATTAAACTACCTTACCAAACAAAGGCATCAAAACCAACAGCAAGTGCCGCAGAACGACTCTTACCAAACAAATGGTTGTCCAAATTCTAACTGCCAAGTTCTGAATGACCTAACGGTCTTTTTAGAACCCCCAGAATCTCCGTGCATGGAGTACCTCCTTAGTAGAGTCCTGTCCTGTTCTCCACAGTAGATTTCTTTCTCTTGACAAGATCACTCCCTCAGATAGCCACTTCTCTGATGAGGTCCACGTTGAAGCACCATTTGTAGAAATCAAAAAAAGTTCCTAGGGATCCCACTGATACTTGGTCCTTTTAAACCAACAAAGAAGAAATTGGCACAGAAGCTGAAATATAAAAGAACATCTTTATTAAACTAAAATGAGTGAGACTACGTCACACAGAAGCCTTAGCAACTGAATGAGGCAGTCTGAGGAGTGCAGAAAACAGAGGCCTTATATATGCTTAGGGTTACATAGTAAGCATAAAACCAAGGGGCAGTCCTGGCTCATGTAAGCATGCAAAATTACTAAGATGGGCATACAATATCTGCTTGCTCAACAAAGTGGGAGGAGAGTTACTTCTTCATACAGCAGCAAAAATAGCTTAACAGTTATACTATAGAAGCAGGTGCATTCTAATGGCTAGGCCCGTCTGGGCATGTGCGAAGGTGGAAGATGCTGAATATAGTTTGCCTCTATGCAGATTACAAGAGCAGTTAACAGACAGGTAGGACAGAGCACATGGTGAGCACATGGCAAACAAAATGGCCGCCAGAAATACAAAATGGCTTTCACAAAACGGATAAGATAACTTCTAAATACTAGATGGCTTCTGCTAATGCTAACCCATTGCGGCCAATTTACAACAGACAACCGTTTTAGCATTAGCTGAAGACATCTCTATGATCCAGTAGGAACATAGAAAATATTTACACATTAATTTTCATAATGTTATCAATTTCCTAATTCATTGCTAGGTGGGCATTTTCCATTCTAAACATTTTCTGAAGCGGGTATATGTAAGCTATAAGCAGGAATACAAAGAGAACGGAGCATTGGGTCATAATTACCATACAGATAGCAGGAGAGAGTAATGACCACTATCACAAACAGAATTATCAGTTTTCTAGTGCTAAGCAAAAGCGAATCCTAAATTCATCTAGTAAACATTTTCAGGGCTCCTATGCATTTCAGTGACTATCATATACTCAGGTGAGGCAGTGGCGATCCTTATCAATGCTCTCAGGTGAAATGGGAATACCCTTTATCAGAGTACAGACAGAACACTACTTTAAAACGATGTCAGCAGAACAGTAAGATCAGTCACACAAATTCACTTCTGGTGGACCATTTTGGATGCTAGGGGCGGAGCCACTAGAGGCTGTTCCTCTTCCATGGCAATTCATTCAAATGGGAACATATCCAACACCCACTTTATACAATAAAACAACATTTTCTTCAAAACATTTTTGCTAAGGACTACTTTTCATGATCAAAACTATGCCACATTAGCTCTAATAGGGACTGTCAGTTTATTTACACTGACTAGCTAATAAAAAACTAGCAATGCCCTTGCAAAACTACAATAATGGTGTTATCACCTAAGACTTGTAGAACAAAACTACCCACATCTAATTCCCCTTAAAGGTCAAAATAAGGGAACAGCAGTCTAAACTACTGATCCTGTCATAATTTTATCAAACAGGATGGGCAGTAATAAAACCTATATATGTATTCATTGTATTAATGTTAACAATGTTTAAAACAGCATTACTAAATAGCCAATTAAATGTCTCATTGCTATTTCACAGACCATTTAGACAGGCTAAAAAAAATTGAGAAAAGGAGAGAGCAACATACATATAACCTAGCCTTAATTTGTAGAGGAGGTAGCCTCCCTCCCCCATTTTGACAGTAGGAAACCTGAAACAGGTTTCACTTCTGTCAACACGATCAACCCCTATGTGTAGCAACTGGCCATAAACAAAGTTATAGGAGGTACATAGCACTTTTGAAAGGGCTAAAACACATGAATACCCAAACCCCTCAGCTTTGAATCATTAGTGCTGTATAAATATGGCAAAGCCTATCTGTTAATCAAAGTTCACATATACCATTATATCATTTTCTATCACATGAGTGCATGAAGTGCTTGTTTTCTGCCCCAAAAAAAGGTAAAACGTCTCTTTTTTTCCCTGTCCTCTTTCAAAAAATTTCAGAGGTCCAAATGTCAAAGGAAACTTTGCTCTAAGGGCCATGCTATGCTTCTAAATATAGAGCTGACATTTAACTCTTCCCAGCTGTCCTATTCTGTGTGCAAAGTATTCCATACAGCTTTCCCTATTCAAAGTCACTCTAGAGACAGAAAGCTGGAAAGCTCTTATCCCCCTGTTTGTAGTTAAAAGAATAACTTCTGCTTGTTTTTATATTTATTTGCAATTGTAAGCAGTGTGCAATATACTTGTCTAATAATATAGAAGTCAGCTATTTGTAATATACCTAAATGTATGCATTTACTGAAGCCTACAGCACTTTAACAGCTACTGTAAATGAAAAAAATGCTGTTTAAATAGTGCATTTTACCCAATTTCGACTTTGATATTTGGGGCACTTAAAATTGAATATCCTATAATTTTTTTGCATAATATTCATCATCAGAATGTTCATTACATAGCCCAGGAGTTAGAAATTGAAAATAATCATATATAGCTTTATAAAAATGAGTTTTTTACGCCTGCGCAAAGTGAAATTCCATATGCAAATATCCTCATTATGCAGTACAACACAACTTAAATTAAATGTTAATGCTAGGAGGTCACAGTACGAGTATTAAGCTTTATAAATATTAAAAAACAAATAATTTTTCATAATTAATATATATATATTTTTTAATAAAACCAATCATTTTACTAATTCCACATAGGAAAAGCAAGCTGCATCTCTTGCCTATCATACTTAGACACACACATTCATTCACAAGCCTAAGCACAGAAGCCTAACTTGAAACATGAAAAGTTTTGCACCACTTTTTTTTTTTTTAAAAGGACAGTAATTATTTAATATCAGAACCAAGAATGTGCTTATGTAAAAGACTTTGAAAAAGGAAATCCTGGTAAATGTTTTCCTTTTATCCAAAATAATAAACCAGATTTTTGTAACTTTTAAAAACAGTAGTCTGAAATGCAGAGTTTCACCCCGTGTTTTAACTGACAAAAACCTGGCTGAGTGAACATTCCTGTCTCTCCGTGGCCTACAATCAAAACAACAGCTGCTTCTTAAGCTTTTTTTAGTGTTGATATGGAAGCACGGTGACGTCTATTTAAAACTGAGGCCTTTCAATACATGTTCTATATTATGCGTTTTAGTTCAGCAAAGATTTACTTCAGATGAAGTGTTTGCCTGTTAATATCTAATACAATGTATCTAAGGAAAATGCTTTATCATTGTTTCTTTATTACAAAACACACAATTTCGTTTTTGAGGCCCTTTTATTTATATTGAATGTGAATTCTAATTTTATCTTTTAAGCATTGGCAGTTTGTACATATGCATAATTGCTTACTCTTATCAATTTAATAATCAAATACAGTTATTTAGCATATAATTTCTGGATTTTTATTTAATTTTTATTTAATAATAATTAAATGACATTTTGCATACCAAACTGATGATAAAAAAAAATACACAAACACACATTGAGCTCATTTCAGACATATACAGAAAGGGTCATACTCTCAGAATCACATAATACAGCGCGCTTAAGGCTAGCAATCCTTACACAAAGATCGCAATCGCTATTTACTTACAGAAGTTGCAATGGAAAACCGCGAACCACATAGACATTTAAACACACATTTAACCCACAGATCAACACTTAAGACAGAAACAAAAGACAGCCCACAGACTGTACTTAAACCAAACCATTTGTAAATACTAGTTGTAAGTCATATTTACAAGAAGCGCTTCTCAATATTATTCCAAAAGACTGCAAAAAAAAACAGTCCAACAAACTGTTTTATTTCCAAGAAGCCAAAATACACTCAATTCACTAGCTTTGGCTGACAGAACACCAAAAAATCGCTCGGCATATCTCCATTCAAAAATTGTGCAGAAAAAAGGATCCTTGTTTGTATTATTTTTATATTTGAATTCCATGTGGATACAAAATTACCAAGGAAGAAATATTTTTTTATACCTAAACCTATCTAGCTATTCCCTCAAGGGAGCCGGCTAATTCACTTTACATCTCACTATGGTACCTCCAAAATGCAACACATTCTTCGATGTGTGCTTGAAACAGGCATGCGAAAAATATTGCAGAATATGCAAATATTATAATCAGTGCTTAAGTGCTTAAGGTACTCTTCGTACGTTGCGTCGTTCAAACAAATTTAAAACAGAGAAAAATCTCCTCATTACCTGCCTACATAAATTGCAATTTACATATTACATACATATCAATCAAAAGTTGGCCAACGCAAATCTAAGCCACAGTAAGTGTTATTAAACTACCTTACCAAACAAAGGCATCAAAACCAACAGCAAGTGCCGCAGAACGACTCTTACCAAACAAATGGTTGTCCAAATTCTAACTGCCAAGTTCTGAATGGCCTAACGGTCTTTTTAGAACCCCCAGAATCTCCGTGCATGGAGTACCTCCTTAGTAGAGTCCTGTCCTGTTCTCCACAGTAGATTTCTTTCTCTTGAAAGCTGGTGCATTCTACTGGCTAGGCCCTTCTGGGCATGTGCGAAGGTGGAAGATGCCGAATATAGTTTGTCTCTAGGCAGATTACATGAGCAGTTAACAGAAAGGTAGGTCAGAGCATATGGCGAGCACATGGCTTTCACAAAACAGATAAGATAACTTCTGAATACAAGATGGCTTCTGCTAATGCTTACTCAGTGCTGGTAATTTACAACAAGAGGAGGTCACAAGTCACTTCTGGTGGGCACAGCACTGAAGGATTCATGATTGGCTGACAATCGGGAAGCCCCGAGGAGACTCTCCTTTCCCCTAGACACTCACAGATTGTGGTGCACAGCACCCCCCCCCCCAGACATAGATTGAATGATGCTTATGTATGTACTTTGGACGATTGCCTGTTGCACATTCGCCCTTTTGGTATTCACATTAAGTTTGGGCAGTTGCACAGTAGCCCTTGTGAAATTGTTTTTTTATTTGTTATCATTGCCAATTATTTTATTGTTGAACAGGTCATATTTTGCATACTGAGGTGGGACACTTGTGACATTGCCCTGCACAAAGGGGTGCACTCTGGACTAGCCCACATGCGCACGGCACTAGCTTACCCCACCCTTTAGCGTGGACCACATGTGTTCCTAACTTTCAAAAGATATGGCACCTAGTAGGATTGGGACCTGGAATGTGAGAGGCATTCATAGTCCGTCATGCCAATATCATATTTACTCCTATCTGAAATGCCATCACATCCAAATAGCACTCTTATAGGAGACACACTTGCAAACGTCAGACGTATTGCGGCTGCATAGGTGTTGGAGGGGTCAACTGAACCCGACAGGCTATTGGGCATATGTGTGTGAGGTGTTGGTGTGGGTGAGGCCAGGGACTCCCTTCAGGGTGGTATGTTATGTTAGTTTTGTTTGTATAGCGCATGGCTACCCCAGCGACGGGGCGTCCCAGCGCTTATGGACATAACAGGAAATACAGCAGCTCGGCCAATGAGAGTAAGCTAGATAGAGGAGAACAACCAGGTTTTGATCTGATTCCTGAAGAGCGTGTGGTTAGAGGTGGCCCGAGCCTTTAGGGGGATAGAGTTCCAAAGCTTCGGGGCAAGGTACCTGAAGGAGCGGCCACCAGCTCTACTTCTCTGAATCTTAATTGTGCCAGCAAGGGATAGATCCGCTGAGCCGAGGTTACGCGTGGGATCATATAGGGTACAGAGTCCCTGCAGAATACGTGGACCGGAGCCATACAAAATTCTATGGGTTATGCATAGAGTTTTGAATTGGATGCGTTGTTTAATTGGCAACCAATGTAGACGTCTAAGAATCAGTGAGGTGTGACAAGTTTTTGGAAGGGCAAACAAAGTGCGGGCAGCCCATTCTGAGCTCTTTGTAGCCTGTTGATCACTGTCAGGCTAGAGCCCAGCATGAGAACATTGCAGTAGTCTAGGTGGGATAAGACTACAGCCTGAACTATAACCTGGCGAGTGGGAGGCTCAAAGAAGCCCAGAATGGGTTTGAGGGCACGTAAGCGACCATATCAGGTGCCCGCCACTCTTTTGGCATGATACTCTAGCAAGAGTGAGTTGTCCAACATCACACCTAGATTTTTTAATGCCTCCTTGGGGATAGGTGGACGTCCCAACGTGGAGGGCCACCAATGATTATTCCATCTCTGGGTTTCATTGCCAATGACAAGTACCTCCGTTTTGGAGGAATTTAATTGAAGACAGTTCTGGGACAGCCAGTTAGAAATGGCCAAGATGTCTTCCTGGAATTTGATTTGGTCCAGCTCAAAGTTTTTTGGATAGAGGGAAAATAAGTATCAACATACGATACTAGCCTAATCTCACGATCTCGTGCCAGCATAGCCAGGGGACGGACATACACATTAAACAATGTGGGGCTGAGCGCAGAGCCCTGCGGGACCCCGCACTCCACAGAGTGCTTACTGGACGAGTACGGCGGGGCATGCACCTGGAAGGAACGGTCAGCTAGAAAAGACACGAACCAGTCTAGGGCACTCCCTCTGACTCCGATCTCCCACAGACGCTCTAACAGGATCCTGTGGGAGACCGTGTCAAAGGCCGCACTCAAGTCCAGCAGAATCACAAACGAGGTCTCGCCCTGGTCCTGCCTCTCCCTTAGATGATCCATAACTGCCAGTAAGGCAGATTCCGTGCTATGTTTGGCACGGAAACCGTTTTGGGACTCATCCAGAATTCCATTGGATTCCAGGTGAGGGGTCAGAATGGAATTCACATGGGCTTCCGCTATCTTGGCAAGGTATGGGAGTAGGGAAATAGGTTGGTAACTATCCGGTCTAACGGGGTCTAGCGTTGGCTTTTTTAGGAGAGGAACAACCTTAGCATGTTTCCAGGATTTGGGGACAACTGCTAACTGAAGAGAGACTCCTATATAGATGCAGAGGGTAGGTATCTCATAGTCAAGGGTGTCTTAGATGGGAGGCAGAACATGCTTGCATTGCTGTATGCGCCTAACACAGACAAGACAGCCTTTCTGGAATTTTCCCCCTTAAACTAGCTGAGTGGCACGATGTTCCCATGATTCTGGGCGGTGCCCATAATAGTGTACTGGATGTATCATTAGACCGATCCTTTCCTCCCTTACCTGGCACGGCTACACACACTACCGCAAAAGGGTTAAACCAGTGGGCCACACATTGGCACTTATCTGATGCTTGGCGGCACCACAACCCACAAGATAGAGTATATTCATACTACTCTTGAGCACACGGACTCCATATACGTCTGAAATGATCTTCTTCCGAGCATCTCCGGGTCCTACTATATTACTATATGGGGCGGGCACAATCGGATCATAACCCACACATGGTGGAGGTGCAATGGGAAGATGCAGTACCGACAATTCCTATGTGGCGACTTCAACCAGATGTCCTACTTGATGCACCCTTCCGAGACTTACTGGCTACAAGTGTGGCTCAATATTTCGATGAGAACAAGGGCACAGCTTTGTCGCCACTGCTAGAGTGGGACACCCTTTAGGTAGTAGTGATGGGTCACTGTTTGGGAACACAGGCGGGCATTAGAGTACAGCTGGAAAAAGAACCCACCATCTTAGAAAGAAAGCTGGTGGTTAGAGAGCGAGAAGAGACTGAGGGGTCCCCGAGACAACTTGACAGCCACAGAGAGGAACATGCACGACTGCCAGAGCGGTTGAGATGTCTTAATTACGCAGAACACTCAGCACACACACACCATATGGGGGACAAAGCTGGGAAATTGCTCATGTGGGTCATAGGTCATGATGAGTCATCGTCTCCTGTCACATCTGTATGCACGGCAGCCGGGGGTGTAGCGTACATGCAGAGAGACATACATGGTGCGTTTGTGGCTCATTGCCGCAGCCTGTACAAATATCGCCCACAGGTTATATCCCTGGAGCTACTGCTCTACCTAGAAGGGATGGATCTACTGCAATCTACGCACAAACAAAAAGCTGAATTAAGCGATCCTCTTCTTACAGAGGAACTACAGGACAGCATATTCTCATTATCCAAAGGGAAGCCACCAGGACCGAATGGACTGCCGGCTGAATTGTATAAGGCTTATGTGCATATATTAGTACCACAGCTACTGAAGGTGTATGAGGCTGCGTTGGATGAATCCGTGCTCACTGAAACACAATATGAAGCACTGTTAGTATCTCTCCTTAAGCCTGACAAAAACCCTGAATCTTTGGGCTCTTATTGTCCACTAGCACTTCTTAACATCGATTACAACATTTTTGCATCATTACTCGCTAAGTGTCTTTCACCTTCAGTGAAAACACTGGTCCACCCAGATCAGAACGGTTTTGTCCCCACTAGGAATACCTGACTCAGCCTCTGCAGGTTGTTTTGGGTACTGCAGTATACGATACATAGATGGCCCCTCTCTGGCTGCCTGGCGCTGGACCTGGAGAAGTACTTTGATTCTTTGGAGTGGAGGAGTGTGGCTCACTGATTAGAGCGGCAGACCCTGATGCAGAGGTCTGGCCCGGGACCAGGGTTCAAGTTCCGACGCAGCAGGGTCCTGAGCCCAAAAATGTCCACAGACTCGATAATTCTCGCCTCGGTGCCTACTCTAATCATGGGGTCCCACGCTGCAACTCTGGGCAATAGCTTGCTTAATCTCCACTACGGCGGCCCACCCGCTGCGGGATGCCTGGCTTTCACCTTGGAGATGCCCAGTAGGGGTTATCTCACATGGAAAAGCCAGGACGGGTTCCCAAGGCAAGCGCCTTGATGCCTTCGGGTGATACGTGCCCTATATAAGTAGCAATACAATACATTTTGGAGTGGCCTTATCTGGAGGCAGTGCTGAACAAATCCGAGCTAGGTGAATATTATTTAAGTATGGTCCAATTGCTGTATCAGCGACCTGTTCGAGTCCGTACTGGTAGGCTCATATCAGATTCCATAACAGTGCGGCGAGGGACACGTTAGGGCTGCCCGCTGTCCCTGCTACTTTTTTCTCCAGCCGTGGAGCCACTGGCGATGATGCTTCGCGGAAGTAGTGAGGTGTGGGGCATACAGCTGGGGGATGGAATGCATGCTGTGTCTCTGTATGCAGATGACTTACTGCTGTATGTGCGTGACATTACTAACATTTCCTCGTCCATAACAGATGTGCTGAGGCCAGGGCCTTTGAAGAGATGTCGCGCCTCCGGGTTAATTGGGCCCAGTCAGGAGTTTATCCATTTAATGCAAACACAGCAGAAACAATGTGCTTATTAATGGCTCACTTCTTCCATGGTTCGCTATCTTGGGGTCTTCATATATCGGACACCTGAGGATTTGCTGGAGGGCAATTTAATGAGGGTGATTTCAGGGGTAAGGGCCCAAGCACAATTTTGGAAATCACTCCCATTGAATGTTATGAGCCGCATTACCCTGCTGAGGATAATTATCCTTCCCAAGTTACTGTATTACTTCTCGAACCTCCTGGTTTATGTCCCAATCAACATTTTCTGTGAGCTGGAGCGTTTGTCCCGAGACCTCATATGGAACAAGGGCAGGCCCAGAGTCGCACTGTGGAAATTATATGCCCCTACCAGTCAGGGAGGATTGGCCGTCCCCAATATGGAACTGGATTGTATATCGTATTGAGTCCTACCCTTTTTAATCTTAACGTTGCCCCGGTGGCCACCATAGTGGAGAGCCACGGTCTGCGCTTGGTGTCATATGCCGACGACACGCAGTTGGTCATCTCCCTATCACGCGCACCCAGTCTCGCAGCGGACATCTTCAGAGCATGCATGCAAGCTCTCGCTGCCTGGATGTCCGCTAACTGCCTCAAGCTCAACAGAGGCAAGACTGAGGTGCTGGTGGTGGGTGGAGACCAAGCGGCCTGGACGTCGGCGTGGTGGCCACCCTGCCTGGGTCCGGCACAAATTCCCTGCCAGGAGGCGAGGAATTTAGGTGTTTGGTTTGATACCAATCTGACCTTCGGTCCCCAGGTTAATTGAGTGGTTGGCTCTTGCTTTGGGATCCTTAAGAGTCTCAGGAAGGTTCTGGAGCTCCTTCCCATCAAAGCCCGCCAAACACTAGTGCATGCACTAGTAACGTCCAAAATGGACTACGGCAACCTACTTTACCTAGGGACTCTGGAGAAGAGTTTGAGTCGCCTGCAGGTCTTGCAAAATGCCGCAGCTCGCCTGGTTCTTAGACTGCCCAGAATATCAGCGTCTAAAGCCGCGCTCCAAGCCCTGCACTGGCTTCCGGTGAGAAGCAGGGTGGAATTTTAAAGCGCTTTGCACCTGCCATCGTATTGTTAATGGCAGGGCACCTCGGCCTCTGCAAGGTCTGCTGACACGATATGAACCCTCCCGTTCCCTTAGATCTTCTGGTTCAGGGCGCCTGTCCATTCCCAAAGTGTTCAAAGCTCGGATGGGCGGCAGATCTTTTAGGTATCTGGCAGCCTCAAGCTGGAACAAACTCCCCACCGCGCTGCGTCTGGAACCCTCAGAGTCCATCTTTAGAGCGAAGCTAAAGACATTCTTGTACGCCAGGTAGCTGCCTCACGCTCAAGTATTCTCCTCTGCTAACCCTCGCACCTCTCTCAGCGCGGGGATACGCCGTTGTGCGTCACCAAGCGCTTTACAAGACTCCCTATTATTATTATGATTATTATTAGCAGCCCAGTTGCAGTGGGTAATGAAGTGGCTAAGTGGCAACAGCCTGGAAGACACAGCAACTTTGCAGCAGCCGTGGACTCACACTCAAATCTATCACTTATTCCATCCAGTTACCAAGTCCCCACATAATGGAACACAGCAGGTGTAGACACGCTGGGTGACCTTTACAGAGATGCCACACTCTTATCGTTTGAGGCATTGGCAGACGACACTGACTTACTTTCAGCACAATTCCTTTTGCATACCTCTCTCACAAGAGCACTATCAGCCTTTTGGGGAGATTTAACGTCCGAGCCACCGATGCATCTATTATTAAAGTATTTACACGTAATGGGGCGGGGTCACATATAGTACATTGGCTGGTGACGGCCTTACTCACACACATGCTGAAACCAATGGTGACTCTCCGCACCCGCTGGGAAACAGACAGAGACCAACCCTGGACTGACAAGGAATGCCCATGCTGTCTGTAGCTCGATGCAAATCTGCTCCACATGCTATGGTCTTGTACCTCCCTCCAAATCTACTGGTGAGACGTTGCTACAGCCCTAGCGCTCTGTACTGACATAACTTTGCCGCCCACATGGGAACTTTGCATATTAGGGTCTATGTCAGGTCCAAGAGAAACAAAATCACATCACGGTTCAGAGACCTGGGATTGATTGTCGCTAAGCTCTTAATTACAAAACAGTGGAAACATGCAGACCCCCCAGAGATGATCAGCTGGAAAAGGTCACTCACGATATGGGCACAAGTGGAAAGTACAATATTGCACAGGGATGAAACGGCGGGGCTTCGCAAATATCCCATTGAGCAACACTGGGACAAAATACTCAAAGCTTTCAATAATGAAGAAAGCTAGGAAGATGACGACGACGCCCAACCGGCTGTAACATAATTTGCATGCCGGAGATCCCAGGCCACGGAGGGTGTGGTTTCAGTGGATGGAAATCGCAACCTATTAGACACCACTACATAGATGCAGACCAGCATGGGGAGCCACCTGCCCCTCACTGCCCAGCCACCCACCACCATAAAACTGACCCTCAGCGTTCACGTGAGTCAGAGTCCCCCCTTGGCTAGTCACCCTATTGTAATGTACAGGATACATAACTCCACACTCAGTCATGCAATGATTATCTTATTTGCTTCTTGATGGCAGCCCCCTAAATATGTTGTTAGATGTTGTTATTTAGATAATGTATGTCTTATTTGCTAATTTCCTTTTATCCTTATCTCTTTTTCTTTTGCGAAATCTCTTTATTGGAATATTGCAATGACCAAATATTAACATCTTCTACGTCTGCTATTATTATGGACGTGAGGTACTAATGGATCGAATGCAACAAACTATGCTAGCATATGGTGTTAGCGATTTTATTTGAGGATTGGAAACTGAGCAATAGTAAGGCGGGCAGGCAATCACAACGATACATGAGTAACTGTCTTTTGGTAATAAGTATGTGTGCTATTACACATTATAAACACTCAACTGTAACGCAAAATGTTGATTTCCACAGTATTATTCCTGTGTTGTTTTGTATAGATTTGAATTATCCTTTAGATAATTCTGTATTGTCATGTAATGTAAGAAAAAGGAAAAATAAGAAAAGACCAATAAAGATGTTTAAACACATAAAAAATTGATAGGAAAACCAACCAAACTACAATAGCTAAGGCCCAGAACATAACATTGATAAATGTGCTGAAGGTACATCCTAGAATCAAAGAAGGGCCAGGAATGAGTAGCCAGGATTTGGTAAATGCACCAGTGGTCACGGACAGAAAAGAAATGACTGCTCTCAAGTGACCTGACCCATTTCTATGGAGGCGGAACATAAATAACGAATTCAAATGACTCCTGTCATACGAAGAAATAACGCAGGATCTCAGAGGATGGAACACAACAAATGAACCTCAAAAGGCAAAGAGGAGAACATAGCCTAACCTCTCCCTCAAAGAGTGCCACATATCCAACAAGGTGTACATTGCCATTCACTAAAAGAGGAGACGTCAGAGAGACCAAGACCAGCATTGGATGCAGGCCTCGAAATCTGTCCCCTCCAAAATATTCTGTCAGAAACAGCAGAAAGGTCCTAGGAAGACAGCATCAGTGGCAAAGAGTAAATGCCTCCCTCTGAAACAACCCTGATGCAGAAGAGAGGAGCACTCAAAATCTTGAAACACCAACGAAGCCGACAAAACTAGGGGAGATTTTGCCAGATAACTGATGTCAATTTGACTTAGTGTGTGCTGGGACCCTGCCAACCATGTTCAAGCACCAATGTTCTTTCCAAAAACTTAAGCTTTGTCTCCACAATTGGCTCACTTCTGGGCCACATGTAAATTCCTTGTAAAAGATATCCCTGGCACCAAAAGCTTTGTGAACAGAGAGGGCTTCTGTGGACTGCGGCATATATTGTGCTATCCTCAGAGACCCCTCACCTTAAAACCCACACATTGCTATTACAGAGTGAGTGTTTTGGTGCAGACCAAACTGAAGAGTCGATCTCGCACATATCCCTGTCTTTCATGCCCACCAACACTGCCTGTGGCATGGGTAAGTCACCCCTCTAGCAGGCCTTGTGGACCTAAGGTATGGTGCACAATACCACAGGTGAGGGCATAACTGCATGAGCACTATGCCCAGACAGTGTCTGTGCCATTCACCGACATTGTAAGTGCAGTGAAGCCTTTTTGAGTGCATGGGCTTGGAGGTTGTCATTACAAACACCACAGCTCCATGATGGCTTTACTGAAAACTGGGAAGTTTGGTACCAAACGTCTCAGCATAATAAACCCACACTGATGCCAGTGTTGGATGTATTATAATGTGCACTCAGAGGGCATCTTAGAGTTGCCACCTGAAAAATGACCAACTGCTAGTGTACAGGCTGACTGGTCGCCGCCAGCGAGCCAGCACCAGACAGGTTTCTGATATCATGGGATGAGAGCCTTTGTGCTCCCAGAGGTCAGGAACACAGCTTACTCTGGGTGGAGGTGCCTCAAACCTCCCCTTGGAAGGAACAGCAACACTTGGTGGGGAGCCTCAAAGGCTCTCACCTTGTGATCGCTGATTTGGGAAGCTCCAACTAGTGAAGATGCCCATCCCCCCTGTCCATGCCCCACCTTTGGCTGCAGGACAGGTGGGACAATTAGTAAGCAGAGTAGGAGTGTCCACCTCAGCCTTGAAAAATACCCTTGGGCCACCAGGAGCTGAGGTGAGCCCCTCTCTTAGAAATTCTCCATCTTGAATTGTAGATTTAGGTCCAATAGAAACAGGGATGTGCCTCTCTACCCACAGGCAGGTGACACCCAAAGGGTGTAGTCAAGCTAGGGGATAGTAGCCAACCTAAGTAACACCCATACATTTAGTATTTAAGGATGGCAGCCTCATCGAGAAGGCCCGACATCCCCAGGCCTCCACCATCCCCTGCGCAACTCAATCCACCTGACTGCGACTGCTGGGCTGGTAGTGCCATTCTTCGACCGACAGTGACTCACTGATGACAACCTCAATGGTCACAGGCTACTGATTCCCCTTCATCCCCATTGCTCTCCGCTGACAGCGAGAACAAACATAATTGCTGGTTCAACTGCCTCAGCTTAGATACTGAACCCTACATCTCTTTGGGTGCCTGCAGTCTCTGTTGACTACCCAGTGCCGCTGGTGTTGCAGTGCCTACCATAAACTGACCCTTGCTCAGGACCGGTCTAAAACCCTGAAGACTGGAAAAGTAAGTCGGGCACTTACCTGCTGATGTATGACCCTGATTTCCTTCCGTAGGACTGCATTGCATTCCAGAGATTACCCACAACTGTCTAACTTGTACCTGTACTAAATGTGACAGTTCCAAATTGACTATATCAAAGTATTTCCAAAAATGTAAAATATTTCTGTTATCAGTAATTGAAAGTATTACCTACCTGTAACTGAGTTCAACTTGGTTCCTAAAATAAAAGTTTCTAAAGAAATATTTTTGCAAAACATTGGTCTGAAGTTAGTCATTGAGTGTGTGTTTCTGTCTTGTATGAGTAATGCATTCAGGTTTTCAGGTTTTTAATGTCTTTATTTCGATGATAAAATCATAAAAGACAGAGTTTAAAAAACATTACAAAGCATATTAACCACTATACAATAAATAGAGAAAGAAAACATTGACAATGTTGTTATGTTACACTTAAATCACAGCTAAAACTAATTATTAAACCTCGAGAAGTTACAAAGACAGAAATAAACCTGGACCTAAAGTAAGCTAAAATTTGCAAGTTTCAATTTACAGAATTAATATAGTCATACATAGTTAATAAGAGTTCCTTCTGGCCCTTATTGCCCATGCCTAGCCTAAGAATTTGGCCAAGCATACCACAAAGATTTCAGAGGTATTGGTTTTTAGGACCCATATTGCCTCGGAGGACCTTCTACATGAGAGGCCCTGAAGCAGAGGTTTTAACCATTTGATGCGAGGTTCTGAGTACTGCGGGCAGGCAAACAATAGATGACCCTCTGTTTCCTTTTGGCCTGGGCACCAACAACAGGAGCTTGAGGTTGCTTTACCCCAAGATGATGTAAATGAATTCAGCGGTAGGGCACCTACTCGAAACTGATGATAAAGTTTCTTATCCAGTGGTCTGGTGATGATGTCCCAGTAAGTCTCACGGGAGGGGTCCAGCTTAAAGCTTAGGAATCTTCCCGTAAGACTGCCAGAACTGAAAGCAATTACCAAAGATTGGCGAGTCGAAGCCCAATATAGTTCTTTGAATTCCTTTTTGGATGGGAAGGTGTTGGTGCCAGGAGAAGCCCACAGATGTTCTAATCCCATATCTTGCAAGCTCCTTTTCACGGAGCGAAGCCAGGGGATTCTTTCAGAGCCCCCCATCGACCTCACTTCTGCTAACTCCTTTGCAAATAAAGTAAGATCCGGGGAGGTCCACAATCGCCTCCAGAGAGCCACTACTCTAAATCTTGCCAAATCATTAATTGGAGAGCATCCCATATCATGGCAGAGGGGTATCGATGGAGAGGATTGAGGTAATCCTACCAAGTTCCGAAGGAATTTACACTGAGTTTTATAAAGACTCGAGAGGTCCATAAATCCCCATATATCAGCGCCGTATAGTATGGCGGAGTTTATTTTAGTGTCATAGATTTTCATAGCAGGGATAACCCGTTTAGTTATGGATCTCTTCTGCTCACGCAAAAGACAGCTGGTCAGTTGAGCACATTTTAGCTGTTGGGCCGCGATTTGCTCTTTCCATACCAAACGACGATCCAAGATGACCCCTAAATAAGTCATGGTTTCAACTTGTTCCAAGTTGACCCCACTCAATTTTACGTTTCTACGGATGATGTTATTCCTAGTTAGAACCATGAACTTGGTTTTACCCACGTTTATCTCGAGATTATTTTTCACACAGAACTCCTCAAAACGGTTCAAGGCCCGCTGTAGGCCTATCCGAGTCTTGGATAAGAGTAGGGTGTCGTCAGCGAAGATAAGCATGGGGAATTTTGTCCCTGCCAATGATGGGGCATCGGTATGGTTGGCAGAGAAAAATTTAACTACCTGGTCAATGAAGAGCAGGAAGAGTGTAGGCGCAAGGACGCACCCCTGGCGAACTCCACGAGTGACCGGGAAGGAGTCTGTATATTGTCCTTGGCCTCCCCACCTTACCCTCACGTAGTTATCTTCATGCATTCTAATGATTAACTCAAGTAGTTCTCCTGGTAACCCAAGGTCCCTCAATACCTGCCACAATTTGCCCCTGGGCACTAAATCGAAGGCTGACTTCAGGTCAATAAATGCGGCAAAGATAGTACCACCGCCGAGCATAACCACCTTCCAGAAAATCATACAAAATCGGAAGACCTGGTCGATGGTGCTCGTCCCAGATCTAAAGCATGCCTGCATGGGTGACAATATATTCTCTGATTCCATCCACCCTTGCACTCTAGCCAAGATCATTCGAGCAATGACCTTTTGGAGGCAGTCAATTAAACTAATCAGGCGATAATTGCCTGGATTAGACCTGTCTCCTTTTTTATATATTGGAAGAATCTCAGCCCCCTTCCATGATTTGGGGATGCATGCACCCTTTGCTATGGCATTTGCTATACTGGTTATATATGGCACCCAGAGATCTGTATTTGCTTTGAACAAATCCGCTGGTATTTGGTCCAACCCCGGGGCTTTCCCCCGCTGAGTCAAACCAAGGGCAGACTCCGCCTCAATATTAGTAAAGGTCAGATTTTCTCCACGTGTGGGCATTACATACAGCATGTCCGGCATGGGTGGAGGTTCAGTGCCCACTATACTAAATTGAGACGAATAATGTGCTATCCAGGCTTCTGCGGACACATGATTAGTTGGAGTACGGGCATCAACATCCTTCCCCCATTTAACGATGCATTCACTCTACCCTCCGATAAGCTTTACTGCTCAGGCCAGCTACCACTAAATTGAGCTTAAGGTATTATCTACTTTAACCTCTGCCATACCTTTGGGGACTCACTGGGCTCTGTGCACACTATACCTCTATTTTTGTGTACTATATACATAGCTGGCTTGCTACAATAATTCTTCCGGTTTCCTGTCATCTAAAAAAAAAAAGGAATAGATCCTGGAGTAGTGGGCATTCTTCTTGCCCCTTTACCCTGCGTCAAACATTGCAAAGGGTCAGATTTTCTAGCATTGAAAGAATGTAGGCCCTCACCTTTGGCAGGCTAATTTGTGTACGAGGTGAGGATCTATCTGGAAGATAATGAGGGCATCAGATTCGAACAATACAGAAAAAAGTGTGGCCATGATGAAATATCATCCACATTTGGGCCATAATAGCTAGCTAAGCTGTAACGACTTTGACTACCTTTAATATCTGCTACTATTCATCACCCCCCTTTGTTGGCCTTGTAGTTCACCACTTCCACTGCAGCATTAACTTTAACCAAAATGGCAATCCCCTTTTTGTAAATTAACTGATCTGTGGCCACTACTGTCTCCACCCACCTTTGTTTCGTGAAGAGACTCACACACTCGGACCACAGTAGATGAGTCTCCTGCAGCATAATAACTTGGGCTGAGCTATCGCTCAGATATTGAAGGACCAAGTGTTGTATTCTCTTGACCCACAACCCACTCACATTCCAACACAGAAATTAGAGGGGATCACCCCCTGATAGGTCATCCCTCCCCCTATAAACCTTGACTAATTTCCCCCAATGATTGTGACCCTATCTGACCCATATAAGGGCTTTTTTTCATTTTCTTCCTATGCTCCCCACTTTGTGCACCTCCCCCAGGGAACCCTCCATCCCCTGCCTCCTGTGCCAAATCGAGCTGCAACCCATGGGAACCATTTGGAACATTGTGTTTCTCCCTAACACAGCACTTATACATGTATCTAGACTCCTCACCTACCCCCGGCTGCACTCTTGAATTTGTAGGTTGTATGTAATGTTTAAAAAAGTAATTATAAATTATTTTTGGCTGTGAATATATTAGTATTTTATGTAGTATACAGTTTGTCAGTATTTTAGTTAGTATACAGGTTTTTGTTGTATGCTAAGGTCTATAGTTTCTAAGTTAAACTAATTTAAAATGAATATGTCCCATGCTGAACAACAAAAATATAATTTTAAGAAATATAGATTTGCGTGAATATCATGTCAAACATATTGCCAACACAAACAAATCAAAAAACAAGATATATAAGGTACAAACATTAGTTTCTATGCATATCATATTGCTATCAAAATATTGTTCTATACAATATTGTTTACTTTAATATTGTGGTATTAAATACTGTTTTTAAATAATGTAATCTATATTAGTTGCCATATTATTTCTAGGTGTTAGTGTTGATAATGCAATTTTTTTAATATCTTGTAGTTTTTATGTGTAATAAAAAAACATATATATTTTTTTTACATTTTATTAGTAATTTATCATTTAAAAATAGGCTTTGTAGGGGATTATGGCGGGAACATTTTTAAATGATAAATTATTGCTTTTTATATTATACTCATTTTTTATGTCAATTAAATATTTAATTGATAATTAATGTTGTACATTTTTTAAGTGAAAAAATATTACTTAGAGAACTATAAGCCCATACGCCTCATTAATTGTATATAAAAAAAATTTTCAAATTGGTACTGGTACACCTACAGGACTGGATTACAGAAGAGGGTGTCCTGTTTGACCTGCAGGTGGGCTTTAGAGACAATGTTAGCACCTCAGATCAGGTCTTCAATTTTTTCTTATATCTACTGGAGGGAGGTACTAATTACCAAAGGGAAACATTTGTTGCCTTAGTTGATTTACATACAGCTTTAGGTTTGGTTCCCAGAGGTAAGCTCTGGAAAGTGTGGGAAACAATGACCATTCCCGCTTCTCTATTGAATAACTTGGCGAGGTTGAATGCTGATAATATGGCCCAAGTAAGATGGGGGGAGGATGGACATGTGACCCTGCTGACTTCTAAGGCACCACAGGGGCTCGAGCTGTTGCCTATCTCCTTTCATTCATTTTGCGATGATGGGACCTTGAGCATAATAGCTCCAGGATAAAGTGTATGTTCTTCTCCAGTCATAAGGCACCCCATTGTAAAAGACGCATGTTAGTAGGCGACACTCTTATAGATCTGGAGGCCAATTTTGACTATTCAGGCATTAGACTGACAGCAAATTTGAGTTGGGTACCACTTTTGGAAAAAGAACATGTCCCTAATTCAGCAGACAACAAGGATAGCCGAGATTCTTAGAAGAACAACATCTATAAGGGTTGCTCCAGCCCTTTAAATCTACCAGACCGAGGCCATGGAGTCGGGTACGTACAGGGCCAAACTGTGAGCTGTCTGAACAAATGCCTGAACACAGTGGAGCAGAGGTTTTAAAGATCCATATTAAATCTTCATCTGAACTCTCCACTGACCCCTGATATCTCGATCTAGCACAAAGAAGGATATCCCATAGATTAGAATGCAGACTCCTTACCTTTTGACATCGGCCGCATCCACTCCAGCACTAGAATCCGATAGGGAAGCCAAGAGACCTTATGTTCCTCAATGCGCTGAGAAATTGCCTGGTTCCGAGCCCTAAAGGTACTACTGTAGAATTTTAGGTTAAAAAACTATTGGTCCTCGCCTTAAATAATGAGTAAGATCCCTGAGATACAACCAAAGGATACTATTTGGAGTTTGTAGCTGTTGAAATTGTGAAAAAAGTAAGTAAGTAAGTAAGATGTTTCTAAAGTGCAACATATTCAGAGGCACCTTGGCGCTAAAAGTGGCCCTGCCACTAGTCGGGGGAAAAGAGTTATATAGGCTTAGGAGTAAAGAGCCAAGTTTTGAGCAATTTCCTAAAAAAGAGCCTATTAGGTTGACACATGAGGGAGGACGGCGGGGTGTTTCAAAGTTTGCCCGCCAAGTGGGAGAGGCTTCTGCCACTCTGCTTGGCCTTCTTTACCCTGGGAGTGACAACCAGCCGAGCGTTAGCTGATCTCTGATCGCGTTACGGGACCTATCAGACAAAAGATTTGTGGAGGCCCTGAGGCCCATGTCGGTGCAATGCCTTATGGACTATACACAATGCCTTTAATTTGATCCTCTCTTGGACTGGCAACCAATGAAGATCCTTGATGCTGTTTGATATAGAACTAAATTTTGGAATTTTCAGCAGCAATCGGGCTGCAGCATTCTGCAGCGACTGGTGTTTTGATTGCAGTCGTTTGTCTATTCTTACATAGAGAGCCTTGGAATAACCTGTCTTGGACAAAATCAAGCCAACTAGTACAATTTTTCGCGTCTCCAGTGGGATAAATAGCAAAGGAATGCTATCACTAGCTTTTATAATCAGAAAACCATGTGCGCAGTGCTAGCCGACCAAAGATTACATTGTTCCAGCCCTAGCATGTAAGTTGTACCTAAAATTTAGATACAGAACCTTACCTATTAAAGCATTTAGGGGCCAATTTTGATGTTGGACATCGATCTGGAACTGGGACCTCCTGTCAGAGGTCCCAAACCAGCATTTAGGATGTGACCGAACACTGTCCGCAATCCTATTGTTTACATTGGGAGCATGCATCCGAATGCATGCTCTCATAGTAAATAGCTGAGGTGCAGTTAATCCCTGCCATGGGGTGCAGGGATCAGTGCCCCCTAGGCCACCATCTGGTGCCCTTGCACCCATGGGAGCCCTGCTGGGGGGCCCCAAAGACAAATTCCCACAGCCTTTCTGTGTCGGAAAGGTCGGCACAGAAAGGCTGTAGGAATCTGCCATCTGAATCTCTTGGGCAGAAAGAGCTGCCCTTTGGATTACAGGCCCTTTTCCGAATGGCAGATGGGCTCTCTGAGCCTGTTGTAAGCCATTCAGAAAACCTGCTTGGATTAATTTCCAACCAACTGCATCAAAATGGTTTGGCGAAATTAATCCAAACGGGAGATTACGATGCATTGGAATGGCTCCGACCGAGGGTCGGAGCCATTTCCTATGGCATCGTAATCGTCCCCTTAGTAGTAAATAGGAAAAAAAGGGTGTGGCCAGTGATTGGTACTGAGCATGCTATGGGCCTCAGAATCATTGAGACATAAATTATTTTTTTGCCCTGTCACTACATCCTTCGGGTTAAGTGGATTGCATCCCTTTGCACAAACCTGGGTAGTAATAGGAGGTATTTAGAGGCTTTAAGAATCCTAAGCACTGACATTAGCAGAGTAGTGGTGTTCAGTATGGCTAAATACCTAATGGTATTATGGAAAAAGTGTACCAAGAGAATAAAGTGTGGTGCTCATAATGAGTGATAAGAGGGATGGAGCGATTTCATTTAGCCACAAATGCACTGGTCTCTTTAATTGAAACTGTAGTTTGTAATTATTGTTAGGAGAATGTCAGCACTATCTCTGACTAAATGTTTTTGGCAATTCCATTGATGTTTCATTTGCACTTTGCCACCATGGATTGCCGATGCTTTGTTTTGCAAATGTTTCTACAGTAGGGTTTTTGGTTTTGTACTGCACTATTTTAAAAATAGGAAAAACACATGAGTTACTGCTTATTCCTAATAAGCACCATGTTGGCAATTGCTATTGGGTTATCATCTTGCATACTGCCGCCATGGGCTGCTGGATTCTTTGAGTCCTAAATCATACAAATGGCTGCAAAACTGGTATTTTATTTCTGCTGCTCCAGATGGTGATTTTATTATATTGTATTTTCTAATTGTAGTTGACTGTAGGAATTTTTAATGTGTACTTTTTATTTATGTATGATCTACTTTTATGATCCTAGTGATTGAAAATAAAGTGTAGAAAGAAAAAGACTAAGGGCCTTATTACTACCTTGACCACAAGGCCACAGCCTCAGTGGGGGAAGAATGTCGCCATGCCAGTGGCATCACAACTCCCGCATTTGGAGTTTGCCGCAAGACTGATGGTGTGCTGGCAGTGGTCTTGAGGTGGCGGAATGCTTAGGCTCACTGAGAGAGCCTGAAGGTAATGCCACCGCACTGCAGTGCCTGCACTGTTGTATGTGCACTGTAGCCATGCACCATATCGTGCATGGGACACAGTGTGTACCTGACAGGGCAGGCATGGGGGGGCATAACATGTGCCCCCAGCCACAATGCCCATGGGCTACAACACCCAGGGACCCTGGTTAGGGTCCCTTCCTGCCATTCTGCTGTCCTTTTCATGGCTGGGTCTCTCCAATGAAAAAGGCCCAGATATGCAGGTCGTCATTTGCACGGCTGTGTCAGCATCGGCACTGCCTCCATTCTCCGCTGCTTTACCCACTACTGCAGGATCCAGGATCCAAGCAGTGGTTACTATCATGTGGCAGTCTGATCGCCATGGTCGTAATCAGGTGGTCAGATCCCCACCACAGGTACGGTAGTCTTGGGAACGCCATACTTGTAATCAGGCCCTAAGCATTATTTTAATAATGTATGTTTATTTTGCATTTTTAATGTGTAATTTTACCATTGTAAAATTTAATTACTAATTTATAATTTAGTTGTGGGTTGCTGGGTTCGTAGGGAAACAGGCTGGAGTCTATTTGCATTATAGATAATTGATATTTATTTTACAGTAGATTTATATTCCTTAAATATTTAATTGATAATTATTTATGTACATTATGTACTTTGAGTATTTAAATATTTTTAAGCCATTTTTTAATATTTTTTGTTTAATAAAACTTGTACGTTAATTAAATATTTAATTGGTCAATTGGTATTCTGAATTGTTTCATTGATCAGTTATTATTTTAATTATTGAAATGTATTTTGCAGTCTTAATGGCATATTTTGTTTTTCAAAAGCTTAATCACTAGTTCATAATTTAGTAGTAAAGTTGTCGGGTTTGTAGGAGAATAGGGTACAAAGTTATTTAAATTATGAATGTATGAATTCTTTGTCTTAGAAATATATTTTTTATGTTGCATAAATATCTAATTAATAACTAATGATGTATATCATTTATTTGTTGTACTTTTGTCATATTTTAATTGAATGATCATTCATTGATATATATTTTCACCGAAAAACTTTATAAAATGCATTTTATATTTATTATTGGTTTTCACTTAATTAGTTTTATGTAATTACCATTATATTGTTCTCATTATTTTATGTAGAATGTATTTGGAACTTTTTGGTGTATTTGGCTAACCATTTTGAGTAGTAGGAAGAAAATTGTAATTACTTTAAAGTTATTTATTTTGTTTTTTATGCCTACATTATTTTGTACCATTGTTTTTTTGTCAATTGCATTTAACTGTGGTTTAAAGCAGATCATGTTTATTTTTAATAGGTTTTAATATTTTATGTTGTTGGGCATTCAAAAAAGCTTTTCCCAATTTTGAAGGGGGAATAATAAATCTTACTCGTCTGAAGTCAAAACGTTCCATACTGTTGATTTACATGGAGTGGAAATAGTAAATCTAACACCACGAAGTCCAACACTTTCCTGTCTTCCTTTCTTCAATAACTGTACAAGTTCATCTAAATATCAATTAGCCAAATAAGTATGTGTTCTATTCACAAAGGAAATTATACTTTTTCAGATCACCCATCTGTATCATTACTACCTGGTGACCGGTTCTAACTCTGTCCTGGTGTTCACCTCCAAATATTCCCATGTACGTCAATCTGTATGCCAAAATGTACACATTTACGACATTCCTTAATTTACAGACCAGTTTTAGAAATGGCCCTATACAGTCCTTTATCCTTACTGAATCAAACTACCACACCCATATTAATCATGCTGTTTAAGTTGTCCTGTTTAAGAATATGCCTCCATGTCTTTAGTCCGTCCACCCTCCTCCCTGTTGTAGTCACAAGTATTTCACTCCTAAAATTATAAAATTATGAAATACTCCCCTTTATGAATCCCTCAAGTTACGCTATATTAATGTCTAAGCGTTTAAATTCCTACGTACAGTGAACCTACCTCGTTAGTGAGTACGATCAATGATCCACATCTCCCAGTGAGTCTGCTTCATTTCATTTGAAAACAGAAGCCAGAACCAGTACATATAACATTTTGTGGTATTCAACTCTAACTACCGGTTGGTATTCAGCTGGTACTTCAATCATAGTACCTCAACCATCTCACCTGACGGTCGCCATCTTGGATGAGTAGACTAGTTTCTTTATCGTCCTTTATGCTCTGTCCTGCCCATACTTCATGTTTAATTACCAAAAACCAGCCACTGTCAAGTCAATTTCGAATTTGCACCCTAAATATCTGTTTGTACTCAAACACTTATTAAAAAATATTTTTTACAAATAAACCACATCAATTTGTACTGTCAATGTAGATTACCTCCGTCACATCCCAAATCAACCTCTTATGGCGTGTAGATACCTTGTGCTTGTTGATGTCCTTATTAACATTATACCCAGTGTGGTATCCCTACAATTGTTATTCCCTAACCATATAAGTTCAATGTAATATAATGATTTTAGAATCATTATGACTTCTTCAAATCAGATGGCATTACGTTCCACTCCATATCTAATATTTATCTATCATTATATTATAGCTATAGGCTGCGCCAACAGGTTCACATTTTTCAATCCTTATTAGGGACAAACATGTCCCACTTGATTAAACATTACTACCCCTTCTAGTGTATACATCTCATTTGTGTTACAGTAGTTACTCCCAAACCTCAATCTGCTTTTAAGAATCATATCAACAACAGTGTGTATCTGGTCGTATGTTCTTATCACCTAAAAAATATTGCAGTTCCAGGTCATTGTTAAGACCACGCTCAACAGCCTGAAGATGCATTATCCATGTGGCTCCCTTGCATCTCAGGTGCAACTCCCTATTGTCCCCTCTGGGGTCGAGTTCCATGTTGTCTATCACTAAAAAAGTAAAGCGTTTGTGTTGTCTCGTGCCTCACACTCCATTGCATGTGTTGCCATTGGGTATCTCACACCCTGATGTTTTAATTCTCTTAGATGTTTGCTTATCCTCTCCTTAAGTGCTCTTATAGTACTGCCTACATATATGTGCTTGCATTCACATTCTATGATGGACACTAAAATCTTTTTGTTACAATTATTATTATGTTATATCGCATAAGTTCTTCCATCTGCCCCATTGAAGTTTGCTTTTGTCACAGGCCATTCTCCATACCACACAGTGTCCACATTTATAAAAACCCAATGTTCTTTGGATCAACCAATTTGTTGTTGTTTTGTTACTCGGGTACCTTGGGCTCAGTAGTGATTTGAGTGTTCTACCCCGTCTGTATGTAATGCTGGGTCTCTCTAAGGTAAACTCTTCCAGTGTCGTGTCAGCCCATAGGATATCCCGATGTTTGCACATGCTTTTTATTAATACCTTTCAAATCTTATTAAATCCATGATCAGCCTAATTTTTTCTGTTTCATCCTACTTAATGCATGTTTCTTTTAAGGTATCCTGTTTTTAATTTTAAGAATCTTAAGTCCCGTGTCCTAATAGTCTGTGCGTCAAACCCTCTGGTAGTGAAGCGTGATCTCATATTCTCCATACATATCTTGAAATCCACCTTGTGACTGCACTTTCTTCCTGCCCTCCTCAATTCTCCATATGGAATGGCCTGAATCTGGTGTCTAGGCTGTGCACTACTCGCATGTAATATTGCACTGCATGAGGAAGGTATCCGATGGAGTCTGCTCTGTATCTGGTTATCCTTAATGTATAGTTCTACATCTATAAAGTCAATGATAGTCCTCCTATACTGATATGTGAATTTTATCTCCATATCATTAGTATTCAAGTACTCACAAAATTGCTCTAGTTTGTCCATTGATCCTGACCAGATCATAATACAATCATCAATAAAGCATCCCTAATATAATATTGAGTCTAACCATTCCATACCCCTTAATCCCCAGATCCACTCATCCTCTAGCCACCCCATTAAAAGATTGGCATAGGTAGGTAAAAATCTGGAGCCCATGGCCACTCCTTGTACCTGTTTATACCAGTCTTTGCCGAACAGGAACACATTGTTATTAAAAATCAAATCAATCATAATTACAAACATCTCAGTATGCTCCCAATCTGTGGCCGTCTCGTGTTTAAATAAAGCTTATTAACTTGTATTCCCAAATCAGATATGATGCTAGTAGATAGTGGTGTGACATCTAGTGTAGCTAGAATCGTTCCCTCCTCCCACACTACATCTGCTAGGAGACTGAGAATATTTTTGGTGTCTGTGAGGTAAGATGGGAGATTGTGAACGAATGGTTTCAAGAATACATCAACATATTGTGTTAGTCTTTCATTGGGGCCCCAATGCTAGATATGATGGGTCTGCCTTGTGGAAAGGGCATATTTTTGTATACTTTGGGTAAAGTGTATATGCAGGAAATCTTGATTTTACCACCTTCAAATACAAATAGTCATCCTTGTCAATCAAACATCTTTCGTGCCATTATTTCAACTAGCCATTTATTTTATCCATAAGCTGACATATGGGATTCCCTCTCAGTTTTTCGTAGCACTTTGGGTTATTTAGTTGTGTCAGAATTTCATGTTCATACTCATTCACATTCATGACCACAATATTGCCCCCCTTACCAACTTCTCTGATCATGATATCCCTGTCTCGTCTCATTTGTCCTAAAGCTACTTGTTCACCTATTGTCAGGTTATCAGTGTGCCTGTGCTTCCGTGCCAATTGTCTCCCATTGTATTTGTTCAGATCAACTGTTATCTATTGTGTTGCCACTGGGTAGCATCGAGCCCATTTGGATTTAGTCTTTAACCCACTGGAGATTGCTATATCAGTATTACTATTTAGATCCTCCAATAGTTATGTCATGTTCGTAGACTCCTGTTCTAAATCAGTGGTAGATAGTACAAAGTTGTGTCATGTACATCCTGTAAGGTCAATGTATTAGGCACACAGTCTGCTGACTTGTTGATCTGTGATTTATTCAACGATGGATTAAGTTTGAAAATGTTCTTCAGTTTCAGATCTCTAACAAACGTAAACAAATCAATTCTAAGTCTACAGATATCACCTTCTTCTCTAGGGCAAAAGTCCAAACCCTTCTGCAGCAAGGTTATCATATCCTTAGGGAGATCCTTATTAGTCCCTTTTGTCGCACAATCTGAGTTTTATCCCTCTCTCCTTTCCTCTTCCAGGCTGTCCTCTCTTGCCCCTCCGGGATTTTTACATTTTCTATTTGTCTTGGTTGTTTCCTGTTGCCTCTTTTAATCCTTCAGACTTCTCTTAAAAAATGGTTAGCTGTGAGATCTTGTCCCTATGTGCCCAAACCTGTTTCTACCTCTCTATCACTTGTGAGGGGGGCATTTAATGATGTGGAGCTAGTGCTGACCAAAGTGTGCACCTGTGTCACATTTCTCGGATCCCGTGTATCCTGGGCAATCATAGAGTCATATATTTTAGAGAATGTAAAAATCCTACTTTCCGGATAATCTATCCCGCCCCGCTTCAATTTACAAGTGTTTTTTTGGTTTAATTTCCTCTTGATATTTCTGAATTATTGCATTAAGAATCACATAATTCTTTTCTGTTCCTTCCTTAAGATTCAGATCTCTGATCTCTGATTCTAGGGTAGCGATTTCTGCCTGTATGTTGGTCACTTTTCTCTCTGCATTCTCAATGAGAATCCCCATTCGTTTAATTGAATTTGAGGTTAGTTCCTTGTCTCATAAGACAAGGAGATCTTCATCAAAATCATCATATGTGGGGATGATCTGTAATCTAAATCCCCTAGTTATGTGGTTAACCCTCATATATTGTTTCAGGGTAGCTTCATCCCACCACTTTGAATTTTCATTTTTTTTCTTCAGTTTCTCTAATCTGAGGAATTTCTCTCTTAAGCCTTCTCTACGTCGTGGGTTACCACTCTGAAGAGATGTGCTAACTGTGTTGCCTTTAGCAAGATTATTGAATAGTTCTTCCACTATTCTATCTCTATCCATATTTTAACACTAGTGTATGCCAGTTGGAGCTTTCCCACCCAATTTAAGCTTAAGAAATAGAAAAAATGGTTGGGTGAATATTTTGTTGGGTAGACTGTGGTGCTCACTATTCCTGGGTTTGTGGAATAGATATAGTATCCATGGTTGTGCTTCAAGGAAAAGAGGAATCACCCTGCCACCTTAAATGTACATTCGAAGGATCATCAAAACAGTATAACCAATACCCTCAGCACACATCAAATTAAACCACGATTCATGTACAAAGTTTGGTGCACATGAGTTTCATCTGTGTTCTTTATTTCTTCACTTCTTTTGCCCAGCCAATATGTGTTTCGTCGCTTGTGGAGTTCCACAAAACTTCTTCAGGGCTGTAAAAGGCAATAAAATTGTAGTTGTAGTATACAAACGGCATAACAGTCTGCAGTGCACCCGTGCATCTGTTACTGTACATCATAATTAATATTGTTTATTGAATAATTGTTCAAGTATTGTGTGCATTAAGTGAACCCCAAATACATTCCTTAAGACTCTTCTGTACATCCTTATACAGTCAATCAAGCTTAAACTATCATGCTCTGAATGTGCATCATTTCTCATTAATATTTACATATTGCATCAATCATAGACATGGGACGTGGTGCAAAACTGATATATGCACCAAAGTGTACTGATTATTTTATTTTATTTATTGACTTGTAAAGTGCCCGAAACACCCCCAAAGGGGTATCGCTGTGCTACGGAGGTGCAGCAGTCAAGGCAGATTCAAAGCGGGTATTTTTAGAAAAACTCGGTTTTAAGGAGCTTTCTAAATAAAAGTTATTCTGGGCATTTCCGGAGATGAATTGGAAGCTGATTCCAGTAATAGGGGGCTAGGTGGAAGAAGGCTGTTCGAACCAAGCGAGATTTCTTAAAACACGGAACAAGGAGAAAGGATTTTGCTCCTGAGTGACGAGGTCTGAGTATTCAGTGAATTTTTCTGCTAGATAACCAGGGCCTCTACCGTTTAGTGCTTTGTGAACAATATAAAATATCTTCAATCTAACCTGCTTGCATATGGGAAACTCGTGTAGACATTGTAATAGCGAGAGAGAGGCTGTACTGGTGAGAGAGTTTGAGACAAGAAGAGCCACGGTGTTTTGAACTACCTGAAGTCTATTTAAAGAAGACCCACTAGCTGAAATCAAAAGTGCATTACAGTAGTCCAAGCGGATTATCACCAGTGCTTGGATGAATGTTTAACATACAGTAAGGGAGAGAAAGGGAACTACTCTGCGTAGGAGGCTTAACATATGGAAACATGAGCCCACAGTGGTTGTAACTTGCTCTTTCATTGTGAATCTCTGTTCAGACGTATGCCTAGGTTCTTGACCACAGTCTTTGGGACCGAGACAGCGCCTAATTAGGGTGGCCAGCACTCTGGGGACCAGAGTAAGAGGGCTTCCACAACAGCATGATCTCCGTTTTCCTAACATTTAGCTGTAAGAAGTTGTTCCTCATCCAGGTAGCAATAACAGTCATGCCTTCCAAGTAAGCGGTCTGAGTGTTGTTGGAGTTTTTATCAAATGACAGTAAAAGCTGGGTGTCATCAGCATATGAAATCGGAGTGAAGCCCAGCTTTCTAAGTAATCCAGCTAATGGAGAGATATAAATATTGAGTAAAGTAGACTGAGGGAGGATCCCTGAGGTACTCCTTTGGTGAGTTTCATGGTCTGTGAGCGGAAGGCACCAAGCTTGGAGACAGGAGTCCGATGCGTAAGAAAGCACAAGATCCACTGAAAGGCTTGTCCTTGGATTCCAATTTCTCTGAGTCTCCTGAGTAGAATGGAATGGGATAGGTGATGCACATTCAAAGAATGATAGTTTAAGCGTGATTGACTGTATAAGGGTGTACAGAAGAGTCTTAAAGAATGTATTTGGGGTCCACTCCGTTCACACATACTTGACCATTGATTCAATAAACAATATTAATTATTAAATATGACATACAGTACTAGATGCACGGGTGCACTGCAGAGTGGTATTTAGTTTGCATACTACAACCATGACTTTATTGTATTTTATAGTCCGGAAGAAGTTGTGGGGATCTCCACAATCGACAAAACAAGTGTTGGCTGTGCAACAGAAATGAACAAATAAACAACACAGAAGAAACTCATATGCACTGAACTTTTTACATGAATTGTGGTTTAATTCGATGTGTGCCCAGGGTATTGGTTACAAAGATATTTTTGACTAGATATTTTGGTAGATTACATGCAAAGTATGTAGACTTCATATGGTTACTTGTCACAAAAGTGACGGATATCCAGACTGACGAAATATAAATCCCATAGGATATAATGGGATTTCTATTTTGGCAGACGGGATATCGTACCCGTTGTGACTGAACAACCCGTCCACCTAGATCTACATCAGGCCAAGTCTACAAACGTATCTAACACACATACATACATGAATGGAAAGGAGCAATTGAAAGCCTCATTTCCAAGCTGCAAAGAGAAAGATTACACAACTAACATTTACTCTAGATAAGCACATATAGTACAGACACACCATGGGAGTGAAGAGCTGTTATGTCTGTGCTCATGTGGAAAAGGCTGTAGATGATAATTACATAAGAGAAAGGGTAGAGAAAGAAATGAAAAAAATTGAAGGAGAATTAGAATTAAATAATCTCATGAAGGATGACAACCGAAAATCATTAAGATTCCAAAGTTTAAAATGAAAAGGCAAGATTCTACTAATGATGAAAGTGCTCTTTGAGCAGAAGTCACTTGTGAAATGAAGATAGTGCGATGGTTAAGATAACCATCAGATGGGGGATTGAGAAAGATTAATTAATTAAGTGCCAATTTCAATCATTAACAGCTATATGTGCAATGATTAACATGCAATTTATAGAGAAAATGACATGTATTTTAAATGTTCAAGCTGTACTAGGCAGCCATAGTTATTAGTAAAGGCTGAAGCGCTGCCTAAATACAAGTTTTCTTTCAGCTAAAAGTGAATTCAATATTGTTGAAATATGCACAATGCAATTTAGAAACTTGATCTTAATTTGACATTCTTAGAAATGTTCATCATAACTGCAGAATGTTCCGGTTTTAATAAATGTATTATTTCACTAAGCAACATATTATTTGTAATAATTAAGCCTCCTATTCTAACCATATTTCACGCAATGCTTAAATAAAATAGTTGCACATTTTAAAACATTATTTATTTTTTGCATTAATAAAATGCATTACTAAACAGTATTTTGCACGTTGATGTTTATTTTTTAGCATTGTTCATTGTTCACACGATTAAACATTAAAATTCAAAGGTTAAACTGTGTTCGATGCCTTTGGGAACAGAGATTTATAAATAAAGAAAACACACACATAAAATGTCTGTAACAAATATTATGATAAAAATTTGCAAGCTACATGTTATTTCATGGGAAAGGAAGAGCTGAACTCGGTCTCAGACGAGTGCTGTTACCCGATTGAATTGGAGGAGTAGAGACCTACTACACATTTTGCAACATTCATTTTGTCTTTTATATAAAGGTGTGTTCCAAGTTAGATGCAATTCCTTTTTTTTGTGGACTTTATCCTGCTCGCTGTTCCTGGTCATTCTCCTAGAGACTTATTCTTTTTGCCTTCCCAACAGCTGTGATTACGGCTGCTTCTGTTCATCCCGTACTTTACTTTGAGGTTTGATTTTTGACAGACTGCTACTGCAACGGTATGTCTGGTTGCTCGTATTATTGAGACTGCTAATTTTCATGAACTACTATTCATGGGAAGTTCTGCTGCTCCAATTTGATTTCTAATCTGTATGCTCTCTTTATCTCACTCTTCATCTTTGTACTTGAACTCTTTATGAGTCCTATTAACTTCACATTCTGCTCCTTTCTTTAGAATAGGAATTTCAGTCTTACATAGAATGCATAACATTATTTGATAGTTTGTTCTAACCAGACGTTTTGATGGGATTACTGTACACTTGCGATTTATTGACTAATAAAAAGATACCTACTAATCTCTTAATGTGAAATAAAACTTTTAAAACTATTTCAAACTCATTGACTGAACATGAGAACTGGTTTTTTGATTTAATTTATGATGATGAAATAGCTCCTGGTTCAAAACACGGTGTCAAAGGTACATTAACTGAAGCCAGTGATGCTTAGAAGCCAGTGTGTGATGGGGCTTGATCCTGAAAATGATGGTAAAAAAGGTTAAACCATATATTTTGATTTTGCCCTATCTTCATGTTTTACCTAGTAATGGCTGAATGGTGTTCTATTGGCTCATATTTGCTTGTTGTATGCTAAGCAGGACTGAGGTCTTTTGATCACTGGAGTAGTCAACCTTTCAGAGAAGGTTTCTTTTGAATAGCTTTTATTTTCATGTACATTTGAAAATATATCAATGTTCTTCAGTTGTCTTGAGTAGAGCTTTTGTAAAGATCTTTACTAAGCAAGATGTGTTTGATCTTGGGCTTCTAAAGGCATTAAGACCATTCTGGACTTTTACAACAATAATGGTGATCCTCTTCCTTGTTCTTCTCTTGCTACAACATATGATCCTACTAAGTTAGACTTCTATAGCTTTTTGAAGAGTAAGGTTTAACTATCAAAATACCAAATCTCCAGCCATTCATCCTTAGCTTGTCTCCTAGCCCTTTGGCTTTATACGGGGCATGTGGCTTCCCAAGCTTACAATTTTTATCAAAACCATCAATTCCTCAGTGTTCATCCATCTATACCACATGGTCCAAACACGTTGACAACGGCGTTTTTGAACACATCTCACCTCATGATTGGTCCCTGATTGGGAATCTTTCCCTTCGTAATAAAGTTGCTCCTGCCCTGCACCAATCAAAATTCTTTTTTTTTTGCAAGGCATTTGCTTCACTGGACTCCTGTTCGTCTACACAAATTGAAAGTAAGGTCTAATAATAAATGCTGACGCTGTAATTTGGAACCAGGAACACATCAACACGATCTTTGATTGTACACTTTAAGCCGATTATTGGACATCTATACAGAAGCACTTGATGTGTATTTTTTATGTTCCTATTAAATTGTCCTTCTATATGGTTATATTGGGCATCAACAACTCCTCTTCCTTTAGACCAGTCTGATGTTGGATTTACTTTTATCTATTGACATCAATGAGATTCTTCTAGAATGTAAGTCCTTCCAACAAATCTCTTTACACAATATGTGGGCCTGTGTGGCTTTTCTTCATAGTGCTCATACATTACACTCTGAGAGTCACTCTTCTCTGGTTATTTCCAGTGCAGTCTGGCAAACCTTGGACACCTTAATCCAACATGGTCTCTAGGTACTGGGACATTCAATTCTGTTACCTCGTCTACCTGACCTTTTATAGGGCTGTCCCTTGTGCATAATCTTTTTCTCTCCTTTCCAATTTCCTCTTACTTATTCTTGTTGGAATTGATCCACTGGAATATCCCTACCCCCTCTTTTCCTATTCTTCTTTTTCCCCCCTCTTTTCTTTTTCCCCCTATATACACAGTTTGATATCTTTTGGGATAGATTGTTTATAAATCCATAATTAATTCTTTTCAAATGTGCTTTGGGGGTTTTATTCTTCTTGTTACCTTTTTACATATGCTATGCCTTGCCTAGCCTGTATCACTCATTGCATTTACTATTTGTACTTTTCTTGTGTTTAAACTCCAATAAAATGAATTGAACACTAAGATTTGTTTGTGGTGGAGACATTCACAGAATGGAGTTAAACATGGCCTAGGACTTTCTATTGACTAATATCTCTTAGGAGTTGATTACAAGTTGGTTGTTGTTTTCCAATTCGTGAGATTGTAATTCTGAGGTGGGAGGTGTTTAAAGCACCCGGTAGTTACCAGGTGCATTAAATACCTCACCCATCGTTACATTTCAGCAGGTCATATCTGTTGGAATTTAACCGGGAAAAATGTATAGTATTTATCATACCATGTGGATTTTGGTGCATTAAGCATCTAAATCTGTATGCAATTGCCCAAAAACTTGTAATAGGAGCTATTTATTGCATCCAATAACTAGCATACCCCGTTGTATCAACAGGAATCAGGCATGATACATAATATCTACTACTCCGACAAACTCATTCAGTTTTCTTCCCACTTTCAAACTACTAAGAGTGTCAACCCAAGACATGATAAACGCACCATTCAGGTTACTCATTTTTTACTCCAAAATACTTCAAATGAAGAACTCCCTTTCAGAGTAGCTGCTACTAGTTCAATAAGGCACTTTGCAGCCGAACCCCTTCATTGGATGAAGTGCTATACAAATGCAGGTACACTTACAACGACTTGTGCAATTGTAAAATCTAATTTAGAGGTGGGCTGCAATGTGGCATATACCAAAGCTGGTTGACAGCCAACCCACCTACCTCTTGGTTCCTCCGTCTCATGCGGAGGAGGGGGAAACATTAGTTTGGACTGCATCGTCTCAACCGGATTGACCTTCAGAAGCACCTTTGCGATCAGCCAGCTACTGCAGTATCACCAGGTCCATGAGCTCCTGATGCTCTTTCCTCTTGCCTAGGGCTAATGCGGCACTTCTGGTTTTACGTTGCTCCAAACAAAGGTCATGACTAGAAGGATGTGTTCGCTAATTTGAACCAGTGGTTCTTAACCTGGGGTCCACGGACCCCTGTCGCCCCGGACACTTGCTCAGGAGGTGCCCAACTGTTTAGATAATTAAATCATTTTAGCAGCTCATTAAAATATATGTGCAGAGAAAAAATGTTGAAACTTGAAATGCACTGGAAATGTGAAGTGATTTGATATTGGAGCCGAAAAATGAGGTTGGTATTTAAGGTAATTTGGTTGGTAAATTAAGGAGCAAACAGAATAGTTTATGGATGATGGTTGACCTCAGCTGAAATGCTTATATACACCAACAAAGAGAGAGCATGCATTAGGAGCAAAAAGACAAAGTTATATGCTGTAGTCTAGCACACCACATCGCCTTTTAGAAATAGAACTGCATTTCAAAAAGGTCCAACCTTCCCATTCAAATCTCGATTTTTGCATATTTATTTGTTAGTGATTTAAATAAAATAGTTGAAAATGTATGTATTTTATGTACACTTGTTTCTGGATTGTATGTATTGTTTTCAGGTTTAAATTGTAAATGCTGCTTAGGTGGGGGGGCTGGTTCACAGTAGTGATTCAGTGAGGGCCCACAGTAGTCAAAAGATTTAGAACCGCTGATTTAAAAAAGTTCCACCTATGCTGTCCTGTAGTAATGACATAGTCGGGTAAAAAGGCCCTCACTATGTTGACATAATAACTTCTAATGAAATCTGCCCTTAAATGCGGTGGATGAAACTTCATAGGGTGGACGGGGACAAGGCTTTTGCGCCTCCAGAAATCTAGCAGCCTACCCATCAAACACTGTATGGGTCATTCTTCCAAATATCATTGGATGAGTGGGAAAGGAGAAACCATATGAGAATATCCTTTACTGGTGAGGAAACACCAAAGTCACCCAAGTCTTCATTGTATTATTTGCAGACTCTTACTACTTGTTCTGTTGATGAAGAAGGTGTTAATCTTGCCTCTTACTCCCTAAAACCAGGGCACTCTTCTCTGATATAACTGGAGAAAGCCGGACGACATTAGTAGCTACTGCGGTGGCACAATAGCCCAAGAATGGAAGAGGTCCACTGCACGCAATTATGCCTTTTATTTACGAACCATCTGGGTGGCAGGCGGCCATTTTCATTTTGTGCATTCTTTGCCCTTGCAGTACCCTTTAATTTGTTGCCTTTGTTTTGGGTTACTAGTAACAGGACGTAAGTTCTCTTGTCACGTGTCCTCTGCCACAGGGTCCACCAATCAACCACAATCTCCCACCTGAAAACATCGTCGCACTTACCCCTTTGAAAAAATAAACACGAGCCTTTTCAGAAAAATTAGCATGATTGTTGAAAAGCTAGTGCCCAATGTCAGAGAATGTAACCTTTTCGAGACCGAATTTAAGGAGCAACGTGCAGCCTTTGTTAACAGAGCAATATTTATTGCCACATCTAGAACTAAATGATCATGTACAAATGTATTTTGTTGCTGCCTGTGTCCTTGAACAGCACTTTGCAACAATAGCCTTCAAATGACACTATTGTGGCACAGCCCTGCATTCGGCTGCTTTGCTATTCACATTCAGGATGTGTGAAATTGTGTTATATTGCAGCTGCGAAATTAGAAACAAATGACAGGAGAGACATTTCCTTGACTTGTGACTGACATCTCTGCTCAAAAGGTTTCTTGTATTTGTAGACTGTAAAAAAATCCATTACCTTGGGCTACTGTTATAAAAATGAACATGCTCTGTGATCAAATCAGATATGCCACTGCATTGGAATGAGCGATGAGCTCTTGCGCGGGGTTCTAGTGCTTAGGAATGTAATTGCTCTGAACTCCATTAACAATTATTACTCTTAAAACAGACGCATTTGCCTGTGATAAGATTTTTAAGTTATTACATAAATCTCGAAATGAGGTGAACATATCAAATCTTGCTCCTATGTAGTAGCCACGAGATGATATTTCTGTGAACATAAACATTATAAACAGCATAACGACTGTAGTGAACTTGGGCCCAGGCTGTCGTGTGCTGTCATTAATGTAATATGTTTCTTATGATATATCAGCCTCTAGGCCAAATAGCATTGCAGTGAAAAATATATTAAAACGTACAGCAGAGAGAACGTCAGACACAAAAGAGTGACTAATGCAATGCTTAAAAAATGAAATGTGAAGAAAAACAAAAAAAGGTGTATTATGCAACTATATTTACAAATTCATACTATGAAGGAGCTGTTTGAACCTTGATTAGCTATGCTATGCTTCACCACATGACTTTGCCACTTTGCCTTTTTTTAAATTCCAAGATTCTGTCTTGAGTGGCCTGTGATCTTCAGAATCATGTTAACCCCTTGGGTCAGACTATAAGCTTTTGCACCAATGTGAAGTAATTCTTCATCAATATTTCCATAAGTGCAAAAAACAACTTTGGCGTCAATACAAATGTTGCATAAAAAAAGCAGCATTTGCACTAGCTTGAAGTTTGCTCTGGCTGGTTGTTGTAAAATGAATCCATGCATTTGTCGGCTACTGCCAATTTTTGTTCAGAATTGCTTAGCACAGGTGCAGATGTACACAACCTAGACTGTTATTATTTGAATATTTAAAATTGAATACTTTTAGATCCATAGAGCCACCAGTCCAGTTTTGCACTAGCATTAAGCTTCGTTATTACCTTTGCATACAAATATAAAAGTGAAGCATAAAAAAAAGAAAAAGGAAAAAAATCCGGAAAAGATTGCAAATGGTCAGCGTGCAGTGAGTGGCTTAGGGAGCTGTAGTGCAGACCATTAAGAAAGGAGATTCTTGATGACTTCAAGCAGTTAGAATAATTAAGTTAAATATATACTAGACTATTTACCCCCGCTGACTCACACTGAATCTCTTGGATAGTCACCAATGTCACGTGGAGTAACCTTCACAGGGTTACAGGGCATTTTCTCTGTGACATGGTGGATTGTAGGAAAAATAATAAGGGTGCTATTCTGATGTCGGTCTGACTGCATCCAATGGCTCGTCGGATGCTGTCCGACCTCCATCTGTGTGCGGTCAGAGGCAGCAGGCGGAAGGACAGTCCGATGCTTTCCGACAGGCTCATGGAGCCCGTCGGACCGACGGAGTGTCAGTAATCCCTACAATAGGGGCGATGCCTACTCAGTCACCAACATAGGGGTCACAATGTCCCTTTTCCGTCTGCCCTGTCATGGCGGTTCACCCACCATGAAATTGCCGATGAAAAGTGACTTTGGGGCCCCCAGCAGGGCCCCTTCCCCCCAGGTTCACCGCTATTGGGCCTGAGGGACACCTACGGTGCACCCTAAACATCCCTGCACTGTGCAGCAGGCACTGAATGGTGCCCATCATACTGTTGTGGGAGGTTTTTAAAGTGAGTCTTTTTTACTGCGGCGTGTGCTGCAGCCCGCAGCACAAACATCAATGGAAATATAAAAACTTTGAGACCGCCATGAAGGCTGTCGCATTGTAATAAGAGCAGCGGGACCGCTACGGTGCCAGTCGGCATAGTTCTAATTATCTCGTCTTAGTTGCCTTTGGGTGAAAAGAGTTTTTATGTAGTAAGGCATCCTGGAAAGTAAAGCATGGACGACTCCTGTCACTTGAAAACTTCTGCGGATAAACTTCATGAGCTTTAGTGCATCCCTTTGCAAGCATCAGTTGATGGCTCCAATGATTGTTTGCCACGCACCATACCTTATCCAAAACAACGTTTGATAACAGAATTTGTGGCAACAGGAGGAATAGGCTCCTGCACATAAGTACCAATCTAGGTACAGTGGGTTGCTTGGTACTACTATGGCTACTATGAGCTATATTCTCTGTACCATTTAATATATATCTTCAAAATGCAGAATTAGGAAGAGTAAAGTTATGCTTATTCATGTATATGTTGCTTGATATTTTAGCAGTGGTTGATATTCTGGAGTCAATATTTTCATAGAACAATACATATATCTTCAATATTGTGCAGTTCAACCCATCATTCACATTGATGGACCTTAATAGACTGCAAGGATTAGTGTATCAATATGTCATTGTGTGGTGCATCTGGATAGAGCCTAGGAAACATCCAGAATAAGCTTCAGAGTCAACTGATAAGTTTGATAAGCCTTTATTTAATTTCCACAATTGTGGGAAACTGTTATTGGCACAACCCACAACAATGCATTCCTGGGAAAATTGAGATCCCCATCACTGACGTAGGAGCACTCAGGATCACACAGCTGGCTTTCTCCAGGCTCTCTCCCATCTCTCCTTCAAGCCCAGTTGGGGCCTACCAAGCTCTGCAACACTTAATTGCCAGGCTTTTGGACCCTTGGGTTTGCAGACTCAGATGTGGCTGAAGTGCTCGAGCCGATAGCGAGCCCCTGGCCTGAGAGGGAAGCTGCTGTGGCACAGTGCTGCTGCCTTTCCGAAGTCGATCCCTGGGAATGACCAGACTGCTCTCATTGTTTTGTATTATAATTGCATTTATATATCACTTACTACCCCTGACAAGGTGTCAAAGTGCTTTTTCGGTGAGTGGCATGCTACTCAGGTAGTGGTGAACTAGTATAGCGAAATATGAAATTAATTTGAGCGGTGGATATATTAGTCTGTTATTTGGATTGAGAAGGATAGTGGAGGGGTAGAAGAGGGAAAAGGTTTGCATTTATATAGCGCTTGCTACCCATGATGAGGTGTTGAAGCCCTTTTAGGCAAGTGGCATGCTACTCAGAACTAAAAATGGCTTAGTGGTGAATTAGTATAAGGAAATAAGAAATTAATTTGAATGGTGGACATGTTAGTCTGTTAGTTTTTGTTTTTGGAGTTCATAGCAGGAGGAGGGGGTTTGGGATGAGTATGGGAAAGGTGGAGGGGGGAGTCAGAGGGAAAGGTTTAGAAAGGCTTCCATGGGAGATCAGAATAGTAAAAGAGGTATGAGATGATGCAAGGATGGGTAGAGGAGGGAAAAGACTAGAAAGGATTATTTGTGGATCATAGTAGTGGTATGGGTTTTGGGATGAATGAGAGAGTGGTGGTAGAGGAGATATTGACAGAGGTATTGGGTGAGAAATAGGGTGGTGCATTGGATAGAGTAGTAGAATGAGGTTTAAGATGCGTCAGAGAGTTGAGGTAGAGCATATATTGAGAGCGGTGTAGGGTGAGGAATTGGGTAGTGCATTGGAGAGAGTAGTAGAATGGGGTTTGAGATGAGTCAGAGTGGAGATAGAGGGTATATTGCGAGGGATATAGGGTGAGGTACAGGGTAGTGCATTGGATATGCTGATTTAGAAGCAAATTAATAAATATAAAGATACATAAGTACATGGAAGGTATATATACGCATAAGAAGGTAATATATGTTGATTAAAGTGGCATTTAATAAGCTCAGACGTTCAAGTGTTGTTGTACGTTAAATGTATTTGCTTTCATGTTGTAATTCAATAGCAAAGCAATTGTAGATAAATAATTATGATAAAAGATTTACTTATTGATGCAGTCACTTATATAAAGCTTAAACACACAATAATGTAAGTATAAGTAATATGTACATTTTTAAGCAGAACTAACGAATATCTATATCTTTAAAAACATAATTATTATACAGGTTTTTACAAAGCAATGCAAATATGTAGATACACATCTATAGTCCAAAACAATGTTAATATACAGAGGGATATGCCTTATATTTATGTTTGAGTATGGTGGTTATGTGGGGAAGAGCCAATTCATAAGTAGTCATCTGAAGATAAGATGCTTATCCGTGGATCTTATTTTTCAGGTAAAGAGTTCCATAGTTAAGCTGCTTGAACAGAGAAGGATGTGCCACCCATTGTTTTTTTCCTGTACGGTGGGATTTTGAGGCGAGGTGCCAACTTAAAATGGATGTTCCTTTGTTGAATGCATTTTGTGATTTTATTCCTGATGAAGAATGGTCCTGTTCCATGCATTGCTTTGTGGGTGATACAAAGCAGCTTAAATGTGCATCTTCTGGCAACCAGTAACCAATGCAGAGCTTTCAAGGCAGGGGAGATTTGGGCATGCAGCTTTATATGTACTAGTAGTCTGGCGGCAGAGTTCTGAATACATTGTAATATTTTCATACTTGTTAAAGGAAATCCGTGGCAGAGGCTTTTGGCCTTATCGAGTTTGGAGAGAACAAGAGAAATGGAGCCTGGCCCTTGTGTGGAAATCCCAGTTGGGGGAGTTTTTATAGTAACAAAACTTGATCGTGCTAGTTTGCCCACTTGGGCATTCATTGATAGCTTGAAGTACATGGTCATTTCAAGGTTTCTTACATCCATTGATCCACTGCTCTGAGACAACTGAAAATTGGTGAGTTTTCAATGTCTTTGGGGCATTCCAGTTGAAGGAGTATTTGCGTGTCATCTGCATAGTTATAGCACATGACTTGAAATTGATTGATCAGTGCCGGTAAGGACTTCATGTAGATGTTGAAAAGCATGGGTGAGATGATAGAGCCTTGAGGGACCACTGCTTTTGTGAAGTACGTTTTGGAATAGAAAGGGGGGTATGGATGACATTAGTTCAGTTGTGAGGGTAGGATGTGATCATTCCTCTCTATGCGGGCACAACACAGCAGTGAAGATTTCTGGTGATTCCCCATGGAAGATAGAAAGGAGGTTTGCGAGTGAGCCGCATTCAGGTTGCGGGGGGCTGACAGATTGCAGCTGCCTGGGGAGCTGTCCAGGACCGCTGGGATGAAGGAGGTATAGAGCTACTGTGCAGCTGGTGGTTTGTCAAAATAGCAGCTTGAGAGCGGAGATTTCACCTGAGCCTGACTGGAGCCCCTATGCATCCAGGGCCACCCTCAATCCCCGGGGTAATCTGGAAAATTTCTGCAGCAAGTATGGCCCCAAAAAATCTTTGCATTACAGAAAAGGAGCCCTACAATGTGGTGCAAAATTGGCCAGTACAAACAGGCTGCTTACTTCAAATACAACTGGCGAAGGGTTTGCCTACAAAACCTTTACACCTCGTTAACACATTTACCCTTCTGCCGGCTCAAAGGTCAAAACGCTCATTTAAGATATCATGACCGCATTAACCCATAAAATGGGTTACATACTTGCCAAGTCTGCGTTTAAAGATGCATCATCTAAATACAATCATTAATGACCAGAAAAAGATGCAAATTTGTCGTCTAAACTTATATCAGAGATTCATAATGAATGAGATCTGGCAGACAACTAAGTAGTGCAGAACTGACTAGGAAGAAAAAAGGCTACATAGACGGCATTGTCATATTAAATAAATGAGCATCAACCAGTACACAACTGAAATCAAAATGTCCTCTTTAAAAGAAAAGGCAAATTTGGTTCCAACAATTTTCAAATTTCTCAAGAAAACAACAGTCCCAATGGATTACTGCAAACCTTAATTTAGTCAGTTACAAATAACCGCACATGTACCCCCATTGAGGAAAATTATGATCAGCAACTAAAATTAAGCTAAGAGACTCTCCAACCTCAGCAGAAAGGGACAATCTCTCAGGGCCCCAGGAAACAACAGCTAGACCTCTTTTAGTGTGGTGCACTTGTACTGCGCACAATTAAATACTACTTTTCACACCGGCCAGTTTAATTACCAAAATTATAAGGGCGAAGATCTGATTGTTAATGAAACAATTACAGAAACTTCATCCAAAACCTCATATAATGTCACAGGACTTTACTGTTGATCAGCTATCCAGACTAGTGAAACCGAAATTAATCACGAAACTAGAAAGGACATATCAACAACTGTGAATAACAATAGATCTATGTCCAATAGTTTCATTAATCCGTATCCTGAAAGGTTTACAGCCACTAGAGAAGCCTTGATCAATAAAACAGGCCCGGACATTTACAAGCCTAACACAAAGACTGCTGACCCATGTTACTGTGATAAACAACTGTAGTTATGGGATTCCCATCTTAGGGACACCACAGATTTTTTAAATAAACTCTTATGGATTCAACATGGCACCATAGATGTGGTGGCTTTATACATGTCAATACCACATGAGGCAGGGCTTGAATCAACAGAATGGGCACTACTAATAATGGGAGATTTACAAACAAACAAAGTTTTTTTGTTACAACTTCTCAAATTCAGCCTCTACAATAGTTATTTCCAATGGAATGACAAATACTATGCTCAATTGACTGGAACATCGATGGGCTTTGCAGGGGCCCCTGCTTATGCAAATACATTTATGGCCCAATTCGAGGCACAACATCTAATGAACTCAGAACATTGGCATCATGTGAAAATGTACTGTCGATTTATAGATGATATTTTTTTGATCTGGGATGACACAACTGAATCACTTGAGCAACTTATCAGATCTATGAATCAGATAAATTCAAGAATACAATTTACCTACAAAATTGACTCACACAACATAGACTTCTTGGACGTGAGGATCATCAAAACAGCCAGTGGATTTACCACAGAATTATATTCTAAGCCCACTGATCGCAACAATGCTCTAAGCTACACTAGCTTTCATCCTAAGAGTCTAGTCAAAAACCTTCCAGTCTCACAATTTATTAGGATAAAACGCATTTGTTCTGATTTACAAACTTCGCAGACCACAATTCGGAAACAGGCACTAAAATATCAAGAAAGAGGATACCCAATTTTGGAATTGGAAGAGCATATTGAAAAGGTCATGAAAATGGATAGAATGGAATTACTTAAACCTAGAAGTAAAACAACAAAAGAGAGGATGGTTTTTATAACCAAATACACGACGCAATCAAGAGAAATCAAGAAAATTGTTAACACAAGATGGGAATTGCTATCATCAGAACCTGATTTCAAAAATTTATTTCAGGAACCACCTCTACATGCCTACACAAGAGGACCCAACTTGAGGGAGAGACTAAAACGGACACAATTGGCACCACCAATTACAACACATAAAGGGACAATCAGATGTCACAATTGTACCAATTTTAATAATGTTATAGTTGGAAATACATGTACACACCCAACCACAGGAAAAACAATAAATCTAAAACATACTAGTGACTGTAATACACAGAACGTAGTATATGGAATCAAATGCCCATGCGGTAGAATGTATGTCGGAAAAACAGAACGCAAGGTGAAAACAAGAATAACGGAGGATAAAAGCAGGATTCGTAATATGACTTTAACATCACCATTAGCCTTTCACTGGAGAGAAGCGAATCACACCATATCTCAACTAAGATTTCTTATAATAGAACAAGTACCAATCAGGCCAGGCATTGATAACCACCAAAGACTGCTACAACAGGAACTTTATTGGATAAAGCACCTTAACACGATGTCCCCTATTGGGCTTAATGACAAATACGATTTATCATGCTACTTGTAATATTCAGGAATAAGTAGACATAATGAGAGGAATAGCTAGTTCATAACAACAGGGTCATTAGTAGAGCCCACAAAGAAACAGCCAAGGAGAAACTTAGATGCCGGCATCAGGCAGGATTAAATGACCTAGCAACCTCATATTAGATAGTACTAAGATACATCTTGTAAAGTTCATTGAAACAACACAATGTTTTTGAAAAGACTTTATCTGCATTTCTATATGGTTTACTTATTCAATAGTGAGCACATCTCATTAATAGCAGATATTACAAAGATTAATCCTGCAAAGCTATTGATATTACATGATGTTTTTGATGTAATTACATTTGTATTTCTTTATGGTTTATTTATTCAATGTTGTAAACAATTTGTACATCACATCGGACACATAATCACACAAGCATTGAAAATTTTAGCTGCATATAGTGATGTCAGAAGTTAACAACATGAGAAGTTCAGCACTTGGGAATAGAGATTACGAATCTCTAATCGTGTAGTCAATATAGTCTAGATTGTCATGTCGACATTGAGGAATTAGGAGCGGTTCAGGTTTAAAATAGACTGGTTCGACATTGACAACTTGGAGACATCGTATACAGGAGAAAAACATGTTTTCTCTTACAAATTTACCACACTAGTATGGCGCCCGCAGTAGTGATGCTAGTCATTAGAAGAAACAGTGGAAATAGTCCTACGTTGATTTTATACCACAGCGTCGGGTTTAACAAACACGCGGATCAAGAGCCGCGCATAACGGAGTTTGGTAGCGTTTCACACCGAGCGGCGGTTTCTTTTTCACGAGCAACTTCGACCCATAAAGGTACAGATAACGGCGTTTTTACATATTAGAGACAAGAAAGAAGCAAGGGAGATTAAGTTAATAATATCGATCTCTCTGTTATATTTTCAGACGATATACAGAGCAAGAACACGAGGTATGTACTTAATCACGTAGAGTTGAGGCGTATTATAGCAACAAAGGTGTTGATAACTAAGCCTTTGCAATTTGTTTTTTCAGTGGTTTAAATTCAAGAATCACGCACAGGTATGTTCTAATTTTACACTTTTGGTAATAAGCAATGATTACCAGAAGTAACCGTTTAGTGTAGCATGCAATAGTTACCATAGAGTTCCTATTATTTTCTTTTGGCAAAATAATAGCGGCTACTGAGGCATTGACGGGGTTAGAATATTTGGAGAGGTTGTTCAACTAAGGTATGGATTTACCATATAATACATTTAAAGAGCACCCATAGGCAACAATACACAAACACTTACATTCTGAAATTTTATTTTTTTACAGATTGGCCTCTGATGAAGGTACCTGCATGGTGCCGAAATGCATTGGGCTTAGTCAAAAGTTCTATGGTCTAAATCATTATGTAACGTAGTAATGTGTAAAAATTCTTTGTTATAAATGTAATTGTTGTAAATGTATAAATGTTTGAATACTAAAAGCATAATGAAAAATAATATGGTAGATCACAAAGAAAAATAATATGTTGAATTAAAAATGATTAACAACTATAACAAAAAGTGTTGATCAGATTGAATAAGTAAATAAGTGTAAATAAGGTGCGGAGCACCAAGTGAACAGTGCGTGATTAGATGGGTTAGCGTACCCATCATAACTGACCCATGTTACTGGACACACTGCAAGCAACTGTGACAGTATTAAACTATCAATCGAACAAACTTGATACCCAAATAGATCTGTTAAAACACACTTGCTGGTTTTTGTTTCTAGAGTTGACTTAAAACTGGAAAAGCTAAATAACCTGATTCTACAGGCAATGTCGACGGAGGTAGGCAAAGAAGCTTGAAGCAGGTGTAAGGAGTGATGCTGTATAGTGGGAAAAGGCCTCAAAATGCATTGCTGGAGTTGTGTCCTGCTTGCGACTCCACCAATGCGTGGCTTTTGCCCCAACAGATGTGTCAGAATTTCTGACGCATTTGTCAATCCTTGCGCAATGGTGCACCGTATTGTAAAGATGGTGCATCCATGGTGGAGCAAGGGTATCGCAGGCTGGCACTGGAAAAATGACGCATCTCCACAGATGTGTCACTTTCTTGTAAATCTTCCCCTAAGTACATGCCGTCTTGAAAACTCCAACTTCTACGCACAGAAATGCGTCAGAACCTTTTCAAACACAACTGAGCAATACTTTGAAACGTGAAATGAAAACGCTGAGGAAGTGCAAGAAACAAATGTTTTAAGCCAATTGGCGCTAATAACGCACAAAATGCAACAACATTATTTTCAATATTTTATATAAAGCGGGTAAAGAGGAGAAGAAATTCAAACACGTAAACACAGTCAGCATAGAGTACCATCAACTTAGACTACAATGAAGAAAAAGGCCACACAAGTAACGATTCTCATACAATGAATCACCAGCCCAAGACTGGCTGTATTCATCTTCTCATGCTACTCAAACTGATCCACCTGAGGAAACCAGGCACAGTATTAAAAATAAACCATTAAAACCCATCATAAACTCAGCCTACGATGATGACAGGTTTCTTAGAAATATGGAACTTAAAGAACATCAACCACTCAGAGCAAATACTGAAGAAATCCAACCCCGGAGTTTTCCAAGCCTAGTATCATTTAAGATTCATATTATTCATAACGAGGTGATGTTGGGCTACACCAGTCAAGCTGTCAATAGATTACACAGTCTCCCGAGGAGTGGAACTGAAAGGTTCAAGAATACAGATTGTGTTCTATCTCAGGTACCCGAGGAACCTATCACCAACCTATTGTTTTATCCTGAATATGTCTCAAAGGGACAGCATGACGTATTGAACTAAGGAAATATTACTTATTTACCCAAGAGCCTCGTGCCACTAGCACGCCTCAATTTAACTGGAGAACATCTTCATTAGTAATACTCAGGGGAGGGGCCTCCCTTCACAAATTCTCTCTCTCAAAAAATGCCTCTAGCTCAGCTTCATTTAGAATTTGGTATCATAAAACAAGCAAGGGATGCTTGCCAGAATGTGTTTTAGTGTTTTAAACTCAGGTCATCCCAAGTAAAACACATTTAAATCATTTAATCTGGACAGAAGTCTCAAACTCTATAACGATAAAACATTTTTTCAAACCTTCCTTAAAGAAACTTTAAATAACTTACAAATAAGGGAGATGTGGCCCACTACAGGTTCCTTCAATGTATTTAAAAAAATCTCCTACCAAAAAACATGCAGGCCCTCATGTTCATTTAAGATAATAAAAAAGAATTGCAAAGCAAATACACGAATGGATAATTATTAACAATGATTCTACACTTGTTAGTCAATCTTACCTGGGTATTTTTTATTCAAAAGCAAAAAAAAATCAAGTTTATGCAATACCGTTTTGGAGGCCCGCCCACCTTAGACTTCATTCCAACATCATCCAAACCAAGGCTGAGTAGCTGGTGTAGCCTGTGTGACCAGAGGAGACCATCACCCACATTGTTTGCAGTTGTGCTGCCCAAGTCACTGAAAGACGAGCACTGCTAAGACAATCGCTTAATTCAAGGGGCATACTCTCTTGCAGACAAGCTGTGATAGCACCAGTTCGAGTGACCAACGCCGCCTTCAATGCATATTTTGTTATGTTTTTGCATATAGCTGAAAAATATTGGAAAGGCCATATTTAAAGACATTGAAGGGTCCATGTCACATCAACTTGAACATTTTAGTTGAGTAATATGCTACATTTCTTTTAACATTTTTACTTTTATGTGCAAGGGTTTTAATTACCCATGAAATAAATTAAAATAAGTGTACCATCTATGTATCTTGACATGAAAGACTATTTGTAGCTCTTGTTTTCTAATTGCTCGAGGGATAGCCTTCTTAGATTGAAGCTAGAGTAGCACTCCTTTGATTAACATATGGCGAGCACTGCTGGGACACATGCCTGCACGAGCCCGCCAAGTGCTGGAGAGCTGATGCTGTGCCTCAAGTAAACGCCAAATGTTAGCCCTCTGTGGTTACAGCCTCTGCAGCTGTGTCGTGGGTGCTGGCGCTCTGTCAGCGGTGCTCTGCAGGACAAATGAGTTTTTCTTGATGACGCCCAGCCCAATTACAGGAAGTTATGATGCCCTGATGGGTGGGAATCCTGGTTCAGCCCAGCCTACCGTGGCTGTCACTTCTTTGATCGGGACCTCCATCGCCCAAGATGTTGTTATTTGCTGCCTGAATCTAGATTTTTTCTTCCAGGTGACGCTATAAAAGCTCTACGAACCTCGCCATGATGCAGCACAGCGCTTCTGGGTGTGTGGCTGGTACACCGCATGCCCTTCTCCTTTCCTGTAGTGTCTCCAAGATTTTTCTGCTTTTTGTCAATACTTTATTTCCTGCCTCCCTGGTCCTACCTTATGTTCTACCAGTTAGCCTTCTTGGTGAGTTATTGTTGTTGGCAGCTTCTTTTGAGTTTTTTTCTGTGTTTGGGTTTTTTCCTCCTACTGGCAGCTATTGGCAGTTTTCTTTACAGGGTATTTCCTCAACCAACTGATTTTTTATCACTGGCTAGCACAATGGCTTCTGCATCTTGAAGTCCTCATCTTGAAGTACAGAATATACAGACTGGTGAAGAGGCCAGCTCAACCGCCCTCAGATTCACTTTATACCATAAAGCGTATATGGAATTTCACATAGCCTGTTTTGGAATATATGCTATTATGAAGTATTGTTGGTCAAATATCACTTTATTTATGATCGGGAGTCCAATGCTAGGCATCTAAAATTTTTGTTGCTCTAGTACTTCTTCTCCTACAGTCCCATACGCCTTCTAGGTCTGCTGCTTGTAGTAGTTTAACCTCATATTTGTCCAGATCTGGGCACCCTCCCCTCCAATCCTGTGTCCGGGTGTGCTTAGAGATTAGGTTTGGAACAACTCTCTTGAGTCTTAGTTGTTGGCATGTCTCTTATAGCTAATTTCTGGTAAGTGCTTGCAGAAGTAATGGTCATCTGAATATGCTCCTTTGTTCCAGTTTGTAGGAAAGTTAAGTGGATTACTATATGGTGTCGGGGGTTAGACCTCATACTGTCATGATACCCCAAAGATCGTCCTTGGATTCACACAAATAAATCCTTAATTCAGTCCTTTTTGTGCGGCACAGAGCAGGCAGGCTTTAATAGATGAACGTGTGTTAAACATTTCAGAGTACCAACATATATGATAAGTAATTGACATGATTCTAGAGAAATCCAACACCAACGTATAAAAATAGAGTGTATATTCATCTTGACGTAGTCACTAAATCAAACAGAATAGCGTACATATAACCAAAGTTATAGATTTTTGAAGCAATATAACATCAGAGCAGATTAATACAATGAAACTTTCTCATTGCAGTCAATCGGTAGAAAAAAACGAAAATGCCAATCAGTCACTTGTAGGAACTTGTGGTACCCTTGCAAGATAAAGGAGATCCAGAGCCCAGTTACAACAGTCAGTTCAATTTTATTAAGCCATGGAGCCCCAGTGCAGAGTTGTCCTGGCTGTCCCTGGTGCTGAAAGGGAGCCGCATGAGAGCTGCTTTTACCACTGAAACACTGCTGTGGGGGAAAAAGATGCAAAAACACAACCACAGGGCGGTTGCTGACATCGGTCAAAGGTCAGTTGTTGTCCTCTCTTAATGCAGCTTCAAATAAAGAGGTATTTTGCCGGACTGGCGACCAACTAGCCTTGAAAGCGATAAGTAGAGAAGAAAGTTACTTTGACATCCGATGGTCCAAGGGAATGTGGTTGCTGCCTGTAACTTTGGGGAAGGCAGGACTACAGTTCCCAAAATGCACAGGACCATCTGGAATAGGAATATTATCCCTAGAAGGGCCCGATGGCCAGTGATTCTTTGGATCCAGGGTGTTGTTTTCCCTGAAGTGCCACTAGTCCAGGTGAGTCTGAAGGTACTTCAGGCATTCACAGGAGTACCTCTGTCTAGGGGAACCGAGAGATAGCCTAAGACGCGTCCCGATCAGCTGGTTCCTGGAGCATTGCCACAGGTGCAGGGTATCCCTCTTTTGATTTTGTATAAGCCCTGTTGTCACTGGCATGGGTGTCTTCTTCTGTCTTTTTTGATACATGTTGTTCAGAACTGAGGTTTTGGTGTCGGGGGCCGGGACGGCAGATAAGAGCAGTGGGGAAGCGGAAGGAGAGACAATATAAGATGACAAGGGAAAATAAAATTAAAAAAAGAGAAAACCACTTACCTTCCGCTCATCGCATCACGACTCAAACATGTGGCTGGCGCAAGGTAGGTGTTTTTCTTTTTAAAAGTTTTTTTTCCCTCATCATCGTTTATCGACTCTCTCCCTCCCCTGCCCGCTACTCTTATTTGCACCAGCCATCCCTGTTCAGGGGGTTCCCTTAAATACTAGATTTAGGGGCGTGCAAGCACCTAGCCAATGGGCCAATAGCCAATGGGCTGCGAGTTGACTCCCTGTAGCTAGTCTGCCCCTGAGCTCACCTTTTCTACCCGGAACCGTCTATTCTGCCACGTCTATAAATGGCAGAAATCGAATTTTAGTGTACAGAACAGTCTGCTCACCCTAGCTAGATGTGGCTATCCTTCTGGGGATGTACACCTCCTTGACTAACTAATTTCCCTCCTGAGATAGTGCATTGACTTTGCCACACATAGTGAGGGAAAAGGTGATTTGGAGCAGTTTGCACTGCTCCTTCAGTCTGCAATGGCAGTCATTTATTTGAGTCACTCAGGGTGGCACAAACAGAGCTGCAATCCCTGGGGACCCCTTACCACCCATGCCCTGGGTACCGCTAGTACCATATAATAGGGACATATAATTGGGGAAAAGACCTTGTCAAGTGTGACTGCCAATTCGCACACAGCAGTTTTAGTGAGAGAGCACTGGGACAAAGTCATAACCATCAGCATTGAAGCAAAAAGTGTGGGGAGAGGTGACATACATAAAGGGCACTCTCCTACACAGTTGGGTCTATATTTGGCCATATTTTCCCATTCCACTTCAAAAACCTTTCATTATTACTGGGACCTCCAGTATTAATTTGATCTTGTCTTTGGTGATCTCCCAGGCTTATTGTCCCTGCTAGTATACCTCCTCCTTCCTCCACGTGTTATCTTACCACTGTGTTCTTCTGCTACAGTTATCACATTCAATCAGGTATAAGACAGCTAGCTAGCTGCAGGTATTGTTCTGTGTGGGCCAAAGGCTCACAGTGTATATTGCTCTGACCCTCCTCAGGAGGCTAGCAGAGCTCAATTCTTTGCCCTTCCTCAGAAGGCCGGGTATCACCATGGACACCTTGAATATTATTAAGTTGTGGAGCTATTACCACTTTTTATCTCATTTAGTGCTCGATTTAGAGTTTGGATTACCTATTCTCCAAATGTGAGATGTCTGTCTGTCTTCCAGTGATCTCACCTGAGAACATCCCTTATCATCGTAAGTTCCTCTCCACAGTAGCTTACATTGCTGAAATATTTTATGCATAACCTTAATCTCCTTTCTTCTACATATGGCATGGTGGACAGACAGGCCTTATTTCACCGTCTTATTAGGCGCCTAAGGAAAGCATGATAATGTAACTGTCACCAATCATTCCTCAGGAGGCAGATAATCACACCTTGAACTAAATGCTATTTCCATTTCTGCAGTTATACAATATCTGTCTGCTGTTTGATTTTGTAAATTTTACATTTTTTCCCAAATAATAAATCACATAATTCACCCTGCGATTGTATGACCTGCAGCGAGGAGGCACATTGTCACAAAATCAGTGTACTGAAGCTCTGATCAAACTCAAAAACTCCGTTTGAGCAAAACAAAATATTGTTATTTGATTTGTTCTAAAATAGCTTTCCAGATCTATCAGGTTTCTTATCTTCATCACTTTCATTTCACCTATTTAAAGTATAGCTGCAGTTTGCAAAGCTAAACAATTCAAGTGCGTTAACCAACAGCCTCAATGTTTATGTAACAAATCACAAAGTAGAAGGTACACCGTCTTCAGAGTGTCAAAAAATGAATCTTCAGAACAGGGAGAGAGAACTTTTAGAAATTGTTTACTCTCTAGAGGCACGTGCTATGGACATACATCAAATCGAAAAGGAAAATGAACATAGCGTTTCCTTTGCGAGACAGTATGAAATGTATCAGTGATTTGATAACACTTTTTTTGTTTTAAGTGTAAGTTTATCGAGAGAAATTAAACAAACATCAACACTTCTTACAATTAAACGTTGAAAGATACATAGAAAATAGAATTAGTATTTTGTATTCTGTTTGAGAGAGAAAAATAAAACACTTTATGAAATACAAAGAACTGGTTTGTGAAAGCCACAATCAAAGAAGAAAAAAGAAGGAAGTTTTAATATAGTAAAATTAAGCAATTGCATGAATAATCCAGAAATAACATTCTAAACACTGTTGTTATCAATAGAAGGAAAGCCCGGTAGGCTGAACAACCTCTTGTACCAAGGGGATCAGAGCAAAGGACTTTTTTTACGCTATTATTTAAAAACTGTGTGACAGGAGACCATAGTTGTAAACGTTTCTTAGCAAGAGAAAGGGGATATACCAAAGTTGTATCCAAACTGTGGTTCTGATAGACGGCATACCACCAGATTAAACATGACAGTTTAGATGTATCCTTCCAATTCTTGGTTATCTGTTGAAACGCGACTGCTAGCAGCAAGTCTATGATTTGCACATGAGATTAATCCTTATTCCAATCAACAGATAGCTTCCTAAAAAAATGTTACTGGGTGAAAAGGTGGCTGTGGTATGAAAGATACTGTTAATCTGAGACCAGATTTGTTTCCAAAACATACGTTTTAAGTCAACGTGCTCAAGGGAGAAAGTCCAGCAAATGTCAGGAAGTTCGGTGTGCATTTTGTGTAAGGTCACCATCAGAATGATCAAATATGACTCTAATATAGACACTAAGGCGGTCATTAGGAAGTCCGCCTGCCATCCTATCGCGGAATGGGACCGCCCGCCATAAGGGCGGGGTCCCGTGGGAGCAATTAGGATGCGTCCGCCACAGTGGCGGGCGCATCCTGGATTCCTGGATTCCTGTCGTTGTGGTGGGTGGCGCTCATCACAATGCCAGGAAGGCATGTTGTGCACTTGCATGCACAACATGGCAGGCACTGCGCGGTGCCTGCCATGTTGTGCATGAGACTGGCATTTCTCTAGATTTTATAGTAGATCTTCCCCCAACTAAGAAAGGATTTTCTACCATTTCAACTGTTGTAGATCAATTTTCACGTATGGCCCATTTCATTCCCCTAAAGAAACTTCCAACTGCTATGGAATTAGCACAAATTTTAATGATTCATATCATACGGTTACATGGAATCCCGTGAGTGGTTATTTCTGATAGGGGGTCCCAGTTCATTTCTCATGTTTGGCAAAATTTGAGTTCATTATTGAATATGGAGATTCGATTATCATCAAGTTATCACCCCCAAACTGATAGTTTGACAGAACGCACCAATCAAACTATTGAACAATTTCTTTGTTGTATGTTGACAAGCCTGGATGATGAATGGTCAAATCTTTTAAGTGCCCTAGAATTGGCATACAATAATTTGGAACATACTTTTTTGCAATTATGGTTTTCATCCCAAAAATATTCCAGGACATTTTAAGATTACCAATGCAGTCCCTGCTATTCGTGATTATATTTCAAAATTGTCATCTATTCACGAAGAGGCTCAATTTAATTTGGCTAAAGCAAAAGAAAAACAAAAAGATGCAGCAGATAAACATAGGACAGAACAACCCCAGTATATTATTGGAGATAAGGTTTGGTTGAATACAAAGAACCTGAAAATAAAAGGGAATAAGAAATGTAATCTTAAATTTATTGGTCCCTTCTCCATTGAGAAAATAATAAGCCCAGTGTGTGTAAAATTAAAACTCCCTCCCCGATATCAGTTCCATCCAGTATTCCATGTCTCTTTAATCAAGCCTCATAATCCACAGACTCGATTTATCCAACCTCCTCCTCCATTACTATAGGAGGACACCCAGAGTTCGAAGTTAAGGCAATTCTGGATTCCAGAAGAGTTCGTGGCAAGCTCTTTTATTTGGTAGATTGGAAGGGTTACGGTCTTGAAGAACGTTCATGGGAACCTATAACTCATCTTAAAAACTCACCTAGAGTTATAAGACCCTCCCACATACATTATCCAACTAAACCAAAACATAATGCATCAGTTTTAGGGGGGATCTTGAGAGGGGAGTACTGTCATGAATCCCTACAAGGCTCATAATAAAGATAGAAGCCTAAGCCTTATAGCACGCATAGTACTTAACCAGAGCCTTTTTGGAAGATTAAAAACCCATCCCTTTCCCGTGCACCGCCACTCCTGGTTAGTCAGTGTGATTGGTGTAAACAATTCTTATTCATGTCATATGTGTTAATATGCCAGAAAACACTATTTGATTATTGTTTAGAATCACCTTTTGTCTTGTAATCTGCCAAGGATAATGATTATAATAGTTGAGCTAAGCTCATGTGTTTTCTTCATTTTCCATTGAACTTTGCTTTGCAGTTTTCTTAGTTCCTGTTTCTGGAAAGCCTCGTCTTTTGCTAAAAGTTCAAATAAGCGCTTTCCCTCATTGCAACCCAGATGGGGCTTTGCCTCTGACCAGCGAGGCTCGAGAAACACCAAGATTAAAGTTAAAATTACACGCACCGTCCTTATAACGTAACAGTGCGTGTACACGTTTGGGTGCGGCTGCCTATTTAAACTGCACCCAATGTACCAGAAGACGCTTTGCCTTCTGCTGGAACACCGAAGAAGACGCGTCTGGATTCCTTCAGCCTGAGACTTCGAAACTTACCTGTTAGATTCGGAAGGCTTCTTCTTTCTTCCTCGGTGTGCAGAACTCCGGATGTTTCTTCCTTCACAGCAGCAGACCCTGCAAGACAAAACAAAAAGAAAAGAGATAAGTATTTTTTCTTGATTAAAAGGCACTCCACGAAAGAAAGGCAACTTTGGACTAATGTTTGGAACTTCTTATATCAAGAAGAAATTATTAAAACTGTTGGACTTTTCAGGAACTTTCCAGCAAAGAACTTTTGGCACTAATGAACCATAAATAATTATGTTTTGGAAACATTTTTTGAGAGCTGTCTAAAAGGGCATTCAGGCAATGTGGTTTATACTTGATAGTTGTTTGTATTCTCTTTTTTTTAAAACTATCTTTTAGGATAATCAGACTCCCCCTACAATTGAGAAGAACATAGAAATACTGAACCATTTCCTACATAAAATTACTACAGTATAACTGCTTGAAGTTTCCTGACTACATACAGCCCATCAACACAAGACAAGACATACTGGGACGTTAGACTTACAACAGCTGATCACAGGTAGGCATTATTGAGAAGGTACAAACACTGTTCAGAATTTGTAAGATTCTAATGTAAAAACCCTAGAGAGGAGTCAATGGTCTGATCCCACGATACTTGTTGCTTCGCAGGTCGACAGCAAGAATCTCAACATGTCCAGTATCCGGCCCTCCTCCCCAATTTCTAATTTGTATCTTGTAGTTCAAAAATCACAAGTTTAAAGTTAGTTGTTCGGGAAGTTGGTCCCATGCGTCCCTGCAAAATCAACTATGTCATCGAAAAGAGCTTAAGGTAAGAGATGACGTAGTAACTTGACAGGCTGTAGCACTCCACTCCTCCATTTGCTGCTTCGGGATAGCTTCTGCCCTCTGCATCATGACCTGGGGGACACCGTCCCCTGTCCCCCGCAACCCTGTGCCACATTCGCCTTCAACATCGACGAGGACCTGCTCAGTCTGCATGGCCCTACCTCAGTGGACCACAAGTCACTGTCCCATGGTGGTGTGCCTGTGCCGGCTGCTGTGCATCCGGGGCCACTAACTCTGTGCAGCTCAAGTCAGGGACCCTGTTTGATTCAATATTTGGTGGCCTCTGAGATGATGGCCTTGGGGTCGTCAACACCATGTGTCCGTGGCCCTTCGCTGTCCACTGGTTCCATCCTCAACTGCTGTCCACCAGGGCTCACACATCCAATTGAGTACTGACCAGCCTGGACGTGCCATCAACGCAGGAGGCACACGCCACAATCGCCAAGACCACCTCTAACTGCCATCTGCCAGAGTTGAAACACTCGTACTGGCAGACTAACGGAGTTGCTCACACCTGTCGTGGATGCCATCATCTGCCTGATACCCTGCTCAGCACTCCAGGTGCCACTGGCAGTGTGGGAGACCTGGGACATTGATGAGAAAGATGATGCAGGTCTAACACTCCCCACTGCATCTGCATCAGGAATATCCTGAATGGACACAATACTAGTCATTTTTATCACATTAGCGCGCTCAGCTCTAGTGCCCCAACCTCAGTGCACTGCAACTCACGTACTCTTCTGTTTGAATGCTCGGTGACCTCTGTACTTGCTCTGGCTCCCTCCATGTTTCCCAGCAGTTGACTCTGTTATGCAGGTGTTTTCAGTTTCCGTTGCACTGGTGTCCACTGTTCAAGTTGTTGCCAGCACTAAGCATTCTGTGCGTGCTGGCTTCCACTCACCCCACGCACATCCCGCACAGGCATCACTGTACATGTGGCCCTGCCAATAAACGAGCCGGGCGCACATGGCATGTTCAACATAATATCTGCGTGTGTCCCTGTGGTCTTGTTGTATGCATATCGGCCCTGGTCCCTACGACATTACATTGTGCTGTTTACAGCAGAAGCAGATATGTGACCGCAGGCAGAGGATTGGAGCATGGACACTCAATACGTAAGGGGAGTGGACTGAGCCATCGTACGTGTAGCCAACGTGGGTGTGTGACTGATATTTGCGTGCCCCTGGGCATGGTTCCGTACTGGGAATGTGCATCTGCATGTATCTCTATGGCAGTGTGGGTCTCCTTTGAGGGGTGTAGGTGGTCCCTGAAGGGAATTAGACACCCACGTATGTTATCTAGCTCACTTTTCATGGGTCAGACCCCACCCCACCTGTTCGGCCACCTCTTTTTGGCGTTCTGACACCTGGCATTGGGGTGCCATGTGTGGGTCGGTGAAGTGTTGTGAGCCAGCCGTGCTTGCGGAAGCTCCCTGCTGTGTGGTCTGTTGCAGGGTCTGTGTTCTCCTCTAAGTCGCTTGGCTGCCCTGGTGGTGGGTTGCATGGTATGCCCATGGGCTGTTGTAGGGCATCGGTGTCGAAGGTGTGGTGACCCTCTCCGGCATCACTGATGTGTGGTCTTCTGTGCTCTGCTGGAGGTGTTGTGTGTCCCTCTGCAATGCGAAGGGGAGATGCATGTTGACATTGTGTTGACATGTATGTTGGTGCATTGTTCTTGTTTGCATGCAGACTGTATGGCAATGTACATTGTGATTGTTTTGGATATGCAGGATTTAGATATGGGACCGTGTACATTTGGACTACATGACGGATTTGAGATTGTACGCGTACATTTCCATTTCACCGTTTCCAGCTCTGTCAGATGTAGTTGGCCTGTTTCTGCATGTATGCGGAGCCAGTTGTGTCCTTTGTTCTGCAGTGTCTGGGTTGCGCATTGAACCACATCGTTGTCAATATGGGTGTGCTGTTCTTGCTATGTGTGTGTGCTGGAGTGTGCCACGGGGATCAGGGACATGATCTAGGGTCATTGTGGGTGTGCAGTGTGCTACACATCGTTGTGCATGTGTGCCATTGTGCCCATCTCCCCTCGATCCCCCAGTCCCTGGTCGTTACTCACCCTGTTGTTGTTGTGTAAGGTCCTCCCGAGCTGTGTCCACACTCCCGACTCCTTGCACCGTTTCCACACTGTTGACTGTGGCCTCCGTTTCCTCCTGTTCCTCCTTCGTTGCAAGACTCCCATCTCCTGTCACCGTTGCTGCCTTCCTGTTGGCAGTGGCTTTGTGCCTGGTTTAGATTTTCACATCATGCCAGCATCTCTTGGCCTCCTCCATTGCCCTCCTTGACCTTCTGACTGCATTCCCAGTGGTCTTATTGTGGGTTTGTTGATGGTAGTGTTCTGTCACCTCAGTGACGCTGATCTGGTTTTGCTGCGGACTGCACCCCGTCTTCCTCTCCCTCTTCTCCTTGGCCTTCCCCCACCCCGTTGTTCCTTGCTCGTGGTCTGTGGGGATTGTGGGGTTCGCATTGACTTGTGCGCTCGCTCAGGGTGCATCCATCTTGCTACGCACTTTGGATTGATTCTGGTGTGTTGTTTTTTTTGCTTTTATAGTGCATTTTCCCACCAGACGCATGGGATTTGCAGGCCTGTCGCTGGTTTTCGCTGTTTTTTGTACCACGGTTGGCTTCATCGCAAGATTTTTTGTGTTTGTGGTTTGCAATTTTGCGGCGTGGCGTTGATTTTAACACGGTCATTTGACGCGTTATCTGGAGACTATCGCATGGTACCGCTGTGTTGAGAATGCTTAGTTAACACATCGTAATTTTTCTGGGATACACTGTGTTGGAAGTAGCGTTGCGTTACTTCTACGATGGTTATTACACGTTCTTGAGAATATGCCCCTCCATGCTTTGTTCAGCTCCAGTGATTCTTTCCATTTGTGACCATCTATCAGTTAGAATTTGTAATTTATAATTTGTCTCTTCCACGAATGGGTGTAGAGCGTGAATCTCTTCTAAAAGAAGATCCATAGAGATAGTCGAAGTTTGTTTAGAAGGGGAAGGATGGTCTTTTTTTAAACGTTTATTTGGTGCTTTGCTGGCTGCAGAAGGTGCATTAATATTGGATGGTGAGACACCCTTAGGTAAAGAAGTCACAGAGTCTTCCGTTGAGACAAGTTGTGAGAAAGTCTGATTGATTTAGAAGCGTGTGAGTTGAAGGCGTTAACAAAGTTTTTTTTTTCAGTATGCCCATATGAGGAGGCAGTGGAAAGCAGGTTGAAATACTTTTAATGCAAATGTAGCCTTGTAGTAATTTTATATAGTAACTTGCTTGTATATTTAAACAACATGAGGAAAGTCAATGAAGCCTCTCATTCAGAAAGAAGAATGAAGAAAAACGAATAACAAGGTTGCTTAAAAGGCATAGATGAGGAACAGCGCCAAGTCAAAGCCTAAATTGAGGTGTAGTGTCGCAATATATAATTGTGCGGCTATTTCTTGAAAGAGCCGTTAGAGCAGTTTTTGTACAATTCACTTGTTTAACCATCAACAGCTTCCTACGAAAAAATGTGGTGTCTACAAAGATGCGTAGAAAATAAAAAAAAATTTCGTAACTCTTAGGGACAAGGAAGAGTTCTATAGATAAGGTTAGACATACTATCAGCACTCAAATTGAAGTGGAGGAGTGTGGCTCAATGGTTAGAGCGGCAGACCCTGATGCAGAGTTCTGGCAGGGACCAGGGTTTGATTCCCGCCTAGGCGGGGTCTCGGGCTCAATTTCCTCGGACCTGTTAATTCTCGCCTCGGTGCCTATTCTAATCACGGGCCCCACGCTGCAACTCTGGACAATAGCTCGCTTAGCCTCCACATCGGCCCCAACAGTGCTAAGGATGCCTGGCTTCACCCTGGGGGTGCCCAGTAGTGGACACTTCACAGGGAAAGCCAGGAGGGGTTCCACAGCGGTATGAGTATCAGCGCCAGGAAGCCGAATAGGCGACACCACAAGGTGACCGTCTGGTGACAGTGCGCTCTTTAAGTACCATGACATTTACATTTACAAGTGAGGTGCTGTAAAATAGAAGTGCATGGCTTACTTCATGAAAGAGTAGGAATTCAGAGTAGTTCTGTTCGAGCCATATATATAGTTGTCAAAATTGTCTTGACTATTGTTGGAGCCGGCGAAGCCGAAATTCATCGGCCTGCAAGCTTCGTGAACATCGCCATCATGGCCAGTCCCGGTGCCATCCTTCGGAGAGTCATGAAAACACTTCCTTGGGTGCTAGCCACCCCTCCCCCCCCCTACTGTTTTGCTAACCTTATTAAGGTGGCAAATCGTTAATCTGTTACTGACACCCAAAAAGGAGCAATTACACATTCACAAAAGGGAAGATTTCACTCTGTGAGTGGTGGCTATCAGCATCAGGGAAGCAGACATAGGTCCACAGGACCACTGTGTGCTACTTAGTCATTGGAAGGTGGTTACAAAATGTTTCTAGCATCATTAAAATGAATGAGGAAGGAATTTCAGCCTTAGGGTGGTTTTCCCCAAAACTTTGTGCCTTACTTTGCTTTTGGTGGTCCCGGGATTCTCTGCACTTTACCAATGTTAACCAGTGCTAAACTGTGTGTGCTCTCTCCTTTAAACATGATTAAAGTGGTTTCAACCCAAGTGCAACATTCAATTCATTTGTACGTCTGTAGTGAAGTGGTATTACATGAATTCAGAGCCTGTAAAATTAATGCTACTGCTAGGTCTGCAGCACTGATTGTGCCACCTACACAAGTAGCCTTTAAACGTGTCTCAGGCCTGCCATTGCAGCCTATGTGTACAGTTTTAAACTTCCATTTAGACCTTACAAAATAAATAAACCTTTTACCAGTCCTAACCAACCTTATCAATGCATCTGTCACACCTAAGGTCTGCCCTAAACAGCCCACACGGCAGGGTGCAGTGTATTTAAAAATTAATTTACTTTTAAATTTTGCATGTCCTCGTTTTTCACTATTTCTCATAAGGATAACATTAGATTCATTTATTAAATTTAATAAGGGACTTTTGATTGGGAGCAGGAAAGAATGCTGAGTTTTGTGACTAAAGTATTGTAATTTTAAAACCCTCTTTATTGGTAAAGTTGGATTTTAAGTCATATTTCCAAAAAAAACATTTCCCCACAATTTGGTGCCTGAAGGCTGTATCTTGTGTCACATGTATTACTCCCAGACAGTGAGACATAGGGGAGTAGGTGCTGGCAGGATGGACTATCTCTGGCTTGATGAGGGGGAGAAGCAGTCACATACTACACTTGCACTTCACAAAGGCTCTGCCACGCACCCTCACAAAGGGTTGTGACTTTTGTCTTTTGTGACTCCAGAGAACCTGCGGCCAGGACATGGAAGCATTCCCAATTCCTCACACCTCTACTGGTGGAAACCTCCAGAACCTTTTCCTACTTCAAAGTGGGCACAAAGTGGGCACCAGATATGTATAATGGATCCCCAGACCCAACTCTTGAGTATACTTTTGGACTTGTGGAAGAGTCAGAAGGACTGCTGCGCTGCTCTGCAAGAAAGACTGCTGCTCTGTTGCCCTGCTGCCTGAGAGAAAGGGCAGGGCCTGTATCTTGATCCCAAGACCACCAGAGTAACTTTAAGGTCTAATTGGCTGTCCTCATGATCAGACCCTTGGGCACAGAAAAGTCTCCAACCACCTTGAACCCAGCACCTGGACTGTCTTCCGAGTGTCTTGCCCTCCAAGTGGTGTCACCCAAGTCGTGAAATGCTGCCCCATGAAGCATCCCCGATGCTGGACCTCATATTGCAGTCCACAGCCTACTTAGAACTGCCACTGCGTGACTCATCCTTGACGCAAGACTTAGCATCTTAAGAAATTACATCGTCGACGACAACGGAGTACTCCATATCGTAACCCCACAGCTTCTACAGAACAGCTGATGCACAACACATCTTCAATGCAGGACTTCATATCTCAATTCCCTCTTTGGCAGCATACTCGACAACAGTACAGGACTCCGCATTGCAGCCTCGCAGATTCCTCAGAACCACCACAGCACGATGCAGGGATCTTGCAACGCTCCGCAGACCAGGATTTAAGGTACTTTGTTCGGCGGGCATTATTTGATCCCTGTATATGCCCTGCACTCCATCACAGTTGGCCTGCACTTGTGCCTTTGTCCCGGTCTATCACAACCAGATAACCAGATAACCTTTTGCTTTTAGGCGCTGCTGTTACTGATTGAATTTTTGTCATTTTGATATTAAATAATTTATTGAATTTTACTCTACTTTTATGAATTGTGTGAGATTTTTTTGTGTTGTGTTTTCACTTTATTACTGTTTGAAATCCTGCATAACTAATTTACACATTGCCTTTAGGTTAACAATGATTGCTTTTATTCCAGGCTACCAGAAGGTTAAGCACAGGTTAATTAGGGGTTGCTTGTGACTTTACCCTGACAGAAATTGTGGCTACTGCTTGCGCAAAGTTTCACTCCCCACCCTCACCCAGTAACCCAATTTCCAACAATGGGCACTGTTGATTATTACATCAATAACAAAAATATCATACTGGTTTGTTTCCCCACTTTTATCATTAGGCACATTAATGAGGCAAGCTAAAGCTCAGTATGACAGGCTGATTCCCTGAACACATTGGCAATTTTCCTTCCCTATTGTAACATCTTCCTATTTGGTATTTTTTATTTCTCAAGTCGTAAATGTAGTTTGGCATAATGCAATCGGAGAGATACTTTGTGCAACCTCTATCAACCTAAATGTATAGGGCCTCAGTCTCTCTAAATTGTCAGATCAATTTATAGGTGGTTTACAATAAAGCGATATTTCTGATAGACTCCAGTTTGGAAAAACAGGTAGCTTCTTTCCTGTATTGTTACATGTTGGTTTTCTTGAGGCTAAACCATTATATTTTTCATTTCTTACTCCCAAGGTATAATTTAAAAAATCAATAATGCTAACACTGCAGATATGTCTGATTATACAGCTTTATGTATATGTTTTCTTAACTTAATGTAGAATCATATTCTTGCTGTGACTACAATTCCCAAAATGCAACTTTAGATGTAATGATCAAGTATATCTGTATTTGCTAACTTGCACTTTAGCAAAACACAAACATGTGTCCAGTGTAGATTTAGGTGTAATTCTGCTTTGACATGATTAATCTGTTGTTGCACTTTCTGCTTCACCCTGGGTCTGAGATGGAAACATCTTTTGCACAATGTGTCACCTCAAATCAGTTTATTTCTGAATTCTGAGAAACAGGGACAGTCAGCTAAGATTTACCAAACAGGGCATCATTATATGCCACACATTCCTCAGCAAGTATTTCAAGTTTTGTTCATATAAAATATCTGCCTCTGCATCTCTATCATGGTCCTAGCTTGACAATTTTGGTGAATCTAGGAATGGATGGTATAAGATTCCGAAGGACTGAGAAATGTTTCCCATGGGTTGCCTTTGTCTCTGCTCTCTAAGTCTAGACAGAGCATGTGGAGGACTATTTGCTTATAGTGATGCCATCATTCATGGCCTGTGTGCAACATTCACTAATGGCTTATATTACTAATTCCTTAACAGTGATACAATATTGTGAGACTGAGGGCTAGATGACCAAAGTGTGTTTGTATTCGTAAATGGCCCTATTCGCAGAATCAGGTCGTTTGTGAAAGCAAAAATGCCTTTTCTAAAGTACAAAGCCCAAAGTGCTATTTGGTAACCTGTTACCACATTGCAATTTGGTTTTGTGAAACAGTATTTGGAAGGGGCATGTTTAAAGTGTACCTTCGAAATACCTATTCCCATTGGGATGTATGAATGCTTTACAACCAAATTGCAGTCGCAAAACATTTGCACTTTAACTCAAAGTTGGTTGTAACCTATTTACAAATGGGAATATGTCCGCAAAAGATCCCTGCTCCTTTGAGAATGGTTGAAAAAATATTTTTAAAGAGCATGCAGCAGGTAAATGCCAAGGCATTCCAGCTGTTTCGACACCCTCTGCATCTTCCAAAAGACCTTCAAATGGAAGAAAGAATCAGAGTTAAGGAAGACAGTCACCCACACACTCATAACCAGCAGACTGGACTATGGAAACACCCTCTACGTCGGCATCAACAAGTCTCTACTCCGCAAGCTCCAGACGATACAGAACACCGCAGCCAGACTCGTCCTCAGAATCGCCTGACATGAGCACATCATCCAACACCTATGGAAACTCCACTGGCTCACCGTCGAGTAGAGAGTCACCTTCAAGATACTCACCAACACCTACAAATGCCGACACAACACATGACCCCAATACCTCAACGAAAGAATCACCTTCCATGTACCCAAAAGAAACCTCCGCTCCACCAACCCGGTTCTCGTCGAAAACCTGCACATCCGCAGAGCCAAAACAAATAAAAAAACGTAATAATTACAAACAAATAACTGCCATATCAAGTGTGTGCATCTTTCTCATCAAACGAAACAGTTAATATTGAAAAAAAATCTAAATTAATGCAATGAATTGACTGATGTAGCATCGATTAACAAATGGACTGTAGATTGCAATTTAGGACATATGACTGGCAGATGCCTCAAGGCATTTGTTCAAATATTTAGTCCATTCACAAAAAGTAGAATTTTATATTTATTATAGATTACATCCTAGGTGCAAAATATCAAGGAAGGTAACGCCGTGATTTAATATACCTGGTCAGGGTCCTGTCCTTTGAAAATTGTATTCAAGGAGACAGAAGCAGCCTTGTATCATTCCAAAAAGACTAAAAACAGTATAATTTAGGTGAGCAGTTATACGACTCATACGCAGTTCAGATAAGTCTTTGCACTACATAAATGACAATCATTATTAGTAAGGCACTCCCATGATTTTGTGGTCATGTGCAATAATCATTAAGTAAGCCATGTAGTCGAGTCTTATTTAGCCACTGTAAGCGCGCTTGTATTCAAATCAACATTTTATTACTAAAAACAAATCATCCATAATTATGACAAACATGTTTGAGCTGAGGAAATGTATTAAATAAAGAATAATGACTTTCATTACATTGCTACAGTCGTTTCTTAAAATATAATCTCAAGAAGATGGAGAAGCCTCAAACTGCTATGTTGCAGTCAAGAGTAAATTAAATTAGGTTGCATCCAGTCATAACACACTGAGAAAAATCATCACAATTACTTTTTCATACTAAAGGAGTATGGCCAGATGTACGACCATTAGGTTTAGTGAGTCAAAAATTGCACAAAATTGCGACTCGCAATTTGCGACTCGCTAAACTTAATGTACACTGTTTACAATTCCCAATGGGGTCGCAAATTGCATGCCTCAAAAATATTAATGAGTCTGTCGCAATTTGCAACCCCATTGGGAATGCCTAGCACTCCCAGGGATGGTGGCCTGCTGGATTCAGCAGACCACTGTGTCTGAGACTGCTTTTAAGTAAAGTTGTTTTTTTATTTTATTAAATGCAGCCCGTTTTACTTAAAGGAAAATGGGATGCATTTAAAAAAGAAAAATGAAACTTTTCAATTTCATTTTTTAAGGGCAGACAGTGGTCCTTGAGACCACTGCCTTCTCTTAGAAATCTTTACGCACCCCTTTAAAAAGGGGACCCTTCTAGTTTGCGAGTGGTTTACCACCTACTTGAAGTAGGTGGAAAAACTGAGAGAGTTTTGCGGCCGCAATTGCTGTCGCAAAACAACAGTACATGACATGGTGACCCGCTATTCGGAAGGGACACCCCTTCCTAATAGCGAGAGTCACAAATACTATTTTGCAAGTCTGTGACTCGTAAAAGAGCGTTTGTATTCTGATTCAAGTCATATTCACAAATGTTTGGACACACTGTTTTCCTTAAGCATTTAAAGTACTTTACAAATTGTTGACATCCAAATAAGATGATTCTTTATGATGAAGATTTTGGAACAAATTTATTGCAGTTGTCTCTGCATTTCAATTTTGAAAGGTTTGAGCAAAACGTGATGAAGCAAAACCAGCCATGATAAGCCTTCAAAGTTGTTAATTGAACAGCATAAACAGTTTGAGGGGTGTTTGCAGATGTTAAAAGTCGCTAAATGTATGTTATCGCTTTTTAGTATAAATGGTCGACTAAAAAGTCTCTTTATGGCTTCAAAGGGCAGATCCTTAGCTATGACAAACTGGGTGAGAAAAAGAATGACGCTTACATACATAAATAGGGAGAGCAGGAAAATTTGGAATAGGGAATGTGGGAGACATTTTAAATACCTATCGGCCAGTTTTTTTCTTGATTCAGAGGACCAACTTACCCTGTACATGAGATTCTGAGAATTAACTGGGTCCCATGGATCAGACTTCATCAGGAGATTCAACACATTGTGGGCAATCATGAATCTCCTTCCTTGATATTTTGCACCTAGGATGTAATCTATAATAAATATAAAATTCTACTTTTTGTGAATGGACTAAATATTTGAACAAATGCCTTGAGGCATCTGCCAGTCATATGTCCTAAATTGCAATCTACAGTCCATTTGTTAATCGATGCTACATCAGTCAATTCATTGCATTAATTTAGATTTTTTTTCAATATTAACCGTTTCGTTTGATGAGAAAGATGCACACACTTGATATGGCAGTTATTTGTTTGTAATTATTACGTGTCAGATGGAGTTGGGGCTGACCAGCTGGAAAACAGGAAAAAGTCTCTGGAAGCTGTGGCCCTGTAGCTCAGATAGCAGGTCAGCCAATAAACCCTTAGAGTCACTACTGGGGTCCTCGGTTCAAGGTAAGCTGGTCCAGGCTTCCTTCAGGTTCTTCAGACTACAGGCAGCCATTCTGATTCTTCTCCGGACTAGGAGTGTTCTGATAATGGAGATGCCACATTATTACCCAGTGCCAGCTTGTGGGTGGGGGAAGCACTTATCACACCCTAGCCTATGAGGTAAGAGTAGTCAGAGGTGATGCTTCTCACGTTTACAGCACTTCCTGTGTGTTTTACTGAAAACTATACCACAGTGTCTCTATCTATCTAATTGTCAAGATAGCAAGAACCCCCTCCCCTTAGTCAGGGCCCCCTGGGCACTCTTCCACGTGATCACTCCCAACCAACTCTTGGACAGCTCCCCCCTCCAACTGAGTTTGGACAGAAGGTGATTAGAGGGAGAAATGAAGGGGACGGGCCTGCTGTCAGTTTCATGTGACTGTGATATGGTAGGCCTCTTTGAAGTGTACCTAGTCCTTGGGCACAGTCCCCCATCTATCCTGTCAAGGGAAGACCAACACCAAAGCTCTTTGCCCTCTTTCTGGGAGCAGCAATCCACATTTCACCTCAGAGAAGGCATCGGCAGTCCAGTGAAATTGAATACTGGCAGAAAGGCCTCCAGACGTGTAGACAAGGACAGGTAACTTTTCTTAAGTCCCATTTCCAGCATAGTCAAAATTCAATCTCCTCATTAGATTTGGTTTTGAATAACTATTAAAATGAGTCCTTAAATTCCATTTGTAGCTGCTTCTAAACCAAAGTTATCAAAAAAGGTTATATAAAGTAATCCAGTCATTTTCTATGGGGTAGCTAGCCTTGCCAAAGTGAAAAGGGCTTTTGGGCCCTTTTCACTGTCAGGACATGTAACGTTAATTTCTACATGTCCTACTTTTACCTACAATGCACCTTCTCTATCGTGTAATGAGGTCTACCTTTGGGGTGACATATATTTAAAAGGAAGGTATAGGTCTGTCAGAAAGAGTGTTTGTGTGAAGGCTAAATTGGCAGTTTAAAAACTGCACTGTGACTCTGTAGTGGCAGGTCTGGAGACATACTGTACGGTGCTTCTGCATTCAATATACAGGCCCTGGATATATGTAGTACTTTACATAAACTAGGGACTTATAAGTAAATTCAATGTGCCAACCTGATGTATTCCAATTTTAGTGAGTTTAAAGGAGAACGCAAGCACCCTGGCTTCGGGCACACCATTATTGCAGTCAACATCACCGGCACTCAAGCAATGCTCAAGTCATGTGTGATGTTAGGAGCTGCTTAATAAGTATTTACATCACTTTTCTTGGTGCAACACATGGCAAAATGATTTCCAGTCAATTGTTGATAGCATGTTAATTGATTGCCAGGGATTACGGAGACTTGGTTGCTTCATGAGTTGAGCAAGCAAACACAGGTTCTACACACACAATAGCTCTTTAACAGTCAGTCAAATTGGCTTTATTTCGATATAAAAACATCTTAAAATGCAATACATATACATTGCAATAAGGATAAAAAGATAAAAGCATAGCCATAAAATTCAATCATGCTAAATACAATACAAATGGCAGCAATAAATTACATAAAATGGTCTTATAAGATGACCTTAATTAAACAATATACATTAGCCTTTTTGACCTAATCATCCACGCCCATGCTAAGAACTTCGCTATACCACAGACAAATAGGGGCCGTGTATCAGACTTCAAAATTCGCAAAACCACACTATAATGTCTGGTGCCCAACTCTTTACACAAGGGTTTTACCCACCTAGTGCGAGGAAGTTTATAGGCAGGCATTCAAACAAAAGGTGGGGAACCGACTCAATCCTAGAAGGACAAATAGGGCAGGAAGATACAGTTTGTGCTGGGGTCTTCCAGCATGCAGTCAGTTCTCCCACGGGGATGATGCCTATTCTAAATTTAAAATATAAAGCCCTATCTCTAGGTATTAAAATAATGTCAAGATAGGGTTCCCGGAATGCTACATCCTTCACTATTAAAAATTCTGTAGCGGATTTGCATAATTTGAGATCAATGTTTCTCCTACTCTACCCAATTCCAATATACTCTTTTTAGAGCTGATTTGGTAGGGGCGCACCTAAACTGCCAAGCCTCTCCAAGACCCAACTCACCTAACAAATGCTTTACATCCATTAGCCACCTTATTTTTGGCCAGCCAGACATAGATAGTATTTACTTCAACCCCTCTGCATAGCTGTCAAGTTCAGGGACCCTCCATATGGGGGCCCAAAGAAGAAGGGGTCTCAGTCTGGCCTGGTCTTTAATGGAACGGCAGCCCATGTCTAAGAGCAGTGGGAGAGTGGGGGTACTATTGGGGAGACACATCAAGTCCTTCAAAAATGTATTTTCTGAACAGGATAGCTGGTCTACATTCTGTGCTCCCCAAAGCTCTGCTGAGTATAGCGCCGCACTGACGCCTCTTGCCATGTAAATATCTGATAACGGGGAAATAGGTTTAAAAGTGCATAATCTTCGTTCCTTAAGGAGAGCCCCCACCACCCTTTTGTGACTTAATAGCATTTTTTGGAGACGACTATTCCATCTCATGGTGGCAGAGAGGCAGATACCTAAGTAGTCAAACTCCTTAACTCTTTCTAGGGTTACCATATTCAGTACTGGCGGCCGCCCACGTTTTTTAGGAGCGTTCAGGACCTAATATTTTCTTTTTTCAGTATTGATCTTTAGGCCCCTAGTCTCACAAAAAGATTGGAAGCTGTCTAGAAGGATCTGCAGACCAGCCTGGGATTTAGAAATCAAAAGGGTGTCATCTGCAAATAATAAAGTGGGTATTCTCCTCCCCGCCAGGAAAGGTGTGTCAGCAGGATTTTTAAAAAGATGCTCCACCACTCCGTTCACATATAATGAGAACAGTGTGGGGGCAAGGACGCACCCCTGGCGGACACCTCTATTTACTGTTATGCGAGCGCTCTTTTGGCCCTGGTTGCCCCACCGGACCTGTGCAAAATTTTCAGTGTGGAGCTTCATTATTAGTGACAGTAAATATGGAGGCATTCCCAAATCAAGCAACACCCTCCATAGACGTCCCCGGGGCACTAGGTCAAAGGCAGTCCGTAAATCGATAAACACAAGATACAGACTGCCTTTGCCCAGTACTACCACCTTCCAGTATAACTTCAGCAGTCGAAACGACTGCTCAATGGTCCCGGTGCCCGACTTAAAGCCTGCTTGAAAGTCAGACAGGATCTTATTTTCTTCTGCCCACTGGAGCACCCTCCCAAGGACTACCTTCCCTGCGACTTTTTGTGATGAATCAATTAAACTTATGGGCCGATAGTTTGCTGGGTCGTCCCGTCCTCCTTTTTAAAAGATTGGGACGACCTCAGCACCCATCCAGGATTCTGGGAGTGTAGCATCATAATAGGTTGCATTAAGCAGTGATGCAATAAGAGTCCCCCAATCTGGCAAGTTAAGGCGAAGCATATCCCCCGGTATACCATCCGGCTCTTTAACAGCACTGGGCCCAATTCACAAAGGCAAAATTAGACTTGAAGTCGAAGTTTAGGCCTGCAATATAGGGGCCCAATTCACAAAGGTAAACTGCGACATGAAGTCTATGCTTACATTTATTAACTGAGCCCTTAGACTTCAGGTCTACTTTCGTGAATCAGGCCCATAGTTGACATCCTCAAGCCATGCTTCAGAAGTCTTGGTCACACCAGGAGTGCCACTGCACTCCTCTGAAGTAATGTGCTACATAATCTTGGCCTATTTCATATTGCGCTATAACACCTGGCAACAACCAGCTTGCAACACTTCCTCAAATCTGGACCTTGAGCTTGTCCAGTACCCAAAGATCAAAGTCTGCATGCACCCAACCAACTTGTGGCTTCACACTTAACATGGGCCATATGCCTGCCTGTTTTACCATAGTGGAAGGACAGTGCTAATTCAACAATGAAATGTAAAATAAACCTCTATCCTCACCCACAATTCTGAGATATCATTGACTGCTTCAGAAAAATAGAATGAGCATTGAGGGCTATGTGAAGACCAATGTGGAAGGCCATGAAGTACATTTTCAGTCTTACATCTGTCTTGCTATTTTGGATATCAGAGTGGTAAATATTATGTAGCATTCCCCTTTCCAATTTAAACATCCAGAATATTACTCCTAATGTGAGAATATATGCATCTAGTGGGTTTAAAATTCTGATCAATGTCCACCTATAGACCAGGGAGATTGAGCGTGTTCAAAACAAGTGTATGGCAATTCTAGCTACTCTTCGGTGCTTCAAGAACTGTTGAACGCCTCCCCCTCCTTGTTTTACAATGTTTGCCTAGATTCAAATCATATGCAGTGCTAGCATTTGGGTTCCTGGTTGGCTGGAGTATGAGCCCTGGTCAACATAATCCTAGTAAGGCACCAGCAATCCACAACATAGCCTACGCTCACCCTCTGGTAGCTTGGCACAGAGCAGTGAGGCTTAACTTGAAGGCAATGTGTAAAGTATGTGTGGAACATTTCAAACAGTAAAAACAGTAAAAACACCACACAAAATGATCCAACACCATTTAAAAAAAATAATTTATGATTTAACAAATAAAACAAGCCCAAAACGACAAAAATCCAACCAGTGAAACCAGAGCTATAAAATCTGTAAGATTTAAAGTGAAATAGCCAACAAGGAATATCTGATCATGGCGGACCGGGACAAAATCACAAGTTCATACTGACTGCGATAGAGCAGAGGCCAGCTACAGGAACCAGTACAAAGTCCCTTAAATCCTGGTTGCAGAGCGTTGTGGGGATTCGAGACAAAAAGTGTTGCGCAGTCAAAGTGATGCACCAGTTCCAATATGCAGCAAGGCTGTGGTGTGAGGTCCTGTGCATCAAGAATCCTGTCGACATGAGCTTGTGATGCGAAGTCTGGGCATTCCGGATACTGTTTGCAGCTGGGCGATGTGATGGTTCTGGTGAGCTGTGGGACTATGATGAGTAGGCGATTGTCATCGCTGAGCTGGCATCAAAAAGGGATGCGAGGACCTGAGCTGGAGATGCGCTTCACTGTCCATGATGCATCAAGTCTGAAGATGTGATGGGCGCTGTGGACCTTCTGCCCTGGGCCCAATCCATGCGTGCCCAATACAGCATCGATGCTTTGGTTTTGCTCGAGTATGTGCCGTTCAACCAAGAGGATACATTGGTTTTGCTGTTGGTTGTGTCACTCAGTTGGGAAGATGTGTCATTTCTGCTGTTAAGCACCTTAGGCCCACTTTCAAAGGTCCAAGTCTGGGGTAGGCTTAGCATGGTAGACTCACAGATGGCAGGGTCCAGGTGCAGGTGCAAGGTTGTTGGAAGCCTGTTGTTTCCCTTAAACAGCAGATCAGGAGATCTGCCAACTAGCCTTTGGAGTCACTGTGGGTTCTGGTGTCAGAGATGCAGGTCCTGTCCTTCTCACCCAGGCAAAAATGCAGAAGGTCAGCACAGCAAAGCAGGAGTCCATCATATTAGGAGTCCAGCATAGTAACATTCCTTTCAGCAATGCAGCAGTCCTCCTTCCTGGCAGAGTATCCACAGTTCCAAAATTGTACTGAAGTAGTGCTGTCTGAGGTCCAATTCTTATACCCAGTGGTGCCTTTGAAGTGGGGAGACTTCAAAGAGATGCCTTGGATGTCCACATATGTCCTCCCTTCCTTCCGTAGCTCAAGACTCGCTACAGTGGTATATGCAGCCCCTTTGTGTGTGGACAGGACACAGACTATTCAGGTATAAGTGAGGCTGTGTCCAGCTCTTCCCTTCCATCCTGTCAGGATAGTCGATCAGGTTAAACCTAAGCTCCCATTGTATGTGGCTGTCTAGGTGAAATACAGCTGTACACTACCCCAGACATGTGATCCGAGACAGGCTGCAGACACTAAATGGCTAATGCAAGAAAACGTTCACTTTATAAAAGTGGGATTTTAAGAATTGTAATTTAAAATCTGACGTCAACATTATTTAGGATTTTAAATTAGGATTCCAGAGATGCCAAACATGAACCAATGAACCCTTCCCATTGGGAAATATTTTTAGATATTGTAAAAAAGTAATCCCTATGTTATCCTGTGGGAGATATAGGCCTTGCAATAGTGAAAAACAAATTCAATAGATTTTCACTACCAGGACAAGTAAAAACATAAGAGTATGTGTCTTGTTTTTTTAATATAGAGCACTGTGCCCTCTGGGCTGTCCAGGGCCTACCCTAGGGGTGACATATGTATTAAAAAGGAAGGTGAGGGTTTGTCAAGGGGCTTAACTTACCAGGTCGAAATGGCAATGAAAAACTGCACACACATGCTCTGCAATGGCAAGCCTGAGACATGCTTGATAGGCTACTTAAGTGAGTCGCACAATCACTGCTGCAGGCCCACTGGCAGCATTTAATTTACAGGTCCTGAGCACATGTAGTGCACTTGTCAGGAGTGATAAAGAATCCTAAAGCCAGCAAAAACGAATTCAGCAAAAACAGGAGTTCTGAAGGCAAACACTTTGGGGGAAAACACACTAAGGATGCCAGGTTTAACATGCAACACATGAATTCACCATCTATTTTGTTATTGTACACAAACTGCACATACTTGTTCCTGAATAACTCAGATGTGCAAAAATTACTATTTCTGTGTCATTCAGTAGATAGACTAGCATCCCACTTCATCTGCCTGTTGCACCATTGCAGATTGCACACAGCATGGCTGCAGAAAGAGCCAGAAAATGGCAATATTTATCTAGGAGAAAATCAAGATTTGGAAGACGCGGTCGTTGACAGATCCTCTCAGCTTCATCGGGGGGGGGGGAATCAGCTAATTCAAAAGGCAGACCTGTGACTTAGCAAAATATTTCCAGGAGGTGCGCAGCTGTGGAATTTGCCAACTGAAAGGGCAGGGACATATGTAAGTGACTGAAGGCTCCTCATATATGGTCGAGGATTAAAGCCCTAGAAATCCTGGGAAGGACCAAGCAGTGTTGAACCAAACATCTCTATGTTCTCACCCTCTGCAAAGGAGGGTCCTAGTAAAGGCCTAGCTGGACCCCTTTGCCCATATGTAGATGCATGAGAACAGCATAGAAATTATTGTTTTTTGCCGTGTGTGCGAGTTCACTTATCGTGCAGTGTATTTTAAACTATCCAAGAGTGTCCCAGCTACCTAAATCTAAGATTGCCAGTGTGCATAGCATGCAATATGTTCTAATGAAATGTCTCTATACCTGTGTTTAGGCCTCGTGACCTACAATGCGCGCAAGCGCATTGAGGGAGCGAGAATTCAAGTAGCCAAAATCCTCGTCAAACCAAGGGCTTTCTGCTGCGGTTTTCTTGAAGTTCACGTGAATCACGTGAGCAAACAAGCACGCGCATTCACGGCCAGCACAGCACATCAAAGGGCTTCTCCTCCCCTAATTATTCATGGCCGGCCGCAGGCCGGCCGTACTTTCAGTTCACACAGCACATCAAAGGGCTTCTCCTCCCCTAATTATTCATGGCCGGCCGCAGGCCGGCCGTACTTTCAGTTTCCCTGCCTGTAATCAGCCTCAATTTCGTCCTTTCTCGCTTTCCGTGTTAGACCCTTCTGCTCTCCCTTCTAACCTCTCCTTGGTGTTTCAGTGTTTTTAATCCCCACTTCACGCAGGCTAATACAAACGTGCACACGAGGTGCAGGCCTGGGGATGAGCCGACCCAGCTGGTTTCAAGTCGTAGCCTTCAGCGAAGCATCAGATTCCGAGACGCAGGGCAGCGCGGGCTCTGTCGATAGAATGCGCCACAGATATTAAATGCTTTACTGTTACATGGCACATTTTATGCGCAATGGAAAGTGATGGTGTGTGGTAGCCTAAGGGGGCGAGCTTATTTTTTTTTTTTTTTTTTTTTTACACAGGACTTTAAGCCCGAAGGCCTTTGTAAATAAGTCATGATCAACAGATTGGCTGTGGGTTTTTTGTAAAGCATGTCTGTGTCAGCTTGCATGAGCGGGGGGATCTTCAAAGTGGAAGACGCTGCTTTTGCTGCCTGTCACAGAAGGGGCTGACGGGAAACAAGGTGTCCCAGAGTCAGGAAGGCAGCAGCACCGGTGAAGGCAGGGCAGACATCGAGAGCGATAATATTTCAGCCTCCGTTTTGAAGATGTCTTCTGAAAACAGGGGCGATGCCAACCAGCGGTAATAACATTAGGGTGATGCTCTGCAAGGTTATTTAGAGATTTTTCGAGAAAGAGTCACTTGTGGTAACTCCACCACGATCTCTCATTTCCTCAGGTTTTCAAATCCGACCTTTAGCCCATGTAAACAGTAATTACATCACAGTGTCTTTTTTGCAGTAAGTGCACAAGAGGGATGAACAAGCACTGGCGTTGCCAATAGGTCTTGCAGTAGGAAAGTTGGAGCTATTGGTTTTGTAAATGACATTTTATATTTATATATTGTTATTGACAATGCCAATAACGATATATAAATATAAAATGTCATTTACAAAACCAATAGCTCCAACTTTCCTACTGCGAGACCTATTGGCAACGCCAGTGCTTGTTTTCTATGTTATGTCATATTTCATGCAGTGAGATAAGCAATGATATATGGTGGTATAGCTTGTTTAGTACAATCCCATAATATGTATAAGGATCAACCCTAATATGGTACTGTCACATTGCCGGGTAAGTGTATGCATCATACATTTTGGTTTTTGAGTGCCAACCAAAGATCATAAATAGTATTAACTTTTGCTGCAGAAGTAAGATATATGTTCAGTGTAAGTTATGCCATTCAGTACAGTCCATAAGGCCTATGTTGTAAGCAAACCTCAGCTAGGCCTACTTAATGCAAGGGGTTTGCCCTTCTCTGCAAGGAGTCCTCAGACCTTAGGAAGAAGTTGGCAATGAAACTGGAAAATACAAAAGCAAAGTTTATTAAACCTTTAAAGGTGGTACTACAGTCCACACAACACCCTTCAGTATTGTATAGAGTAGCACACCGAACTAAAGCACATGTTCCCTTTTATACACAATGAGGGGGCTCAAAGAAGGCGGTACAGAAGACAAGAGCAGTTTCATGGCCATACAAGGACATATTGGAAGGTACAATCGATAGATAGGCGGAGTTAACAGTCTTCGGAAACTAGTAAACATATTCCCATCTGGAACTAATTAGTAACGGTCATAGACCCGACTGCGCATGTCCGGACATTCTGGAAGCGGGGAATGCTAAATATAGCCTGTTGCCGGGCAGACTTCAGGCGCAGTTAACAAGGAGGTAGGACAAAGCACATGACGAGCACATGGCGATGTATGGCATACAAAATGGCCGTTGCAAATACAAAATGGAGTCGGTACATTTGTTACGATAATAGTCAAACACAATATGTCTTCTGCTAATGCTTAACCTAATCGCTGTTGATTTACAACAGACGACCCTTTCAGCATTAGCTGAAGACATTCGACTTCCTGGGAAAAGCTAGATACTCATCCCTTATATCAATGACTATCATGCTAGCTATCTCCTTTTTCAAATCATTCTGCATTTTGACTTCTGTAACATTGCTTTTGGTCGGTATGTGAGCAGTAACACACATAGAACATATCATCAGACTGCACTGGATACATATACAACAGGTGAAGATTATTGCAATTATTATACATAGAGCAGTCAATACTTTCCAGCCCCAGGCAGAAATCAGAGTCCAAAGCCACCCTGTAAAAGTCCATGTATCATTTTCTGTGTGAAGGTCTGCAGCGATTTTATGAAGTTTATTAATTGTCTTGTACACTGATGGGGTGTGGTCTGGTATAAACATGCAACACCTACTACCTATAACATGACATGCACCACCTCTATCTGCTAGCATGACATCCAAAACCATTCTATTCTGTAAAGCCACAATTCTAGTGATTTGTAATTCTTCAGTGATGTTTGCTAAAGCTACAGCTGTTTGATCTGTGACAGCTTCTACTACTCTAGTCAATCGCCGCACTTTTCTGCTATTTAATGCAGCACCCACAAAAAAGAACAATCCTAAATTAAAATCTATATATTGTTGTAGACTAGTGTCAGTTTGGTCAATGTTATCAGTAGTCAAGGTTCTCTTATATCTATGTACAGTAATATTGTTGAACAATTTAAGATTTTGATGATACAATGGAGTTGCCAGAAACATAGGGGGCAACAAAAATGACACATAACAGATCCCGGTCCAGCCGGCTGGCAATCAATAATATCCACGATTCCCACACACAAAATATGTATTATGTGAAGCCAAAAAGGTACTATTATTTAAGTCATCTATATTCAACACAGTAATACAGTCGCTAATCCCAACAGGAATATGTCCAATGCTCTGTACACACAGTACTGCTTGTGTTTGAGTAACAGAAATAACAAAATGTTCGGCATTGGATGAGTCTCTTGTGCTGGTGAAGATATATGGCGTTGAAATATTGTCCTTTTGATATTCCTCCCACTCCCATTTAATTCCATTCGCTTGGGGATACCCATCTTTGTCTTGATGGCACTCTTTATTTAACCGGAAAAGCAGTCTGCCCACTGTAGGCTTCCTAGTCGCAAAGAGCAAAGTATACCAGGCTCGACAAGAGCCATTATGCGAAAAAGGAAGAGGTATGAATGGTGTACCTCCTTTCTTTTGGTGTGCAGGCATCATCCCACAAATCCAACAGTTGGTGGTATTCGTAGCAATGTGGGTATGATGTAACATTTGAATGAAAGTAATATTGAGATAAGATTGTCGATGTATTAATTCTTGATATGGGAGCGTAAATAAATAATGCTCCTTTGGTGTTGGGGTAGTAACAACAAACAACTCACGAACTGGAGTTGTCTCCTCAACAGACCATGTTATTGTTGCCGCAATCACCATGGCAACAACAATCCCTACAGCACAAAAAATCTTCTTCTTCTTTTCCATTTTAGTCACAACACAAAACAAATCTTCGTGAAAGTAAAGTAGTTGTCAGAGCTCTTACCCCTGGGTAGCCGTTGATTTCTTCACCACGGGCCAAGACGGGTGTCACTACTCTAATGCAGGGCTGATCCCCCCCTTGCCACATCGGCTCTCCGTTTCACTGATCCAGGGAATGCTCAGACAACTTTCACAAGCGCTGCAGATTTTTCTCTCGGTCTCAAATTATATCTCATTGCTCCAGGGACTGTCTGGTCCGGGAAGAACTCCTCAGATCCGTCAGGTGTCACAGCACGGCCTTTCTCCGCAGTCAGAACCTCTCGATGGTCAGTCAACACAGCAGGCTCCACCAAAGTCGGAAGTACTCGTCGACAATGGGTACCATGGACCCAATTTTTCCGGTTCGTGACTTGAATTGCTGTTCTCGTGGCAAGTAGCACTTGCTCTGGCCCGCGCCACTTTGGCTCCAAACTGCTCTATCTCTCAAAGGACTTCAGGAGAACAAAATTTCCAGGCTGGAGGTTATGGCCCTCACCTATGGATCTGTCAGGAAGTGCTTCTCGAACCTGTTGATGAATAGAAACCAAGTTATCAGTTAGTTGTGCCAAATAGTCATTCATTAAGACATAAGGTACATCGTAAACAGAACTCGGTTTAGGAATTCCCCAGATATTCATGGGCCTACCAAACAGGATCTCATAAGGTGTGAGACTTGTTCGAGAATGAGACACTGATCTAATTGACAACAATGCCAGTGGCAAAGCATCTGGCCAATTCAGAGAATTAGAAGCCTGTATCTTTCCACCAATCCTGCTGATTGTGGGTGGAACACTGCATGAAACTTCTGTTTGATCCCTAATCCTTTCAGGACATACTTTATAACGTCCCCTACAAAATTAGGTCCGTTATCACTCCACAAAAATCTACAAACACCTTAGCGAGGGAAGAATTCCTTCGAAAGCACCTTTGCTGTAGTAATTGCAGTGTTGTCCTTTGTGGGGTACGCCTCAATCCATTTACTGAAGGCACATACCACCACCAAGACATACTTCAGATTATTACAGCGTTCAAGCTGAATATAATCCATCTGCACCATAGGTTGTACAAAAGCTATAGGCAACTTCCATCTATCCATCCGTTTGTTTTGCCAACAACCTTCATCATCCAACTATCCATCCCTGGACCATTGCTCTCGTTCTTTGTCAGAAGCGGTCCTCTGTATATCTAGTACTTCCTTCCTACCATCCTGCCACCGCTCAGCTTGTGACTTCACTAGATACATAGAAGTAGTGTCAGGCTGCATGGCAGTCTCACGTGCCACTCGATCTACAAAAGCATTTCCTTGTCCCACCTTATCAGTCACCTTTTTATGCACACTACATTTCACTATAGCTATTTTCTTTGGATATGTTAATGCAGTCAAAAGATTATGCACTAGTTCTCCGTGCATTATCTGCATCCCATGTGATGTCAGAAAGCCTCTTTCCTTCCAGAGCAGGCCAAAATCATGCGCCACTCCAAAAGCATAACGGCTATCCGTATAAATATTCACACACAAACCTGTACTAAGCTCACACGCTCGTGTCAAAGCTATTAACTCCGCTGCTTGAGCTGACTTCTGTGGTATACGAGCTGTCTCTACTATCGTGTGAAGCATAGTAATTGCATAAGCGGCTGAAGTTGTACCATCCGGTAACTTCAGACAAGACCCATCAACCCACAGTTCTCCATCCACATCTGGAAGAGGCGTATCTTGCAAATCAATCTGACCCTTTGTCTGTTCCTCAGTCAAGAAAATGCAATCATGTATTTCCTGCGCCTCAGGCTGAGTCGCTGGAAATGGCAACAACGTGGCTGGGTTTAGTGTTGCACATCTCTTCAGTGTAATGTGAGGAGCTAACAAAGTCAGCTCATATCCTGTCAGACGAGCACTGGTTAAGTGCTGCGTCTTTGTTTGATTCAAAAGGGCATCAACAGCATGAGGTACCAGCACCAACATTTTATGTGATAAGTCTATCCCTTCACTCTGGCGTATAGACACAGCTGTTGCTGCAACCGAGCGAAAACATCCAGGCAACGCTCGAGCAACAGGATCAAGTACTGCTGAAAAATATGCACAAGGGCGTTGCTTATCACCATGTGTCTGCACTAAAACTGGCAATGCACATCCATCCCTCTCGTGTACGTACAATGTAAAGAGCTTCGTGTAATCTGGAGTACCTACCACTGGTGCTGAACAAAGAGCTTGTCGTAACTGTCGGAAAGCATTCACACATTCATCTGTCCAAGGAAGGGGTGTTGGAGTATCTTTTGTCAAAAGCGCTAAAAAGGGTTTGGCAATATATGGAAATCCTAATATCCATTGCCTACAAAAAGAAGTAAGACCTAGAAATGCTCGAACCTTTTTCTGTGTGGAAGGTACTGGTGTGCCTAAAATTGCCTGAATGCGATCTGATGTGAGTGCACGCCCCTTCTTAGACAAAAGGTGACCTAGGTAGGTTACCTTTGGTCTACAATACTGCAGTTTCTTTCTCGATACCTTATGGTGATGTAAGGCAAGAAAAGAAAGCAAAGACAGAGTACACTTCTCACATTGTTCAGGGGTATCAGCTGCCAACAAAATATCATCCATATACTGTATGAGCGCCACACCCTTGGGTGGAACAAAAGAATCAAGTTGTCTTTTCAATGCTTGGCTGTAAATACTAGGACTCTCAGTATAGCCTTGAAGAACTTTGCAAAATCTATACGATCGGTTATTCAAAGTGAAACCGAACAGATATCGGCTATCAGGATGAATAGGGATCGAAAAGAAAGCGTTCTTCAAGTCTATAACAGAGAACGTAGTTACAGTAGGTGGAACTAAAGTGAGAAGTGTCGTGATATCAGAAACCACTGGATATTGTGGAACCACTATCTTATTCACCTCCCGCAAATCAATAATAAATCGATAGATCCTGGTATCAGTATCTTTCTTCAAAATTGGGAGGATCGGACTATTACAAATATTAAATGGAACTTCCTCAACAACTCCAACTTTAAGGAGATCTTGTACAATTCGTATGAGTGCTTCCTCGCCCTCCTGTGAAATTCGATATTAAGGCAAGTGTGGCAACACAGCTCCCTCCTTTACACTAATATGCACTGGTGGAATAACGATCTGTCCCACATCAGTATCTGAAGTAGCCCACAAAGTTTTAGGTAGGGAGACTAATGCAGTATCCTCATGAACATTACAAACTCTGTCTGTTACTGGATAATTGTCATTCAAAATCACACACACTCCTTCAGGGGAACATCTTATTGTGGCTCTGAAATGCTTGAGCATATCAAGACCCACAATATTATCTGGTGTATTTGTGGAAAGCAAAAACGGGCATGGAGCAACGAACTTATCAACATGAAATGCAAGTGGTTGTGACAATGGGCTAAGGGAAGGTGTTCCATCAAACCCTATCGATGTAATCGTTAAGCCAGACAGGGGAGCCCTTGGAACCAATTGTTTAGACAAAGCGCTACGAGTAGCTCCTGTATCAACCAGAAACTGATCAGTAAAACCCAAAACATATGCTGTAACATAAGGACCCCTCTGATCTATTAGAACTTCAACTGATTCCTTACCCCATCCTACGGAATCCTATGCATATGCAGAATCATGCGACTCAGGCTGCACATAATCAGACATCCGGTATTGGTTACGCCTATCAAAAGTATTGAACCCATTTTGTACCCGCACATTAGAATCAAACCTAGCACGATCGTTCATAGCACCTCTGGGTCCTTAGTTTCCCGAGCGATTTCTCATGGATCCTCGGCCACGGACATAGCGCTGTGAGCGCAACAATGGACACTCATCTGCCCAATGGCCAAATTTTCTACAATACGAGCATTGATCAATGGCCAAAGAGGGACGAGTATTAAAGGAACTATAAATTCCTCATCCGCCTCTATCGTTACCTCGAAGAGGTGGACCATAAACCTGAGTAACATAACCTTTGTTTTTAATTCTTTAGACTTTTTATCCCCGCTTCCCTTCGCTTCTAGTTTCTGACTCTCGTAATATTGAGCCATGGTCAGGAGGGATGCCGGAGAAGATGTGGTCCAAGAGCTTTCGCTAGCTTTCAAATGGCTAGCCACTCCTGGTAATAGATTTGTAACATACTTATCTACAAACAAGTGTCGCCCCGTATCGTCCGTTAGCGACTGGCCACTAAAATCATGAAAAGCTTCCTCGAAATGCGTGAAGAAATCTGAAACTGATTCATCTGTCTTCTGCTTACAAGATGCTAGAATAGTCCAATCAATCTTTTTAGGGGGAATAATTGTTTTTAACTTAGTTAATATTGCACCGGGGAGATCCAAATTCAACTGTCATGGCTTTTTCGCTGGTTCCCTGTCCTCATCTTCCCTCTCTATCTCTTTCCATAATGCCCCATACGCTGCGCAATCATCGACTTTACGCACGGATCTCCACATATCAGGCGGCAATATTAGCCCGAAAATAAATCAATGTCAGCTAATGTCATGGTACAAGAATTTAAGGCTCCCTCAACTTCCTCATAGAAAGCGGCAGGATTTTTACGCGGATCAGGCAATGCAGCTTTAAGTGCCATAACATCTGCTCTATTCCAGGGAGTATATACCCAATTATAAATAAAATACCCTTTAGCATCTACAGAATATTTATCGTCACTTGTACCCGTTCCTTTAGGAGGAACATATAAAGGCGCGGCCTCTCGCATAGGCTTTGCATGCACTATCGTGGTCTTATCTGTTTCAAAAATAGATGATTGTTTCCCGTCGACCAATCCTGTCCGTCCATCTGCTTTAGCTTTCCGTTTCTCCTCCCGTAGATGAAGCGCCTCAGTTCGAAGTTTAACCAGCCGCCTGATCGTATCAGTCACCTGGGGGAGAGTAAAAAGACCTTTACGCAATTGCTTACAATCGATTGCCACATCATCAGTTTCGAGAATGACAGAAACCTTTCGAAACATGTCAACAACTTCTGCAAAATAAAGTCTCTAAAATATCAGAAACAGTAACAGTATCCTGAAGTGACTGTCGAGCAATCTTTCAAAGTTCGGTTGCACGATCGGTCGACATCATGGAGCGGGTATCACGTTTTGTTTTATCTGCCCCGGAATCCTCATCTTCGCCAGATCGAGTGGACGGACCGACATACGGAGGCGGAGGAAAATCTATCAATGAAAAATCATCTTGCGGTTTATTAAGGGCAGGATAAAGAGGTTGCCGAACAGCATATTGGCCACATATCTGTAATCTGCGCTCCTTCTCTTGTCTCTCTTCCAATTCTTTTGCCTCCTTCTTTCTTAGTTCTTGTGCTTTTTCATACACATTCTTCCGTTGTTCTTTCTCAATCAGCACTTGCTCACACTTCTCACGCTCAGATTTTCGCTTAAACATACACTGTTCCACATACTCAATCTTTTGCATATCACACGACCCATACTTTGGCCAATATAACTCAGGATCCTTTCACGTGTATTTCCTCCACAACATGCTGTACATTATAGAAGAAAGACCATATTTAACGTACATATCTCTATGAGGCGTCCCCTCTGCGGGAGCCGGCTGCGATTCCTCAAGACTTAACCGGTTATTTCCACAAAAGCAGCACAACCTACGAAGTGCGCTAAACGCGGGCATGCCAAAAATAGTGCAAAATATGCATTATTATAATCAAAGTAGCATTTAAGTTATCTGTAATACGTTGTGCCGTTCAAATAAAAAAATCTCCTCATTACCTGCCTATATGTGTTGCAGCACATATATTTCACTTACACATCATTGACTAGTCATACCAAACCAAAATTGCCACAGCAAGCGTATCCTAAAACTGCCTTGCCAATCCCATGCTTCCAAAACCCACAGCAAATACCGTACAACGGTTCTTACCAATCACAGGGCTCTAAATTCGACCAAACGGCCACTGCACGGCAAGCCAACAGAAGAGATCTCAGTCGAGGACCGGCACCACCTGGATGGTCAGATCGGAAAGAGAGGAAAAAACGCCTTGGGTGCCAATACTCGGGTCTCTTCTGGCATGCGATCGCGTCCGCAGCGAGATTCCAATCCTTCGTCACGACCACTCCTTCGGGCATCCAAGTCGCCGATGAGCCCCACGTGTCGGGCGCCAATTTGTTGTAAGCAAACCTCAGCTAGGCCTACTTAGTGCAAGGGGTTTGCCCTTCTCTGCACGGAGTCCTCAGACCTTAGGAAGAAGTTGGCAATGAAACTGGAAAATACAAAAGCAAAGTTTATTAAACCTTTAAAGGTGGTACTACAGTCCACACAACACCCTTCAGTATTGTATAGAGTAGCACACCGAACTAAAGCACATGGCCCCTTTTATACACAATGTGGGGGCTCAAAGAAGGCGGTACAGAAGACAAGAGCCGTTTCATGACCATACAAGGACATATTGGAAGGTACAATCGATAGATGGGTGGAGTTAACAGTCTTCAGAAACTAGTAAACACATTCCTATCTGGAACTAATTAGTAACGGTCATACACCCGACTGTGCATGTCTGGACATGCTGGAAGCGGGGAATGCTAAATATAGCCTGTTGCCGGTCAGACTTCAGGCGCAGTTAACAAGGAGGTAGGACAAAGCACATGACGAGCACATGTCGATGTATGGAATACAAAATGGCCGTTGCAAATACAAAATGGAGTTGATAATAGTTACGATAATAGTCAAACACAACATATCTTCTGCTAATGCTTAACCTAATCGCTGTTGATTTACAACACCTATACAATGGGACATGTGTGACATCCAGCTATGCGATGGTGTCTGAAAAACATGTTTTAGTGTAATTTACACCATAGTCGTGCTCTTTGTATGTTCTCACTTTTTCATATGTATCACAGAATGACTTTCACAACAGGACAAAAGGACCTTTCTCTCACTTTCATTCTCCAAAGCGGGCAGGACGCAGACAGGAAAATAAAACCAGGGCCTTGGGTCAAGAAAGGGAGACCTTGGCCATCTTCCAGGTCCCCATCACCAGACAACAGGGAAGAAGCAAATGAGGATGAGATTTCCTCCCTGGCAGGAGACTCAGTGATACCCCAGTGACGCAAAAGTTTGTCATCAAATCATCTACGGTGGCAGGCACAATGGAAAGAGAGATGGTGGACCTGGCCATCACCAAATATCAGAGTGAAGAAGGTGATTCTCCAAGGCAAGAAGAGCTATTGGTTTCTGGGTTTCTGGAGATCAAGTGAACAAGACAGCTTGAGTCTACCTCACATTCCTCCATCTCCCACAAACTTTGCCCACCCATCTTCTGAGCTGCATATAAGGCTTCATTTTACCCCAAACCCCACTGCATACTCTTCTGTTTCCCCTACCTAACCATGACCCATCGTCTCTACTGAGCTTCTCTAGGAGTTGTTGTGATAGGTAGGAGCTAGCAAAATGATATCTTGTATGCAAATGAGAAGGGCTTTGCTGCACTGCAGAATTTACAGGTTGTCTAAGCTGTGAAGCCTACCAGCACAGCAAGCTAACTTGACTTGCTGCTTTCTTGACTTCCTCCATGTCCTCTACCAGATGCTTCACTCACCCATTGTCTTTCTTACCCCCACTTATTTCCTTGTCTTTGTCCCTATGTCTGGTTTCCCCAGGAGATGCATGGCACTACACCCTCTGTCAACATACTCCATGGGAGAGGCCACTACCCCTTCGAACAATCGCCAAGGATCACTAACCTGAATTTCTATGACAGTTGCAGAAATCTACTTTGCTACCGACGATGATCAAATATTCACTGATTCACTCATATTGCCAAGCAGTTGAAAAGGAAACCTGGGTCTAAGGAGAAGTTCAAGAGGCCCCTTTATTATTGTCACACAACATCTGTTAGCTTCTGAGATATATCCCTATCACGAAAGTACCCAATTAGAAAAACAGACTGGAGTTCAAGCTTTCATAGCCTTTTTTAACAATCATGTAGTTACAGTCCGAACAATGTGAATGCTCTTACCCTAAGGATTTCCTTAAACTTAATGTCAGCCTTTATGTTAAAAGAAAGGGTTCACTGTGTTGTGAAATTCAGTCTAGTGAGAGGATCAACTGTTTACTTCAGAGCTTAAGTTCAAGCCTTGCTTTTTAAGTCACCATAAAAAAGATCTCTTTATTATGATTTCCACCTTTTCAGATTCATGTGAATTTTCTATTTTGTAGAAGATGCTTCAGTGTTTTGAATAAGGAGCGTTTTTGGGATAAAGTAGAGTGTACTGACATGTTATCTCTCTTATTTCTCTTTACAGGTTCTGAGTGGGTAGTGCAAGATAACTGGATTCTTGAAGAGCCAGAAGACTCTTCGATCTCCGAAACCAGACATCTCCTAAAAAAACAACCTTCCCCAGAGGTTTTCGTTCTCTGCTCAATTATTTCACTGGATGCAGGAACAAGAAGTGCATGCTTCCACTCACCCAAATTATGAAGCCAAGAACTCAACCGGATCGTGGATGAAGTTTAAATAGAGATGTATCAAGATGGCCACTGGGTTGTATGGGACTTTTGAGATCTCATTTTCCATCCTCTGCATTCCATGTTGCAGAGGGCACAATCAACCAACATAGGCAGTGTGGCATAGCCCTTTGGAGGTGAGCATGGTGGGCACAGAGAACACCCCCAAAAGTACAAGCTTCAACATCATGTCTAACATGCATCGTAACCCTCAGTGCCTGTCACCAAGGGGCAGCATAGTGAACAAGCAGTGGCAACCCTGACACAAATGGCCAGGAATTTATTACACCAGCCCAGAACATCCAGAAGAGAACAATATTTGGACTGGGCGAGTGATGTTATTTTAATTTAGATTTGCAAATACTTTGAACACTGGATTTGGATTTTGCATTTGAACTTTTGATTTTTGGCTTAGACATCGCCTTGTGAATCTTTGCATAAAGGTCCCATTAAAATATTTGCATTATATATACTCCTTTGTAACGGTGACAGAGTATCTATATTGCCAAGCTGATGGTTCGAACACCCAATTTAAATGCCGGCGGACCATAGGTTTAATCACAGTGGAGACTACTCTGTGTCCGCCATGAATAAGCTCTGTGAAGAAACGGCCTCGGGAGGTAGAGCTATAATTCCACCCATCTGATTTAGATGGGCAGAATCAGTTTCCACTGCCCATCACCACCATGAAAAACCTGTCAGTAAGGTATAGTAAAAACTTCTAAATGCTTCCCCCACCATGGGAGATGACTTCCATGACAAAGGGACCAATTTCTTTTTTTGTCCAAAAAGAAAATCCTGTTTCTGGGTTTCTTTTTTAAATATGAAAAAAAAAACAGTTTGTTTCAGGGTTCCATCATGTTGACAGAGACCTGCTCCAAACTGCAGAAGGAACTGACAGAAACCACAGTGAAGGTGGGTCCTGCAAATGATTTATAAATGACTACCAGCTTGGTGGACATTTATAAATTCGGCAGGCAACATCTATGCTAGGGTTACGAAGTAATTTTCGCCTTCTCCTTGGCCCTGATACTGCTGCCTGCTGAAATGTAAATTAGGCCCTTTGTTTCTTTGGCCTATGTTTTTTCTTTAATCTGCCCTCACTTCGTCTTGAAGCACCCCACCCTTGACATATACCCGATATATGGTTTTTTACAGGTCCAAGGGCCATATGTATCAAAGGGTTTTACCCATTCTATGTCTACGGGAAAAAGTGTTCATACATATTGGCAGTCTTTTGTCAGCTAACTTTCTGTTTGCATTATGCCTAGTGTCTTCACTTCCCGTAAAATTTTATTTTTTTATCCACATTTCTCTGGTACAAATGCACATTGTTTTGGTGTTGCACGTGTGCGTCCTGTAATGGAATACATGTTGATGCAGGTGTGTCCAAGATGTTTCCAATATAGGTTGGGTCTGCCCACACATTTCTGACACACAGCCAACGATGATGCACATTTTATAGTCTGTAAACCATTTCACGGTATGGTACCAGAATATTGTGGGGTAAATTGTGTCTGACATAAAAATTGTATCCTAAATACCGTTTCTGACAATGTTTCGTGAATTGAGTTAATAATAGATACTCTACACCCAAAGGATCGGTATCTTTATAAATGAAGTCCTGGTATTTATGTTTGATGATATTTTTCTTATCTCTTTTCTGTCAAACTCCATTGCACAAGTATGAAGGAAGGCATATACCTTGAGTGCAATTTATTGTGACAGAAAGAGAGAAGGATACGTGTCTTGCATGTATGTGTATTTACAAGGTGGGTGGGGGGAATACGCGACAGGATGAGGCTTGCGAGCATTTAGTGATATGTGTTGAATGTGGTGGAATTTGGGATCCACCTCCACAAGGGTTGTCCATTTCGCTAGCTAGGCTTGCTTTTGTGTTGGGATCCTGTTTCTACTGGAAATGATGGGACGGTTGTTGTCGGGAGCCATTGAAGTAGTTGTTGTCTACCAAATAATGAGGGGTGTGACTTGTAGCAAGGTGTGACAGTAGCCTATCGACCACAGTCAAAAAAAATGTAGAGCTTCATTAAGCTATCTTTTATTCATTGGAGGTGAGAGGGTGCATTGTGAGGTGGTTGAGGGCAGTCCTCTCCTTTAGGAGGAAAGCTGAGGTTTACATAAAAGACCCATTGCTGGAATCTGGGTGGAGTTAGTGCATACACACAAGCAGAATGAGAATGATGATGACAGGCCACCATAGGCAGCAGCAATTAATATGTAATGAGAGCCCGCCACTTCAGCAACTGACAGTATACATTGATAGGTGCCACAGAGTGTTTCTGTTAAATGAGGATGGGGTGTCGAGTGGAGGGGAGCATCTGGAGCAGAGGGAGTATGAATGAATGAATGAATTTGAAATTTGTATTGCGCAACTTAGCCCGGAGGCATCGAGGCGCATCAGATTGAAACAGCTGAGTGAAGTGTGAAAACAGATGACGGGTTACAGGTAGGATTCTGCGAAAAGCCAGGTTTTTAGACCTTTGCGGAACAGGGTGAGGGACGCCTGGCCCTTGAGTTCTGCTGGAAGCATGTTCCAAGGTTTCGGGGCAAGGGAAGAAAAGGCCTTCCCTCCCCATCTGGCCTTGGCGGTTCGAGGAACAGACAAAAGGTTTTTGTTGGCAGAGCGCAAGGCCCTGCCCCGGGTGTAAAAGGACACAAGAGACCTAATGTCTTCTGCACCGGATCCGTGAAGAGCACGGTAGGTAAGAACTAATACCTTGAAATTTATCCTGGCCTGCACAGGAAGCCAGTGAAGGTTCTTTCTAATCAAGGATCCTGAAGAACGCCTGGGGGCATCAGCAACAAACCTTGCTGCTGCATTCTGGACAACTTGTAAGCGATGGACCAGCCTTTTGCTAATACCTAAATAGAGGGCGTTACAATAGTCCAGACGAGGGGAGATGAGAGCCACCGAGACTTGTTTCCGGGATTCCGGGTAAAGATAGTCTGTGTGTTTTCTCAGGATCCTTAGGACACCACAGCAGGTGGAGACAGTCCTGTTGACTTGCTTGTTTATGCAAACAGTTGATGTCAGCTTGAGATGAATCCTCATATCAGTAGCGTCTCTGAGTGCAAGAGGGGTTTTAGGACCACACTCAAATGGCTATCCAACTAACATTTACTAAGATTCTAATGCAATGTGCTAGTAAAGTAACTCTCCAGAGGTAAGCTCGATAGGGGTGGGGACCAATTAAGGTTTGTTTCAACACTGTATATGTGACAAAGTGGCCAAGGATGGAATTTCAACTGTTGCTAAGGCAATTCGAGCTGTTATGTACTAGAACATTTGTATAGAGAGATACAAGCAATGACTGTTATGTAAAGAGAATGTGTTAAAACTGGAGAAGTTGTACAATATGAAAAAATCAATAACAATGTTCTGAAAGAACATACCATCTCATATTCTCCTTCTTCACCATTCGTAACTCTAATGTGTTCCATTGGAGCTGATTGCGGAACTGCATGAGATAGGTGTGGCCATGCAGTTGGTTGCTTCGGGTCACCGAGTAGGTGGCGATTAAGCACATGGACCTTTCCATATTGGAAATACTGCATTGCACAGAGCCTTGCTGGACAAAGAAGTCCTCCTTCCAGAGATCTGCCCATCCTCAAGCCAACCCACCACACATTAGTGCCCTCTCACTAGGACAGCTAGTTGGATTGAGGGTGAAGGTGTGGTGTGACAAATACAGGATGCAAGAGGCACCTTGCTCACCTGATAAATCTTATGTCTGTTGTGTAAGACAGGAGAGAAAACTGGAGGAGCACTTCCTGGGAATTCATTTATTGTACCTGCAGGATGGTTGGTGTAGATAGCTGAGTCCTACAAAGCTAGTCAAGTACCTGTGACATTGGTCTATGCACCCAGGAACTTGGTAGCAGACAGTCATGTAGTGGTGGTTAGGACATCCTGCATTTCACCTATAATCTTTTCATGTTCTCCGATATTGTGTGCATCCATTAAGGCTCCCTGACTAGTGTTGGGCCTCTTGCAGATGGATTAGCCAGAGGATTAGGCACAGATGCAGAAATATCATGTTCTGGTTTTAGCGCAGGTACAGTGACATCACAAGCTATCACAGGTGCAGTGTTGGTCACCGGTTATACTCACCAGACACACACATTCTGTGATGGGACATTAGCACAATGTTGGTTTTTGAGATATAAACATCGATAAAAAGTTTCATACCTGTCATAATATTTTGTATCGTACACACAAAGCAATGACTGGGACGTCCATGCTCACCACACAGCAAAAAATTGAGTCTCCCTGGATTGGTTAGTGGAAGTTGATGATTACAGGTGATTAGGTGGGGCAGATGGGGGCTGGGAGATTTAGTTTGGGCTAGATTATTTAATATACTACCCCCCTTTTTTGTTGATTATGCAAATAATTTGAATGTCTGCCAACGCTGAATGCAGTGGATCCTGGAATTGGCCCATCGTGAACATTTGATTGAGACTCCAATGCACTGCAATGCACGTAGTATCTGTTATTCTGATATTAGCAAGTGCCTGTTTATATGTTTCATATTGCAATACCACAAATTAAGCACCCTGGAACTTATTACGGCTGGCCAACGTTTTACATGCTGTAATCCTGCATGAATGGCAATGTACCTTATTCTGACTTGTCCAATACTTACCCTTGTTTAAAAATGTAAGAAACCGATTTAAACAAAAAAAAATCAATGTAAAGTTTCATTGGTGTAACACAGCTTTGCAAAGTTTTCAGTGACACTTTGTAAACATTCTGACACATGAATGTGTTGGTTGTATACCTAGGGGTTGGTGACCAGGGTGGTGGTCGTAGAAAGGCTTTGTGTTGGGCGTGGGCAGTGCGGACATGTCACTTGTGTGAACAACAACTATATGGCTGTGTGAGACATGCACTACACAAACCTATGTTTAAGAGACATAAATGAGCATGTGTATTAAAGAAATGCAGTATAGTGTATTGAGCATTGTGAGGGTACTTACCGGGCTCTGTCATTCGTCAAGTCTAAGTGACCAATCACATTATACTCCAGAAAGGGCAACAGCAGTGGAAATGCTTTCAGGTGGGAGAGTGAATGGAAACACAGGTTCTGCGATGGTGATGTAACCAGACTACATGAGATTTGATGTAGAGTGTTTTTGTGGAAGGTTTCATATGAGAGAAGTAAGGTGCTCCAAGTAAAGAACGGTGCCGTGCATGTGAGTTGAGACAGTAGTGATGAGTAGTGATGATTGTAATGTGAAAACTCAGAAAGAAAAAAGGAGTACATTAACTAGTACAAAAAACTTTAAGAAGATCAATTAATCAATCAGTATTTGTTGAGAACTGCCAAACATCCATGAGGGTGTCCAGGTGCTAGGTTTCTGGATAAGTCAATAAGCCAGACCTTGAGTCTCTTCCTGAAGTCTGCCAGCAAGGTTGATGTTCTGACGTAGAGAGGGCAGCTGTTCCAGGACTTGATAGTATGTAGTTTAGAAAAATACACCAGTGGCCAGCGACTGCAGTATGTTGTGCCATTCACTGACAAATAAAACATAGTTTTTGGCCTATCTGTGTAGCCTGGGTGCTGAAGCTTTTAAACCTGCAGGCAACCGTTTCAAAATAATCCTTTTTTAAAGACTAGCAGGTAGATGCATCAAGCATTTTTGCGAGCGCAAACGGTTTGAATCGCAAAATTCGGCCGTTTGCGCCCGCAAAAATGGCATTTGAGATGCATCAAGGGTTCATGCACTCGCAATTTAAGAATTCGCAAATAATTGCGAGTACTCAAATTGCGATTGCATTTAAGGAATCGCAATTCGCAATCTGGGGCCGCTATTTAACGCGAAGTCAAACTACGTGGTAAATAGCAAAAACTTAGAAATATGCACTTTAGTTGTATGTTACACACACACACATGTCCTTGGGACATGTGTGTGCGCAACACCAGTGAACATTACCATTTCAGGGGTGCAATAGGGTGGCCTTTGAACACCCTTGAAATTGCAGCACATTTGTGATTCGCTAATTGCTAATCGCAAATAAGGAATGACCCCCCATTCATTCCTATGGGTCTTTAGGCCCATAGAAATGAATGGGAAAGCCATTCCTTATTTGCGATTAGCAATTAGCGAATCGCAAATAAGGAATCAGTAGAAAACACAAATAATATTGCGATTCCTACATGCATCCCGTTTTGCGAGACTTTAATAGCGATTCCTTAAAATTCGCTATTAAGGACTCGCAAAACATAACTTTGATGCATCTGGGGGTAGAATCCTACTTTTAAATAGAATCAGTCACCCCTAAGTGGGCCTTACATCCGAAAAGGAGGGGTGACTAGTATTTAAAAGTGGTAAATGCAAGAATTAAAGGTCAGATGTACAACACACCGGTCTTAAAATACTGATGGCATTTTGTGGCTCAACCCATGTACTAATAGGTCGGTTCACAAAATGTTGAATGGTAGTGGGTCGAAATTGGGCAGACAATTTTAATTTTAATTAGATAGGTTGCAAATTGTGATCCACTATGATTCACAGCCATCATAGAAATGGTGACCTGCTGTCTTCAGCAGACCACTATATATGTGATCACTTTTTAATAAAGCAAACTTTTTTATTTAAATGCAGCCCTTTTTCCGTAAAGGAAACGTGACTGAGTTCAAAAATAAAAGTTTATTTTTTTCTTTTTTGATTGTTAAAGAGGGGGCATTGTTTTTGGACCCCTAAAACAAACTTTTCTTGCGACTGGATTTTGGTATGATACCATTTCTGTACTTTGAAGTGATGACTACAACATGCCCCTTCTAGATACCGAATCTTCATCAATTTTTTAAACACATCCCACGATTCCAAAGCACTTTTCCAAATTGCTAAATGTGTTTAGGAAATAAGTAAAAGGGGTTTAGTGTTCACAAACCCTGTGATTCTCCAAATCAGATGATTTGCAAATGAAAACACTCATTGTGCATATGGCCGTTAGTGTTGCCATTTACTTATAGTGGCTACTCTCGAAAAGCTTTACTCATTGTGAAGAGGTGTAGAACTCCAGACAAGACAAGTTCAGAAAAAATTATTTTCTGTTAACTCCAGTTTGGGATAAGCTACAAGGATGATCCAACCACAATTTTATTAAAAATCCAATTCACTGGTGAAGTTAGATTTTAATAAATATTTAGGAAAATTAATTTATTTAAAGTTAGACTTTGTTGCCTAAATCTCCTATAGGCTGGTTAGCATTAACCTGCAAGTAGATTCCTCCTATAGGTGCTGGTCCCAGAGTCAGTTTGGTGAGGATGAGGCAGAGGAGACTGTTCATTTCGCTAGAGCGATAGTAGGTCTTCCAAGAAGGTGCTCAGTAAGAGCGACTATTTACAGACTTCATTGGCTGCCCATAGAAGCCCGTATCCAGTTCAAGGCCCTCTTATTTGCCTTTAAAATCTTGAAGAATGAAGGTCCAGAGCTCCTCCGTCCTTTGCTGACCCCCTATAAACCCAAATGGAACCTCCGGTCTATGGGGCAACACCTAGCCTTGATACCCCATACGAAGTTCTGTCGCATCGGAGGACGCTCTTTCAAACTTCTGGGGGCCAAGTTGTGGAACTCCCTCCCTCTCCACATCCGCTGCATGGATAATCTGCTAGCTTTCCGAAGAGCGATCAAAACTCATCTGTTTCCCTCCCCGTAGGTCCCTCTTTCGTATCCAGTAGATTGTGTTACGGTTCTAGCGCCGGGACGCCCCGTCGCTGGGGCAGCTGTTGCGCTCTACAAAACAGGTAACATAACATAACATAACATTTCCCTTAACACACCCCTAAATATTACACCAGAAACCTCCCAGGGCAGAAGGGTGCTGCCCTGATTTTGCCCAGAATAGCGGCAGGTGGGACAGTTTGCAGCAACCAGTATGTGCTGCAAAAGCAGGAAAGGTTGCTCCTTTCTCACTGATTAAGGAGTGCCTAAAAGTCACCACCACCCACTAGCTAGTGAATCCTACAAAACTGGCACATCACCCATGGCTCATCAGACCACACCTGGTTCTGTGGAAGAACAGAGGAGGACTAGACGTGCTGTGTGGAGACCTGTGGGACTGAACCTGTCTTCACCTTTACCCAGCACTGATAAGTGGACTCTATAGTTAAGTTGCCTGACCTCCTGTGTGACTACAGGGATAGCAAAAGGCGCTGTCTCCTGTAGCGTCTAGTTAACCAGTAGCAACTGGACCTAGGGAGGGCCATCTGGCATCCTTTGCTGGAGTGGATCCTGCCCCTTAGTTCTGTCCTTAAGGCCATGGAAGTGTCAGAAGAGGCCAAGAGAAACTACTCCAGGAAGTATGAACATTTGGAACTTTGAAAAGCTTTCAAATTCCAAGACCTCCTGAGTGTCAGTGGGACCTGGTGAAACATATATCCTATTTCTAAAGAACGTCCTCAGATACAGCTCCAGGTTGACCCTCTGGAGGGTTTCGAGCTAAACAAAAGAGACTAATTGCCTGATCTAGAGTTTGGTAGATGGGTCATTAAAAACACCTGTTCAACCTTCCATCCTTGAAGGCTGGTCCACCCTAGAGTTTGAGTTTGAGTTTTAAAAGTTTTATATAGCGCTCTTTCACCAGCGGTTTCATGGCGGTCATTTGTCATCCATCTCGTCACATTTTTTTGCTTTGTTGAAAATGATATACCCTAAGGAGGCAAAAGGAACTGACAGAATGTTAATACTCTGTCCGCTGTTTAATTGTTATCATTGGAAACATGGCAGTTCCTCCTCCACTTCATTGTTTAAAAAAATATTATAAATACCCCAAATCTGACAAAACACCCACATAACCACCTCAATCATTATGTTCCTGCTACTACAAGTTCTGGGCCTATATAAGGCAGCGGTGGAGACACAATAACTCAATTCACAACAACATAAAAGATAAGTACAACTGGTTAAACATTTGTAAATGCACTGTGTTAACTATCAATGTCAAACTTAATTTAAAGTGCAGCAAAACATATCTAACAGCGATTTACCCTGTCTATATGTCTGGCCATGTGTGTCACACTACATACCCACATAAAATACTCAACTAGCACAATATTACTACCCTGAAAATCAGTAAGTAAATGCACATGTTTTAAAATCCACATCCAAATAATAAAGTAAAAATGTGTTACACACACTGCCACTCCATATGCCGCTCATGCTAGCCCCTCACAACTTTGTTGCTCCAGCTCTCCACCAGCCTAGCTGCGCCAAACCTGCACAAGGACCGCCGACCATACCACAAGTTCAACTCACGATACGGTCGGCAGTCCTTTGCCTTTCCCATGGTTGGCCTGGAAAGCAAAAATGGGAACAGCAAAAAAGTTCCAGCACGGCAAAAAAGTTCCAGCACGGCATGGATGGTGACATCCATGCCGTGATAGAGCATCGTGGGAATACAGACCAAAATGTACTCCCATAGTGGGGGGGGGGGGACTGGGGGCCGTGTAGGGCCCCCTTTGTTCCTGACTTGCCTGCATTTTCATGGCAGGGCTCCACCATGAAAAGCTGGCCATCGAGGAACTCGTAATATGCTGAGTGGGACAGCGCCAGTCCCAGCTCAGCAAACTGCATTGTGGTGCTCCTGCGCCACTGCCAGGGAATGACTGTTCCCTGGTGCAGCTGGCAGCCCACCGCCCCTACAACTTTAACAGTCACAATACAATGGACATGTGGACTGCCTGAGTGATCCTGGGGGTTGGAAGACCACCAGACTCGTAATCAGGCCCCAAATCTCCCACAGTGCAATATGGCAAGGCCTAAAAATTGAAGTAAATGGTTAACATACACAACATATTGAAATGTGCAATCTCATATGGCAAACATTACAACCTTTTCAACACCACCCAATGCTTGCAAGTAAACAACGGACACAAAATCTTCAATATTCATTTTTAGAGCTTGGAAAAAGCAACAACTAAAATCTTCCTCCTTTGGGTAAATCAATAGCCTGAAACAAAATGAACACAAATAAATATCCAGTGGGAGGGACGTAAAATAGTGACCTAGCACAGTTTACTTACTATTGCCTGCAGGAATCATGCTTGCCTCTCAACATTTCCACCAATGTCCTTGTCAAGGAGGTCTCCATTTTCCTGGAGCAGATGTTGATCCGAGCACCTACTTCTTGGGAAGGATGGGGATTTTAGGATTTCTTTAGGGAGAACAGGGCTTGGGGATACTGGGGAGGAATGTTTGCTGCATGGTGAGTTTTATGGGTATCATAGCAGTTTGAGATATGGTTGATATAGGGAACTGTAGAATAATGGAGGGACGCAGAGAAATTTGATGCACTGGGTGAATTGCAGTGAGTTTTTTTTAATGGTGTCAGGTGTTGGGAGGGGTCAGATGATGGAATGGTGTCAGAGCTTAAAATGGGGGCAGAAGGAGAAATAGGGACAGGCATCCGGAATCACTGGTGACTGAGAAGACACTACCAGAGACAGGACTTCTCAGTTTGACGGATAGAGCAGAGCGCATATGAACCAGAAAGTAAATCACTTGAGCCACCTGCTGACTGACACATTCGTAGGCACTCAACAATGTCATCTTCCCCGCAGGGATTCTCTTAAGAACCTTCAGTACCTCCTTAGTCAACAGTGCTTAGGGCATGAAGGACTGGACAGAGTTGTAAGCCTCAAGATCTGATGAAGTAGTGGCCTCCTGGTCAGTTCTCTCACCCTCAGTGCCACAGGGCTGTTCAGTCTTAGTAGTTCACCTTCCGACTCCCACTGACCCTCCAGATCGACGACCGAAGTTTGCCCACTGTCTACCTTACATGTTTTGGAGGAAGATGAAAGCAGACATATGCACATATCAGTTACACTGTGAAATAACATAATTTAAAGAAAGGGCACAAATTGTGGAAACCCAAAGGGCCTGATTTAGTATTTGGTGAACAAGTTACAACAACATAAATGTCATTGACATTACCTCCTCCTTCCTCTTGCTCTTTTCCGATACACAGAGAGGCCCCTATGCCTCGTAGACACACCCCAACCCTAATAAACTGTTCACACCCCCCTCACATCAGCTGTTCTTTTGTGTCTGTGGACACTGATGGTTGAGTGCGGTGTGCTCACTCCAGTGCGGGTTAATTAGAGCTGGTTCTTCCTTCTCAAAGGCTCCTTTTCCTTTGTGGCATTTCTTCCAACCTGGATTCTTCTTGGTCTGCCTGAATGCTTCTGTGAGTATTTTGGGAAAGGCAGAGACTCAGGAAGTATCATGACTTTCTCGAGGCCAGTCTGCACATGTCAGAGCGGTGCTCTGATTCGGGTGCAGAAAGTGGTGCGGATTCGGCCTGGCCGTTAGGCCTGACTCGATGGAGTCCTTGGGCTAGGGAGCTCCAGAGGGCATGTTGGGGCACTTCAGATCAGTGCTCTGTCTGTCACTCTGACATGATGGCACAGAGGCAGCTTGATGCTGTATGCTTTCAGCCCTTTCTTTGTGGATTATGGGAGTGCTGTGCCTCTTAGATTCTGTGTTGCATGACAGCATGGTGGGATGTGGTGCTCCTTTCTACCAGCAAATCATTCACTACAGGTAGGACAATCAGTGTTATACAATGTATGGCTGTGCTATACGTTTGTGATTGGTTGTTTCCTGAACTATGACCTAGTCCTGTTCTCATTGGTTGTTGGTTTTCCTCTGTGCCTTCTGATTGGTTTCCATGGGCCATATCATTGCTTCGGGCAGTATTTAAGCTACCTGCATTCTGTGTTTTCAAAATTCATTGGTAACCATGGAAGGCAACCGTGCAGAGAAGAGACGGCTAATTGAGTCAGATTCAGGGAGTGAGCTGGAGGCTGGGCAGGCTACCCAGTCTGTTGGTGGCACTGGCTTGCTTTCAGCTATAGAGGTGCAGGCCATGATCAATGAGGCAGTTGCCAAGGCAATGGCAATGAAGAAAAAGTCTAAAGCTAAGCATTTGGGCATGCCCAGAGAGTCTGACTCAGACTCTGATTCGTCTTCCTCTATGTCTAAGGCTGCGGATGGGAAGTATGTTTCCCATGAGGAGTTGTCTCTTATAATGGACCACTTAAGGACAAATCTTGGTTTAGAACCATCGGCAGTGCCTGAGCAGGGGGAAATGTTTTGCAGGTATTCCAATCCTCCTGGGGTGGCTTTGCCTCTTCACCCTCAGATTAAGGAGTCTATTTTTCAAGGGTGGAAGTATCCTGACCATTTCCAGGTCCCCTACATTCATGATGAAGGCTTTTGTCCCATAACAGGGGGAGGAATTGCCAGATTCTATCCTGGCTCCACTGATTGGACGTTCTTCATTGAGTGCGGAGGACTGCGCCCTGTAAGATCAAGTGGACAGGAAGATTGATGGAAGCTTAAAGAAATCTTTTTTAGCTGCTAATTTGGCTTTGAGAGCAGCGTCTTATGCAGCCCTGACTTCTCAGTCTTTGATTAATGAGTGCTCAGACATTTCTCATCACTTGGTGAGCATGGAGCGGTAGGACAAACTGCTGTCTGATATTTCATCAGATGTGATTAAAGCAGCATTGGTGGCATCCAGTGCTACGGTTATGGCTCGGAGGCATTTGTGGTTGCGGGATTGGAAAGCTGATTTTGCTGACAAGAGTACTTTCTTAAATTTGCAGTTTGACGGGCGCAAGCTGTTCGGTGAATGACTGGATGATATTATTAGGAAAGCCTCTAAGGGTAAGAAGCATACGTGGTCCATTAAATCCTCTGCTTCTAAATCTTCTGGTTCCTGGAATAGGTCTGGCTCGGACAGTAAGACGGAGTCAAAATTCTATGCGACAAGGAAGAGTAAATATCAACCAAGGAAGGGGAAATGTCAGGCTTTTCCTGCCAAGGCCGCATCTTCTAAGCAGCGGTCCTGACTATGCTATGGGTGGTTGGATTATGCACTTTTCCCAGGGCGAATTCCATTTCAGTTCTCTGGGTAGTGATACTGTTATTACATAGAGGTCAGTTCTTGGCCTCCAGACTCAGGTTGCCTCCATACTTTGTCCCTCGGAGGCTGGAAAATAGGAAGACACTGCTCGACGGTGTTGCAGCTTTACTTTCCAAAGGGACGATTATTCCAGTTCCTCCTTGGGAGCAGGGACAAGGATATATTCTGTCCTGTTTCTGCTTCAGAAACCTACAGGAGATTATCGCCCAGTGCTGGACTTGCATAAATTCAATGGGTGGGTCAAGACCCTTAATTTCAGGATGCTGTCCCTTCAACAACTGATTCCGCTGGTGGCCCCAGGGGATTCCATTGCAACTATAGACTTACAGGATGCGTGCCTACATGTTCCGGTACACAAGGACTTTGGGAGCTTCCCCCACTTTGCAGCAGGGAGCCGACAGCTTCCAGTTCCTGGTGCTTCCGTTTGGACTAAAATCAGCTCCTCTGGTGTTTACCAAGGTTCTGGCTCCCTTGGTAGGCTTTTTTCATCTTCAGGGAATAGCAGTTCATTCTTATCTGGACAAATGGATTGTGGTTGCACATTGCTTTCTGCAAGCCGAAACTAATGTGCAGATGGTACTGCAGTTGTTACAGGATCATGGGTTTCTGATCAATTGGAAGAGGTCCAAGCTGGTTCCGGGTCAGGATCAGATGGTTATTGGTGCTATAGTTTCTGGACTTTGGATGGGAAAGTGTTGTTGCCAAGCCCCCGGCTGTTGACCCTTCGGTCCCATATCTTGGCGCTCATGTAAATTTCTCATCCTCCTCTGTCTCTCTGGATGAGGGTTCAAGGGGATTTGACAGCTTCTCTGTTTGTGTTTCCTTGGGTGAGGTGGCATTTCTCTTAGGTCGTTGGAATCCGCAGTCTCAGGATTTGACTGAGGTGGTGCCATTGACCGAGATCATTCATCAGGAACTGGGAGGGTGGCAGCAGTTGGGGAACTAGGAGTAGGGGGTTTCTCTGTGTCAGGTGGAGCCTATAGTCATAACTGGTCTCCAGTCCAGGCTTGTCGCTCCTCCAATTGGCGGAAGCTGCAGGTGGTGTGGCTGGCTCTTCAGCATTTTTCAGATCTTGTACGGGGGAGGTCAGTGTTGGTATGGACTGACAACATGACCGCCAAAACCTATCTCAATCGACAGGGTGGGGTGATAGCCTATCAGTAATCTCGGATCTGATTTTTGCTCTGGCACAAGAGACAGTTCTTTTCTTGAAGGTTGGTTCACCGGTCGGGCCCTGGATCTGTGCCAAAGGTCAATTCCGCTTCTCATTTGCAGAAGGAAGTCATCCTCCCAGAGTTCTTTCCTGATCCTCAGTCTCCAGAGGAGATTAATTGGCATGCGCTGGATGTTCGCCGTACTGTTCTGATCTATCTATAGTTCTGAGACGAGACGGCGATTACATAAGGCTGGACATTTCCCCTCTCTAGCTCACATTGGAAGGCAGCTTGGGGTGCGGAGACGACAGAGGGTTGCAGTGACCTGTGACTGCATGTTCTGTGGCCTCTCCCACGTGCTCCGCGCTTCCTTGCGGACTGCAGGCGAACATTGAGGCGAGATGGGCAAAGGCGATAGAACCCAAAGTAAGTTGCCCTTTTCGCAGAAGCGGTTGCTGCAGCAGAGCCCGATTACGGAGGATGGCCCTACGACACGGTCGGAGGAGGCTCGGGGCACAGACTCAGACCTTAAGGCCATGCTGCTCTCCATGGAGCAGGGCATACAGACCAGCATCTCTGCCCTGGGGTCCAAAATAGACGCTATGTCATACAGAATGGACCGGATGGCGGAACGGCTAAACAAACATGCCGAGAGACACGATATGGCAGAAAGGAGGATGACGGAAGTTGAAGAGGCACAAACGGACCTAGACACGGTGCAAAAAAGATGGAGAGGATGATGCAGGCCCTGCAGGACAAGACAGAAGATTTGGAGGCGCGCTCGCGGCGCTGCAATCTACGCATCACGGGCCTTCCGGAGAGCACATCTACGGGCCCTATGGAGCGCTTCGTGGAGCAGCTACTCACAAAACTTCTGGGAGACGGAGTGTTTTCAGCCATGTTTACAGTAGAGAGGGCGCATAGGTCGCTGGCCCCTCGACCGAAGCCTGGAGCGCCTCCGCGCCCTATAATTGCGAAACTACTTAACTATAGGGACAGAGACACTGCGCTCCGTTTGGCGAGGTCAAAACAACAACTGCAATATGAGGGGTCCGCCATTTCGCTGTACCCAGATTTCACAGCAAAGGTGCAGGAGGAGCGTAAACAGTTCATCCCGCACAAAAAGCGTCTCAGGGAGATGGGCCTGGACTATGCCTTGCTGTACCCGGCCAAGCTGCGCGTCAACAAAGGAGGCCATTCCCATATCTTCACGGATCCCAAGGCGCTGCAACAAGTGATGAAGCGATGGTCGTAGGAACAGAAAACGAGCTCTGAAAAGAACCCTGAGGACGATGAGAACGACAGCCGGCTGGACGATCAGGATTGATCTCTTTCATTGTCCGATTGATAACCTTGCGTCTGAGCAGTGATGTCCCGGAACAGATATGAGCAGCTCCCACTTGGAGAAGAGATGGGACAGCTGACACACCTTATGAAGACTGCAAGCTATACAGATAAGTGGTCCTGGGAGGGGGGTGTTGCATGGCGAGGGAGGCTACTCTGGTTACATTTCAGTACACACTTGATCCCTGCGCACACTGGGATCTATTACATGAGTCTCCTATATTGACATTCAGTGGATAAAGGCCTGGAACTGGGAACATTTACCGGACAAGGTTTTGAGCGCGCATCGCACAGGAGAGGCGCGATACAGACAATCTTCACAGATATGAAACGTTGCACTAATTGTGGTTACTGTGCATGGCGGGAGCGGGTGGAGGGACACACAAGCGTTCTGAGACATAGGCAGAGTCTATGACACTTGGCTACCTAGGCCCCCGCGCGTTAAGCACACTGTTGTGGTGGTTGAACACTGTTGGGGTGGGATTGCTGGGGAGTGGGGTGGGTAGAATACTGACGGACCGGGTTGGGGTGGGTCTGCTGTGGGCGGGGGGATGGAGTGTGGTACTTTGGGAGTTCACGTTTTTGTGGAGGGTAGGCAGGGTGGGCTACGGGGGGAAGGGGACAGTTCGCGGAATGTTCGCTGACTTATTCAGATGACACGGAAAATGCTTGTGGTATTGTGGCCACGTGTTATTGTATTGCCTTACGTTGCCTCCGATGTCTAGTGCCCCTGTGACGCACTTGGAAAATCCTGTTGATACCTTGCGAGTGTTGACCTGGAATGTCAGAGGTCTGAATGATCACAGGAAGCTGAGGAAGGTGCTCCATTATCTACAGAGACACCATGTAGATCTGGCTCTCATACAGGAAACCCATTTACCACTCACGAGCAAGATGCTACAACACAGAGGCCTGTTGGGGAATTCTACAGTGGCGGGTTTCACTACACACTCTAGGGGAGTTTTGACATGGGTAAATCCACGTTCCAATTTAGATCTGCGGCTGATTAAAGCTGACCCTGAGGGCCGCTATCTAATTTCGAGATGTGAGGGGAAAGGACACAACTTAATTGTAGTTAATGTATACGCCCCGAATTATGACTCCCCTGACTTTTACGCCCAGTTAGCCCTGAGCTGTAGAACATATGCCACGGCACACATGCTCTGGGGGGTGATTTTAACCTAGTGCTGGACCCGGAGTTGGACAGGTCCTCCGGGCCCATACGGAAACCGGCTGCAGCGGCGGTGACTCTCCAGGCTGAGCTACTGACACTGGATCTCGTTGATGTGTGGAGAAGCAGGAACGCGGGCAGGGGTGGGTACACTCACTACTCTTCCTTTCATGATATACACACCAGGATTGACTACTGGTTGGCCTCTCACTCCATCACTGGCCGAATTTTGGCATGCACTGTACTTGCGCTCACACTATCTGACCATTCACCGATACTACTGGTACTTGAGACACCGACTCGCAGGATCCCCCCATTCACCTGGCGATTCCCCCCGTACGCCCTATTAGATGACACCTTTAGAGGGGAACTGGCAGAGGAAATCGACCTCTTCTTTGAGAAGAATTTAGGATCTGTGGATAACTTCCACACGGTTTGGGAGGCGTTCAAGGCCTTCATTCGCGGGATTGCTATAACCAAACATTCCAGTGTCTTAAAGGCCATACAACAGCGGCTGCGCTCTCTACTTCTGACTGACCCAGACCCCTCTACAGCAGATAGACTACGATCTCTTATCTCGGAATTCAATGAGGAGGCGTATAGGGAGGTTTGTTACATGGGTAAGTATGCCTCGGCGAGAACTTATGGCGAGAGCGAGCGACCTAGCTCGCTATTAGCCAGAATATTGCGCAACACCGGGAGAGCCCCCAAATTGACAGAACTTGTCACCTCGGGGGGGAGCACGGTCAATACAGACGAGGAGATTATCACGGAATTCCGTGACTACTACTCCAACTTGTACACTACTAAAACAGTAGATTTAGAATCTGACATGGATGACTACCTGGAACATATACAGCTACCGTTTTTGGCACAGTCAGACAGGGAGTTCCTCATGTCACCAATAAAGGCAGACGAGATCTCTGATGCGTTAGCTAGCATGCGTGTACACAGCGCCCCAGGGATAGACGGTTTGACAGTGGGGTTCTACGAGGCATTTAAGGATAAACGTATTCCTCACCTGTCCTCCTTGTTCGACGAGATATGCGAGGATGGCAGCATGCCCCGAACGATGAGAGAGGCCCTATTGGTTACCATCTTGAAACCGGGCAAACCCTCTAATGTCTGCAGCTCGTATAGACCGCTATCCCTATTGAACGTAGACGCCAGACTTTATGCCAAGGTCCTGGCCACCCGGCTGTCCCTTATCGCACCCGCGCCGGAGATTGTAGCCCCAGAACAGTCTGGCTTTGCGCCTGGAAGGAACTTGACATACAACATACGCACAGTGTTAGGCACTATGCAACATGTGCGACAGGATGCGAAGGCTGTCGCAATTTTCTTGGATATGGAGAAGGCGTTCGATTCTGTAGAGTGGCCGTTCATGCTGAGGGTCCTGCGTCGAATGGGACTGGGAGAGCAGTTTTTACAAATGGTTGGCGCGCTGTATTGGAGACCTGTGGCCAGGGTGCGGCTGGGGGATCGTGTATCGGACCCTTTCAACATCAGCAGGGGCACGAGACAGGGCTGCCCCCTATCCCCGTTGTTATACGCCCTCGTTGCTGAGCCACTGGCGTGTGCATTGCTGGAATACCACTGGCACCGGGGGGTTAGTTTCCCGACATATAAAATAGTCATCTCGAAGTACGCGGACGATACCTTACTCTATGTGCGAAATCCGGAAATGAATCTATCCCCCGTTTTACGAGAGGTGGTGCATTTTGGCGCTCTCTCGGGCCTAAAGGTTAATTGGGAGAAATCAGTGGTGTTTCCACTCACCCCGGTGACGGATCGCTTTGAGATGGAATATCCTTTACACTGGTCTACGGACCCGGTGCGATACCTTGGCATAAGGATTCACACGGACCCGGAGGTGCTATTCAGTGAGAACTATGGGGTGGCTTTCAGTAAATGTGAGGACGATGTGGAAAGGTGGTGTAAGCTCCCACTCTCCCTGATGGGCCGCATAGCCATCATGAAGATGGTGATTTTGCCGAGATTTCTCTTTCTGTTTAACACTCTGCCCATTATACTCTCGAAAGCCTTCTTTGTGAACTTAACGAAACTCATGATCCGTTTGGCCTGGGGTGGTAGGCAGCCGCAGGTTAAGTGGAACACGCTCACGCTCCCGTACGAGCTGGGTGGGCTTGGTGCGCCTGATCTAGAGAGATACTATAGGGTGGCTCAGGCCACTCACTTGCACACGTGGATTCATGGTGATAGGGACATCCCACACGTGCGGATGGAGCAGCTTTTTGCGGACCCTCTTCCGCTCCCAGCCACGATCTGCACCCCTGTAGATCGTAGGGTTGGAGTACTATACTCAATAACGGCTACAAAGCATGCCTGGAACGCGTTACTAAAGGCCAGGTGAAGGTGCGTTGCTCTACTCCCCCTCGATGGCGGTGGAATGGCTGCAGTGGCTGGCCCCCATCGGGGACAGGAACGTGATCCGAGCCCTACACAAGCTGGGGCTTAAGACTGCGGGAGCGCTGTTTACGGATGGGAAAGCTAAAACGTGGGACCAGATCGTCCAGGGAGTGGATAGCCTGACGCTGTTACAGCGGTTTCAATTTCACCAAGTCCGGAGCGCCTTGAAGGATGCTCTGGGCTCAGACCTGGCGGAGCCACCGGACCTTCCGAAACTCTCACATGTAATTGCTACTGAATCTCTGCGACATATGACAGCGCGCCTATACAAGAGCATTGTCTCCTATAGAGCGCAGGAACCTTCCAAGGCCCGTTTGGCCTGGCAGAGCGACCTGGAGATCGTGATAGACGACTCTATGTGGACATATTGTTGTGTCAATACTAGGAAGCTATCATTGAATGGGCGCCACAGGTTGATACATTTTACATTCTTGCAGAGGGTGTACTACACTCCAGAGTGCCTACATCGATACGGCCTTCGGCAGTCCCCCGAATGCGAGCGTTGCCACGCGCCTGTGACGGATTTCTTACACGTGGCGTGGGGTTGCCGTAGGATACACGAGTTCTGGGTGGCGGTCATCGCGGAACTAAGTGAGATACTGGATCATGAACTTCAGGTCGACCCGGCCCTGGCACTATTGGGCTATTCGAAGGCCTTGCTGGTGGCATACAGGCGATTGACAGATATGGGACTATTACTGGCAAGACGTACAGTGGCGCAGTGTTGGATGAGAGGGCCGACACCGACCAAGAAAAGGTGGGCTAGAGATATGGTATACTGCTGCACGCAAGTGGAACACTACAGTGTGCTCCTCCCTCCCACCAGCAGGCCGAAAAACTTCTGGGGCCTATATAACACTTTTAGATACGCTAGGGATGACATGGCGGACACACAGCGGGAAGGGGTGGAGGATGCGCAATAACTTGCACATAGACGATAGACCCCAGTGGAATCAAGAAGCGGGGGGTGTGTTAGTGACCTGGGGGAAACAGCGACGGCTGGGTGGAGTATTGATGCCCGGCTGTCCTGTGGTGTGAGGCAGGCAGTGGCACACACGGGATATTAAACAGGGAGAGTATGGGATACACACGAGACATTCTGAAGAGACTACACTCGGGGCGGGGGACATGGACACTGACACACGATACAACGTGGCATTTCTTACAGCACGTCGGTTAGCGAACTGGTTGTATAACTGGGGGGGGGGGGGTTTCTCTGGAGTTTTTGGGTAAGGGGGAGAGGGGAGTTTACCTTTGAGTGGGAGGGCGGTATCTTATAATATAAAATACACCTACATTTCTGACTTTGAAGAACACGGCCTACACGGACGGACTTCTTTGTGCAAGGGGGCTTTAACATATGCACTGTCATGGCACCTACAGTCTCTAGCAGATTGAATGCCTTCCCTAAGGTTCCCTTGCGCCGCCGTACCCCAGGGTTGACGGCATATGGCTGTGTACTACTAGCTGCCTGTTTATTGAGCTCATCTATTATTCTCGCATTGCCGGCCCGAGGGGGTTGTAGGCGGTATGCTATGTATGTCCTTGACTGTGTTAATAAAGGTGTTTAATAAAAAAAACAAAATAAAACTGTGTCTGTGGCTGCTTGGGATGAACAGGAGATGTGAGGGAGGCGTGAACATTTTATAGGGGTAGGTGTGTGTCTACGAGGCACAGAGGCCTCACAATGTAATGGAAATTAGCGAGTAGGTCTCAGAGTAATGCAATTACTGGTAAGTAATAGAAGCATTATGTCAGCCTTATTGTGAGTGCATTATATCCTATTAACCTTGTAATGAGACAGCTGGGATATCTGCCATACTTGTGACCGAGTACCCATGCACAAAACTCTAAATCAGGCCCAGTATCTGTTAATGTACAAATTGAAAGCAAATGCAAAGCTAATATTTATAAAGAAGGCAGAACTGATTATGATTCAAAAACACTGTTTGCCATATATAGAGTTTGAAAGACAGGACACTCTGTCACAAAGGTAACATAAATCCGATCTACTGTGTTACAAGTGCCATACACTCTATTGCACATGCAATATAGAAAAAGGCTGTTTGACAACGTTTTTGAAAAAGTATCTCATCTGTCATACTCAAAATGAGGCACATAATGTTACTTTTACTTTTTTAAACTTTGGTGACAAGAGGTTCCCTAACTGGTGTATGCTTCTAATCTATGCCCTGCATGCAAATTTGTATGTATCTGATAAGACACATTATGTACTGCATGGACCTAACATCAAATAAAACCTATGTGTGTGAAGAGCTAACCTACATTTGTGGTAATACTCTGCTCAAACGTTTGCCCAGGACCTATAAGCATCCCTCAAAAATTGGCTTAGGAATACTATCCATGTCACAGAGTGGTTAGATGCATATGGTTGTGGCAAAACATCATTTATATTAGATTTCACAGGAAGACCAGTACCTTTTACATGCTCAACATAAGTGTTATCCTCATGAATCACTTGTGGAAGGGCCTGGTTCTATACCATATATTCAGTGAGGCTATATCTATGTTAACTATATGAGTTTTCCTAGCATGTGAGTTTGTATCCTGCTCTTAAAATATATGCAAGACTTAAAGACATAATGTAGCAGCAAGTGGGTTGTGGTAATATCCTTTTGAGGTACATGGTTTAATCATACAATTGTGGAGTGTTAAGTAAGTATGGTAACTGGGATCAAGGGTAGCCTCATAATGGTTGTGTTATGAATTCAAATCTCTTCTCTTTACAGGTATTACTAGCATGCATACGAATAAACGAATGAATGAATTTGGACTTGTATCACGCATGACTACCCTGAGGCCTCCCCGCGTTGCGGACTGACGCGTATGGATATGAGACAGAAAGCTTAGAAAGAGTCCTTAAAGAGGCAGGTTTTTAAGAGTTTCCAGAACGCCAATAGATTTGGTCCCTTCCAGAGGTCTAAAGGGAGGGTATTCCAGAGAGTAGAGGCATTGAAAGAAAAGGAGCGTCCGCCCCAACTTAATCTACGTATTTTGGTAGAGACGGCAAGGAATGGGGAACTGGAGCGGAGGTTCCGCGAAGGATGGTAGGGGGTGATGAGGGGGTGGATAATGTCCAGGCCCTTCCTCTAAAAGGCCTTGTGGGCCAAACACATGGCGTTGAATTGTATTCTTGCCCTAACAGGGAGCCAATGAAGGCTCCTTAAAGCAGGTTTGGCAGATTGCCTGCGGGGGTCTGAGAGAGCAAGCGGGCCACACAGTTCTAGATCACCTGAAGCTTATGTACAGTAAAATGAGGAGATCCTAGATATAAGGCATTACCATAATCCAGGCGAGACAGAATAAGAGCTTGAACCATAATCCTTCTCGCCTGGGGGGTAAGCAGGGGAAGGATCTTACGCAGCAACCTCATTAAGCCGTAACAGGTGGCTGAGAGCTTGGTAGCCTGGAAAATGAAATTGAGAGCACTATCAAGCCACATCCCCAGGCTCTTGATCTGGGCTTTTGGATCTGAGGAGAGCAGGGTTGAAGGAGGGAGAATTGCCGAGTAGCATTAGCTTAGTCTTATCCCCATTGAGCTTGAGGCATGCGAGTTCCATCCATTCAGCTACTGCCTTTAGGCAGGGGCCCAAGGAACTAGATGACCTCTCGGGTTGGTTTAATGCCACCACAAGCTGAGTGTCATCTGTGTAGGTAACGATCTTTATGCCGAACGGATGGACAATCTCGGCCAAGGGGCTCATATAGATGTTAAATAACGTGGGGCGCAGGGACTAGCCCTGAGGTACCCCACAGCTGAGCGGCAACTGGTTAGACACTCCATCACCTACAAACACCTGAAAAGAGCGGACCAAGAGGAAAGACTGGAACCAGGTTAGGGCTGTGCCAGTTACTCCATACATACATTTTTAAAATATATATAAGAGGGCAGATTTACAAGCCCCTTGCGCCACTTTTGCGTTGTTTTTAACATGGGAAAAATCACGCAAAAGTGGCACAAGGGGCTTGTAAATCTGCCCCAAAGAGTTTACCTATACTGTATAGGCATTATATGTTTAAGCATGTACAGTTTTAAATGTATGGGGCTGGGATAATATAATTGTGTTAGGTTAGTATTTTATATGTAGTATCAGTCATGTGACCAGACAGGCAGAAGGGGTAAATTATTGTTAAATATGATTTCTAAGTATATAGACATTGGTATTGTATTGTATTGTGATTGCATTTATATAGCGCTTACTACCCCTGACGAGGCGTCAAAGCGCTTTTTCGGCAGGTTGCACGCTACTCCGGGACCCATAGAGGATTAATGTTGAATTAGTATAGTGAAACATGCAAGTACATTTTAAGTGGTGGATAGGTTAGTCAGTTATTTGGAATGATAGCAGAAGGATAGAGGAGGACAAAGGTTTGTATTTATTTATCGCTTGTTAACCCACGCTATTCAGGAAGCATATAAAGGATTAGTGGTGAATTAATATGGTGAAATATGAGGTAATTTCAGTGGTGGATATTAGTCTGTTACTTGGTGTGAGAAGGATAGCAGAGGGATAAAAGGGGAAGAAAGATTTGCATTCATATAGCACTTGTTACCCCTGATGGGTGTTGAAGCACTTTTCTGGCGAGTAGCACGCCACTCCGGAACCCATAAAGGATTAGTGTTGAAAATTAGTATAGTATAAATATGAAGTAATTTGAGTAGTAGATATGTTATTCAGTTATTTGGGCAGTATATAAGTATAGTTGAATATGGAATTTGAGAAGTGAACATGTTAGTCCGTTAATTTTGATTGAAAAGGATAGTGTAAAACATTTAGACAGTTGTGCTTACCATCTATTTTGTCGTTTATTATGCTTTGGTTCCTCCATCAGTGCCAAATTGAGTTTCGGAATATTGGGTTGAAGGCACATGTTGAATGAATTGGTTGCGTGGCTGTTCTACCAATGTTTGACTATTTATGGTCTTTTTCTTTCAAGACAGGTGTGGAGGATAATCCACCATCTTTCATCCACAGAAATGACACTCTAAATTTGACGGCTAGAGTATTAACATCTCGTCAGTCACTCCGCCATTGATGAAGCAAAAAAAATGTGATAGGCAGATAGCTGACTTTAGTCCTTCAAACTGCCATACTCTAAATGAATGGCCTCACCTCCATTGTGATGGACAATTTAAACTACTTTTTTGGCAGCCCATCCACTTCTCCCAAACTATACTTCAGGCTGTATGCCTGAAGGTAGAAATCTTGACTGGTCTAAGCCATGAAAAGTATCAACCTGAAAGAAGACTTCAGCACAACGAAATTAAAAATGTACCAATTTTTTGCTTTTCCCACCAAAAGCAGCTGCTTCAGCAGGACCTCGACCTTCAAGATAAATTTACAGGATGCAGCATGCAGGCTGCTTCAAGACTTTAACTTCCATTTCAGAGACTATGCCACAAAATAAAAACTCTCCATCAGGCGGATATCATGCCTAGGTCCTAGTCAACTGTAAACAGTGATTTCAGATTAGCATGTTCCTTTTTCTTGGTGCTTTTTGTCCTACACTTGATATATTAACTTCTCTAGTACCCCTTAGGTTTTTTGTTTTAATTTTTCTTATTAAATGGGATTGTTATTATGTTGTGTTTTGACTATTTCATTCTGTTGGAACTACTAAATACTTCACACACTTTTTCCTTAGGTAAAATAATATTTGAGCTGTGCTTTAGCTATCATGGGTTGAGCCCAGGTTTTTTAAATAAAGTTGTGTGAATGTAACAGGATTTAAGACTTATTAATTGGGAATTACTCATATCCTCCTCTAATAATAGCTCATTTTCATAACCTGTCATTGTGGCTATCAATGCTGAAACTGTGAAATAAAGGTGTTCTATTTCCTTAACAATCAAAATGTATCACTGTCAATAGAATCACATTTTCTTCCACTGTTTCCAGAAAGTAATAGGCTCCCCATTTTTGGATAAAAATAATGCTAGCTGCCCAGCACTTGTGGCAGACGTTACAACTGATTAGTGAACTAATAGAAGACATTAAGACAAGTAGCCAACAAAATAAACTTACAAAAATAAATGATGAAGCAAAGTCCTTAAATTGGTACTAGAGTGTGCCAAAGTGTGGGTTAAATTCTAGTTTTTTCCTTCTGAGTGTTCATACACCATTGCTGTTTAAATGAAACACTGCTTATTTTACTTCCAATAAATTGATTGCACTTCAAAGCATGCCACTTTTCCCAGACATGTTAAATAATGAGTTAGTCCCTAGTGCGCACAGGTTATTCCCTTCTTTCCTTTTCACCTGTTAAAGGAATAACACACTTTACCCTTAGGGGCAGATTCCACATGATGCTGTCTTTTCTCACACATCACACAAATGCTCCAGGGCTGGTTTTGAGCAGTGTGTATTTATACAGAGTACTAATAATAAATGTTCAGGTTCCATGATAATCAACAGTACAAATATATGTTATTGAATTCCCTCATATTTAGCAAGTACTCTTGTCTAGATGTAGGACCATTTCATTTTGCGAGTCTCTAATTGCATTGTTTTGTGACTCGCAAAATGAAATGTACCTATGTGTCTCAGACACACATAGTGATTCCCAATGGGGTTGCAAATGACCTACTTCATTATTATACCCGAGGAAGGTTAAATCTGTTTATTATTTTTAGCTTTAAAAAAGGAACAAAGCAGACAATCACAATACAAATTGACAATTTTGTTAATACCATCTATTATCTGTTACATTGAAAGTCGGCTCCTTGCACGCACCCATTATGTACATGGGGCCTCATTTATGAAAAGGGACGCATCGCTGCGTGAAAACAGCGATGCGTCACTTTTCACTGCGCACTCCTTGCGACACCAATGATGCGTCATAATTAATGTATGACGCATCATGTCGCAAGGACTTACAGATACGTCAGTATTTCTGACGCATCAGTAAGCGCAAAAGTGAAGCATTGCTGGAGTGTGTCACAAAAGTGACGCAACTCCAGCAATGCGTCCTTTCACATGGGGAAAGCCCCATGTGAAAGGGCTTGCGTCAGTCTTACGCCTGAGGTGAGGCAGGCGCAAGATTTTGACGCAACAGCATCCTAAAAGTGACGCAGTGAAATCTCATAGATTTCACTGCGTCACTATTACGAGGCTTTTTGCGGGGGAACGCCCCCTCTGCATACATTATACCTGACGCAGGTATAATGTGGCGCAGGCGTTTAAAAAGTGACGCATCTACCTAGATGCGTCACTTTTTAAATATGGCGCAACAAGGCGCATTTTGTACGCCGCTGGTGCGTCACAAAAAGTGACGCACCGGCGGCGCAAAACTGACGCAAGGCCTCATAAATAAGGGCCATGGCACTTACATTATACATATCGTGCATTGGTTGTTGTTGTTCAGCATGTATGATTGGCGTGGGCCCCTTCTACGTTGTCAGATATTGGTCAGTGGCTCAAGCGCCTCTACTTTCATATATTGCTGCCTGTGTTGTGAGCTAGTCCACTAACTGGGGGGGCAGGTAGTAATGTTTGGGACAACACAAAATGTACTGGAGGAACAGTATTCTTCCTAACGCAAACTGGGGTAGCCATTCCCATTCCCTATTTGAAAAGGTGTAAATTTACCTCATTGCCGCTGCCTCGAGATTTACAGTGTCAGGTCCAAGTGGGACATTGTCTAGTTATGTATCTCAGTTTTTCGCTGTGCGCTCTAACTCATGCCACCTATTACTCACTATATGTTGCTTGTGAGGGCCAGCATACCATCGCTGTCAGCAGCTTGGCCATGTAGATCACACAATATTGCATTCAGTGTGTAACAATCTGGATCTTGCAAAGGCTCAACGTGTCTTCTCTATGCAGCGCGTTGCCTTCCACTAAGGCCCATACTTGTAGGGAGCGTCTCCAAGCATCTGCACTGGGGGGCTCAGCAGACCTCACCATTTTGAGATTAGTGACTTTGCCACATTTAGCCCCAGTGCTATAAAGTGGGAGGTCACCTTTTGGCTGTTACATTTGCAAAAAATGTGTAGGACGCATGTTGTCAACTTCTGAAGCTCCATGTGCTCCATGCATCGATCTAGGGTGTGAGTTACTGTTGTCCAGTAATCCCAAAGGCGGGGACAGCTCTACAGCATGTGCAGTAAATCTGGACCTGTGGCGTGGCATCGTGGGCACCCGGATTCTGTTCGTCTGAAGTATTTGTTAATTTTGCCCCGCATGAGATACGCTCTCTGTGTTATATAATATTCAATTAATCAGAAACACATGTTCCGTGGCACTCTGATCGGACCCTCCAGTACCGTGGCCCCTTCTGTATCTGTGAAAGGGTGCCAAGAGTTCCCCTCCCAGTTTTGTCTTAAGGGCATTAGCGCAGTTGCTGTGTGTTGCCTGAGAGATGCAGCGAACCATTTGGTCAGGTGCCAGCTCTGTCCCATAAAATGCAGAGATTGTATCTGTAAATGCATCTGGGGCTCCTGGGCCATGTCCCCCAATGTTTGCTTAGGACTACTATCAGTGCTTGATGTAATAGGAATTGACCCAGCGACAATCCGTTCTCTTCCATCAACAAGTCAAATGATATCAGAAGACCGACCGTCACGGTATAGGTCCCCTACATCCTGGATCCCCCTCCTCCCAATGCCTCAAGAAGGTCTAATGGCTGCACGTCCCTTAGGGGTTTGCATTAGCGGCAACACTGGTGCAAAAGGCTTTGTGGTTCCTGTAATGTATAGACACCTGCATTAGCAGCATATGCCACATTGAGCATTAGTGGAGTTGGTGCTCTTTCTTTATGACATGGGTGGAACAGGGTTAGGAGGCCGCCATGGGACCAGGATAGGGAGATGGTTGCTGTGTCAGACAGCTGGCGCATGGAAAACCATTGAGCGTCGTTCGACTACGCTCTATGGTTTTCCATGCTGTAGTTGGGCAGCAAGGTGATACTATTCAAGATTGGGTAGGGCCAAGCCTTCTTGGTTGCTTGGTAAATAGAGTTTTTGGAGAGCTACTCTATTATGGGAGTTCCCCCAGGTGAAGCTCCTTATTGCCCCTTCTAAGTTTCAGAAGAGGAAGGGGGTGATATATATAAGGGTAAGTTAGCAAAGTGGTATGGGAGTTGCGGTAACACCACCATTTTGACCAGTGCTACACTGCGGGTGACTGTCAGCAGCAATACATTCCAGAACAGCATTTGCGAGCGTATGACATCGCCACTTTGCCCACGTTGCCGTCAACCACATATGAAATGGAAGACCCTGACCCCCAAGTATCTGAATGTGTCTGTCCACCAGTCTGTGCAGGCATCGTTGAGTATGTATTCTGGATAGGGGCACCGTTTGTCAAACGGGTATAGGCATGACTTGGATGCTTTCACCCTTAGCCCTGATAGAGTAGCAAATATAAAGCATTTTTAAATTGCAATGCAGCCCGTTTTCCTTAAAGGAATATGGAAATCATTTCAAACACAAAAATGAAAAGCTACCTTTTCATTTTTAAGAGCAGGCAGTGGTTCGTGGGATCAGTGCCTGCTCTCAAAAAAAATGTGGCACCCACATTCACAAGGAGGAAGCGGTCTCCATTGTTTGCAAATGGGTTACCACCTCCTTCACTGAGTAGGTAAAATACGAATGTTTTGAAACCGCTTTCCGGTCACAAAACTTACAAAAATGCCCCAGCGACACAATATTAGGAAGGGATGCCCTTGACATGCCCCTTCCTAATACTGACTCACAAACCCTGTTTCTCTGTTTGTGACTGCTAACAGCTGCCGTACATCTGGCCTTCGGTTCACTGCAGCTATTGGTTCTATGTGTAAAATCTTGCCCTTGGATGGATCCCCGCTGGCATTAGATCACAGTCTGCACTTGGCATATGATCTCGAAAGTACATATTTGCTTGAGCTGTCTGGCTTAATCAAGTGATCCTCTCTGTTCTGAACAGCTTCAACAAGAATCTTTGCACTTAATTTATTTATTGTATCCTGTGCTATTCACAAGAATTGGGGTATTGATTACATTATAAATATTTATATAAATAACCTTTGCTATATGGATTAATAATCTGTCCTTCAGTTGATAAGAATTCATTGCATTTTGTCATCAATATTACTTTGCTGTACTTTGAATACATGTTGCATTTGCCATTTATCAGCACAAAATTAAATTAATGTTTCAGTATAAAATGACCAATAATGGTTAACTTTATTGTGCTAGTTGTCAAAATTAGATCACAAAACGTTTACTCTGACACAATTTTATGCTGTTATTTTAATCTAATTTATTCGAAAAATATTTTACTAATTTAAGTTAATTTGTTCGAAGGAAATGATAATTCTAGTTCCACATTCTAGTTCTCTAAATTATGGGCACTGTTTTCTCGTGTTTGAAACACAGAGCAAACCACTTTGCATATGCTTGTCATCCTACTTTGTTTGTTTACATGTTCATTAATACCTCGTGAAAATTCATGCATGATGTATCTATATATATATATTTATATATATTCACCTTGAGAAAGGCTTCGTGGTGTTGAAGCAGCATTATCATGGGAAATGTAACTATATCAGCATTCTTTAATTTGATATGATGGCTTTTCCTCATTTTTGGAATATAAATGCTGAAAGTCAAGCCATTGTGATGTTTTGTTAATTCCTTCTTTGTATGAACGTTTTCATCTCCCTTTCTGATGCAGCGGTCTCGAATCAGCCAAACGCTATTGAGTTCAAGCAATCTGTTGAGTTAAAAATACAAATTGCACGTTCGTGTGGTGGGGTGTATTTATTTTGACCCTAAACATGCATGTGCAGGGTCTGGGCCGAAATGAGCACAGTGGTAGCAGGAAAGTGCTCTTATCTACGTTACCCGCATTTTTGTGACCAACTCCTTGCCTTTTGTCCCAATTTTCACTCTTTGCCAGACGTCTTTGTGTGATTATGTGTGTGCCTGTGTGTTTATGCTTATGTGCAATTATGTGTGTGTCTGGTGTCAGTTTGCATGTCTCCGTGTGTGGCTAAGCACATATCCGTGTGTGTGTGTGGTATGATAGCAGAATACTCCAGTCATAATATAGTCTTACATAAATAGTGTGTCCGAAATATCATTTACATAGTTTGCACTTGTGGACTTAATGATAAAAACTCCACATCCAGTGGGATGATATCTTTGTAAACAATATTTAGGACATCATGTCAGATGATGTTGGGACGGAGATTTGTTCCGTGCACGGTTTACAGTTGAATTCCCCTGCCCTGAATGACCAACTGTGATTATCTGATATCTTGTGTTTTTTATTTTGGCCCCAGCCTCGCACTAAAATAGTCAGTGTGTGAAGGCCTCAGCCTGCTCCCTGACATGAGTGAGGTGCAGGACCTGTGCTGGACCTGGATGGGCACATGAGGCATCATTTGTTTGACAGTGGACTGCCATCCCTGCCATGTGGGTAGCATGTAGAGCAGGGATGGCAACATACTGTGTTTTGTGACTCAATAGTCGTGACTCGACCTATTTCTCTGTATCACTAGATTGGAGGGCTGGTGACCCACTTGTGTAAATTCCCTTTTTATGTACCCACCCTACTCCTAGTGCTAATATCCCAGTGCATGTCATGAGTTTTCATATGTGGTTAGCCTGTGTGGTGCATCAACTGCGTGTATGAAGTAATGGAGGCTTGTGAGTTGCATTTTGGAAGCCCCAGTCCTCTTCATATGCACTTGAGGGAGGTGAGGTTGTTTTTCCAGATATTTGGAATGCATTGTTGACATTCCTTGAAGCTGGAGTGAGGAGAGACCAAGACAATGAAGTGTGGAAAGAGGAGATAGCACTCCATTTAGAAATTCAGTGAGGTCCGTTTGCTGAGAAGGGCTGCTGATTAATCTTCCTGAGAACTGCTGTGTGGTAGATGGTGGGGGTGAAGGGTTGGAATGCAGTCTCTCTTGTTCAGAGTGTGAAGTGTCTTTAGGTGAAGGCAGCTGTTAGACCTGTCATTCTTAGTGTGGTCTTCCTCCAACTTTTTTTCAGCTTTCCTCCACATTTTGCTGTGTCTTTTTGTTACAAATAACAGACGGTCACAGTGGATAGCCTAGTAAAACATCACACCACCCATACAAAGAATTAGAAAAAAATATTTTGAAAGTTTAAATCTTTTTTATCTGTAAACTTTCAAAATAATTATTTCAGATTCTTCATATGGGTGGTGGGATGTTTTTACTAGGCTATCCACTGTGATCACCGGTTATTTGTACTGATATTGACCCAGGTCCAGTGGCCTTTTCGGGTTCTCCTATTGGAGTGTAACTTATCTTTTTGTTGGCCTTAGGACTCTGAGAACTTTACTACTGATAACCAGTGCTATAGTACATTTGCTTCTCCCCTAATCATTTTGACATTGACATACATATTGACATATTGACTGACATATTTAGGTTACCTGTAAGTCCCTTGTAAAGTGGTATGACATATACTCAGGGCCTGTAATCTAAATGCTACTAGTGAGCCTGCAGCACAGATTGTGCCACCCGCACAAGTAGCCTTTGAAACCTGCCTCAGGCCAGCCATTTCAGGACCTATGTTTGCAGTTTCCTGCTCCTTCGATTTGGCATTTAAAACCACTTTCCAAGACTTAAACTCCCCTTTTATTACTCATAGGTCACCTGTAAAATAAGCTCTAAGTATCCCTATGGGCAGGGTAATGTGTAACGAAAAGGTAGGACATGTACTTTTAGTTTTACATCTCCTGGTAGTGACAAACAGCTAAATTTATTTAGCACTGCCATGAGGCCTACTCCTTTCATAGTCTAGCATGGGGAATTCCTTAAAACACTTTTAAACTGTAATGCCTAATTGAAAAGGAGTAGCTAAATCATGTTTCATATCTTTGGAATGGTAATGATAATTCCTCTTTAGTGGTAACGTTGGATTTGATATTACTGTTTTAGAAATGTCACTTTTAGAAAGTGGACATTTCTCTGGTCTTTAGTTTGCTCTGTATGCCTGCAGCCTGTCTCCAATACAAGTCTGGGCTGGGTGGCAGCTACCCTTTGAGCATTCTCTCTAGACAGCCACAAACACAGGACAGGTGGGTGTGACAGAGGGCTCATCTGCATCCATTGCATTCTGATAGCCTTCCTGGCCCGGAAGGCGAGAGGGAAATCACACTTACAGCCAAATAGGCTGAGTCCTATCCTCGTACAAAGGACTGAATATCCCTACAGATAGCTGGGCAAACAAGGCTATGATGGAAGGGGACCTGTGCACTTCAAATAGCTGCTTTGAAGCCACCCCCTCTCCAAAAGCACATTTGGGAATAAGTACTGGGGCTCTGACCCTACCAAATCAGTACACTACTGAATCGGGGACAACCTCTGCTGGGATGAAGACTTCTACGGTGTAAGGATAGCCCCTTTGCATTGCCTAACTGTTCTGAGGAACTTATTCTCTGCTTTTATGAGCTACCCTGCTGCCTGCTGAGGACAAGGACTGGACACATTTCACTTGAACCCAGAATGGCTCCATGGGCCTGCTTGTTTGCCTCCTGTTTTCTGAAGTCTCTTAGACACAAAAGCCTTCCTACCATTCTCCTGGTGCTGCTAGACTCTGCCATCTGTGAGTCTTGCCCTTGCCTGATGTGCCCCATCCAGTCCTGGGCCACAGAAGTGGTCTCTCCAGCTGATTTTCCACAAAACCGACACATCGTAATGGCTGCGCCCATCGGAATTGACACAGTGCCCTTCAACGCTGACGCAGTGAAAATCCAAAGACATCCCTGTGTGGCTCGATGATGACCCATCACCGATCTGAGGTACTGACGGTAAGGTTAGACACTGATGCAGCACCGATCTGAGATCTATACTGCAAGACTCAACATCGACCCGACTTTGTGAATCAAAACTGACTCTCGACGACAAAGCTTTGCTCCATCCTAGGTACTTTCTCAGCAGACCCTGTGTATTTCTTGTAGCCGGCCTCCCTCCATCGGGGTCAGTCTGCACTTTGGATCTATCCCGGTCTAGCGCAACCTCAAGCAACCTTTTAGAGCTTTTGACTTCCAAACACTGTTTGGGGATTTATCCTTTAAAAATTCATATCTCGACTTCAACATATTGAATTTTTGTCGTTTTGGTCTTGTTTTACTCTGATAAATATTGTATGATTTTCTAAACCTGTGTGGAGTCTTTTTGTGCTGTATTCATTGTGTTAGTGTGTGGGTGTGTTGCATAACTACTTCACACATTGTCTCTTAAGTTAAGCCTTCCTGCTCTGTGCCAAGCTGTTAGAGGATGAACCCAGGTTAATTAAAAGTGTGTATCTAGTTTACCCTGACTAGAACTGAAGTCCCTACTTGGACAGGGTGCAAACCTGTGCCAAATAGAGACCACATATCCAACACCAGCCATGTGTCCATTTCTTGATCATTGTTTAGTCTGGCTGTTGATACAGGGTGCAGAAAGCTCACACCTCTTTATAGCCCTGTTGTGTGCAGTCAGAACTGGAGATGGCCCTGGTGAATAGCTTCACTCCACACAAAGAGGACACATGAAAGAACCACTCCAGACTGGTTCTGAAAGTGTAGAACCCACATCCCTTGTCTGCTTTGAATGTATAAAAGTGTCAAGAACATGCAAATCCACCAACCTGTTCTGAAAACTGTTGCCGGACCATGAGGATTCACATCACAGTGACACTACAGAACAGGGGCAAGTGGGTTGGGATAAGAAAAAGAGAACGAACACTGGAACCTTTTGATGTCTAGTTAACCTTCTTGCTCTTTGGGTAAGGGTCTGAAGACCTGGGCCTTTTCAGAGGCACAACTTGTTATTTAGGCCTTCATTTAGCAGTTTATAGGTCGGTTTAGCTATCTATCTCTATTCATTCCAAACTTTTACACTCATATTTTCTTACCATTCTTTCTTACATATTCTGTCTGGTACTTGTCAACTACTCCCTCTGAACGAAGACCCTTGCTTTCATGACTCTTTGCGATTGTTCAACTCCAATAAATCACCAAACCCATTGCTCCATGGCCATCTCAGGTGTGCTAACTTTACCTGTCAAATGTGCTCTACTTCAAAACTAAGATATCTTTCAATATAATCTCTGACACTCTTATCAACTGTATTTTTGTCAATGAAACCTGTCCTTTCTTTTTTTCTACTTAGGGTATCCTTCATACCACAGGAAGGTAGGTAATTCGCTATGAACAATCTTTTATTGACTTTCCCTTCTTTTCTTTGTACAAGTTCCTTCAATTAAGGTCAAGTTACCTTGACAAGTGACCAGGGTAAAATGCCGGTAATCAGGTACGCGTCAAAAACACCTGTGCATTTGAGTACTTTTCAAAGTAATGTCTTACCTTTTGTTTAAGATTTGCAACCTTTCACCTCTTCTGCCAGGTACCTGGACAATTCTCAATAGGCATGAAATCTTCTCCCAATGAAGGCCAGGGTCTTCCGCAGAACTATTGGAGTGCAGTTGGTTATCTGATAAGTTGCTTAGGTGCAATTCACAGTCCATGGAGGCAGTAGCTCCCACTGCTTCTTAAGAACTGGCACAAGAGCTTTGGTGGTGCTCATAGATTTTGGTAAGACTCATGTGAAGATGTGCAATCCTTCCTGTATTTCAAAGCAATTCTGTACCGAGTTGTTTTAGCACTGTGCTTTCAAGACACTGTCTGTGCTGCAAATTAGCAAGCGAGAGAGCAGTAGGAGGGAAGCCAACCAAGGGGCGGGTCAAAGAAGCATGAGAAAACATGCGAGATGCTGACCCACTTTTTTTTCCAGTTCCAAGTTCTATTTGACCAAGCAAGAGAGTTCTCCAAGAGAGTATTCTGAGGACTGCTCAATCAGAGCTGGCTACTGCTTCACAGACAGCTAACCAGAATGAGGGGACATAATCTGGAGTCTGACCTGGAAGTAAGAGATGTCTCTCTGTCCAAATGCTCCTGGAAATTAACCTGCCTGCTGAGAGAGTGTAGAGGAGGTGTGATTATCTAGCATGAGCCAGAAGCAGCTTATCCCAGAGCTGCGGGTCTATCCACCCAGAGAGACTCAAGATAGCAATCTATGTGCTTCAAGTTTGAAGTACAATCTCACCGGATGAGTGGCCTGCATCATGACACCCTCTTTATGTCCAAGAAGACTGTGCCACTGCACGTCTTATGTTGTACCTGAGTAGCCTGCACCACAGCACTGTCCTAAAGTTGTGCATGATTGCGTTGTGTGCTGCAACCCTGATCTTGTAACTGAGCAAACTGCGTTACTGTGAAGTTGTGAGGTTGTACTTGCATGAGTGTGACCTATCAATAGGACCGCAGGGACAACTGATTGATTTTGAGCAGAATATGCCAGTAACCCAGCACAGTAACCTGAACTGAGGTCTTGCCACCTGCATGAGAGTGCTTAGAGGCAGTTCTGTGACTTCTGACCCTGCTGATCACCACTTAACTCATGCAAAGCCCAGCAGTGGGCTTACGACTGGCTGGAGACATGAGACCACGCCGGAGCATGCCCACCTGCAACAATATGGATGGCAGCCTCCGCTGCTGCCCTCAGTGTACTTAACCTGAGTGGCAGAGCACCACACCCAGCGTGTCTCCTCCTGGAGGAGGGAGATCCAGACACATGCTATGGAACACTGCTGTGGACACTTTGAGGAAGCTCATCATCTGTGAGGTAATGTTGGAACTATTAAAAGAAATTGACGGTATGAACTCTAGAGTGAGGGTAACACTTCCCTATGACTACACTTGCCTACAGACAGACTTGAGCCAGGGCATAGGACGCAGAGTGAGAGGATGAGAGGAAGGGAGAAATTACTGACCTCTGGGAACAGTGGGCCCACACCAGTAGAAAGTTCATATCTGTATGCTTTAGTTTGTAGTACAACATCAACTGTGTTTAAAATAGTATTTTCTTTGCAGCAAAGAAAAGCACTCATTATACATTCAAACTGCTGTGCTGTTGAGTAATTATTGACTCCTGAGCTTGAAGCACCTCACAACACCACATTGAGAAGCCTGTGTCTGCTCTCCAGCGCTACCACTGAGAATCAAATGCTTAATTGGCTATACTTGGACAAGTTTTCCAAAGAAATAGTAGTAGACTGGACCCCAAGGCATCAGTGGCATACAAACTCCTCCAGCCCCCACAACTCAGCCCCAGTAGCCTCTGTAAGCCCTGTGCCCACTCACTGAAAACAGTGTGTTATGTTGCAAAGCAGGAAACACAGAGACTAAGAGGTATAACTCCATTTCTTTATTTACTTGAATTCCAGGACCGTGTCAAGGAGCTCAGCAGAAAACCACCTCACGACCCAGTGCTCTGTCTTCTCCTGACCTCACTGTATTCCATAGCTCGAGAGAACTCGAGAATAAGGACACCATGAACTCACCAAAAGGCACAAGCTCACAACACTTCCCCATCTCTACAACAATCAAAATAATTAACAACAATACTACACAAGAGCTGTGCTGAAACAAAGAGAACTTTGCCACATAGTTTTATAAGTAAGGATACAAAGTGGATAAGAAAAAAATTAAACATTTGCTAAAACAACGTGCGTAATAAAAATCCATTAAGCGTCTAGGTTGGAAACCAGACGTCATTAAATGGGACAGACGTGTGTCATATAATCCACCAAATGTTTGGGTTAAATGCACATCACCCGGGCCCTGGTAACTTTCCCACTCTTAGTACAACTAGGTCCGACTCTCTCACTCTCCCCCTCTGCACCAACTCAATCAGAACAACCTATGACTTTTTGTTCAGCAAATAGGGTGTGGCTGAAAGTGAAACATTACAACTGGTATCTAAAATGGGTCCACTGTTGATGGTTTCAAAAGAGGGTCCTGGAATACAGTTACTTCCTGGAGAGCCAACATCCTCGATCCTCTCTACTGAGATGCAAAGTGGGCGTCACTGGGCAGTACAACCTTGTAAATATCGCTGATGGTCACATCGCGATATTTACAAGGCTGCCAATGCATTTTAGCAGTTTGGGGCGGAAACCGTGTTTTCACCGAAAGCTAACGTCTGCTAAAATGCAGATTTAGGCATACCTAATATGGGGGTGGATTTTGCTGATACGACCACAGGGTTGTATCAGCAAGGTTATCGCCGTTTTGCAGGGAACATCGCTAGAAAACCAGCGATGTTCCCTGCAAAACGGCGATTTCCCCGCTATCGCTGGTAATTATATCGCCCTGGGGAAACACGTTGTAAATAACGCGCTAACAGGGCGATATAACCCAGCGATAGACGGCGATAAATAGAAAAATGCTAAGCGCATTTTGCGTTTATTTATCGCCGTCCTTGTAAATATGCCCCAGGATGAACTCACCAAAAGGCACGAGTTCACAACACAACATGTTACAGATTGTATTTCCCTAGATGTTATTCTGACAAATAATTTTGATGGTGTGTCATTCTACATGCTTCTGTTTGAACATATTGTTTCTGTTTGAGAGTCTGTATTCTTTTGTGTATGCATAGCTGTTTATTTGACTATGAATATCTACCTGTATTTGACTGTGAGAGGGTATAGGTATTTCATGACAATGTCAGGCAAAGTATGACCTTCAGTGTAAAGTAAGTAAGCTGGCTTACCAGGAGCTCAAACTTTAAGTACTAAATTCTGACACCCACAGATTACACTGGTGAAATATCATGGGCAATGGATAATCACATCAAATACAAAGAGAAGTGCTGCCACGGTCTAACATGTCTGCAAATGAAGTAGTGAAGACTATGATGTCACGGTTTGGTTGCCATTTTATATTCTGTCACTAGTTAGATTATATTTCTTCTGGTTCACCCCAGATGCTAGATGCTTAACCTCCCATGAAATTCTCCTAGAGGAAACTGTCTTCTTGTAATGACAATGATAAATGCAAAAAATGCTCACTTATCAAGTACAATGTATAATGTTCTGTGGAACTACAGACACCCTGCTCTTCACCAAGTAATTACATGATTTTCAAGCTGGCTTGTCTTTTTTACTTGTGACCACACTAAACCCAGGGAACCTACTGAGAAAAGAAGGTTGTCTGAGCGCTAAACATATATTTTGAGTAAGGGTGTTACAGTTTGCCCAGTCCTTTTAGATTATGTGCTGATCTCAAGTCTATTCTTGAGGGTGGAGATGCCTTGGAGACCTGTAATCATGCCTTGCATACCTGTACTACACACCCTTTTCTGAAAATGCTTATATTCTGCTAGGAGTACCTGACTCATTACACTGAGTGCCAGTGTCCCTCTTTGGATCATTTGAATTGTTCTCTAATGTAGCCCCTCTTACTCTTTGCCGGATGCATTCTGAGAGTTTCCCATTGGGTTCAATATGTCACAACTCTTCTGGCCTCTTATGAGCAATCCAGTTGTTTCTTTCCAGGTATTCCGTCAAGCTCCAGTCCACATTGTTCTAGTCTAGAAATCATCTGTCCTACATATGAAATGGTCTAGGTTCCTATTCAATGTCTATGTCTCACTAAATATTGTTTTCAAACTCTATTAGACAACGTATATGTAAAATTGATTATCCAACTATAAGGTATTGTAGTTCAGATTTTCACTCAAATGTTTACTTGCCTTTTTAGCTTTTTCTTTATAGTACCCTCTGGCAACATTGTGGGCTGGTATCGATGATGGTCACCTATCACTCATTCTCCACGTCCTCAGTGTCAAAAGTACTTGAGACACTATATGGTCTCTTTGGTACCTAGAATTTCTAGGTAGCCTAAGAACGAGAAATATAAAAGGGCGATTGGACCCCAAATTGCGTTTCACACGCCCTTCTTTTATGGATAATACCGTAGTAACTGCCGCCTCATCCCCTTTGATGTACCCCATGATAGATTTAGTAAACAAAAGAAAGAAAGAATTTATTAAACTTCAAGAAGACATAATTTAGAAGAAAGCATGTAACAGCTTCCTCGTCCACAGGGATTAATGCACACAATCTTATAGCAACATTAAATTTTTGTGTGAAACTCGAGTAGTAGTTTTTTTTTTCTCACCACAATAACACACTGTGGAAAACTAAGGGGGCATACGTGAATTTATTTAAAATAAACATTGACGCTTCTTCTCTCGTGGATTCTTTTTTTGGAAGTGTATTCTTGTCTGCTGTTGATTGAGCCACTGAAAGGAGCCAGTAGCAAGAAAGAAACAGAAAAACAAGCCCTTGAGAGAAGCGTCTGCTAATTGGGATAAACTAGAACAACAGTTCTTTTATTGAAAAATAAATAGGGTGAAAGATTATTAACCGCTTTAGACAATCCTTGACTACACATCCAATTTAACAATAAAACACACACAAATCTCAATCTATTGTGCAAACGTCCAATGGAATAACAGACCACGTGTTTCTTTGTCCATTAGAATAATTATTGTAAATTAGGATAAGTTTTGCTTCGTGAGGAAGTATTTTGATCAGGATTGTTAAGCCAATGTGTCCACATGATGAGCAATGTGGATTTCACACATTTTGACAATTTCATTTGCTCATTGTTAGACAATAACCATTTACAAAGCAATATACCCACACCTTGAAAGCGAAGTTTCACGAAATTAGGGGCATATGTACAAGGAAATGTCAGAGCACAGAGCTGCACCAAATTCACTGTGCAGCTCCCTGATATTTACATGACGCAGGGATGCGCTGTATTTACAAAAATATTGCAACCTGTGTTTTCTCTAACCCTAGTGCTAAAATTTGCTGTTTTCTGCCAACGCTAGTCGTGTAAAGGGGCCTGCGTTGTAGAGAATGATTGTTTATGGGCAGAAAGATGTCCCTTCCTGCACATTAATATTTAATTAATGGTGTTTTGCGCTTTCTATGTGTGCAGCACACATAGAATGAGAAACAAAATGATTTCTTTTCGTATCACCATTGTAATGCCTGACCTTGCATGGCATTCATTTTTGGCCCTGCCTCAGATTCACACATCCTTATAAATCTAGGGCAGCGTCAAACAGCAATGGGTGTTATGGTGGAACGCCCACAGCAACACCCATTGCACGCTCCTTTCACGCAGATATCTGCATGAAAGAGTGTCATATTTACAAAACGGCTTTAAGCCACAAAAAGTGGCCTAAAGCCTCTTTGTACATATAAAGCAGGGCAGTGCGCCACAGAAACATTGTTAAAAGTCATGTTCCTGTGGCACAATGTCCTTGTAAATATGCCAGAGAGATCCATGGCTGTCTTATGGTTTATAAGAAAGTTGGATTTTTGGTATTTTGAAAAGATTATTTCACATTTAATGGATGCTATCGATAAAATTACCATATTGGAATCACTGATAGTTTGCTAAACACAGATTTGAGATTGGAAGTGCCTGTAGTGAAAGTGGACCGGTGAAAAATAGTAGGTTTGAGTATGCAGGAAAACTTGTATGGAGGACTTGCAAGACCATGAGCGTGTAAATAGATTTTCGTTCTTTGATCTAGGGTTCTCTCATCAACCCACAGGCAAAAAGGATGGATACCCATGTAAGTAGAGAGTGAATGGTCATAATGGTCATACACTCAAAATAGGGATAACGAAAAACATAGCAGTATACTTTCTTCATATGACTTCAGATATCCCCTCTTTGACAGATCGAGGAACGAATGAGCCATTACTGAGATTAAGATAGTGCTATCAACCTAGCTATCTGTGTTCTTAAATATGGAAGCTGCAGGGGCCACGCGCATTCTCCAATTAATGTCTGACAACAGAAACAGCAGGCATTAACCATTAACATTGTGTTGGCATCACATCACAATGCTTACCACAGCAATTAGCAAATTCTACTTCCATGTAAATCCCAATTTGCATCTGTATTGTGACCACCAGACACTCTGTAAAGTCCCATGCAGTCTTTATTTACTATATTTCATGAGTTTAACATAAATAGACTATAGTGGCATAGCCAATGCTCTTCATGTAAACAGGTTCAGCAAGAGTTGAAACAGTTTTCCTCATTCACATGTCCCAATTCTCTGAGGGTATTCTTCTCTGCTATGTGCTTTGGGCAGTGGGTAAGACCTGAAGGAGAGAAAAGTGTCTCTATTTTTTTATTATTATTTTTTTATTTAAAAAGGTGTTATATAGCCCTGGCTAGACCCTGAGGTATCAGAGCGCTTTACATGGGTATCAGAACAATACATTGCAGATTACTGCTTTACAAAGGTTACACAGTTAATAGAGCATGGCAATTTTAGTTACAAGTAAGGTTGAGACAAACAAAAAGGAACATATAGGTAGGGGAAAAAGCTGGCAAGGGGAGATATTCTGGGAAGTGGGGGGAGTAAAAGCAGGGGAAGTAGACAGAGAGTGGAGGAGGGTAAAGAGGAGGGGAGGGTTAGAGACACGGCATGGCAAGAGGAGGGGGAGGGTGACAGGGACACAAACCGGTAGACGAGTCAAAGCTGCGCCCAAAGTCCAGAAGCTGTGAATCCAGGGGGAGTGGTATCATTTCCCCATCTCTGTTGCAAGAGGCTCCCTAAGCACAGTGGACTCTCTCAGAAGGGTCTCTAAGACTCCAAGGCCTATTTACTGGATCCTTCCCCAGAAAAGGGAGAGGGAGTGCTTTGGCAAGGGGTGCCATACCATACCTCAATTGTGAGTGACTCCCTTGGTGCTGTGGACTCTCTTAGCGCGTATGCTGAGACTCCAGCGTATATAACTTGGATCTTTCCCCAAAACGGGGAGAAGGAGTGCTTAGTCAAAGGGCACAAAAGGACAAGGGGCTTGGTGGTGAAAGCAGGCGAGGGTAGGAGCAGGGGAAGTAGACAGAGAGTGGAGGAGGGAAAGAGGAGGGGAGGATTAGAGACACGGCAAGGCAAGAGGAGGGGGAGGATGACGGGGACACAAACCGGTAGGCGAGTCAAAGCTGCGCCCAAAGTCCAGTAAGCTGTGAATCCAGGGGGAGTGGTATCATTTTCCCCATGTCTGTTGTGAGAGGCTCCCTATGCACAGTGGACTCTCTCACAGGGGTCTGTGAGACTACAAGGCCTACTTTACTGGATCCTTCCCCAAAAAGGGGAGAGGGAGTGCTTTGGCCAGGGGTGCCATACCATACCTCAATTTTGAGTGGCTCCCTTGGTGCTGTGGACTCTCTCGGCGGGTATGCTGAGATTCCAGCATATATATCTTGGATCTTTCCCCAAAAAGGAGAGAAGGAGTGCTTAGTCAAAGGGCACAAAATGACAGGGGGCTAGGTGGTGAAGTGGGCAAGGGGAAAGATTCAGGTGAGAGGGGATAGGAGCAAGGAAGTAGACAAAGCACAAAAGAATGATGAATATGAACAGATAGATAGGAGACAAGGGAAAAGCAGAGTCACAGAAATACGATTGGGGGTTGGCAAGACAGGGAGATGGGGAGAAAAACTGTGCCCAAAGTCCGGCTGGGTAGGTGACGGTCAGGGGATGAACCAAGGCTGATCTCCTCAATAGCTGAACAGAGCAGCTCCACCGGGCATCAGACATAGTGCTCAGACTCCGTTGTCAGGATGGGGATCAGGAGTATGCTCAGAGATTGTCGTTGTGTGTTGATTAGGTAGTGGTCCACCTCTCGTTCCCCTTAGCTCCATTGCTGCCTATTTGTTCATTTTACTCTGCCCCAGGGTCCCAACAGGCGCTCCGGTCCCCGGCACGTTCTCTACCTAGAGATGGTAGCAGCGGAGAATTGCAAGACCACTGCTTCCCCATTTTGGTATTTGCAAGGGCGTTCTGTATATTGGGCGTCACACTTTTCTGGATCAGACCTGTATTTCCCTCGTGTCAGGTCTCCACAGTGCTCCCTCAGAGGTCTTGGGGGACTCCTAATTGTGAGTTCTCTTTCATCTGTTGCCCCCCCGTTCTGCTGTGTGGGCGTTCTTTTTGTTTGGGCGCTTTGTCTTCCATCTTGGAGTCAGGCGGCATGAAGGGGGCTTGTTGCTGCCACCCTTCTTGCTGCAACACCTCGCTGGCTTTTGGGGGAATAGAATAGGGGAGCCCCACTCTCTTCCCCCCTCGGTCCACAGACTCACCGATCGCTGCAAGGTGTGTCCAGCTCGCAGGGCGCTTGATCAGGATCCACCCGCCGGTGGTCTGCGTTGGTCTACCGCAGTACTCAGTGCAGCAGCCGCCCCAACCAGCCCCGGTAGGGATCAATGTATTGACTTCCTCCCCGACTCAGCGTTCCATTTGTTCTGCTTTCTTTAAAATATGGATTACGGGGCCGCCATTTTGTTTCCCAAGGCGAGCCCCGCAACAGCAGGGTGCATTAATGATTCTCTTGGTAGTGCGGGGGCTCCCAGCCTTCGAGAGCACTCCTGCTGACTGCCGTGATGTTCCGGTGCCCACTCCTGTCATTCAGGGTTCTCAGTGCCAGCCTGCTCGCTTACGCCGCTGCTTTCAGAAGACGGATCCCGGGCCGCCATTTTGTTTCCCAAGACGAGCCCCGTAGCGGCAGTGTGCAGCTGTGTTTTCTCTGCAGCGCGGGGGTTCTCAGCCCCCAGATGCGCTCCTGCTGATTGCCAAAGTATTCCGGTGTCCGCTCCCGCTGTCCATTGAGCCCGGCGTCCGCCGGCTCCGTCCGATAATTATCGGATTATCGATCCGGCCCGCGGAGCCTCCCTAGATCCCTACACCCCGCCCCACCCAGACCCCTGCTTGTATACTTCTGTACTGGAGGATCCATCACCAGTGAAAGGCTGGCCTCTCCTCTGAAAAACTTCACAAGTAAAATGGTTTGTTTGAATATACTCCCATACCTCACCCATCCTGGCCTATGGGAATGAGGTTGTAATAGCCTAGCCCCTTTCCATTGCTATGCGCCCTAAAAATTGCATTCCTGAGTTGTGATAAAGAGTTCAGGCGACTTATGACCACTGTGTCTGGTGAGTGGTGATATACCATAAGTGCCCTATTCTCAACCTGTGGATTGTGAAAATTGCTCGGAAACCTTCTGGTGCTCCTGAATCTTGCTGACTCCAGGTGTGAGCCCTCTACTGACCCAAGATGCTCCAAGCAATACAGTGTACAAGACTGACGATTAGAGATGAGTACCAGTCAGAAGAATATGCTTGACTTTCACCTGCATTCCACAACCACACCACAGAAGAATAAACTGGAATACAAAGGTATGCATCATAGGCTCCTTCACCAACCTAGTCACAATTGGATCTCTAGCCCTCATGCCCATCATCCATATACCCACTGACGATCTCTTCACACTGCACACATATCAGCAGCGTCCTGACTGCTCTAGCACCACACTTCTGTCACCCAAAGTAGCCTCTTTACTACTCGCAAGTCCTCTTCAAACAAAATAACTGCTTATACATGGGTCCCATCAAACAACACCATTCTCATTCACACACACAAGCGTGCCCCTGCTTGCCACAGAGAGTGAGGTAACTGCTGTGGGATCGCACTAATACCAGAGATTTCCAATATAAATGAATGACAACGTAATTGTTATTCAAATGTTCATGTTTTCTATGATAACCTAAAACACATATACATTTTTTAAAAAGACCAGTTTTCATATCACTATAACAAGCAAAGGAGTAAACTCACCTATCTATGTATTTGCATGTCGGAAAGACAAATCCCATTGATTTTTGTCTCTTTAAAAAATTAATTTTCACATTTTATAAAGTTTAATGAAGATGCTGGCAATGCTTCTGAGAACAGATGCTTTTACGTTTGTTCAGGCGCGGTGGCACAGGTAGGAGCGGTGGGGCGGGGGCGGCAGGGTGGGGTGAAGTCGAGAGATGACGGGATAGGCCAAGTCGCCAATGTGTTGAGTGGTTTTATTTATTTTTTCTTTCTTTTTTACCTATCCCATCTTCAGTCGACCTCCCATCCACCCCGCCTCTGCCGCACTGCTCTTACCTGTGCTGGCCGCGCCTGGCAACATATAGTTTGACCCTAAATTATTGTCTTTGTTTCGGATTACAGTAACTCATTATACTGTGTGAATAAAGAACATACAGGGAGCATGACTGTGTCAAGAGCCCTCACAGATCTGTCCACACTGAGCTCTGGCACTGGAAGTGGTGCCCCAGAGGTACACTGTGATTGCACAAATAACTTCTACTCAACGACCAGGGTTTAGACCAGATATTTCCCAGCTCTTGTATCACTGACTTTGGCAATTAAAGGCATTGAATGAGTTCAATGGCAATGAGAAGTGGGTGCCACTGTCTTGGCTTGACAGCATCCAGTAGTTGAGTATCAAGATAACCACTGGCATAATCCAGGCTGTTTGTGGAAGTGGGCCCATCGGGGGTAGTGACCCTAGATAATTACTGGGACACCCTGGGAGGCCAAACTGGGTCATCCTGGGATGTGAATGTGGACTGGACACCTGTGGAAAAAAGAGTGGTCCAAGCTGCTGGAGAAACCGGAGAAGGCTGAATTGCTGACCTTCTCTGAGTGAGGCCCAGCTTGAAGGCTGGTGGGCGGGTGTTGCATTGAGAATAAAAGGATGGTTGCACCCGCCAAAGGTCTTCCAAAGATCAAACACAGCAGCTAACTGACGCTGCTGCGCAGAACCACAAACAATACAGTGCTCTCCTCACTACATAATCTGAGTAGGGGTTCTAGCATGATGGCTGTGGAGTGCATCTCCTTGCTAAGCGCTACTTGATTCACTATAGCTGAGGAGACATTGGCTGCGACAAATACATTTTTTTTGTTTAATCTCATTATGCTCATTCTTACCTCTCAGGGAATCATTTTGCGAAACTGGGCTGACTGAATGAATGAAATGAAAAAGTTTTATTGTTTCAGTTAATTAAAACCATAACAATACATTTTATAAAATCAACCACTCATTTAAAATGTCCTTTTGTATGGATAAATTCTCTATTAATTCATTCTAAAACATTCTGAGTCTAGTGCAAGAATTTGTTGTTTAAAAACAATTAAGCAGTCCATGTAGTTTATAGTTCCAAAAGTTCTGATATTTATACGTTATTTAGTTCAAAAGAGCCCTCTCACTGCACTACCGCAGTTATATTGTCCTTATGTGGACAGGGTGCCTGGTTGTGTTTTAACGCTTGGTCGTGAGCCACGAGGAACTTTAATAATAAACAGTTCAAACGGGTATCTGTTGGGTTCAAAGTTGACATAATCGCCGATCTACACGTTCTTATGCCTCGTTCGTTCATTGCCTTTTTTAGGAAGACTGCTCGTGCTTGGGCTAAATTCGGGCAGATACAAACTAGATGAATAAAGTCCTCCTTACTGCTCCCACATAATCTACAGATTTTAGGTCCGTCATGCAGTCAAATTGGTTGGTCCATGGTTGATGGAAAATTTCCCAGACGGAGCCCCATTAATTTTTGTTTTCTGCAAGCTGGAAATGTAATTGTTAGATATAGGGCTGCAGTGAGAGTATTGTAGTTTGATATGACATCCAAGCGTGTTTTCTTGTGCTGAAGGTGGCTTTGTCAAGTAGACGGGAATGGAATTTTGTTGACTTGTTTATGGCTTGTTTAAACGCTGGATAAGGCAAATTTAGTTCCCAGAGATTTCTTGTTCCAGTCTCGGTTATGGCCTTCTCAAGGTACTGGTTATGTGGGGATTTAACATAATCTTTTATTTCTTCCCACAGTGCTTGATGCAGTTCTGAAGTTGCCATGTTCTATTTCAAGCTATACCAGTACTTTATATTTGCGTACTTTCTTCCCACTATTTCATTTATTATTCCAAATTCTAATCTCGTCTGGGCTGGTGAAGCTCCCCGTTGAATTTGGAAGGTGGATTTAATGATGGCTGTCTGCATTTTATTGAGCATTTCTGTGTCTTTCCCGTGCAGTCCCACGCTGCCGTATGACAGGGTGGGAAGCACTTTTGCTTTTATCGTTGCCAATAGAGGTTTATATGATGGCCCCGTAAGCTTTTTGGCTAAGGATCTAAAAGCAAAGGACAGTGAGTTTGCTCTCTGGGCGATGTACGTCTTTTGCTGCTGGTGGTTATGTCGATTGTCAAAGTAGAAGCCCAAGTATTTATAGTTGGTCACGGCCTCTATTTTTGTTCCCTCCAGTTGGATGTGTGGGTTGACTGATCGTCGTCTGGTGATGACCATTGTTTTTGTTGTATTTATCTCCAGGTTGTTATTTGTTATAAATTCCGCCAGCCCTACTAATGACCTTTGAAGGCCAATCTTCGTTAGGCTCAACAGTACCACGTCGTCCGCGTAGGATAGATGAGTTAGGGATAAGGAGCCCAGTTTGGGTGGATGGGATGAGAGCTTATTTAGGGTTGGGGCTAAGTCTGCCATAAAAAGATTAAAAAGATGAGGTGCCAGAACACAGCCCTGCTTGAGGCCTTTGCTGGTATTGATTTGTCTTGAGAGCCGTATTCCGTTCCCCAATTTTACTTCCATCCAAGTGTTGGAATAAAGGAGTAGGATTTCTCTCAGTGTTTTGCCCGGGATGCTCTAACTGCGCAGTTTTCTCCATAAGATGTTGTGATCTACGCTATCGAAGGCCGCCTTTGAGTCGATGAAACATAGGTAGAGGGGTTGTTTTTTCCGTAGGTATTTGTCGGCTAACACTGAGAGAGACAGAATGTTTGTCATCGTCGCGGTCCCTTTCCTGAAGCCTGTTTGGTTGCGCGGTATTCTCTTTGTGGCATCTGGCCAGTTTGTTAGATCTTCCAGGATTAGAGATGCAAAGTACTTCGCCTCCACTTCCAGGAGGGCGATCAGTCTGTAATTTGCTGGGGATGTCCTGTCTCCTCCTTTAAAGATGGGTGAGATTAAGGAACCCTGCCAGCTTGATGGAATTTGATTTACCCTTTTTATCTTGTCAAATAGTTTTTTTAATTTTCCTCTCCAAAAGTCCGGATCAGTTTTAAAGATTATCGGTGGTATTCCGTTCGGCCCTGGAGCTCCACTGCCGCGAGTATTCCTTAGAATTTTCCTTATGTCCTCTTCACAAAACCTTGTCTGTTTGGGCTTGTTTATTATCTCCTTCCTCTCCCGTGGCTGAACCATGTCACAGTGAAGCCTTGTTATAAGGGGATCCCCTTCTGATGATTGATTTGCTCTGCGTTCTTCCTTCGGATGTTGTGTTTGCCTGCAAGAGATTTCGAGTTCGCCACTGGAAACGGTGCTCGCTTTTCTTTGTTTGTCCCCTTTGTTGGTATTTTGTTGGTTTACTTCTGTATTGGTATTTTGTTGGTTTACTTCTGTATTGGGCCGGTCAGGTGTTACTTGCGAGAACCTTTGTGTTAGTAGCGCGACCCAATCCGCTTCTTGGACATTATATGTATTGGGTTTGAGGGATGGTTTAAACTGTTTATGAACCTCCAGAATGCGTTTGAGTTGGTGTTCTTTGCCGTGCTTAGTGGTCTTGCCCAGAAGTCATCATTCAAAGATCTTTTATGTTCCCCCATTTTCTTTTTGTACTCTTTCTTAAGGTTCTGTCTTTGAGCCCAATCTTTTGGCGACGTGATTATCATTTTTAATGCTCTGGCGATTCTCCTTATTTCTGTTTTGAGCTTTACCAGGTTCTTTGCCAGTGAGATTTTATGAGTTGGGGGGCGTAGTTTTTTTGTGATGGACTTAGTTGTTGTTAACTTTTCTATAGACACTGGTCTGACTGTATTTTCCAATAGGGCATTGGCTTAAAATAAAGCAACACATGGGCCCAACATTCACACACACTAGCCATGCCAAAAAACGGTAACGCAATCTGGAGGTCTCCACCCACCTGAAATGAGGTATTCCTGCCTAAATCTTTATCCACGGGAGAAATGGGGCACCTTCCTGTACATAAACAATCATTCATGGTGTTTTGCTGTTTTTATGTGTGCTGCACAATGCAGTACAAATAGAAACAGCAAAAACGAGGAGAAATAAAGTATTTCCCCTCATTTCGCCTTGTTAAGACCAGACTTTTCCTGGTCTTAATTTTGGCACTGCCTCATATTTAAGCCACCCTTGTAAATAAGCAGTGTCAAAATCAATGGGCTGGTTCGGCAGAACGCCCATTACAACATCTGATTTTCACCCCTTTTATGCTAAGTATAGCGTGAAAGGGTGCCTTTTTTACAAGGCAGAGTTAAGCCAGCATTAAGCAACATTAAGGGGCTTAACGCTGCCTAGTAAATGAGGCAGAGCCCCTGTTGCCACAAGAACGTCATAAAAAGTGACAATGTTGAGTGATTTATGCTCACAAATCAAAAAGTTTTCAAATAATGCTCACACTCAGCCATTAGTGGAACAATCCTTAAAAGGTAGCAACAGAGTTACGACAACTCATCTAAATAAAATTGCTAAGGAAGAGTATCCATTGACCGTGACTAAACAAATGCAAAACAACAGTTAAAAGGAGAATAGCAAAAAAACACACCGAGCCAAGTGCGGTTAAAGGGGATAACAAAATGAATGCTAAACAAAGATGTGCACAGAAACTGAAAAGTCGGAATCAAAAACAAAGCTGAAATAAGACAGATTTTGGCGCCTCTTTTGGACAACATCATCCCAAAAAGAAACAAATCAACAAAACACATTTACATTAGAAATAAGAAATATAAAGAGCACGGAAACAAAGGCGGCATTAAGTCCATATTCCCAAAAAGAAATCCTAAAACCAGAAAAAGATAGAGCAGACTGGGGAGGTAGGGGAAATAGAGTCAACACTGCCACAATCGGAAGGAAATAGTACTGTGAATCAATTCAACAACACTGCAGTAGCAACAATGACGGGAACCCAACCGCCAGTTCTGAATCAGGATCATATGCCACCAAGAAATCCTCGAGCATTAACTATAAATTAATAAATGAAAGTAATGAATGAAAGGGGTTTTATGAAGCACGTTACTACCCTGAGGCCTCGTATCGCTGTGGACGGACAGAGCAGGGGCAGAGCGTGACCGGTTAGTGGGGGTTCGTAACGAGATGAGTTTTGAGAAGTCGGTGAAAGATCTGAAGATTGGATTCCCTACGAAATCCAGCGGAGGGCACTGAGGTTACAGAGCATGGAAGCGTTCCAAGAAAAGGAGCGACCACCCCAACTGGATCTTCGGACCTTTCTCGTAGTTGCGAGGAAGGCAGTGCTGGAACGAAGATTCCTAGATGGTTGGTACGCAGTAACAAGAGAATGGGTGATGGCGGGTCGAGTTTTCCAGATAGATCCTTGGGCCAGGCACATGGCCTTGAAACGTACTCTGGACTGAATTGGCAGCCAGTGAAGCTTCCTCAGAGCAGGTCTCGCCAATTGTCTCAGTGGAACCTCGAGGAGTAGGCGGGCCGCACAGTTCTGGATTACCTGCAATTTCTGGATGGTGGCCTGCGGGGCGCCCAGATACAATGCGTTCCCGTAATACAGACAGGACAGGATGATAGCTTGCACCATAATCCTTCGGGCCATGAAGGGAAGTAGGGGAAGGATCTTCCTTAACATCCTCATCAGGCCAAAGCAGGTAGCTAAGAGCTTGGTGGCTTGATAGTTAAAGCAAAGGGAGCTGTCGAGACATATACCAAGGCTCTTAATTTGGTGCTTTGGAGCGGGCATTGTGCCGAGACAGGGCAGCCAAGAGAGGGCCGACGAGGGTGAGGGAGACTTGCCCCGAAACATAAATTCTGTCTTGTCTCCATTCAGTTTAAGGTGGAATAACGCCATCCATTCAGCTACCGCCTCTAAGCAGATGCCTAGGTCGCATGATGACCCTTCGGGGTGGTTTAACGCAACCACCAACTGGGTGTCATCCGTGTAGGTAATAATTTCTATGCCAAAAGGAAGCACTATCCCTGCCAGCGGCGCCATATAGATATTAAAATGGCATGGGGTTCAGGGAGGAGCCCTGAGGAACCCCACAGCTCAAAGGTCAGCCATTAGAGGTGGCTATACCTTCAGAGAACTGGAAGAAACGGTCCTGTAAAAAGGACTGGAGCCAGACAATGGCCAGGCCTGTCACTCTGAGATTTTGTAGTCGCACAGCTAGGATGTTGTGGTTCACAGTGTCGAAGGCGGCACTGAGGTCCAGCGGAATAATTGCTGCTGCGCCGCCCTGATCTAAGAGTCTCCTAGTTTCTTCTGTGACTGCTATGAGAGCTGTCTCTGTCCCTAACTTGGTGCGAAAACTTGTCTGGGAGTCATGAAGAAGATTGTTAGACTCTAAATAGTGAACTAGGATGGAGTTTATGTGTTTCTCAGTTAGCTTGCTCAGCCAGGGGAGTAGGGAAATGGGGCGATAATTGGCCATGTTGGAGGTGTCTAAATTTGTTTTTTCGAAAGAGCTCTGACTTGGGCACATTTCCAAGCCATGGGTATCTTTCCTGACGAGATGGAGGTATTGATAGCGTTCAGGATTACTGGACGGATAACATCGATAACTAAAGTGAGGTGTTGTGACGGAGCAGGGTCCGTGGGAGACCCTGATGTTACCTGCACAATGAGTCTGTTCAGCAAACTCTCATCTAGCAGGGGAAACCCTGTGAGAGAACAATGGGGATCAGAATAGGAGCTCTCGTTGCACGGGAGAGTAGATCCGGTCTGTTCAGGTATAAAGGTTTGGGATATGACCTGAATTTGTTGATGAAAATATTCGGCCTGGCTATTACAGCGGGCTTGTGCATCCTCTGGATTTGGGGGTTTCTGCTGCAAAGTAAAAAGAGATTTGGCAAAACTGAATATTTCCTTCGGAGCGTTTGCGTTACTGAGGGAAGCAAGGTAAACACAGAAAATTTGGAAAATCAGGAAATCAAATGTATGGTACACAGGGAACAGGAGAACGCAAAATCTATCCATCTTCTCAAAAAGGACATGCTTCAAAAGGAAATGGGGAACGCAAGGACCAGTCAATTTCTTCTTCTTCTTCATAAAAAGTGTTGTTCCTGTGGCGACAGGGGCTTGTAAATATCCCCAGAGTTTCCTCAGTTTATGAAATGAAAAAGAATATGAACCCAGGTTGACATGCATATACCTTTTCAAATACCACCTGGTAAAAGGGGAATCTTTCAAAACAATAACGAGCGCTGTAATCCAAACAGCTTTCATACACATGGGGTACTCTTTTTATCTACTTTTTCAATTGAATGGTAAGCAGCAGCCGGCAACCATTCAAGATGCCACATTGATAGGCCACAAAGTGGACATGGAACTGGAATATGATTCAGCCGATGAAATTTCCCCATATGTCAGGCTCAGCGATCAAGAAGAGCAAAGAGAAGAGACAGAAAAATTGAGGTCAAGAAGACAGAACAAAAGAAGATGATGTTCTGGAGAGCAATTCAACATTCAACAGTAAAAGAGTGGGATTTTCTAATGCCCCGTCCAACTATCTATTGGACTCAAGGTTCTGTGAGTACTTCTATATTATGTCTTTTTATATGATATCACAATTGGTCAGAGCTAAACATTAAAGACTCCTAGCCGAAGGAACCAGCTTAATACCTTAGTTGGTTAACCACTTAGGTTTGTAGCAATTTTGATTTCATTATCAGTAAATGATTACAATTGTTGTTTTAATGTTTGCAAGTAATATAGTTCAAAGAGTATAGTGCTGCCAGTTCATAGACATGCAACCTTGCTCGGGGGAAGGATAATGCCTAAATCACCCTTGGACGTGCCTCTTAATGAACTAGGTGGAACAGATGGCCCTCACATTACTGTACAGAGCAACACATCTGTCTTCATTTTACCTGAGTTTTATCAATATTGTTTTGGTAATATTATTGAGATGGTTCATTATTACTGTGTTTTAATTTTGTTAATTATTCATCAAATCCAGCACTGCAGCCAACAGAGGTAGGGATGTAAACCTACTCCTGACCCTATAAGTACATTTACACCATTTGCTATTTACCATTTCTGTGTATAAAGCTTTTCCTCGGTGTAGACTTAGAGCCCTATACCAAAAGGTAAATTTACATATTTACATTTATTCACATATAAATATACTTCTGCATATATGAGTAACTAAACATTTTTACTGTTCACCAATTCAGTGGGTAAAGACTTGCATGACTCCACCCCCTAGTGGAGCCTCCTTGAACAGGATTTGCAAATGCAAAGTTGCTACTCCTAGGTTTTGACACATCTGCCACTGAGACTGAAATCTCCCTGAGCTAAAGTAGTGGAAAATGTGATAAGGTTCATTAAACCTATTTTTTAACAAGTTGAAAAATATTTTATTGTAAAAAAAAGTTTAAAGAATTCTATATATGTGTTTACAAGTCTAAGATTGATAACATAAAATGTTACCACACATTAACTTAAATGTGTCTTAAATTCCATTATTATTTTAAGTATTTTCGTTTAGATTAAAGTATAGTTCTTAAAACTCACCCACATTACAATATTAAAGTGTATTAAACATTATGTGTAGAATTAATTTCAAATACTAATAACTATGTTACAAATGTAAATGTTTTATATTTTATTATAATTTTAAATTTAAAATAACTTTATCATTATATTTTAAATTGGGTCATAATTATGAATTCTATGTATCTATCTATCTACATCCAAATTAAACAACACACATATGTTTATTTTAGAAGCTGAAATAATTGTACTTATTTTATTATTGTTTCCTATGAAGTGTACTTTTAAGTCCCTGTGTCTACTATTTTCTATGGAAGGGAGTCGGAGTAGCCATGTGTGGTGCTGGACTTACTCCGAGGCTGGGCTGTAGGACATTTACAACTGTTTGGGGCGTTTTTGGCATGTCCTTCTATAAAGCTCTCCTCACCCCTCCCTAAACCCACCAAATGTGGGTGTAAATCCACCTTGTTTTCCAGTCACTCCCCCATCCTTCCCACATTTACTACAAAAAAGTACATCGACATGTGCAAAGATCTTTGCACTTGGGGTGTATAGTTCAGCATGCAACAGATAGGAGAAGCAAAGATCTCTGTATGCAGGTTTGGGAATTGAATTTGTAGTATGTGGATAGTACAGCTGTAGCATTACTAAGTGTAATACACAATGCAGTTTGTGATGACTAGGGCCCACAGGGTTTAACTTTGCTGATTAAGAGAAAGGCAATTATGAAATGGTTATTTGTCAAAGGCACAGCCATAGTGGTGCTCCAGGAAATCCACCCAAATATCTCCAATGCTCCAGTTTTAACTCTAAATCATACCACAGGCAATTCCAATTCACAGTCAAGTCCAAATCAATGGGTGTGATAATTTTCATTGGGACAAAGATCACATTTGAGCTACAGGAAACATACTGGCAGGGAAGTAATTAAACTTGACTTCAAAGACCGTTCCACAACTCACCTTATATAGCATCATTCAAATAAGGCTCCTGTGACAACAAGAAAGTCTTCTACTAAACCTGTTTGCTATTGCAAGAAATTGAGTTATTCACCGAGGGGGTGGAAGCCCCACTCAAATAATAAACACAATTCTTTTCAGGTTATAAAAAAAATGGTCACAAAAAACACCTGTGCTTTTAACCCTCCGGCAGCTTGGCACAAAAGCAGTCAACATAAACAGCAAGGTTTAAATATTTATGCAGCACTTAAACAGTAGTTAAAAATCCACAACACATGAAAATTGCCAAACTCCTTTAGAAAAACAGACAAAAAAATAAAATGACACTAAAACAACACAAATGCAATCAGCCAATCCAGAGATATGTGTTTTTAAACTTTTAGGTGAAAAAAGCACCAAACAGCACAAAGTGCTTCTCACAGTTATCTGGTCACGTGAGACAGGGGTGAAGTCACAAATTGCGCTGGTCGGATACAGGGACCAGATGCATCCATATGAACAGTAACCTTTTCAAGTCTGTAAGAGAAGGAAACATTCTCATTTGGTGATGGCCGCAAGGAGGTCTTTGTCAGCGTGAGAAGCAGGTTGGGTGTTGTAGACAGTCTCTGCGTTGGTGCAAAGAGCCGGTTGTCACTGGCACTGGAATTGGTAGTCAATGCAGCTTTTGCTGTCTGCTCGAAGTGTAGGTCTCAATGGAGTTTCATTTTGACAGTCATCGTGGACCATCACTGTCCTTGTGAAGAGCAGGACCCACTAGAGCTTCATATTGGTGGTCATTTTTTGGCATGAAGAGGCCACTTTGTGGCCATAAGGATCCCAAAACCTTAGTATATTCACTTTGTGTTCTGTAGCAGTACACTCTGATGTCAGCCTAGGGTCCAGGACCTCGGAGGCACCTCTTGGGGCTCAGGACTCACTCCAGAAGAGGACAGCAGTAATGTTCAGGCAGGTAAAAGCCAGGTTCAAGCAGGTCCAGTTGGTGCACGTTAGCTGGGCAGTTGTGGGGAGGCCTCTGTAAGCTTGTGTCCCTGTAGCTCCAACAGGAGGCCAGCTAACTAATTGTTGGAGTCACCTTTAGGTAGCATGGGTTCAAGGTAAGCAGGTCCAATCATCCCATTTTTAGACAGCAGGCCAGTCCTTCTTCTGAATCTTCCACAAGTCCAGGTGCGTTCTGATAAGCGACTCTGAGGTGGCGCATTTATACCTGGTGCCAGCCTTTATGTTGAGGAATTCCCTGGCCTACCTCCAAAATGGATTCTGGTCAGTTCTTTCCATTCCAAAGGTCCTGGCTCCAAACTGTCCAGTGTGACAACAGCTAGAGCAGGCCTCTTGTCAGGTTCTTTTGTGTATTCTGCAGGCAATGTCCTTTGAAGTGTAATCAGGGCTGGGTACAGGTCCACCCAAACCATCTTGTCACAAAGACCCACTCTCCTCACACTTAGGCCTCTTTTATACCCATGTCTGGAAAGAATGCACAAACCCCAACAAGAGAGCCCTTCTCAATAATGTGAACCTGGACACTAATTACAATTCATTTGAGTGGAACAAGCGTTTCTCTATCTGTTTGCAAACTGAAGTTATCACTTTTTAAGTGTAATAAGTTAACCCAATGTTAGTCTATTGAAGAGACAGCCTTTGAACAGTAAAAAACGGTGTTAGGAGTTTTCACTTTCAGGACATGTGAAACTTAAATACTCATGTCCTACTTTTTTTTAAAAAAACATGCACCGTGCCCTGTGAGCCTTTATGGCTTACCTTAGGGATGACTTGTAAGTATAAAAACGAAAGGTTTAGGGCTTGCTAAAGGTGCATTTTGTCAAGTCAAAATGGCTGTTTGAAATTGCACTACAGGCTGCAGTATGTGTCAGGCACAAGACATGTTTTACCAGCTTCTTTAGTGGGTGGCACAATGAGTGCTGTAGCCCAGTAAGAGCATTTAATTCACAGTCTGTAAGACTTGATATCCTTAAGGTGGTCTTCCCTTCGACTTGTTGCCTTTTGTCTAGACGTTTTGCTGATTGTTTTTGTTGGCCTTAGGTCTATAAGCACTTTTCCACTGATATCCAGTGCTAAAGTGCATGTGCTCCTCCCCTAAACATGATGACAATGGTGTATTCTTGATTGGCATATTAGTTGTACTAGTAAGTCCCATGTAAAGTGGTATACCATATACCTAGGGCCTGTGACTTTAAATGCTACTAGTCAGCTGCAGCACAGATTGTGAGATCCAACAAAAAAAGATGTTTATTCAGAAAATGTCTGGATCCTGACAATCCAATTAAATTTGGTGAATGCACTGGATGGTTCAATATCAGATGATAAGGTTTTCTCAAGCTGTTTCGGAATTACCAAAAACTACAGCATCTGAGATTTCCATTATCCATCTATAAAGCCTTTAGTGATATTAGCCCCTCCCTTAAGCAAAGCATTCAATTCTTTTCAATACATGTTCCCTGTAATTTCTCAAAAAGAAGGGGTAGCCAGGCTAACAGAGGGCACTCACCTCATATCCAGGACCTGGTAATATGCTATTAATAAAATGGTACCCTAGAACAAAGGTTGGCTAACGAGCAAGTTCAAGACATAAACATAAAAGTAAATGTCTTCATAAACAAAAAAGAGTCCTGAGCACTCAAATAGTCAATCATCAATTTCCAATGTGTCCAAGGATCAAGTATTCTTTATTCTGTATCCATCCTGTGATTCATATAACGTTGATACAAGAACAGGAAGCCAAGAGCAAACAGCCAACACATGTTTCGTCGTATCGCGAATATGCCTTCAACTTCCTTAGGGCTGCTAAAGAAAACTGTGTAGAGTAGGTTTAAACAAGGCCAGTACTGCCAATCATATTTTCCGTCATCAATCCATTTCTGCAAATTCCATAGTGTGTGCCGTAGTGTTAAAATTGTGGTATATATACCAATCCCAGTCTACAAGTTATATCCGGTCCATGAGCAACATGTGTTGGAGAGTACACCATGCAACTATCAATGGCGTGCAAGGCATGGAGCCCTGAGAAAGTCAAAAGCATATTCTCCATACAATGAAACACGTGTTGGTTGTTTTTGGCTGCCTGTTCTTGTATATATGTTATGTGAATCACAGGATGGATACAGAATAAATAATACTTGAACCTTGGACACTTTGGAAACTGATGATTGACTAATTGAGTGCTCAGGACTCTTTTTTGTTTATGTACTCTGTATTGACTGTTATGGTGGGATCCACTATTACACTATTGAGAAAATTCAAGCTCTAACAGGCCAATTATCATCTTAAGCACTTATGTAAACATTTCCACTAAGATCCTCAAGTTCAGGCTTAAAGACAGCTGTCCTATATTAGTATCCTCATATTGAGAAGGTTTTATAAGCGCACATCAGACTTCAGATAATGCAAGTTTAGCCTTCACTATACCATGGAAAACCTAATTGCACACAATGAGAAGAAGCCTTTTTAAAGTGTAAACTGGAATTTCTGTCACAAAACTTTGAAGAAATGTGGGTTGGGTCCCAGAATGCTTTCTTTAATTAGAGCTATCTTGCTCAGTCCCTTCAACCAAATTGAAAATTCACTCTTATCTTTCTGAACCCATAACACTGTCTAGGGGAATGAAACAGAACTGCACATTTTCTTCTATGGCCTCTATCCTCTTGATCAAATCATTCATTCAGAAAGATATGTCAAATCGATATTTCAGAGTATTTCACAAAAATGCAAGATAGGTTACAGCTGTCTTGTTTGCTGATGATGTTCTGTTCTTTTTCACGGATCCCAAAATGTCCTGTTCTAGGATTGTTAGAGGAGCGAAACCCTGAATGGAATAACGTTAATAGGGGCAAGTGTATTTAAATAACAGATGATGATTAACATTTCTTTCTTTAAGGTGCCACCTTATGAATCATGTAATCGTGGCTTTTCAACTGCCTGCATATATCACTTTGATTCTGTAATTTAATATCTGGAATACATTTACCATTTACTTATGAGGGCTTAAAACATTACAGTTAAGATAGAAGGTTCGAAGTAAAACTTATAGAGAGTTGTTTATAAACTAAACTTGCCTATTCACAAGATATGCACAGCAAAATCATAATTGACGATAATAAAGCAAAGTGATTAAAGGGTACTATCCAAATATTTAGAAAGTGAACATCAACTGTCATCAACTCAAATTTTCAGTCCTTGTATGTTTTGTATATACTGTTTCAGTTGTTACATCTCTAGTAACTCTTACCACCAATCTGCAAATTTAGGACTACACTTCAATCACCAGATGTGGGTGAATTAAGTGAAGAACATCACAACTCTTTAGGGTTATTAAAATTATTCATGGGTTCTATAACAGGTCTACAGTAAACATTCTCTACAAACAGTGTTGTCTAACCCATTAAGAAAGTCTGTCATCTGATCATTTGGCTTTGTGAAATAGATAAAAGAATATGTCTTTTGCTGGCATCATTATTGTAGCCTTTGATGTACTTTATTCTGATTTCAATATCCCAAAAGAAGGCCAGGAAAGAAAATATTGTGACTCGATAGAATTTTGAGAAACAAATAACCCCTATGAAGCATTCAAGAACAACTGATTATGATTTGAGAGTGAGGTTTAGTCCTTGAGGGAGGGTTTTTCTAGCCCAGCATGATAACATCAGGCTGAGTAGAAATCTGCAGTGTCAAGATAATCGGATCTTTACAGGTGAAAGTAGATGATTTAGGAAATTGTTCACAGCTATGTAATTTGATGTGCTTGGCTTACCATAAGGGACAGAGAGATCAGATGTCAGGGGATGCATGGTTGAAATGCAAGTAAATAAATTCACACTGTTGGAGGAAGAATTTTTAGCTGCACAGCTATCCAAGGACACACCTGTCACCTGCACAACATGACCCCTGTGTAGGCCCTGCTGTTTAGAGGTTACAGGCCTCAGTTACGTTGCCCTGAGCACTGCCATTTTCTCTTAGCTTAAGCAGAAGCAGAAAGCAGGTCTGACCCAAGATTCACCCAGCTGCTCTTGTCTGCAAAGCTCAGCACCCCTGTCAGGCCCCACCTCATTGTATATTTCGCACACACTGCAAAAGTCAAGTTCCTCTATAAATCTTGCAACATACCCCACGTCCCCCACCTAAGCCATGAATAGAATAAGGGAAGATCCCACCACAGCTACGTCAAGCAAGATATCCGATAAACTGAGGATAACTGTGGCGAAATATTATCGCTGACTGCCTGATTGACACATGAATAGAACCCTTCAAAGCAATAATAACACATTTCTGATTAATGACAAACTTCCAGTCAGAATGGCAGGAACTCAGTCTAGGCTGGCGTACGTGCCACACAATTACGAGAAGGTAGTCACATCTACACTAATGATGGGAAAGTCACCAGGCAGGGGCGTGAGAGGCGATAGAAGGATATGTGGTTCGAGGTGACGTCATATGGCGTGACCATAGGCCCCTCACCCCTGAACAGTATATAAGGGTGGTCCGCCCGATTATCGTTGAACTACTCCCCGTCAGCACATGGGTGGCGGACAAGAGTTTTTCCCAAGGGTTACTCGAGATAGCCCTTGTTTCATGTACTTAGGTTTCATGTACTTAGATTCTGCTCCAGTGTATATTCTGCCGTAAGGAAATGCTTTTTCCTTGTTGCATTTAAAGTTGTATTCCACTATTTGAAATGTTATGCTTTCTCTGACTTTGTTTTATCTCCACTGCATTGAAGGTCTTTAAACTTATACTTTCAGGACATCATACATGCAGTGGTGAGTGTGCCTAATGCTATGTGCTTAACCTTTTCTATGAAAGCTGCCTTAAAGCTCAGAAGTGTACTTAAAGTATAGTCTCTCTCTCTCATGGCAGCTGTAAACTGTACTTTGTAAACTCAAACTGGTCCATGTTACTTTCAAGAGAATGCTGGGTACAGGACCAAGTACTATATGATTTTTATGCTATCACTGATTATTTCTAGAAGCTGTGTCTTCAAATAAATTGTACAACTCCAAGCTTCAGTCTCCAAAGCTCATATGTATGTTTTTTTCCTATTTTAGAGCAAGAGGTCCAGGTCTGCCCCGGTGCAAATTAAGCCGTCCTATTCCCCTTAGTTCTCACTCACGGTCTCGCCAGCGCAGCTTCTGAAAGCTGCTGCACTGAGTCCCCCTGGCCCCTCCTGCCCCTAATAAATCATCCCCTCCAACAAGTGGTGACCTCGACGTGATAATAAGGAGTTAAACTGACAGGATGCAGCTGGTTCCTAAGGAGGAAGTACTAAACTGCTAAACGACTCTGCGCAACCGTCCTGCTGGACCATTGTGAGGGGAACACAGCGCTGAGGGGTAAGCATACATAATATTGTGTCTGCCCGCTGCGCTGTCTCTCTCTCTTGGGTGCGGCCGAATGGTGTGCTTTGTTGTGATGCAGCAGTACATCTGCCCATGGTCCAGGCTTCCTGTCTGTTAACCTTGTTATTTGATTCTACGCAGAGGAGGGATTGTGTGCTAAGTGGAGACTGAGCCTGACAGTTGGGTCATTATTGAGATATATGTGTTTCTCTTTGCTTTATAAATAGTCGCATGTTATTGCTAAGCCGCGTGTAAATACAGAGGTGGTCGTATATCTGAATTATGAATATGAAAGCAGTAGCCAGAAGGCCCGGACATGCACCATCTCTATCCCCAGCACAAACTGACTGTGCCCCCCATTCTGCTTGCCCAAAATACACCCTCAACAGTGCAAGAAGATACATCATGCCCATACACTATTGGTAATACACAGCACTATGATTTCATTGCGCAGCTGCACCTTAGAGAGACACAGAGAAGTGCCCCACCTGAAGAAAAAAGTTGAGGAAAGAGAGGGGAGTACAACAGGATATTTCATATTTTATTTTGCAGACAGACAAATGACAGGAAAGCCTGTCATGCCACAGGCCCTTCTGCAAATAGCACTCAGTCAGTTGCACCTTCCTACACAGGCCTCTCGTGATATCATGTCCACAACTTTGCAGACAGAGTGGTTCATCCCCAGTGCACATGAACAGATACAACCCTTTGTATCCTTTTTTAGGGTCCTTTTTAGAGAGCTCCACATTAACTATGTAGACATGATCGACAGATGCCTAATAATAAGACACATCATGTTAGTGGTGTGCCCCTTTTCACGGGTGGATTTAAGTTGGACCATGTGCCCATTATGACGCAAAGGCCGCAGCTAACTTCCTACTTCATGAGGTCATATGTCACTGAGGATTACTGGATGCCGTTGCAGTGACCCGCAGTGACAGTGACAGTCATTTTTCAGACATCATTCTTTTGAACAACTGCGACAATGTTAGGCCTGTTCAAAGCCAAGATCAGTACGATAAGTGCCACAATTGGGAAGGAATGGCTATATTGCCTTCTCGTTGCTCTGTCTACACTTAGAAACACTCCCAGCTCTGATCATCACATCACATCTCATCGGCTTGTCACTGACAGATCAATGAATATGGTTGTTCTCTCCACCAGACTTAAATTAAGATACTGGGCCCTCTTCTGATATTATAAACGATGAATCGTTGTTCATTTATGTGCACTAATGCGTGCTCCGAAGTTCCTTTCCATCCAGATATCGAACAAAAGAACAAGGGTCCTATCTCTGATGAACTTCCGCCTATCTGCTTTGGGACACACATCTTTGTAAAGGAGCAGTCCGGAAGTGGAGAGACTTTAAAATTCAACAAACACTTGCAAATGAACTTTTTTGAGTTTCCACTCGTCACCATCCAAGATCTGAACATTGAAGACATCATGTACCCACAGACTTTACAAGAATGTGAAGATCGTGTGATGGCCTACGGACCGAGACGCAGCAACAGAACAGCCCTCCATGTCAAGCTTTCAATTAATAAGATATGTACAAGTATAATTATTTTCTTTGTTATGCTTATAGCTTCAGTAACAGCATTCCACTGGTTAGCAGTGCGATCAGAGAGAGAGAGAGAGAAGCTACTAGCAATATTAAATTTGTAACGACAACAGAGCTTCCCATGCACAAGACACTTCCTGCTAACAAGCAAACTGGGATAAGCACCAGTAGTAACTATGACACCTCTGTGCCTATCTTGACACCTTCTGTACCCCAGGCTGACCCTACAGGAAGGGACTTGACACTCGATATCATCTTGATCCCCACTGTGCCAGGTACCCCAAGACGATCCCGCCAAAATAAAAGAAGTCTTACATATAGAATGAGTCGCGAGATAGTGCCAGTTAGATATACATCGCATACCCGACTTATGGCAGACTGGGTTAGTAATCTCCAAGACACAGTTGTTTACACCTTCGACCAGCACTCTATGCCTGATTTTTCCTCCCAGCGCCCTGGTGTGTCAGTACAGAATGATGGTACCCATAACGCATTGTTAGATAACATGTGGTACAGAGACATGAGGGAGGTGGGAAGAAAAGCCACAAATGAGTCATGCTTTGTATGTTCTCACATTCCACACGCTGTAGCCACAGATGAATTGATCTTTCCTAAAGAAGTCCCACCACCCACAGCCAAATGTCTTTTACACTTGTTTCTTTGCCGCATACATGGTCAGATACAGCTCCACTCAGCCAAAGTGGATGATGCATTTGTAAATACAACAGAGTGGGATGACAAGTATGAGAACATTTAGGGACATCACCAATACCTTGGAAATAGAAAGGAGAATGGAGGTTTACCGTGATATGAAAGTACCTGCCGACATAATGCAGGATTGGGAACATCACTATAAGAAAATAGGGTACTTCACCTTCCCAACACCCCCATCGAAATGCCACTCACCTGAACATCACCGATGTAACCACACCCATGACACATGCCCTTGTCAGTGGATACCTATTCTGCACCTGAAGGCCAACATTTATTTCGACAATAAGTGGAATGGTCCACATGACTTAATATGTAAGGCAGCCTCCTTAGGTAGCACAGCTATAGGACAAGAGCACAAACATGATTTAAAATGTGGAGACAGAAAGGGAGTGTGATGAGATATGGGGTAGGGAAACTAGAAGATACACGTCCAGTGAGGGTACACCATACACACAGGAAAAAGAATACAAGCTAAAGTCTCCTCTCCTTTGCTTCCTAGGTAATGGAACGGTACCTGTGGGCAGGAATGCCAATTACAAGAGCACTAGTACTAATTCGGACTCGAAGTACAGCACGTCCATCCTCATTGGCATCTATTGGATATGCGGAGAAAATCTGTATCTGCAGCTGCCTCCCCAATGGCAAGGACTTTGTTCTATCTTGACGATGCATGAATGGCATCTCGTCGTCCCAGCAGCGAACATTTCCCGCATCCACACACACCCAATGGCAGGTGATGTCACCCTGCCCCACCACCGAAAAAGAGAAGTCAATAAGTACTCCTCAGATGACACATTCCATGAGGTTCCGGAAGATTTCAACGATGCTGAACTTTTCTTTGGGGGAGTTATCCCCATGTTCCAGATCAAAGCCAATGCTCAATGGCTCCAAGTAACGAGATATGAACTGATGCAGCTTGTTAACAACACCCGTGATGGGTTCAACGCCGTGGAAGAAGAACTACGACCTTTGAGACTAATTGTTCTGGAACAACGCTATGTTCTAGACCAGTTAATTGCGATGAATAGTGGTGGATGCGACAGAATGGGAAAATAGTCCTGCTGTGTCTTCATTTTGGCCGATGATGCTGATAACGGAACACTTACAAAGGCCATTGAGGACTTGGACAATTTGGGGAGACAGATGCCTGAGGATGGAAGTGCAAAAGCAGATGTTTTAAATAATTGGTCCAACTTGGACTGGATACCTTCATGGCTATCTGCAGTACTAAATTTTATAATGCCTATATTATGTGTGCTTGTGGTTGTGTAATTTTGAACTCAGATTATGTTGCATTATGTTAGAAGATTAAGGTCTAAGATAGTTGAGATGAACTACACAGGTACACGCATGGGACAAGGGGAAGATGTAGAGATAGCAGTGCTGAACATAGAGCGTACCATCCCTGACCCTCACTTAGCGCAGGTCCCCTCTGAAAGTCAGTACCTCCCTATGGGAGCATGTGTAAGAGATTGGACCAGAAGAGGATTTAGGAACAAATTCTTCATAAACTCGCCCTGGCCACCCCCATCTCCAGCTAAGTATGCAGTTCGAATGGTGTTTAAAGACGTTTGATAAGGTTCGAATTTCGAACCTGAGGGGGGAATGTTGGAGGAAGAATTTTTAGCTGCACAGCTATCCAAGGACACACCTGTCACCTGCACAACATGACCCCTGTGTAGGCCCTGCTGTTTAGAGGTTACAGGCCTCAGTTACGTTGCCCTGAGCACTGCCATTTTCTCTTAGCTTAAGCAGAAGCAGAAAGCAGGTCTGACCCAAGATTCACCCAGCTGCTCTTGTCTGCAAAGCTCAGCACCCCTGCCAGGCCCCACCTCATTGTATATTTCGCACACACTGTAGAAGTCAAGTTCCTCTATAAATCTTGCAACATACCCCACGTCCCCCACCTAAGCCATGAATAGAATAAGGGAAGTTCCCACCACAGCTACGTCAAGCAAGATATCCGATAAACTGAGGATAACTGTGGCGAAATATCATCGCAGACTGCCTGATTGACACATGAATAGAACCCTTCAAAGCAATAATAACACATTTCTGATTAATGACAAACTTCCAGTCAGAATGGCAGGAACTCAGTCTAGGCTGGCGTACGTGCCACACAATTACGAGAAGGTAGTCACATCTACACTAATGATGGGAAAGTCACCAGGCAGGGGCGTGAGAGGCGATAGAAGGATATGTGGTTCGAGGTGACGTCATATGGCGTGACCATAGGCCCCTCACCCCTGAACAGTATATAAGGGTGGTCCGCCCGATTATCGTTGAACTACTCCCCGTCAGCACATGGGTGGTGGACAAGAGTTTTTCCCAAGGGTTACTCGAGATAGCCCTTGTTTCATGTACTTAGGTTTCATGTACTTAGATTCTGCTCCAGTGTATATTCTGCCGTAATGAAATGCTTTTTCCTTGTTGCATTTAAAGTTGTATTCCACTATTTGAAATGTTATGCTTTCTCTGACTTTGTTTTATCTCCACTGCATTGAAGGTCTTTAAACTTATACTTTCAGGACATCATACATGCAGTGGTGAGTGTGCCTAATGCTATGTGCTTAACCTTTTCTATGAAAGCTGCCTTAAAGCTCAGAAGTGTACTTAAAGTATAGTCTCTCTCTCTCATGGCAGCTGTAAACTGTACTTTGTAAACTCAAACTGGTCCATGTTACTTTCAAGAGAATGCTGGGTACAGGACCAAGTACTATATGATTTTTATGCTATCACTGATTATTTCTAGAAGCTGTGTCTTCAAATAAATTGTACAACTCCAAGCTTCAGTCTCCAAAGCTCATATGTATGTTTTTTTCCTGTTTTAGAGCAAGAGGTCCAGGTCTGCCCCGGTGCAAATTAAGCCGTCCTATTCCCCTTAGTTCTCACTCACGGTCTCGCCAGCGCGGCTTCTGAAAGCTGCTGCACTGAGTCCCCCTGGCCCCTCCTGCCCCTAATAAATCATCCCCTCCAACAACACCATGCCCAAATTTGTATTAAAATACATACACACAGCAAACTCCCCTTAAACCTGTTGATAGATCTTCTTTCCCTCTCCTCTATCTCGATTTTCATTGGCAATTTTATAGGAAAAGAGTGTGTAAATTAGAGGGTTGTGTCCAAGATGGCAATGCTCTCACAGCTTGCTCTGCATCGAACGACCAACAATTCTGTTCCGAGGCGGCATAAGATCGGCAGCAGTTCTCGAGACCAGCCGTAGTTGACCCCCAGATGACCCGCAAATGCTCTGTGCCCCCAAACTCCACCATCGCCACAGGGTGGTGTGTTGTGGTGCGGATGCGGCAGTTGGGCCCTGAGTATCGCTGCCCTTCCCCTGGACTAAAGTGGAGAGGCGGCTGACTGTGGAGCGCTTATACCAGGGAAGACTGTGTCCTCTGCAAAGCCACCACAGATCTTCAGGTACGCAGCAGTATCCAGAGCTCAGCGCCGTGCGACTTAGCCCAGCCAGGCGCCCCAATGCAAATCTGGCACTGGGGAGGACCCCCGTCGCATTCCGGGGAAGGGACTGTCGATCCCATCAGGCAGGCCGATCTGTGCCTAAGCGCTCCCAAAGGCCCCTCACTCTGGGACTTACTGTCTGGCACCTGCGTGTGAGACTGGGCCCCCCATGCGGCGGTACTCCTCTGCAGCCTCCCGTAATCTACTGGCTCCACAAGGCCTGGGAGGCTCAACACCGCCTCAGAGTGCACTGCGCCTGGCATGTGCTATTACCTGGCACTGTTCTGCGACCTGCAATCTGCTACAGTCACACGCAACTCACCAGTACCATGAGGCCAGGAAGGCCTACCACCGCTAAAGAGAGCACTAGGACCGGCGCGGACCATTACCTGGGATTGCATTGCAACTTACTACGAAGGTGCCGGACTTTGGAACTGCAACAGGTAGCTTCTCCAGAAAACAGCACAGGTACTGGCACTCCTACTCTGCCCCACTAAGATGCAGGTTTGCAGCCAAACCTCCATTGCTAACACTGAGTTCATAGCCTCTCCTGCCCTGGCTTGCTACAAATGACATTTGCACCATGGAATAGTGCTATAGGGTGCAGATTGGGCAAATTACACAACAACATCATTGTCCTGTCTAATTGAGCGCACTACAGTACTGCACGATCATCCGGTCCGGGACGATTACTTCTCTCTTTAATTCCTTGAACCTGCGGCGCATCACCATTAAGCATGATGGGTAAACTGAGAACAGACAAACAGCAACCACACGTTAATGATAGACAGGGCCCACCATCTGGCACTCAGGGCTCTGAACAGACATCAACAGGACAGTCCATATCTCAAGCAGACCTTTTGCACCGCTTTGACGAACTTATGGTAGTGGTAATGAACATTAAATCCACTCTAGCCCCCAAACTAAACCTGCTGTGTGCCGAGCTAGGATTCCTACGTGAGGACCATAAGAAATTGAAGAACAGAGTGGAGGACGTAGAATCGACAATAGCCTCTGTAAGGCCTTCTGTTTCATCAGCAGCCCAGAAGATAACACTACAAGGAGAGGTGGAATACCTCAAGAACCATGTGGACGACCAGGAGGGCAGATAGTGCAGGAATAATGTGCACTTAGTGGGACTGCCGAAACGCATTGAAGGATAAAGTATGGAACTGTATCTGGAAACCTTGTTCTCAGAAGTTATCCTTCAGGGCACGCACTCCAAGTTCTGTTCTGTGGAGTGAGCCCATAGAGTTCCTGGGGGCCCCCTGGACCCGGTAATCCCCCCAGACTGGTAGTTGCACTCCTTTTCAATTACCGTGATAGAGACCACATTCTACAAGTCACGAGAGCCCAGGGCCCATGAGCAATTGAAAACGCAGAGTTGCACATTTACCCGAACTACACGTTATTGGTGCGGCGTCGCAGGTCCTCCTTCATGGAAGTCAAACGATGTCTTTGTGAGCAATGCAATATCCTGCCTCTCAGTGCATTCAACATAAAGGTAAAGAGGTCTTCTGCCACTCCCCTGAGGATACCTGGATCTATATAGAACAGAATGGCATGGCATGGTCCCCGTCAGCAATGGAAAAAGACCACGCATCCTGGACGCCACTGCCCGGGCCAAGGACAGTAGCAGCAAGGGCAAAAGAACAAACTCTCAAGCAAGCAGATAAACATGGCGCTTCCATCTCCCCTTCCCTCTACGCTCAGATTCAGAATCCGAGGCCACACCAGAACAGGAATAAGCCCTTTCTAACTCACAGCAATTAATGATGATGGGTGATGGTCCCACTGTGACACTGCAAACCTCGGATGAACTGGGCTATTCAACTGAAGCTATGGGACTTACAGGTGATGTATTGTAAGGACTAGAGAAAAACTCTATGTAGGTGAGAAAACTTGCTGTTGACTACTAAATACTACCCACAGTCTCTGTCCAGCTCCTCCACGAACGTCCTACTATGGCGGCCAAAGAGAACATGGTGATGAGGAACAAGATATAACACGCCCCACACATGATAAGTGACTTTCAAAGACTTATCTTGAGTTTCGAGATTTTGCATTTCTTTCTGATAAGTTTAATATGTTTGCATATAAGTATATATGGCCTTTTGCCCATTGCCGACTAGGCCTGGGGATGGGGGGTTGGTTTATTATTTGCTTTTGGGTGCCTGTCCATGCCAGACAACCACGTATTGTGCAAGGTAATAGAATTGTCATACATATGCCAATCAAACCAAAGATGTACAGGGGAGTCCAAATTTGTATTGTTTTTTTAATAAGTTTATTTTTAATTTCCAACAAAACAAAGCAAGATGGGTGTCACGTAGTACAGTTGCAGGAATCAATCGCAACAAGATACAGACAATTTCATTATTATCGGGGACATCTGGCCCCCTCCCCCTCAATCTGATCAAGGTAAGATTTGCCACCAGGGTCTTATCGTTCTGTTCCTGTCGCCTCAAACCCAGTCGCAATGAAGGGCGCCCAGACTTTTGCACTCAGTCGTCATGGTAAGGTCCCTTGTGTGGTCTGAGTATTGTATTGTTGTGTGTCACCTCCTATTTCAAGTCCGAAGTATCATCTCCATGGACCCCAGACCTATGAAATTTTTTGGGGCATCCTCTACTACGGTATGTGGTGTGCTCCATCCCCTTCACCCATTCCTGGATAGTCGGTCTGTCATTTTCTGGCTATATCCTGTTTGTCCACCACCAACCCAAGGGAGGCAAGATTTAGTTGCATTCTGGTGATGTCCACTTCACTTGGTATCCCCAGTAGTAAAAACTTTGGGTTCACCGGCAGAGCTATCCCTAGGACTGCTCCCAACAGTTTAATTACTTGCTGCCAGTATAACTGTATCTCATGACATACACATACTGTATGGGAAAAATCTGCCCTGGGTGCGGTACAGATCAAACAGGAAGGTGATTCTGCCCTACCCATCCTATACAGCCTGTCTCTGTCTTAGTAAATTTGGTGCAGTATTTTAAGTTGAATAAAACAAAGTCTCACTTTTATGGTGATTCTCTGGGGGTGCATTAATGCCGCCTCCCAATCTATGTCTTTCATAGGCTCTACTTCCCTCTCCCACCGTGTCCGAAGTCCCACTAGTCCATTGGGAATGTTGTTATTAATGGTCTTGTATTTGAAGGAAATCGCTTTGTGTGTCAGTTCTTCCTGCATGAGCCTGCCTTCCAGGGGTGCGTATTCCGGGAGCTGATCACAGGGGAGGTTCTCTGCCTGCCAGGCATGGCACAATTGTGCATATTTAAGGAACTGGGAATTGTGCATGTCATATTCCTGTTTGAGTTTGGCCTATGTTTTGAGTTTTCCTTGTTCAACTATAGCCCCCACTGTGGAGATCCCCAGGGTATCCCAGGTCCCAAACCCCTTAAAACCTGAGTAGCTCCCAAAAATGCACTGCTTCCTATAGCGGTGTGCTCTTCCTGATTTCCCCCGTCCACCCCATAGTCTTAGTCACCCTATCCCACGCTGTCAAAGTCACCTGAGTCGCTGGCAATAAGCGGTAACTACCCTTCCCCCGTATAGGTAGTGCATGCATGTGTGCTGCAACATTTCCTCTCTCTCCAAGCCATGTGTGGGGTGGACTCCGTGTTTATGTGTCCATTCATTTATGGGTATCAAGTGAGATGCCCAATAGTAAGCCTCTATGTCCGGAAAGTGCTATACCTCCATTGTATGGATTGCTTGGCAGCGTCCTAAGCAATATTCTCGTTTGTCTCCCTTGCCACAAGAGTATTAGTACTTTGCTAGCTATTTCCACAAAGATAGCCTTGGGGAGGGGATGATACAAGTTTTGCAGGGCATATAAAATTTGGGGCAAGGTGATCATTTTAAAAAGTGCTGCCTGACCAAGCAGGGGAAGGGGGAGATCTTTCCACCTCTCCACGCCTGCCCTGAAATTATGTAAAACTGTTCCAAGGTTTTCCTTCCTGCACAGCTCTGGGTGGGGAGCAACGAAGATACCCAGGTATTTAAAGCCCTCCTGCACCATCCTTTACTCCCCGGGTAATGGGCAATCCACTTGTGCGGCTGTCCGGCAGTATGGCGTGGACTTGTTCCAGTTGGTCTTGTAGCCGAGTAGCTCCTGTACTCCGTGATCGTGTCGAAGAGAGCCGGTATGGACTCTTCAGGTTTGGTAATGTATAGCAATATATCATTAGCATAGAGCAAAATGTTCTCCTACCCCGAACCCATGAGGGAGGCACCGAATCCACAGATCGAAAGGTTCTGTCTAATAGTACGAGCTAAGGACTCGAGGGTGAGCAAAAAAAGAAGAGGTGACATGGGGCAGCCCTGTCATGTCCCTCTCTCAATAGGGAAGGGTGTTGAGGGTTGAACATTGACACGCACCGTTGCCAGTGTTTGGTTATATACAAGTGTCACCCAGCTAAGAAATTTCGGCCTGAAGCCGAACCTGACCAAAGTGGCCCACAGGAATGACCAATCCACAGCGTCAAATGCCTTCTTAGCATCTATTGATAGGAAAACCTGCGGATCCTCCCTGTGCCTCACCTTCATAAGCCAGTTGTGCGTGTGCCTAAGGTTCAGGTGGGTAGACCAGTCTGGCATGAATCCAGACTGGTCCTCATGGATCAGTTCTGTGATCACCCCCAACAGTCGTGTCGCCCAGATGGTGGTCAGGATTTTAACTTCCAGGTTCAGCAATGAAATGGGTCTGTAAGAACCACAGTTGTCACAGGGCAAGTATGCCTTGTGTATGACCACAACGGTGGCCATTCTCAGGTCTGGCAGTAGAAAACCCTCCTTGTGAGAGTCTGTAAGATGAGGGCCCAGGATGGTGGTATAGCGTTGATAGAATTCTGCAGGCAACCCATTGGTACCAGGGGTCTAGCCCGGGGCGGAGCTTCGCCACAGCCGCTTGGACCTCTGCCAGTGGCAGATCCTACTCTAGACCCGAGCCTCCTCCTCACCGAGCTCCAGTGTGGGGATGGCTACCAGATACTCCTGCAACTCTGTCTCTGATTTGGAGGTACGTGCACAGTACAGGTCCCTATAGTATTCAGCGAAAGCATTTGCAACGCCCACATTCGTCGACTGAGTGGCGCCTCCGAGATCTTTAACCTCCCTCACCCATCTTTCTTGATTCTACCTTCTACTAATCCAGGCGAGGAGCTTCCCAGCTATATCACACCTCATAGAGCCTATGCAATATCGCCAAATGCATTTGCTTGGCATGATCCATAGCCAGTTCTTTATATTCCATTCAGAGGGTTATCCCTCTACGCGTCAACTCGGGGTCCCTGTTTTGGGAGATTTGTCTATCCAGTTCCTGTATTTTATGTTCCAATGCTACCATATTTTTGTCTCTCTCTTTCTTTCCACAGGCTATGTGGCTTTGGGCTCTATCCCACAATACTGTCTTATATGCCTCCCAGACTGTCAACCTGGATGCGACGAGTCTTTGTTTTCTAGGAAGTAGACATCAGTATTGGCTCGGATGCCCTTCACTATTTTGGGGCTTTTAGGTCCCATGGGCTTAGTCTCCAGGTACGAGTTCCTCCCCAGTCTCTCAGACCCATCTCAACCAGCAGCGGGGAATGATCTGCCAGACCCCTAGCAGTATATTCTGCACGTCGTACGTCCTGTATTTCCCCTTTAGGGATAAATATGTAGTCTAACCTGGAGTGGGTGTCATGGGCCCCAGAGTAGAATGAGAATAGGCTATCGCTAGGGTGTTTCTCCCTCCAGACATCTGGCAGTCCCATCCTTGTAGAGAACCTCCTCAGTGGTGTGCTAAGACTGTATCTACTCCCCTCCCCGTGCGGTCCAGTGTTGGGTCCATGATATTGTTAATATCACCTCCCACAATTTGTAAGGTGGAGGGTGTTTCAAGTAGGATGTCCATCACTTTAGTAATGGTGGGTGCTTGTAATCTGGGTGGTGCATATACACAAATAAGCGTAGTCTCAATCCTTTCCCATTACTCCCACGTATCTGCCTGAAGGATCGTGCCACAGGCGCAAAGTTTGGAAGGGAATATTCTTGTTAATCACGATGGCCAGCCCTCTTGCCCCAGAGTGAGCTAGTACCTTGTAGGCCCCGCGGCCTATGAATCCACACTGTATGCCTTTAAGGTGTGTCTCTTGAAGCCTTACAATATCCGGGTGCAATCTCTTGATGTGCTGCAACACTAGCCCTCTTTTGATCTTGTACCCCAGCCTGTGACATTCCAAGTCAGAACCGTTAGGTGAGGTTTATGGGCCATGTAACATCTGGAAGCATTATGGTTCCTTCCTCAATATCCAGAGGTAGGTGGAAACTCATCTCTCCCTTACTTCTCTATCTGTGGAATTGTCCTGCTATGACAGTCATTGCGCTCAACCAAATAAAATGTAAACGTTTAAACCCCAACTGTGCAAAGGTCAATCATCCCCCACTCCCACCCTCACCCGTAGCCATCTGTCCTCCCTCTCTGGAGGTGGCTCTTGGCAGGCGAGAGCCAGTCCGTCTGTCGCCCCCCACTCCTATAAGAAACTGCACTCCCAACCCTTACAATTTACTGCTCAGATGTCCAAGGTAGTCACTGTTTGAAGCTCTGGTCGCTTCAAAACATTGAGAGGAGTCAGTGCTGATAGGGGATGTCCTCCCGCCGGCATTCAAGTTGCAGCACTCAGTTTGTTCAGTTTGATCTCTGAGGGCGGAGCGTTCTCAACAGGTCCAACAGCCTCTTCGTCTTGCTCGAGAACCAGAATTGCCTTCGCTAAAGGGTGTCGAGAGTCTGCTCCAGAGGACCATTCGTTGTCTTCTGAATCTGTTTGTTGATTAGGAGAACCCCTCATCAGTGCGCTTTCAGTGTCGGATTGTGATTGGTCGTGTCTATCTATGTCCGGCTGCCCTGAGCAGATTTAGGTTTCTGCAGGGCATATGGGGTCCCTTTACCCAGTCTCCAGGTTTGGCTTGCCGGTTAACAATGTCGATTTCTAGGAGTCCTCTCTTCCACGGGTCCGCTCTGTGGCCGAGCATTGCCCAGTTGTGATTCCCCCTTGGGGTCGAGACACTTGTCTTTCCTCGATCCATGCCCAAGCTTCTTCTGGGGTTTGGAAAAAGTGAGCCCTCCCCTGGAAAAGAACCTTTAGTTTTGCTAGAAACAGGAGTATATACTGGAGTTGGAGGGCCCACAGCTTCACTTTAACGGAATCAAAGGTGCGGCGCTCCTTTTGAACCTCCTGACTGTAATCCAGAAAAATCGTAATTTTGAGATTATCCTACCTGACGTCTCCCTGTTGGCGCATTTTCCGGAGTATCATGTCTCTATCTAAAAAGTTCAACAGTCTCGCAATTATAGGTCTGGACGGAGCTCCGGGACGGGGTTTGGCACTCAGTGCGCGATGTGCACGTTCTATTATGAAGCACTGGGAGAATTTTTCAGGCGGGATGAGGTCCTTCAGCCACGTCATCAGGAATGCCACTGCATCAGTACCCTCCGCCCCCTCTGAGAACCCCACAAAGCGGAGGTTGTTCCTTCGGCCCGGTTTTGGGCATCATCGATTCTCCATAGCATTTCTGTTGCTGCCCTTTGCATGTCTCTCATCCCCTTTTGTAGGTCTTTCACTGTGCCCCCCACCTCCGAAACTTGGGTCTCAGCCTCTGTCACCCTCTCAGATACTTTGCGTAGATCCTGAGAGCAGCAAAACCTCGGGGCAGACCTCTCCAATCCTCCCCTCCAAAGCCTCCTTGGAGCTTTGTATAGCCTGTAGGAGAAAAGCTGTGTCAGATGATAAGTGCACCATCTCCATCGCTGCAGCCTGCGCGGGGAGCACTTTAGTATATTTATCGATCTTCCCCTGCCTAGGGGGTTTCGGATCCTTATCTATGGTCATCACAATGACCTGTGTCTCACCTACAGGGGCGAGGCTTCTTCAATCCATGCCATTCTCCCATCCCAGCCAGGAGTAAGTGAAGATATGGCCTGCTTCGTCCGTATCCAGGACCAAATAAGGGGGGTAGGGAGAGGAGAAGCAGAGTTACGAAAGAGACCTTGCAGTGTCTCCGTCAGCGCCTTCGATCCCAGTTCCCAGCTTTCCAATCAGGTGCACTGGTTCTAAGACCCACTCCTCTCCAGCTCCGAGGTCCACTGTGTCTTCCCTACGTTTCAGTGTTAAATGGCCACACTAATCCGGGCTTCAGCTTCCAGGCACCACCAATCTAGGGCACTGAAAGTCTCCTGGCTCTCAGAGTGTCTCAGGGGGTAGGGGGAGCCACTAAAGAACAACACTCATCTGCACAGCGCGTGCCTGGTCACAGGGTTTGTGGTTGCCAGTGGGTGTCCCCCACACCCCTCACTTCTAACTCTCCAGTGGGCCCACACACAAATCGGGCACCCATTCGGGATTATCCACAGCCTGTACGTGGTTCCGGGGCATGCTGAATTGTCCCTCTCAGAAGGGGGGAGAGGGAGATTCTCCGCCATCGCCCCACGGGCCATTCCTTGTAGACTGCTCGCAGATACACCCCTCTAAAATGTCGAGTGCATCTCAGCAAGAGGACGGCGAGGCCCAAACTCTCCCCCTCACGTACCGTTTTTACCGGGCGTCGCCGTCTTTTCACGTGCCCCTTTCCTCACCTCCTGTTACTCGATGGGTGTTTAGGGCAGACAGGACTCTGTCACCTTGTAGCTGCCTCAAGTGTGCAGAGTCTTTCGGTCTTTGGCAGCACCTCCAGGAACAGCTTCTATGGCCCCTCATCACAGGCTCCAGCCTGGGCCTCTGCAGTGCAGTACTGCACCACCCAAGGGGGAGGCTGGGGGACTCATGCTCCAGTTGCCCAGTCTCCTTTGAGAGTAGCTCACTGGATCGAGATTGCCAGGCCCTCTCCATCTTCCCCAGCGCTCACATTGCGCTTGGAACAGCTCTGTCCGCCATCTTGGATTCGTCTTTGTGTCTCCTTGAATACGGTTACTGGAGCCCCAACAGGTCAGTAGAGGTTGTCCGCTTCACAGGGGGTCTTTTTGGTGCGAAATCAGCATTGAGTTACTGCAGGATAATTCTCAGATGTAGAGCTCTGGCGGGAGCTCGTCCCCAGCACGTCTTAGGCGGCCATGATCTAGGCCACCCCCCTTCAAATTTGTATTGTTAATCCCAATTTGTGTATCTTTCTTCCCCTTTCTCTCCTGTACCTCACTAGTATTTGTATAAATGCAGGGGAATAATTATTTACTGTTGACTTAGAATGTGCGCGGACTGGCCGGCTATGTCAAACAACACAAAGGTTATCAATACTTGCACAGGCACAAAATATCCATAGCTATATAACAAGAGACTTGTGTCACGCAACAAACTCCAACATCACTGAGCAATCAATGAAGAGGCACAGTAATTGGCACGACTGACTCTGGCTATGCCAGAGGTGCCTTGATTTTGGTGGCTCCAGGGATCCCCCTACAGACACCACAAACACCAGTCGACCTCCAGGTATGTGATATTGGAGGGCTCTCTTGATGGCCTCCCAAGGACACTGTTGTCACTGTATGCTCCTAATTCAGGACAATCCACATTCCTACAGACATTAACCCCAGCACTTCTCAGAGCCCCGTCAGTACCCACTTACTGGGGGGTAAATACAATATCCCAAACCTAGTCTCGGATCGATCCCGTCCTCCACTCCAAGGGGCACAGGCTATTGGGCTCGCATACCACATGTCAACCTGGGCTACCCAGATGCAATTGACCAATGGCTGGTGCGTTAAACACACCACAGATCGAAGATACTCACACTACTCTAAGCTCTATGACCTGTACACAAGAATAGATGTTACTTACTGAGCAAAATCGGCTTTGGCTCAGGTAACCCATGCTGAGTACTTAGCCCACACACTGTCGGACCACAGCCCTTACAATTACAATGGACCTGGGGCACATCCAGACCTAAAAGACCAACCTGGCGCCTCCCACTGTAGGCACTTCGTGACCCTGCTCTGGGTGCCACTATATCGCAATCTATAACGTAATACTTTCAAAACAATGAGGGGACAGCTAGACATGCAGGCATTGAGTGGGACGCCCTCAAGGTTGTTCTGCACAGACAGGTGATTCAAGCAGTTTATGTATCCCGCATGTCTCTCTCTAGGGAATTACATGAACTAGAGGCCGAAATACAACACTGTGAATATAAAGCCCGTACGGACCGCACGTAATACCCTTGCTTACTAAAGCCTGATTGGCCCACAAGGAAACACAGGATAAATTGTGTGCTCCAGACTATACGCAATATTTGGCTAGGCGACATGCAGAAGGCGACAAGGCAGGCAAGACACTAACATGGCTGCTAAAAAGTAATCTCTCACAACCACTCATCACTGCAATATATGCCTCGGAAGGCAATTTAGTGAATACACTGGAGCAGATAAACAACTCCTTCTATAAATATTCCACAACACTTTATAAGGCCCTCGACCCAGTCGACCCTCAAGCAATGCAGATCTTTCTAGAACAAGCGGCTCTTCCGCAGGTGACACAGGCTCAATATACAGAAGTGGAGGCCTCCATTAGGGAGGCTGAAATCTCTGAAACTATTAAACAATTAGCCAGAGGTAAAACCCCTGAAATGGTGACTGGCCCACAGAATCTTACACCACATACTCAACACAGTTGGTCCCCCGGTTGCTTACCATCTATATGGAATCATTCGATAGGGGTATATTACCTCCTTTTCTCTGCGAAGCAATACTAGTGGTTCTGCCAAAACCGGGTAGAGAACCTCTCCTTATGAGTTACTACCGTCCGTTGTCTTTATTAACTTCAAACTGTAAAATCTTAGGTAATCTGCTAGCCAATAAGCTATTGGATTCTGTCCCAATACTGGTACACATGGACCAGAATGGGTTTATCACTGGCAGAAGCACGTGGCTAAATCTCCGTCATCTATTTAAACCCCTAGAATGGGCCCAAACGACAACCGAATAGCACTGAATTGCTGCCTTAGATATCGAGAAAGCATTCAATACCCTGGGATGGGATTATTTGCTGACAGTGTTGGCATGGTTCGGTATGGGTCCCAAGTTCTTACGTTGGTTAAAGATACTATACACTAGTCCACCGGCCCGGGTGAGAACGGGCCACATTGTCTCTCCGTCCTTTGAAATTGAGCAGGGCACCAGGCAGGGCTGCCCACTCGTATCAATTCTTTTAGCACTGGCCATGGGGCCTTTAGAGTGCACACTTCGCAGTCATGTCTTGGACTGGAGTATACAGGTACATACACAGTGGCACATAGTTTTCCTCTCCGCGGACAATGCGTTGATCTATTTCCGCAATCAGACTGAGGCCCTTAGTGATCTAGTACACAGTTATCAGGCCTGAAAGTAAACTGGGCTAAGTCCGTTCTATTTCCAATGTGGCCCATACCGTCATACACTGGCAGCAGCAACCTCACGCTCCACTTATCAGAGCATACGACTCTTTCCAATATTCAGAAGTCCAGACCTACCAATCTCATCTGATCTCATAGACGGCAACCTGGGTAAGGCAATCGCCTGTGTTAGGGCCACACTGTTGTTCTGGATCAATCTTCCACTATCCCCCATGGGAGGAAGAACCATATCCAAGATGCTTCTTCTTCCTAGTCTTCTTTACATTTTTACTGTTCTCCCTTACAGATTACCTCAGAAAATATTTAAGGACTGCGGTCGCTGCTTGTATCTCTGATATGGGGCAGTTCCAGGGCAAGGGTAGCACTCCCGAAGCTACACCTCCTCATCTCGGAGGGTGGATTAGGTGGGCCCAACTGTGAATTATAATATGCAGCTGCACAACTCCAATGGCCTATGTGCTGGCTTGCACAAAATAACTTACCCAAACTGGATACCTGGGGAATAGCTCTAAAGCGGTCAGCCTTGCTTGAAGGGTTATCAGGGTCTAAAACTCCGCTACAGCAGAAAGACGGATGTATCCTGATGTTGGCAGCCTGCAGCACCTGGACGAAATTTGTGTTATTCAGATGACGAGCCCCACCATATGCTCCAGATCTCCCCCTCGGGACGATGCTGGGTACAAACACTCGCCTTAAGCTCCCAGAAATGGCTGAGTGGGAGACAGCTGGCCTAACAACGTAGGGTGATCTGTTCACAGACTCAACCCTATGTGACTTTGATACCCTGATGGATGATTACGGAGGGTCACCAGGAACATTCCTTCTATATGTGACATTAACGCAACAGGCAACACAAATTTGGGGGGGACTTAAGAACTGTACCCACAATGTCCACAGCCCTACAGACATTATTGACACACAGTATGGGCTGGAAAGCTATCACAGCCATCTATAACTCCCTTAGAAAAGACACAACCCCCTTACTAACTTCATTGCGAGAATTCTGGAACACAGCACTATCCATCTAAATCACCGACAAACAGTGGGTGCAATTCATGGGAAATCATAAGATAATATTAACAAATGCCAGATTAAAATGTCCCCAATTCAATTATCTTCATCATACATATCCAACCCCGCATAAATTTGCACGTATGTTCCCATCATCCACAGATATAGGCCCTGGATGCCAAAACTCGGGTGCCAACCTTTTACACATGGGCTGGACTGGGCTGGGCATGCCATCACATCGCGACATTCTGGGGGAAGTCTCATAAATATTAACAGCAGCAACGGGAACCCACTACTTGCACGACATCATGAAACCTAATGCACGTTGCAGGAATCTCAATAATTTCCTAGACTTAGCGCAGGTCTTAGCTAAGCATGCACTTGCTATGGCCTGGAAATCTCCGGCGTGCCCCTCCATCCAGGTTTGGTTAGTTGTCCTCCGCCCGGCCCTGGTGGCCGAACACGAGATACAGGCATCCCAGGCTCTACCACCGCTTTCTAGGGTGCAACCTGTACAATTGCAACATTATGTATCCATCATAGAATCTAGTTTTAGCGAAAAATGCACTAACCTATAACATACCAGTGGTATTACCACTATAGCCCGAGGGTACCTCTCGGATGCTACACACACACACATGTATGTGTTTTATCAAGGGAAGCATTTAGCTATGCACACACACACTCGACATATGGATTCAGATGTCTTTCCCTTTGACCAGGCCCAGACGCATCTAGTTTATTGAATGCAAACTAAACTGAGCAGCCCCCTCCACCCCCATCATCGAAGTTAAAACCGGCGCATATACCTCGCAGATTGCACCATTAACTAGTGGCACAGATAGTGAGTGGTATCACATCAATAATAATTATTGGACAGGCACACTAGTTATGTTGAAATACGTTTGTGATTATGACTGGGCACGCTCACCGTGTCCTGCTGTGTGACTGCTCTGACCCTAATCCCCGTGACGGTGAGTGAAGAACGTCGTGGGATACTTGTGCTTTTGTTTTGGCCAGCGCTCATGTCTAGAGCGGAGAGGGGAGAGAACATCGACTCATTGCAGACGCCGAGGGACTGCGAGGTCCAGCAGGCTCTCTGGTCCACAGCTGCTGCCTCTTCCCTCGGCGTTCCCGCCCCCCGCCTGGACACTTAAAACACCTATCGCGGCCCCCGCTCCGTGGGTGCCGCTCACCGTGTGCTGCTGTGTGACTGCTCTGACCCTAATTCCCGTGACGGCGAGTGAAGGACGTCGTGGGATCCTTGTGCTTTTGTTTTGGCCAGTGCTCGTGTCTAGAGCGGAGAGGGGAGAGAACATCGACTCATTGCAGACGCCGAGGGACTGCGAGTCCAGCAGGCTCTCTGGTCCACAGCTGCTGCCTCTTCACTCGCCTGCAGGGATTTAAACTTGCCTATATTTCCGCGTAGCGGGACGCGCACGGGATGTAGCGCGGGGCGAAGCCCGGGAAAAGGGCGGGCCCTCTGTGGCCCGAGGAGGCCCGAGGAGGCTGGACTGGGCCAGAACCCCTGGTCGTTCATCGTCCCGTTGAGCACATTCTGAGTAAGTTTACCCAGGCCCATCATTTACTGGTGTTTTAAACATTTATAAATGTCATTGCTAGCGCTAAACACAGACACTGTGTGTCGGACAGGTCTGGGGGTCTGCTTAATGGAACTCTTGATAATTATTTTATAAAGACTGCTGCTGATGCTCCCAAGGAAATTATTTTAACAGAGCAGCGAGCGGAACGCCGTTGTTCCGTTGAAAGCATGAAGAATAGGTCATTGATTGAGTCACCTTTACCAGTTGTCTCCACCATTGAAGAGAGCCAAAACGGCAATGATAGCGTTGTTTTACTGGACAGCGTGCCTCTTGTATTTAGAGATTGTACGCCGACACCCAGTACCTGCCCTAGGAAAATTGTGAATGGTTTTTCGCCCCCTAACCTTACCAGCACTTCCATTGTAACTGAGGCACTGATTACTCCTACACCTATGCCATGTAAAATCATACGAAATAGGGCTAAGAAAATTACGCCGCATAGAAATTATGGCCCACCCCCTAACAGAAAAAGGCGGAAAAGGGGGGATCCACATAAACAAAAGTTGAGTCACTCCGATTTTGGCATAAAGGTAAAGACTATCACTAGGAGTGATAAGGCCCCAATAGCTGCTCCCGAAGCAACAGGCCCAATGCCAGCATCTCCACCCTCCACACATATAGTTAGGGAGGCTAGTACTGATATTCCTCCAGCTGACACTGTGCCGCAAGTAGCTCATAATAGTGTTACACTGGATAGTATTGAGTGTATAATTAGGAGCTATTCCCTAGCAATCATAGAGAGATTAAACAAGGTGGAAGAAAGACTAGGGAAAATAGAGCGTAACTGGGAAGAAAGGAAGTCCCTATAAGGGCTGCAGCAAACAACGCTGCGCAAACCATTACATTGCCTACCCAACCTATTACATCTGCCCCCAACCCTGTATTGAACCCGATTCCAGCTACCCCAAAACCTCCCCACAATAAAAATAATAAGCAACACAATCCACCGGCTAAAATGCCGACAAACAAACCCAACCCGATTCCTGCTATTTCTGTTAGCAGACCATCTAAGGGCCTGGGTAATGCATCTCTGGGGATACCAACAAGGGAGGGGGGAAGTATCAGGCATACTCGAGGGATACAAAATAGGGCCCCCCTTCCAGAACTTCCACCGGAAGCAGTGCCTTTTGTGGTAGTTCTTACAGGGGTGCCTGAGCTGGAAGAGAACAAGCGGGAGGGATTCGCCCAGCTGAAGAATAAAATTATGCATTGGCTGAGTTTATACAGGCCAATTGCAAGTAACATCAGTAGCGAAATTGTACATGTCCGCCGCCTTCAGTGGTTGGGGGGTAGACCAAAGGATATTGAGGGCGATGTGGTGGTAGTGAATTTTAGAGACCAAAACGCTGTTCATTTTATATTAAATTGGCCTCCAGGTAATGCTAACACCCGCATCATTCCCCGACCATTGACGTATTTTTACCCGAGATCCGTGGTGTTCCCACCTCAACACCAACTCCCTCAACACCCGCAAATACAAGCTTACTCTAATACTTACTCTCCAATCATACAGAATGTCAGGAACCCTCCATATGTGCCTTATTCTGTACCGGTTCCTGATCCCTACGGGTGGAATTTTGTTCAATACAACCGCCAATAGGAGAATGGACCATTTAAAGCCATTTACGCCCTTGGAGACCACAAATAGGTTTGAGATATTTGATGGATTGGATGATTGTGATTGAAGTTTACTGAGGTTAGGGGTTGAGGGAAGTGGAATACTTACCTTCAGCTCGGAGGGCACTGACAACGAAGTTGATGTGACGGGGATTCCTAGGGACAACACTGCACCGAGCACCGAGCACAGCACCGAGACCGCCCTCATCGCTGCCACCGATGACATCCGAGCCCTGATGGACAACGGAGAAACAGCGGCCCTCATCCTCCTAGACCTCTCCGCGGCATTCAACACTGTCTGCCACCGCACCCTAGTGCAGCGCCTCAGCAACGTCGGAATCCAGGAGAAGGCACTGGAATGGATCATCTCCTTCCTCGACGGAAGAACAAAGAGAGTCCGTCTACCACCGTACAAGTCAGAGGCCACCGAAGTCATCTGCGGCGTCCCTCAAGGATCCTCGCTGAGCCCCACCCTCTTCAACATCTACATGAGCCCCCTCGCGGCCATCGCACGCCAACACAACCTCAACATCATCTCCTACGCTGACGACACCCAGCTGATCCTCTCCCTGACCAACGACCCCGCCGCCGCCAGAGCCAACCTTCACGAAGGGATGAAAGACGTAGCCGAGTGGATGACAACCAGCCGCCTGAAACTGAACTCAGACAAGACGGAAGTCCTCATCCTGGGCTCCTCGCCCTCCGCCTGGGACGACTCCTGGTGGCCCCCCGCCCTGGGCACCGCACCCAAACCGACAGACCACGCACGCAACCTGGGCTTCATCCTGGACTCCTCCCTCTCCATGACCAGACAAGTCAACACCGTCTCTGCGTCCTGTTTTAACATCCTGCGCATGCTACGGAAGATCTTCCGGTGGATCCCCACCGAGACCAGGAAGACGGTCACCCAGGCCCTCGTCACCAGCCGACTGGACTACGGCAACGCCCTCTACGCCGGAACCACCGCCAAGCTCCAGAAGAGACTCCAGCGGATCCAGAACGCCTCAACCAGACTCATCCTCGACATCCCCCGATGCAGCCACATCTCCGGACATCTGAGAGACCTGCACTGGCTCCCCGTCAACAAGAGAATCACCTTCCGTCTCCTCACCCACGCACACAAAGCCCTACACGACCAAGGCCCGAGCTACCTCAACAACCGCCTCAACTTCTACGCTCCCAAACGCCACCTCCGATCGACCAACCACGCCCTCGCCGCCGTCCCCCGCATCCGAAGAGCGACAACAGGAGGAAGGTCCTTCTCCTACCTGGCCGCCAAGACCTGGAACTCCCTCCCGACCGACCTGCGCCTGACCCAAGACCACCTCTCCTTCAGGAAGAAGCTCAAGTCCTGGCTGTTCGAGCAGTAGCAGCACCCCCCCCCAAGCGCCTTGAGACCCTCCGGGTAAGTAGTGCGCTCTACAAATGCCTTTGATTGATTGATTGACTCTAACTACTGTAACATGCCTAAGTAGTCCGATGGGAAGAACTGAAGCGGAAGCCCCAAGATTGTTTGACAATATTCAGAGGTCCATGGGGTGCAATGATCCATTGGGTTCTATTACTCTTCACGGGGAAGTTTGCTCACAATATAATCAGGCCCAAATGGAACCCCTTAATGACCATGGGGTGCAGGGATTTCCGGGTTATTGTCATGATCATGACACTGGTCTCATTTTAGGTTGCCCGGTAAATGGAGATGAGGGATTAGGGGTATACCCGGATTCAGTCATTGCCCAAAATGATAGTTCATCCCCCATGGCACCTATCAACCCCCTGTCTTTAGATGAACCATTGAGTAGGTATCTGCATCCTCCCCATATGGGAACACATATTGCCGGGGAAGCAAGTATTCCAGGAAAAGGATACAAGTTAATGAGTTGGAATATTGCAGGGTGGTGTAATAAGGCGGACCGCCTAGGCTGGTCGGATTTTGTTACAAAGTTTGATATTCTTTGTCTCCAGGAGACGTGGTCTACTGAAGATATCCTACTGGATGGTTATGTTGCTTATAACTGTCCGGCCCAGAGTTCCAACATGGGTAGAGCCAGAGGTGGGTTGGTGATTCTGCTGTCAGTGAGTCTCCCGGTGCGAGTTAAAACTCACATGACAGTTGGCTCACATTCACAGGTACTATGGTTGCAGCACAATGGTGGCTGGAATGTTTTAATAATCAACCATTATAACAATGTGTTCAACCATTCCAGTTCTTTAGTGGTCGATGAACTTGATGCGGCAGTTGACAATTTGTGTGGGCAAACCTGTGTTCCCTTTGATATCTTGTGGGGAGGAGATTTTAATATTCATATGTGCCCTTATTCTTTCTTGAGGGTGTGTGGTTTTGGAGGGGAGGATGGTGAGGACCAGGCTCATTTCTTACATACGGCCTATGGTGATTCACTTAATACCCTTATGCTTAAATTGGATTTGCTGATTTTGTCGCCCAGGAAAGATAATGAGGGTAATCTGGTACCAACCTTTGTGGGAAGGAACTCCGCCACTATCATAGACTACCTCATAGCTTCTGCAAGTATTAACACCTTGTGTAGCACCCCGGAAGTACTAGATCTGGCTCTTAGTGATCACAATTGTCTTATAACGCATTTGTTTTTGTGGGGGGAGAAGGCTGGCGTATCACATGGAACAGTGGCGGATTTAATCCTGCATAGACCGAACGGTCCTAGGATTAAATGGGGGAGGCATAATGAGGAGCAGCTGTTGGTCAAAATCGTGTCTGCATGTCTCCAGGAGGTGGAATGCTGTCTCGAGCCCAATACAGGCCTGACAGGTATATTAGCTGGGTTTGATACAATTAACGAAATTACGAGAAAGATTCTGACTAGCAACAAGGTAAAGGGACTAGGGGCTCCTAGAGGGTGGTTTAACAGGGCATGTACAAAATCCTTACAAAATTTAAAAAATGCCCTCTCTAGTAAACCCAGGGATAGGGAAGCGGTCAGTTCTCTAAGGCGCACTTACAAAATGCCCCTGAATTTAAGGAAGCAGGAATTAAGGGAGGAAGCATGGGATAACATGTCCAAGGCCGTGGAACTCCGGGACACCAAGTTATTTTGGAATACTGTTAATAGCCCATTCCTACATAACGAGGTATACCCTGTACTTTCTGCCCAAGTAAGCGAGGAAAATTGGGTATCCTACTTTTCTAGTATATTTAATCCAGGAGGGACATCCCCAGGGAGAGACACGGTTGCTGACTCTGGTCCCCCTACACCACTTAATATTACAATCGCCGAGGTGGATAATGCCATCCGGTGTAGTAAGGGAGGGAAGGCACCCGGCCCTGATGGGGTCCCTATCGACTTATACAAAGCAGATGAATTGCTATGGAGCCCCCTGTTAACCAAGGTCTTTAACACTGTTGCTATGGCCTCCGCACCACAGACCTGGGGAGAGTCGATTATTATCCCAATTTATAAAAAGGGAGATAGGAGCGAGGCCAAGAACTATCGCCCTATTTCTCTTCTCGACTCCTCCATGAAAATAATGAGCAGGGTGTTATTGATTCGCCTGGAGGAATGGGTAGATGACAATGGAATCCTTGCGGACTCCCAGTTTGGGTTTCGCAAGGGGCTAGGCACTATAGAACAGTGCATCAACCTAGACCTTCTTATAGGCAAGTATACGCGTGCCAAACAGGGTTCGTTGTTCCTCTGTTTTGCGGACCTTTCAAGTGCATTCAACTTGGTTGATCACGGTTTACTATGGACAACCTTATTGAATATGGGGGCCCCACCCGAAATTATTCATTTCTTGGCACGTTTGTATAGTAATTTGTCCGCTAAGATCCGCTTTGGGCAAATGGGTGAATGTACCTCTAGTATCCGAGTAGGTTCCGGTATTAGGCAAGGATGTGTTCTCGCCCCTCTTCTTTTCTCTCTTTTTATTAATGCCATAGAGTCGGAATTGCGATTAGTTAGTGCCGATGCTCCGTCTGCTGATGGTTTAGCAATCCCGGTACTGCTTTACGCGGACGACACGGTTCTCTTATCCAGAACCCCCGTCGGGCTGCAGAGACTTATGGATAAATTTCTGGATTTTATTAACAGGAGAAAACTTAAGATCAACAATTCAAAAACCTTCATCTTGGCTTGTGGAAAGAAAGTAATTAAATTAAGATCATTTTCGTTTAAGGATCAAACGATCCAAGTGGTTGACAAATTTTGTTACCTAGGTATTACTTTTAACAGCGGGGGTATACAGTCTCATGAGATGACCAACGTCAGGGCAAAAATGGGCAAATGTGCATTTGGTATTTTTAAATTTGCATCCAAATTGGGCTCCAGGCGCATATTTGATATGCTGTACATATATCGCCATAGATGTGTAGCTCTGGCACTTTATGGGTCAGGGGTATGGGGACACTGTAACCATAACTTGCTTCAAGTTGAAGAAAATAAATTCATTAAGAAACTCCTCTGTTTACCATCCTCAGTCTCTACCAGCTTGATCCACCAGGAGGTTGGTTTGGAGCATCTATCAGACCTTATTGGCCTTAGACCCCTACTGGTATGTAGATCTATCTGGCTTAAAGAACAAACCAGTTTCACAAGGAAAATCATTAATGACTGCCTCCACTTGGACAAGTGTAACCTGATTCCCTGGCTCAATTACATTTTTACTTCATTTAAAGATGTCTTTAAGCTGAATGTCCATGAAAACCCTTCCAGTGCCTCGGACATCCCAAAAAAATAGCTAAAGCTTGTGTGTATGAGGGCTAAGGCGCAAAAGCGTAGTGCTGCCACGAGCCAGTATTCCACACACCGTTTTTACAATACATATAACCTGGCTGAATCTGGTTTTGCAGAATATCTAAAAATTGTAACTATACGCTCACAACAGTATGTCCTTACTAGACTACGAATGGGGACTGTTCATATGCTTGTTGCTTGTCCGCACATCAAGTTACATCCTGCAGCCCCATGCCCGTGTGACGGGACCTCAAAGCAGAGCACTGAGCACTTTTTATTGATTTGCCCTTATTACCTACAATTCCGTATTATCTATTTGAAACCACGTTTTAAAAAATATAAGGTATTTTCTATGAAATCAGCCATGAGCCTTTTATTCGCACTTGATGCACCTGATGTGTGCTTTTTTACTGCTGTATATATTTTAAAATCTGTATCTGTTAGGAAAAGTATGTCTTTTGTAACTTAATGTCTATAAAATTTTAACTTGTTAATTGTAAGTTATGTGATGTACTGTATGCACGTTTATGATTATTTTTTAAAAATGATTGAATAAAGTTTTTGAATTGAATTGAATTGACTGGGCACAGCTCTGAAGTGCAAAACATATTGAAAAATCCAAAATGGATCAATGAGGTTGTCTCTTGACTGCAGTATTGTGCCTGATCTGTCGCCCCACCATGAGGGCACAAAAATGCAAATTGAAATTTACAAAACATGTATCCTACTGTACTGTGATTCATATACTGCAGTAAGTTGGTATGAATTTTTTTAAATAAATATATATATTTTAAAAGAGTGTGTATATTACACAGATTTCTTAAATGACATAGGGCCCGATTCACAGAATGAACTTACTACTTTTGGCATTCACAGAATGCACTTACTACTTTTGGTATTCACAGAATGAACTTACTCATTTCGGTATTCACAGAAGTTAGTACCACTAACTTTAGGACTCCTAAATGCCTTCTGTGAATACCGAAAGTCTTAAAATTACGATTTTTCTCAATTTAGTAGTAGTAAAGTTAGGACTACTAACTTTAGGACACCTAAATGCCTTCTGTGAATACCGAAAGTCTTAAAATTACGATTTTTCTCAATTTAGTAGTAGTAAAGTTAGGAGTCCTAACTTTACTACTACTAAATTGAGAAAAATCCTAATTTTAAGACTTTCGATATTCACAGAAGGCATTTAGGTGTCCTAAAGTTAGGAGTCCTAACTTTACTACTACTAAATTGAGAAAAATCGTAATTTTAAGACTTTCGGTATTCACAGAAGGCATTTAGGCGTCCTAAAGTTAGTAGTCCTAACTTTACTACTACTAAATTGAGAAAAATCCTAACTTTAAGACTTTCGGTATTCACAGAAGGCATTTAGGCGTCCTAAAGTTAGGAGTCCTAACTTTACTACTACTAAATTGAGAAAAATCCTAATTTTAAGACTTTCGGTATTCACAGAAGGCATTTAGGAGTCCTAAAGTTAGTAGTCCTAACTTCTGTGAATACCGAAATGAGTAAGTTCATTCTGTGAATACCAAAAGTAGTAAGTGCATTCTGTGAATGCCAAAAGTAGTAAGTTCATTCTGTGAATCGGGCCCAGCATGTACATCTTATTCCATCAGAAATAGGTTTATGTTTATGTTTATGTAATTTGTATTGCGCGACAAATACCCTGAGGTGTCTCGGCGCATTAAAAACTTCATGGGGCAAGAGCCAGCTGGTGGAATCATTGATCGAATAGCCAGGTTTTCAAGGATCTGGTGAAAGCAATGAGAGTGGGGCAGGTTTTGATGGATATGGGCAGAGAGTTCCAAAGTCTGGGAGTTGTCACCCGAAAACGTCTGTCTCCCCAAGTGTAAGTTCTGATGCGAGGGACTGGTCGTAGGAAGGTAGAAGCCGATCGCAGGGATCTTTTAGGGGCATAGATCTGGAATGCATCCCTAAGGAAACGGAGCCCAGTCTCGTGTATAGCCTTATAGGCGATACAAAGTGCCTTAAACTTGATCCGGCTCCTGACTCGTAGCCAATGGAGATGGCGTATGGCCAAGGAGGTAGAGTGATGTTTAGGGATGCCGAGCAGGACTCTGGCTGCGGCGTTTTGAATAGACTGCAGCTTGTTTAGGATTTGTTCTTGCGCATTGAGGAAAAGCGCGTTACTATAATCCATTTTGGAAAAGACCAGGGTGGTAATCAGTGTTTTACCTGCTGAGGCTGGCAAGTATGGAAGCAGCTTTTTAATTTTCCTCAGCATGTAAAAGGAGGATGAGACCACTGTGTTCACATGATGTTTAAATGACAACTTGTCGTCAAACATGACTCCCAAGTTTCTGACCTTGGCCACCGAAACTGGCGGAGGACACCATTTGCTTGGGCCACCAAATGGGAGACCAGTCTGGAGAGAGGGTACCGAAGGTCATAACCTCGGTTTTATCTGAATTTAGTTTCAAGAAGTTCCTCGACATCCAGGAGCAGATGGCTAACATCCCCTCCTGGAATCTCGAGGCAACTACTGGTACATCCCTGTGTACAGCCAGCACCAGCTGGGTGTCATCAGCGTAGGTGGTTAGAGACAACCTGTGTACTTTTATGACCCTCGCTAAGTCCGCTACATATATGTTAAATAGTGTAGGGCTTAATGAGGAGCCCTGGGGCACCCCGCAGGGTAAGGTGAAGAAGGGTGAGTAAAACTCCCCCAACCTAACCGCCTGCGTACGGTTGGCCAAGAAGAATGTAAGGAGGTTTTTGGCCAAATGGTTGACCCCCAAGGCTGCGACACGGTCGATCAAGATGGAGTGAACGACCGTGTTGAAGGCAGCGGACAGATCTAAACGTATAAGGACCGCCACCCCACCTTGGTCTAAGATGGTCCTAATTTCATCAGAGGCCTTTATAAGGGCGGTTTCTGTGCCGTGGCCCTTCCTGAACCCAAATTGAGTGTCATCCAGGAGTTGGTGCATGTCAATGAACTCTGAAAGCTGCTGGTTCATCAGAGATTCGAAGATTTTAGCAGGGAAGGGAAGACAAGCAATGGGTCTATAGTTGGATGACTCACCGGGGTCAAGGGAGTTTTTTTTTAGCAGTGGTTTAATGATTGCTTTTTTCCATATTTCCGGGTATACTCCTGTTTGGAAAATGGAATTACAAATGTCCGTCAAGGGGGCGTGATAGCCTCCGTGATGGAGTTAGATATGGAGGGTGGACAAGGGTCTAAGGTGGATGTGGTGAGTTTACTGATTTGTTGTGCTGAGACCGAGTGGAAAATGGAGAAGGTTGGTTTAGGGGGAAAAGAATGGGGGTGAGAATAAGAAATCTCAGGAGATTTAGGGGGGGAGAAGGTAGAGTATATATTGGTGACCTTGGTTGCGAAAAACGTGGCTACAGAATTGCAGAGATCTTGAGATGCCTCAATGGGAGGGCCTGTGGGGGGATTGGCGAGGGAGTTAACAACTTGAAACAGCTTCTTGGCTGAGTTCTGAGCAGAAACAATTTGGGATGAGAAGTAGGCACTTTTGTGTGTAATGATAGCTCGTTTGTATATTGCTAAGGCATTTTTATAAGTTAATTTGTCTATGGGGCTGTAGTGTTTGCGCCAATGTCTCTCGAGGTTCCTACAGTGCTGTCTGTGAAGTCTAAGGTCCTCGGTAAACCATGGCGCGGATGGCACTGCACGGTTAGGAAAAATGCATTTGATCGGAACTAACTGATTAACCGCCTCCTGCATCCAGTCCTGGTACCTATTGGACCCTAGACTTGGGTCGGAGGAGGCCTTGTAGGGGGAATTGATAAGTGTAGTGGAAAGGAGAGGGATATCAATGTCTTGGGAACGTGGGTTTTGGCCTCAGGAGGGTTAGGGTTATGAGCTGGTAAGGTAAAAATAACTGCAAAGTGGTCTGACCATGCTAGAGGGAGAACAGTGAGCAGCGAGATGTCCTGGTTGTTGGTGAATAAGCCGTCAAGCGTGTGTCCTGCTTGATGAGTGGGGCCAGTGACTAGTTGTTTTACATTAAAACATTAATGTAAAACATTAACAGATAACCTGAGATGATTTAAAAGATTTGTTATAGAAAAAAATATTTGTATACATTTCAGTATTTATGTACAAAGGGTGCATCACTTAAAGTATTTTTGAAAGGTTGTACTCATTTGTATGCATCTGTTAAGGAGGTGAAAAGTCTCCAGAAAAAATGCAATGAGCTTCAAGATGTAGTACATACAATAGATGTATGCATGGTAAGTAGATCCTGGGTTTGGGGTACTAAGAATGAGCTGCAATGGTTTGCAGCCTAATAAGAGACTTTTCCTTCAGAAAAAGTTAGAGGAAATTATGTAAATAATCCACTAATCATAATGAGCAGATGAAAGAGGGCATTTAAGGGTTATACAGGTAAAAAAGTGAATTGGGTATTGAAACCTAAGAAAACCCCTAAACGCCCAATTTGTTCTCTAAGCAAAAACTCACATTTAATTAAAAAAACAGATGAGCATTTCTAGGTAATAAATGAATACCTCAGTCATATGATGCTGTGCAGCTATGAAGCACTGTTACCACTGAGATCCAGCTCATCAAATGTGGTGCTTTTTTTGTTGTTCTCCTGGGCAAAAAAACAGTGGAGCTGGTGATCTTAGGAAATGTCGGGCGTAATATTTGCCCCAAATTCTGTTCAGGTGCAATACTTTACCTGAATTGTAACAAGTGGGAAAATACAGCGAGCATGACTTCTTAGGGTTACACAGTGCGTTTTAAAGCGCAGTTTTCACATACATTTGCTAGAAGGCTATATGCACTGGAAGGGTACTCATTAAATATTCATGTCCATTCATGGTGTTTCAAGTCAATGAAACAAGAAACTCCCTGGGAGTTGACCCTAGTTTTTTCAAAATGTGTGTTGGTGCGCCCATATTTCAAAGTTACCTCTATTGAGCCAGGGCCAGCATGTTCGCATGGTTGTCCTCCATATGCAGTGGGTGTCCTATTATGTGAAACATCATGTTGAATGTTCCAGTTAAAGAATGTTGCCATTAATGCTATCCAAATACCATTGGGGATTCTTGTGTCAAATATTATTTGTAGTATTTCAGTGCCAGTATTTTGTTATGATTCTCACCCCTCCCATATGCGAGGGCTGTTCACCTTTATGCCAAGGACTACCTCTTATATTTGCATTTTGCCATGGGTGCCCCATAGGTCAAACATGTCCTCCTATACGCCAGTACCAGTATTTTGCCAAAGGTGCTCACTATGCCAGTGTGGTGCCTCTGAAAGCCAAGAATTACCCTGAGTATGCTAGGGCCAAAGACAGACCTTTAAACATACACTGTATATTCACTCAAGCTCACTTATATAAACTCATTCATACACATCCTCACTTAGTCACACACTTTTCCCTCACTTATTCATACATTCATTTTCACTCACTCAATCTTTTTTTATTTTCACTCTCTTACACCCAAGTTTACACTCCCTCCCTTATTCTCACTCATTTTTACTCACTCTCACTCACTCTCCTTACTCTTGCTCACTCATGCAACCACTTTTAGTCTCACTCAGCCTCTCTCACTAAGTCTCACTTATTCCTACTCATTCTGACTCACTCATTCATTCATTCAATCAATCATTCAATCAGGGATTTGTAAAGAGTGCTACTCACCCGTGAGGTCTCAAGGCATTGGGGGGGGGGAATACCATGGGGGGGAACACTCACAATATCTAATTCATTCATATTTGTACTCACTCTTACTGTCATGAATCCATTTTCACTCTTTCACATTTATCCTCACTAACTCAATCTCCTCATTCATTCACACGCACTTACACCTCTCACTCACTTAGGTGTGCACTCATTTTTATTCGCATTTACCAACTCTTACTCAATCTCATTTAGTCTTACTCTATCTAACCTACTCATTCTCACACAGTTACAATGACTCACTGCCACTCACACTCATGCTCACTCCCATATACTTTCTGTTTCATTCCTTATCACTTAGGTACTCTGATTCACTAGCAGTCACTCAACTCTCACAGCCTCAATCTATCTTTCAATCACCACCATGCTCGCATATACTAACAGACACACACTTCCTCTAACCAACACTCACACATGCTCACACACACACACACATACACACACACACACAGCATACATGTAAAATGTTGGTTTTAATTACCTCAGCTGCGCATGACAGTTCTAGTTCTGTTACAATTTGTTGTGCTCCTTTGACCCTTGGGGTAGGCACAGAACTGAAGCAGGAAGCTCAAAGCTCAAACCTTTAAAGTCCAAGGGTTCCAAAGGTGAGCCTCTTTCTTTTGTTATCCCACTGTTTCCTAACTTTGCAATGAGTTGGGAAAGGTTGGGGTAAGAGGCTGATTAGTGTGTAGCCCAGGCACTGCAAGGCTTAAAACTAAAGTGTGGAGTTACCTTTGCCAGTGACACTGCAGCATATCACAAATGGGGAAGATCTGAGACATGACAGGCCCTTGAGGCATGGACTGTGACTTAACCACTCTTGGACAGCTGCCTGCCGGCTGGTACAAGTGCCCTCCTACCCCTATACCTGTCATTAGACAAATGTCAGCACCTGCCTTATGCTGCCAGAGTCTCAACTGAGGATTCAGAAAAGGGGGTGGTGATGAACAGAGTGTCTGAATTAAGCAGACCACTCATACCCAGTCTAAAGATCAGGGCTTGATCCATCACCGTTTTTTAGCTCACTGCACCATCCCAGCTCAGAACCTGGCTACATGCAAATTAGTCTGACCCTGGCCCAGTGCATCATGGGAACAGGGCAGACCAAACTACCAAGCCAATTCTTATACTGGGAAGGAAACAAGCTACCGGGGACCGGTTTCTGGCATTTCAGCCGTCTTCGGCCCGGCTTGCTTGAATCCTGATGGTGCAATGAGCAAGGGACTCACATCTGAGTATACCCTTCCACGCTTATGGTGGACAAAAAGGATTCAGAAAAGGGGGTGGTGATGAACAGAGTGTCTGAATTAAGCAGACCACTCTTACCCAGTCCAAAGATCAGGGCTTGATCCATCACCGTTTTTTAGCTCACTGCACCATCCCAGCTCAGAACCTGGCTACATGCAAATTAGTCTGACCCTGGCCCAGTGCATCATGGGAACAGGGCAGACCAAACTACCAAGCCAATTCTTATACTGGGAAGGAAACAAGCTACCGGGGACCGGTTTCTGGCATTTCAGCCGTCTTCGGCCCGGCTTGCTTGAATCCTGATGGTGCAATGAGCAAGGGACTCACATCTGAGTATACCCTTCCACGCTTATGGTGGACAAAAAGGATTCAGAAAAGGGGGTGGTGATGAACAGAGTGTCTGAATTAAGCAGACCACTCTTACCCAGTCCAAAGATCAGGGCTTGATCCATCACCGTTTTTTAGCTCACTGCACCATCCCAGCTCAGAACCTGGCTACATGCAAATTAGTCTGACCCTGGCCCAGTGCATCATGGGAACAGGGCAGACCAAACTACCAAGCCAATTCTTATACTGGGAAGGAAACAAGCTACCGGGGACCGGTTTCTGGCATTTCAGCCGTCTTCGGCCCGGCTTGCTTGAATCCTGATGGTGCAATGAGCAAGGGACTCACATCTGAGTATACCCTTCCACGCTTATGGTGGACAAAAAGGATTCAGAAAAGGGGGTGGTGATGAACAGAGTGTCTGAATTAAGCAGACCACTCTTACCCAGTCCAAAGATCAGGGCTTGATCCATCACCGTTTTTTAGCTCACTGCACCATCCCAGCTCAGAACCTGGCTACATGCAAATTAGTCTGACCCTGGCCCAGTGCATCATGGGAACAGGGCAGACCAAACTACCAAGCCAATTCTTATACTGGGAAGGAAACAAGCTACCGGGGACCGGTTCCTGGCATTTCAGCCGTCTTCGGCCCAGCTTGCTTGAATCCTGATGGTGCAATGAGCAAGGGACTCACATCTGAGTATACCCTTCCACGCTTATGGTGGACAAAAAGGATTCAGAAAAGGGGGTGGTGATGAACAGAGTGTCTGAATTAAGCAGAGCACTCTTACCCAGTCCAAAGATCAGGGCTTGATCCATCACCGTTTTTTAGCTCACTGCACCATCCCAGCTCAGAACCTGGCTACATGCAAATTAGTCTGACCCTGGCCCAGTGCATCATGGGAACAGGGCAGACCAAACTACCAAGCCAATTCTTATACTGGGAAGGAAACAAGCTACCGGGGACCGGTTTCTGGCATTTCAGCCGTCTTCGGCCCGGCTTGCTTGAATCCTGATGGTGCAATGAGCAAGGGACTCACATCTGAGTATACCCTTCCACGCTTATGGTGGACAAAAAGGATTCAGAAAAGGGGGTGGTGATGAACAGAGTGTCTGAATTAAGCAGACCACTCTTACCCAGTCCAAAGATCAGGGCTTGATCCATCACCGTTTTTTAGCTCACTGCACCATCCCAGCTCAGAACCTGGCTACATGCAAATTAGTCTGACCCTGGCCCAGTGCATCATGGGAACAGGGCAGACCAAACTACCAAGCCAATTCTTATACTGGGAAGGAAACAAGCTACCGGGGACCGGTTTCTGGCATTTCAGCCGTCTTCGGCCCGGCTTGCTTGAATCCTGATGGTGCAATGAGCAAGGGACTCACATCTGAGTATACCCTTCCACGCTTATGGTGGACAAAAAGGATTCAGAAAAGGGGGTGGTGATGAACAGAGTGTCTGAATTAAGCAGACCACTCTTACCCAGTCCAAAGATCAGGGCTTGATCCATCACCGTTTTTTAGCTCACTGCACCATCCCAGCTCAGAACCTGGCTACATGCAAATTAGTCTGACCCTGGCCCAGTGCATCATGGGAACAGGGCAGACCAAACTACCAAGCCAATTCTTATACTAGGAAGGAAACAAGCTACCGGGGACCGGTTTCTGGCATTTCAGCCGTCTTCGGCCCGGCTTGCTTGAATCCTGATGGTGCAATGAGCAAGGGACTCACATCTGAGTATACCCTTCCACGCTTATGGTGGACAAAAAGGATTCAGAAAAGGGGGTGGTGATGAACAGAGTGTCTGAATTAAGCAGACCACTCTTACCCAGTCCAAAGATCAGGGCTTGATCCATCACCGTTTTTTAGCTCACTGCACCATCCCAGCTCAGAACCTGGCTACATGCAAATTAGTCTGACCCTGGCCCAGTGCATCATGGGAACAGGGCAGACCAAACTACCAAGCCAATTCTTATTCTGGGAAGGAAACAAGCTACCGGGGACCGGTTTCTGGCATTTCAGCCGTCTTCGGCCCGGCTTGCTTGAATCCTGATGGTGCAATGAGCAAGGGACTCACATCTGAGTATACCCTTCCACGCTTATGGAGTCTCAACTGAAGCAATGGTTAGCCTATTTTATTACTTTAATAGTGAATAAGAATTTATTGTTCGCTATTAGTATAATAAAAAATAGGCAGAAAACAATGACAGAGGTGCACCAATGCCTATAAGAGTGTGCCGTCCTTGCAAACACAGAAAGAGGTGTTTTTGCACACAATATGGACAAAACAGACAAGGCGTAGGAGAGACTAGAAGATTAACAGTAGGCCAATCTAACAGCCTTATGTACTATGCTCTGATGGTAAATTATATGGAAAAATAAAAAAAAGTTTATTTCACTTAACAATAAAAGTTAGAAATATTTTTATGTTAGATATCAATGTAATTTTATTTTATATGTTTACTTTAAATATAGTTAGATGCCCGAAATTCACTTCTACATTTTTCCAGCTTCCATCCCAGGACCCTAAGGGAGAACCTCCCCTACGGACAATACCTACGGCTGCGAAGAAACTGCAGCAGTGTGACATACTTCAAAGATCAAGCCAAGGACTTGAGCAACAAACTGAGAAGGCCAGAAAAAGAGCCAGAAATCAAAACTGCGAGGGACTCATTGAGACACATCCACATGAGGTCACACCGATACCGTTGACATGCGTCACAACCTTCAACACGGTCTCCAACCAAGTTTCCAACATCATAAAGAAACATTGCAAGATCCTCACGACAGGAAACCTCAATTGGGACCCTCCCTTACTATCCCACAAGAAAGCCATATCAATAAAGGATGCCCGTTTATCTACAAGACCGGTACAACAGCAAAAACCAGGGAACACTGTCCTGAATGCTTGGGGCCTTCCGAATGTCACTGGTCATTTTGCTTGTGGCAACTACAGTGTATGCCACCTAACTGCAACCACTAAGAATCTCCATCTAGAGTCGGGCAAGATGTGGGAACTGAGACAACACACCAATTGTAACATGGCACATGTAATATACTGCATCATATGTTCCTGCAATCTCACTTACATTGTAATGACAAACAGAAAAGTAAAGACCAGAATCTGTGAGCATCGGAGCACCATAAGGTGCAAGAAAAACACCACAAAAATGACCAATCATTTTCTGGAGGCAGGACACACGACCAACGACATGAGCTGGGTTATCATCGAGGCCCTGGACCCCAACATGCCTAACATCCAACAGCAATTACTACAAAAGAAACAAAGATGGATCTATCGCCTTTCTAGTCACAAGACAGGCCTGAATGATAACATTCCTTGGAATAGTCCCAACAGACGATAATTACCAGTTCCATCTCCTCTGTAATGCCGCAAATAATACACACATGTTCACATGTCTGGTGACACATAAATGACTCTAAACATCTCCTGAAACATGATTACAGGCCTTTGGGAGAAAACAAATAAGAACGCCTTCTTACTCATAAGTCATAATGCCATTACTTCTGACCTAGAAGCCTGTGAGAAGTTCAGAAATACCACCATTATGCCAGCACACTATCTCAAGGACACTCCCTCAGCTTTATATGGTCAGCTTTAAATGTTCCCCCGGCTGGGACTATTTCGCTTCCATTGAGACCGTAATACACTTATCTGCAGCAAGTAATTCAAGTACAGGTCTTCCCTCTCTAAGATGAGCGCCAAACTGGACACCCTAAACAGACTTCCAGGCCTACACTGTCTGCAGGTATTGCGCGCGGGCGCATACGCACCGAGCTAAGTGCCGAGTCACGGACGGACCCTAACATGCATCACAGCACGTACCAGGGCCGGTTCACACACTACTTAAGCTGCTTCCCAGCTTGGACTACAGGAGACCTAATGAGGTTTGCAGCGGATGACTCTCCATTTCCATGTAAAACTTTGCTTGCTCCAATGTTACTACTACAGTCAATCAATCAATCATAGCATTTGTAAAGCACACTACTTACCTGTGAGGGTCTCAAGTCACTGAGGGGTGGGGGATGCTGCTAATGCTCGAAGAGACAGGTCTTGAGGAGTCTGCTGCAGGACAGCAGGTCCTGGGTCTGCCGTAGGTGGATGGGGAGGTGTTCCAGATCTTGGCAGCGAGGTGGGAGAACGATCTGCCACTGGAGGTCGCTCTTCGGGTGCGGGGGACTGTGGCCAGGGCGAGGTCGGTGGAGTGGAGCTGGCGGGTGGGGATGTAGAAGCTGAGTCAGCTGTTGAGGTATGCTGGTCCGGTGTTGTGGAGTGCATTATGTGCATGGGTGAGGAGCTTGAAGGTTATCCTCTTGTTGACGGGGAGCCAGTGCAGGTCTCCCAGGTGAGGTGTAAAATTGGAAATTGATACTTGTATAGCGCACTACTCACACACAAGGGTCTCAAGGCGCTTGTACGAATACCGCTGTGGAACCCATCCTGGCTTTCCCTGTGAGGCGTCCACTCCTGGGCACCCCCAAGGTGGAGGCTAGGCATCCTTAGCGTTGTGGGGGCCGTTGTGGAGATTAAGCAAGCTATTGCCCAGAGTTGCAGAGTGGGACTCCATGATTGGAATAGGCACCGAGGCAAGAATGATCAGGTCCGTGGAATTTTGAGCCCAAGACCCGCCGAGGCGGGAATTGAACCCTGGTCCCGGGCTAGACCTCTGCATCAGGGTCTGCCGCTCTAATCATTGAGCCACACACTGTGATGTGGCTGCGGCGAGGGACATTGAGGATCAGGCATGCAGAGGCATTCTGGATGCATTGAAGCCGTTTTCGGAGTTGCCCGAGGCTCGTGTGTAGAGGGCGTTTCTGTAGTCCAACCTGCTGCTGACGAGGGCCTGGGTCACCGTCTTCTTGTTTTAGTGGGGATCCACCTGTAGATCTTGCGGAGCATGCAGAGGGTGTTGAAGCAGGAGGAAGAGACGGCATTGACCTGCTTGGTCATGGAGAGGATGCGTGCGTGGTCGGTGGGTGTTGGAGCTGGATCCGAGAATGAGGACCTCCGTCTTGTCCGAGTTCAGCTTCAGTCAGCTGTTCCTCATCCACTCAGCGACGGCTTTCATTCCTTTGTGGAAGTTGGTTTTGGCAGTGTGGGGGTCCTTGGTGAGGGAGAGAATCAGCTGGGTATGGTCGGCGTAGGAGATGATGTTGAGGTCATGCAGTCGGGCGACGTGGGCGCGCAGTGCCATGTGGATGTTGAACAGCGTTGGGCTGAGGGATGTGCCCTGGGGTAGGCCGCAGATGATCTCGGTGGCTTCGGAGGGCAAGGGGAGAGGCGGACGCTCTGTGTTTTGTCAGTGAGGAAGGGGGTGGTCCAGTCCAAGGTCTTCTCTTGGATCCCGGCGTCGTGGAGGTGTGTTCATAGTGTGTGGTGGCAGACCGTGTCGAAGGCGGCTGACAGGTCAAGGAGGATGATGGCCACGGTTTCTTTGTTGTCTAGCAGGGTCCTGATGTCATCGGTGGCGGTGATGAGGGCAGTTTCGGTGCTGTGGTTGCTGCGGAACCCAGACTGTGATGGGTCCAGGATGCTGTTTTCCTCGAGGTAGCGGGTCAGTTGTTTGTTGAGCCTATCTAGACGATTGGACTCACCCGGACGCTCTTTGATTTCAGATTGGAATCAGGGACGAGCACCCAACCCCGAGCCTCGATATCTACCTAATACCTATAATCATTGTAACTCTGACAAAAACTACACTTATGCATGCTTTTAAAATATTATACTTTGTTACTCATTTAACACTCATAACCTAATCTTGAAGCACAATGCCACAATAGTGCATGATTAGACACCAGAATGCCATTGCTCAGTGCGCCCTGGACCACTAGACACTACCCTTAGTGGCCCCCTCAAGCGACACAGTGCCACATTAAGTACAGTTTATAGACTGCTCTTGGCTGGTTAATGTGCGTAGGTGGTTAATAGATTGAGGGCTTCGCGGGTTCTGGCTCCATCCATAAAAATTGACCCTTAGTTCAAAAAAAGAACTCAAGAGGACTTTTTGGAACCAGGCTGTACTAAAAATTGCATCGAATAGTAGCGCTGGCCCACTTACTAACGACTACCTGATGGTTAAACCCGTTCCCTGCTTTAAGGTTTTTCTTGATCAAATAGAACCTCAACTTGCAAAAATACTGTATTTAAAACTAAGGTACGGGACCCTTTTAGTTAGATCCTTTACGGCCAGATGGGGACTTGTTTGAAATGAGGAGAAAGATAGCAAGTGCAAAATGTGCCAGCTGTCAACAAGGGAAAGCATAGCCCACGTTCTTTTATTCTGTCCTACTTACATGAAAGCTAGAAAGAAATGGATTGCACCGTTAGGAAGAAAGTTGGGAGTGAGAAGGTATATGGAAATGTTGCGTATCTTGAAAACTGATAATAACCAGCTTGTTGTGTTTGGAGTCTCGAGATTCTTATTGGCTGCTAACTACATTAGAATGAAGTATGGTCTGAAATTTTAATTAGGATGTCTGTCTTAATACATTTGAAAACATTAAGATAGTATCTTTTCTACTTGTACTTTTTAAAGTTCATAGTATTTATATTTTTATAAAATATATCCCTTGCAATTTTTAATTCTTGTGGAAAAATATTTTATCTATAGACATTGCACTTCATGTTTGAATTGTATTCTTTGTGATTAGACAGCAATTGCACTTTACTCCGGAGTTTGCATATTTGCACAAACGATCTTCCCTATGAACTAGTAATTTACACTTGTGTATAATATTATAATGGATTCTATGAAAGTATTCCCTTATGAACTGTATGGATTGTTATTTGAACTTGCATTGTATTTATGTACTAATGTAATCTTGCACAAACTGGTATTTTATAATTACGTATGCATTTTATGCTGGATCTGCTTGAATATTTTATGCTCGGTCTCTTTTATGGTTCTTTGAATCAAATAAAGATATTTTGACTGACTGACTGCACTTGGTGCCAGCGCCATCATCCACGAGTCCCTGTGGGCCAGGCGCCACAACTCATGCAGCCACTGACCAGCACCTTGCAGCCTCCCAGCAATGTGCACTCTGATCTTGACTGCCCATCCACTATGGGAGCAGCATGGAGAAAGTATTCCTGCATGGCCCCATTTGCATAGGTAACACTCTAATCACTGTAGTAGCCATCTAGACAATGACTACAGCACACTGATAAAGCAGCTAAGATTGCATTTTATGTTGCAATACTATATGTTTTGTCTTGTCTTTCTTTTCCCCAACAGGAATTATTGCATTTTTAAAGTGTCAGTGAGTACACCGACATTTACACAACACACCTTAGTGAATGTGTAGGTACCGCACAGGTTTTCACATGGCACCATTCAAATTTGCCACTCACCTTTCGCTCACCTGGTCCTGAAGAAAGCCCATTTAACCCCTTCCAACAGGCTGAAACATGTAGATCGCTACACATAGTCAACTAAATGGTAATAATCCCTGAATAGTTGTACCACACTTATGCGTTTTTAGATATATCCTGAGCCGCCAACATTAAAATTAGAGGCAAGTATTCTCAGAGATACTTTTAATTGGAAAATTTCACCTCACATCACACTTACGCGCCAACACCAGCTCCACTGTAATCAGGCGTCGTGGCACAACCGGGTGGCACTCGGCCACCCGGTTGGGACCCCAATGATAAAGCATGACACAAACCAGGTTGGTTTGTGAGTGGTCTTTTAAAAACACGTTATGGGTCCAAAATCATACTACATACCGTGATTAACTACACACACATAGTGGGTCCGTCCACATTGTTTAAGTTTAGTACACATCGGGGAAACGGGACGTGCCCATAGCCTTATCCCTTGCTCTCCCATTGATTTTCTCTACTACTTTAAATATAGAACAAAATATAAAAATGCCACTGAACTTTTAAATTAATTTTGATTTAAAACTTATAATTATGAAACTATTAAATAAAACTAAAAATCGTTTTCTGAAGTTTAATTTTTTTTAAAACAAATTCACAATTAAAGAATAAATATTTTAATGTTCATTAATGATTAATAAAAGTAATGTAAGGAATGAATTCATATTAATGTAATTACTTTTAATTAGATGTATTATTACATTATTTTTACATTCAAAATAGGTTATTAATTATTTTATAATTAAAAAATGAATATGCAATCTTTTCTGTATGTATATTAATATTCATTTCTCACAGTTTATATTTTCATCTATATTAACTATTTTAATTTAACATAATTTCCTATGGGATTTTATTTTAAATCATGACCGCCATTATTTTCTATGGGAGGGTGTTGCAGACCCAGTAGTTGGACATGCATAGTGCCGGACTTTCTGCAGTTTTTTTTCTTAGTAGCTTACACTCAGAGTTTGTGACTGCTGAAACGTGGTGAACTTACTCAAGAGTATAAACTTGCTCAAAAGTGTAAGTTACCTTGGTGAATCAGGCCTTAAGTATTGACACATGAGCATGGTCAACACCTATATCACTTACCTCTTAGCGATCATTGTGGGTCCTGTAGGAGTTCTACAGATCTTCCACCTACCTACACCCTCACAACAGAATATCTATTGGTGAATATATGTCAGAGAGGGAAAGGGTAATAGAGCAAGATTCAATTAATGTCAGATATTATAGTCATGTGGTTGTCCAGCAAATATGTTGTAGGGAACTAATTATGGTATTGAGCATGGGATGAAAAGGCAGAATCTATTTACCAATGATAGAATGAAGCTACTGAGTGTTTACAATCCATATGTCTGGTGACAATCATTCTGTGCTAATATCTACATCATTGGGCCTCTATACCCATTAGGATTGTGGCTAAGAATTTAGAAATACATATGCTGAAAAGAGTCAAGAATGTTGCTATCAGGATGGATGGCTTCAAGGCCTGAGTACCAGATTTCCAATAAATATCAGAAACTGAATTATCAAGCATGCAGTAGATGCAACTGCTTGAGGCCCAAAAGGCAGCAGGTGGCATTTAAATAGTAAGCAGCACCCAAAGTGGCTACTGGTCTTTTAAGAATAGGACATCTTTTTGCATTTGTAGAATCAATTCCTGGACTAGACTGCATTTCCTTTTGCAAATAATATTCTTTATGCCAACACTGGGCACAGAACAAGATTTCTTACTTGTACTAGGACCTTGCTGACAAGGGGCTATAGCATCAGGGACCAGAAGTAAAACTAGACAGACATTGCTGAGATGTGCAAAGGCATGAGGGATCTTAGGCAACACTGGACAGGCTGGGCCATAAGAGCCCTTCTTCAGGTGTTGACAGGTAACACTGATGAAAGCGCCATACTACTTTACTAGAGATAGGGCACACAGGCAATTCATGTCCTTAGAACCATAGCCCTTTAAGGACACAAAGTAGCGGAGCCTCTCTCTTACACGTTTGGAGTCAAATATTGCCAAAACCCAAAACTGTGTACATCCACCACAATGAGGTGTGATGATACAACCGAGCAAGTGCCCTTTGTCACATTCCTAAGAAGCGCCACACAGGCTCCAAACCATCCAGAATGTCACAACAAGACACATCCTCAACCTTCTTCGCCACACCCACATCACCTTACACCTCAGTAAACTTCACTGGCACCCTATACACAAACTCCCCAGTTTGAACACCTCACACACACATACAAGGCACTTTAAAACACTGGGCCTGCCTACATCAACAGACATGAACACTTCCACTCCCCTCCCAGGCACTTCTGCTCAAGCGGACTCTCACTAGTACATATATCCCGCATTTACAAAACAAGAAGCGGGAGGCTGCGCCTTCTCTTACATCTCCGAAGCATAGAACTACCTCCAGCATCAAATCAGAGCTTTATCAATGTTTCACAGATTTTGCAAGAATCTGAAGACCTGTCTGTTTGAATAATCCCACAAAGGGGGCAGCTGCCTATGCATCAGAAAAGCATCTGGATACCATCACTGGTGATAAGCGTGCTTTACGAATCTCCTTAACAAAACATTACATAACATAATAGTTTCTTGCTAAGACAATAGTTAATGTATGGCCTCAGGTCACTCTCCTTTTGGTGAGTTATAAAAAGAAGGGTGAGAAAGGACAGAACTTAAAATGCCTGATGAAATCTGAGGGTCGATTTTGCTTGTTAGAGTCTTCGAAATTTCAATGCTGCCACAAGGGATCAAGGTATCAGCCTTTGGACCGAGCTGACACTCAAAGATACTATATACAAGGAGGGTGCAATCCTTATGCTTGTCAAACCCATCATTCAAGCCTTAATATTCCATGGAGAATGTTTCATAAATAGTGACTGTATCTTCGGTCCATGTAAGCATTGCAAACATCCAATCTTATCTCAGTTTAAGCAATTAATCACACAATAAGTGGAGCTCAGAGTCAATGCATGACAAGTTACACCAAAGACTCTGCCTGGTTCTGGTTTTATGTTAGTGCATGTGGGGATATTCTCTGTCTGTGTGCATTCAATGTACCTGAAATTACTGGTATCAATGAAGCCAATCAAAACACCTGCAAATGGTACCTGTCCTTTGAACCAGTTTCTAAGGTCGTTTTCGTCTGACAGTGTCTTTCAGGGCTGTGTACTATCTTATCCAAATCGTGCAGAACTTTCTATTTTCCTCGGTTCTCTTGCACTGCAACTCTTTTGTGAAGCATTCTGCGAGAAATTGACATCAATATGATTATACCTGCTACCTGCCTCAAGCTACCATAGTTTTAGACTACTCTAGCCAGAATTGTCAGAAAGAGGGCGGAAGTCAGACTAGGGCAATTATATTAGCTTTACTTTGCTAAGGACTGCAGTAGGATGTATCTGCATTGCAATATTTTGGTTAGCAGAAGTGTCACCTACATTTACATTCCCGCACGCAGTTGGCCCTCGCCGAATTGTCACAATACTTAGCAATGGCTTTTTGGTGCTTACCAGTTCTCGCCTCGAGTGTAAGAAGATCTGACATCTGTGTGCCATGGCACATTTGTATAGACTGAAAATGCGTTAACTTTTCTTGAATGTTGTTTACTAACACCACACTACTAAAACCTTCTCTGTGGATTTCTTTTTTTTCTTGTACTTTTTCTTTATTCAGACTAGTTAGGCGTGTATTGTGTTTCCTCTGTCACACCGCCAAAAATGTGTATAGTCGTAGCATTTTCTCTATGAACAGACATGTACAGTTTTCAAAGTCTGTTCCCTCTTGGAAGCAACATTTCATCAGTACTTGGCCAGCAATAAATACATTCACTGAAAAGATCAGTGAGGGTGGGTTATATCAGGATTGTGAATGAACACTGGTGCTGAGAAAAAGATAAAATGTCTTTAAAAGATCAGAACATGTAAGATGAATAAGAAAGATTCAACTAGTTTATTTGACATTTAACAAATGTCTCTTGATTTTGCATACCTCATTATTCTTTGTTGTTTTATTTAATTATTTAGACGGTGTTGGAAAGAGAATTGAGGAAGTGTTCATTTTTGAATTCCACACATACAAATTAGAGGATTTTCGTTCATGATTGTATTATTTTTGCAGTTTTTAATAAGGCAAACTTGGACCAAAGGCATTAGATGACTATATGTGAGTACCAGACATTACACATTTTGTAGGCGGGGAGTTTAAGTAATTTGCCTAGAATTTAAGTTTGTCGAGCCAAATAGCGATTCAAAATAGGATGTACTAAAAGTTTGGGTACCGAAATCCAATTGCAAAATAGTAGTATTTCCGAGACTAAATTTAGTGTAAACCATTCGCAAACCCTAGGGGACGCATTTCCCGATTGAATGTTGACAAAACATCTTTTAAGAGAGAGTAGAAAGTGATCCAATGGACCACTGCCTACTCTTACAAAATGTTTGTGACACTTGTCCTTTTTTCTTAAATGCATCCCGTTTTAATTTAAGGAAAACAAGCTGCACAGAAAACAAAATTCTGCATTTAAAAGCAATCACAGACATAGCAATCTGCTGACCCAGTAGGCAACGATCGCTGTAATGGCAGCGAATCATAGTGGTCACAATTTACAGCTAACCTCATTAATATTCGCACGGTAGGTTGAATTGTAGCCCACTAATGTTCTGGATTTTGTGAACCAGCGTATTAATTAATGGGGCTAGATGTACGAAAGTTAGGAATAGTGATTTACTAATTGCAATTTTGTGCAAATCACAAATAAGCAAATCGCTTTCCCAATGGACCACTACCTGCTCTTAAAAAAAAATATTACATCCATGCTCAAAGGGATGGGGTCCTTCGGGGACCCTTCCCATTTACGAATGGGTAACCACCAATTTTCAACTGTCTGAAATTTGAAAATGTATTGCAACCGCATTTTAATCGCAAAACATTTGAACATACCGCTCCAACTTGATATTAAGTAGTGACCCCCTCTACACGCACCTTCCAAACACTGAATGACCTAACCCAATTTACGATTCGGCAACAAGCTACAAAATTACAAATTGGACTTTGTACATCACAAAAAGCATTTTTGTGGTTGCAAACGGACCGATTCGCAGAATCAGGCGGTTTGCAAGCACAAAAAGACTTTGTGCATGTAGCCTATAGGCAGGGCTGGACTGGCCGTAGCGGGCACCAGACATTTCCTCAGTGGACCGCTAGGGTGGGGGCCGTTTCTGTACCCCTGGAAGTCCATTTTGGTTACAGGCGGTTGGCAATATCGCCCCCCTGCAACAAAAGCGGCAGAAACTGGCCCTCGCAAACTGCTCGGCTGCACCACCCCTCAACTCAGGGGAGGCCGGCTGAGCAGTTTGTCAGGGCCTGTTTCGGTTCCCAGCCTGGATCTGCCTATAGGTAATTCTGCTAAATAGCATACTAGTCACAAAAATACTGGTCATTTTGTGACCAGAGTTTAGTACATCTAGCCCTCAGTTCCAGATACAGCAGTTCTGATGACTAGGCCACATCCCTTCACCAGGTCGTTCTCTGTTGTTAGTTTGTTATTGGGTGGCTTTTCTTTACCCAGTATAATCCTGGGCTTATGTAATTTGTTATCAAAGCAAACCTGATGAATCTGACTCGGGCAACTCTTTTCTCTCAAACCGATTCCTTGAGATTTTTACAGTGAATGGCACTGAGTAGGTTGACAATTCCGACTACAAAGGCCATTCATGTTGAAAACAAATCTAGTCAGTTAATGAAGCTTTTCCTTCACATTCTTATTTAGCGGTGAAAATCTGAATACCAATCACATCCCACTTCACACCAAACTCTCCTGTCTGTCACTCTCCCTAAAAAGCCCATACCTTGTATCCACTATCCACGCTTTCGTAATGGTACTTTTATCTGTCTCCCTTTTTCATCTTTATTTTCTCCAGTGCCTCTCCCATTTTTTCTTCCTCTCTATGCATTTTGCTTGCGAGTTCCACGCCCTGCCAATCGCTGCCTTTTCTTCCTTACTTTTTTCTTTCCTTTTGTACTCCACTGTATTAAAGTTTACCTTCATGTGTGTTCCTTTAACGTTTCTAGCCGTTTCGCTCCTGCTTATATTTAAGGTTAAACTAGACAAATGCTACAATAATCTAGTTCTTTATTTTGCTTTCCACTTTTACCTTATAAACATTAATTTGATTTGCAATGCTGCTATGATTTTTTTTGCAGTCTGGATATCAGATTGGCTAGTAAGTCCCTGATAATTTATAACATTTTTTTTCAACTTTTTGGGAATTCAATATTTAGGATGACTTGGTGTCACGACTTTGCCTGTACGTTCCTAGTTTTTCACTGTCTGTCCCGTATCCTTACCCCCTCATTGTCTGTGTTTCATATATTGATGAGCACTGTCAATTAAATCATTCTGTGCCCTCAGTTATGCAAAATTGTAGTATTATTTCCATGTCTGTGGTGTTTCCCAATATTTGTTTTTCAGAAGATGTTCACCCTATCATGATTGCGGATTTTCCCCAAATCCTACTTTTTCATAATATGGTCATCCTATCGTTATTTTGGGTTTTCATCAAATACTAATTTTTTAAGGCTTTTTTTACCAATTCTATTTTTTTTAAGTTAGTCTTTCATCTAATCCACATAACACAACTGTCCCGATCAGTTAGTAAGGGGTTCCAACATCTTGCGACCAAATAGTGTTCATTTAATGAATCTATGAAGTAGAACATAAAAGCAAAGAAACATTTCTGGAATATATGCTATGAATATTCGGATGTGCCTTAGTTATATTTTTAATGCAATCCTCCAAAGTCCCTTTGAAATGTCCCTCGCTCGCTCTCTCACACTGTCTTTTATAAACAGACCCTTCCATATTTTTGATCTCGGACCTATGATCGCCTTTTATAATTCTATAATAGTTTTGTGTTTATTGCAGCTGAATGTGAAAGATTGTAAAGGAGTCAGAGAAAGAAAAAAAATATCATTCATTCCTCTGCTTGTGGGATTGTGAATGCTTTCTAGTACAGCCAGCATTCCTCATGCTATTGACAAAGAAAGGACATCCTTCAATAGATTCTATTCTGGCTGGCTGACCAGTAAAGTTCTCATTATATAATCTCCATTTTTCATGCTTTGCGTTTCCAGCTCCTACCGTAACTTGAAACTTCATCAAATGTTTTTTATTTCAATCTGTGGAAAATAGCTGCGTACCAATCAACCTTTTAATGACATTGTTTTCTTAAAGGTCAAAGATGAAAAATTGCCAGTTTTACAGAAGAGTTTAGTGACTGCTTGCAGCAAATGTCAATGTTTCTGTATTATGTTCCTTATTTGTGGAGCTTGTGTACTGTATGTTTCAATAAAACACAGGGTGTCATTTCCCACAGATTTTGTTATGGGGTGCAACTGTTCCTCTTGATCCAGTGGGCCAAAGGAAATTCAGTCTCATATGTACAACTTTACACCACTATACTCACCATCATTTATAAAAATTAACACTAGGCCCATAGATGACAGAGACATGAATTGACCAACTGAATCATTTGACCTAATTAATCAAACACCTTCAAAAACATTTAATTAAGACAAAATCATAGGCAATGGATTAATTAATGGTAACTTAAACGTAACAAACAAGACCAGCTTGTCATTTCAAAATCTATTTTATTAACTTTATTATCGAGCAGAGAGCATTTAAGGACTTTAATTCTTTATTTGCATTTTCATTAAGCAGCAATATTTTATTAGAAAGGCACATTAGACTGTCAGTTTGAATCAAAATCAGCTTAAGTAATGCTTAAACATATAGGAACTCATTCCCTAAAACCCTATTTCCCTAACTAAACTAAAGTGAACCTAAGGGGAAAAAGTTAAGTATGGAAGTTCTTACGTGAGAGGAAAGCCCGTTAGCATCTCACGAGCACAGGAACAAGCCAACAGTGCTCTTCCCAAGGGGGCAATTTTTATACCTTTTCTCTATCTAAGACTAACTAAAAGAATACAAATATCCGACCAACACGAAGCATGATTGGTCGAGAAATGTCACTCCATGAAGTCATTCGCCTTTCACATTGCAGATATCACGTTCCTCAAGAGCGGCATTGTCCTTTGACTACGTGTGTCACAGGCTCTTCCGAAGCTTGCAACATTTAATAAAATTGTTCGTTGCTTCCCCCGTCCAAGCTTTTCCGCCGCTACACATCCTGTCCTTGGCAATGAAAGTTTATACAATGATTATCTCAACGCTCTGCACAGCTTAGCTTCCGCGTGTGTTTTTCAAAGAATTATGAAGAAAATATTTTCTTTCATTCTCTGCTGATCAAGGCCCAACTCAACAGGACTTCGGACATCCATTTTAGAAATAGGCCACAGGCCTCTTTTAGCATGACTCTAGTATGCAAGGAAACACAAGACATCAATTAATTCGAGAAATGATAATTATTCTGTTACCCACCCCCTCTGCTAATGTTAACCCATTAATCTATGTTACCTAGCTTTATGCACAAAAGACGAACAAAACACAATCACAAAAATGACACAACAAAAACAAAAGCACATTTAAAAAAATGCACATGCTATTATTTGAAATAGCCACAATTAATGTTCGACAAAACAAGAAACAAAATTAATATATTATTTAAAACGTAATGACAAACATGACAAGAGCACATATAATTAGTCCCATATGTTCGTGTAGGTGCACATTATTCTAGGTTGAATCAGTACAAAAACATGCAACACTCGTTAATATATTATAAATTATAGGAGTTTAAATCCGCAGACACTTTCTAAATTTATTTTTAAAGTCCGCTTCATCACTCTCTATTGACTTTGTCAATTTTGCTTTTGGGAATGTGTTTGGCATAGCCTCTTGCTCTTTCTGAAAGTTATTATCATTACTGCAATTACTAAATGTTCTTATTATTTTGGATATGGAATGCTCTTCTTATGTTTTTGGGGGTGGCAACTCTGTGTGTGTGTGAGAATGATGCAATAGGCTTTCAGTAAAGTTTAGTTTTAAATTTGCCTTGCTCAGTCTCCTCAGAAGCATTTAGATATGTCACTTGATTTTAATCTATTTCAAACAAAAATTTCAGATTCAATTATCATTAAAATGTTCAGAAATTCTTTAGCTGTCCTAAGATTATCTTTTGATACTACAAAAAGGTCATCTGAGCCCCAGGATGCTTTGTCATTTCTTCTACCCAGACTACTGGCTCCTCCCTCCAGCCCATGAAAATATTCACATGGTTGGGGGTGAAGCAGGTACCCAGCGCAGTGCCTCGTACCTGTCTGTACAGTGTTCCTGAAATTCAAACATGTTAGATAAACAAAATGCAAGCATCTTTGTCAACATGTTAGTAGGTTTGAGATACTGCAATGAGTTGGTATTCAAATAGTATTAATAGACAACAGGCCCTTGTTGGTGTTCAATAGAATAATATAATAAAGTAACATCTATCATGATCATGTAATATGAAACATGCCATGGAATATCATTGATTGTAATAGAAAAACCATAGTACCTCTTAAAAATCATGATCAATATATGTAGAAATACCTTATGGCAAACTGTTATTATGATAAACAATATGTCAAGAGATATTATTTGCTCTAATAACAGTTTATTAGAATGTTCTTCTACATATATTGATAGTTTCATTGCACCTTTTGTCCATGGCAAGTCATCATATCTAAGTGATACTAATGGTCTAGAATCAGGATTGTTGCAACCTCAGATCCATATGTCCTGGTGGGTGATTGTTGCTTTCAAAGGGAGTCAGATTTGTTGTAGTCGGAAGGACTGTCATACCAGAAATTGTTTCAGGGCTTTTCAAAATTGCCTATATGTGCATGGAAGAGGTGAATTTGTAATCAATCATTAGCTATTATCCGTTCTGTCAAGGTATATCACCATCAATTACAGAAAGTTTCTCTGTCAAGTTACATACTTCCTCCAATTAAATGAATCCTCCACCCCACCCCAGAAGCGGGCTAAGTTCTGGAAGGATTGGACTGATTATAGAGGAGTTTCCATAAGCCCCAGGTCTTCAGTGATCATCATCATAGAACGGGAAGTAGAAACATTCAGGAGCTGATGGATGCTGTCAAAGGGGTAATCACAACACGTTTAATCATTTTATAAGAAGATGTCATCTTGGAGCTACCGTCAAACAAGCTGCCATAGCATCCTGTACAAAAATCACTTGATAAGCTAATGCTGACTGAGGGCCCAACTATAAGTTGGGCAAATGGCATCGCTGTTGATTTTTCAGTGGGCCTTCCCACCCGCTGCCTTGGCATTCCAACCGCCTGATTACGATCCTAGTAGGAACTTGGCTACAAGACTGCTGAAGGTCCACTGCCATACACCTGGTACTGCATCAACTCCAGGAGAGCCAAGGGCGGGTCTTGGAGGGCGGCCTGACAAGGTTCCTGCCATCCAGATTGCGATTAGAATTTTTGCTGAGTTGTTCATGGCAGGGACACTGCCATGCCTGGCTCGGTGAAAAGGTAGGACAAAAGGTGGAAATTCACCTTTTTTCAGGGTGGTTCTACTTAGAAATCTGTGTTGGACACCATTGTCCAGGTCCTTCCGGTTCTGCTACCACCTGACCATGATACTCTGCAATCCTGTTGTTCCTGGAGTTGGCACTTCGGGCTGAACTGTTCCCATGAGGCACAGGGTCAGACTGATTTGCATATGGCCATGTCTGTACCGGGGTGGCAGAGTGGGCTAAAGAACGGTGATGGATTAAACCCAGATCTGTTGACTGGGTGTGAGTGTTTGATTGGTTCAGATGCTCCGTCCATCACCACCTCCTTTTGTACTGCTTTGTTCGCCATAAGTTGGCAGGGTATGCTCAGACGTGAGTCCCTTGCTCACTTTGCCACTGTATTCAAGCAAGCCTGGCTGAAGAGGGCTGGAATGCCAGAAACCTGTCCTAGGAAGCTTGTTTCCGGTCCAGGGAAGGCATGGCTTGGCAGTTCAGGCTAGACTGTTCCCATGAGGCACAGGGTCAGACTGATTTGCATAGGGCCATGTCTGAACTGGGGTGGCAGAGTGGGCTAAAGAACGGTGATGGATTAAACCCAGATCTGTTGACTGGGTGTGAGTGTTTGATTGGTTCAGATGCTCCGTCCATTACCACCCCCTTTTGTACCGCTTTGTTCGCCATAAGTTGGCAGGGTATGCTCAGACGTGAGTCCCTTGATCACTCTGCCACTGGATTCAAGCAAGCCTGGCTGAAGACGGATGGATGCCAGAAACCGGTCCTAGGAAGCTTGTTTCCGGCCCAGGGAAGGCATAGCTTGGCAGTTCGGGCTGGACTGTTCCCATGAGGCACAGGGTCAGACAGATTTGCATATGGCCATGTCTGAACTGGGGTGGCAGAGTGGGCCCTAAGAACGGCGATGGATTAAACCCAGATCTGTTGACTGGGTGTGAGTGTTTGATTGCTTCAGATGCTCCAACCATCACCACCCCCTTTTGTACCGCTTTGTTCGCCATAAGTTGTCAGGGTATGCTCAGACGTGAGTCCCTTGCTCACTTTGCCACTGGATTCAAGCAAGCCTGGCTGAAGATGGCTTGAATGCCAGAAACCGGTCCTAGGAAGCTTGTTTCCAGTCCAGGGAAGGCATGGCTTGGCAGATCGGGCTGGACTGTTCCCATGAGGCACAGGTGTAGCAGGGTTTCCGTTCTCCCACAGAACTGTGCATAGAGATCTAGAACCTCAGTGAGTTAGGATGATCCAAAACTCATCTCAGTGTCAGAAATCCCATTACCTAGCTAGCTACAGTGTCTCATGGACCATTATGGAATGATCCATGTCTTAGACAAACCAGAACATGAACTTTAGAATACCTCAGGAATCGTGGAACACATGAACACTCTTTCGTTATATAATCATTTCAAACCAAAACTGAGAGTCAAAGAACACAAGTGCAAGTTTGAAATATTTATTATTCAATGCAAAGTTCTCAAACGCAGTATCTTGTATAATACTAAAATGCAGATTATAAAAATCAGTGTTAGCAGCATAGTCACTAATCCATAGTAAGCAAAAGGTGATAGCATGTTACAATGCAAAATCTATAGAAATCTATATCACCTATATTTCGCGCACCCTATTTAGTATATTATTTTATATCTAAGAAGGTCTCATTCGGGCTTTAGCAGGGCGGACCCATACCTCTAAATGTCAGTAGGAGTAGATCACATCAACAGCTACCAGCTCTCTTCATGCGCAGCACCAAGTGTCTACGTTCATTCCGTGTAACTCTATCTTAAACCCGCGTAGAGCCCAAAATGTTGGCATCAACATTATTTGTGTTATGTCTAATGTGGTGCGAGGATCAGGCCTCCCAGCAACCTTGTGTTAGGTTATTCTTAGAGTGTGCAGCTCTCAGTGTGCAGACAGTTGTACCAAGTGTACCAGGCAAAGCTGATAGCATAATAATAACATATTATTCTCAAGTAAATCACATCACCGCTTCTAGGTTGAAAGCGACAACAACAAGTAGGTGTCGTGTGCAAAACTGAAGCCAAAGGAAAAATGTCTGTTTAAACATGTAATACACTCATGCTAACTTAACGCAATATATGTAACGAAGTATCCATATGACACCCCCCCATTGATCCGAGCACCGTCAAACATAAGGGAAAAGGCAATACTGAATCAGATACATAAAATGAAAGCAAAGTTCAATAATCTTGAGCTAAAATAAGCTAAAAAAATATGTATGAATGAGTATGTATGAATGCCTACAATGGCCTTAAACCTAAAAAAAAAAAAAAACTCTCGAACCAAAAGTTAATCGCCAGGTCTCAAAAATTTGAAATGTAGGACCAGGTCGCATTAATTCAAATGTCTGTAAGAGAAAAAAAATAAGGCACTTATCAGATTTCCAAAGTCATGTGCCACATTGACGTCATCCTCAGCGACATCACGTGATTGAACTCTCCATCATCTTAACACAGTCCATCCCTCCAATTCAGCAAGAGGAAAGTCATATTTCACAAGAAAGCATTCCTCCCAGGCATCTCACGATTGGAAAGTATATGCAAAGAAAGTAGCAACAGCCTCCAGAATGAAATCGCTGCCATCATCCGAAAATAGTTCAGCAATCCAATTCAGCAATGGGAAAGAACATACGTGCTCCTCCAGCATCGGATCCTCTTGTAACGTCAGAGGACAACTCGGTGGGTTCACCAGATCGCTGTGTGTCAGAAAGGCATCCGCCGCCGCAGAGATGTCCCATTGGCCCAGTACTCCATTAATTGCTGCCAAGGCCATAACTCTTTCGCCAGAACAAATCAGCTCATGAGCCACCACGGGACGCATTAGCTGATCAAAATCGACGTCAGGAGCAGTCCTCAAGCATAGGCACAAATCAATGGCCCAATCGAACTCGCAGCTCAGGCAGTGAAACACAGGTTGGACACACGTGAAGTCGGTGAACCGAAATGACAATCTATAAGCCGTGCTTAATGCTGCAAGCGGCAATGTTCCATAGTAATTGAGCATCCGATTACGGCACAGTGTCAGGAGGCGTTGAACGGCTTCTTGCGCAGGATGGGCATCCATGTTTTATGAAGAAAAACACCAACAAAATGCCAGCGGCTACAGCCAGTAAAACAGGTAGTCCACCAAACAGACTCGAAAAAATAGAGTGGAAAAACGTGGGAATGATACCAAAAACTTTTTCAAATGTAGTCACGAGTCCACTGCTAACCAATTTAAAAAAATGTGCAAGCCCAGTCGTGGAAGATGCATTAAAAATCTGGTGCACCAGCTCACAGAAATGAAACGGCAAATCAGTATTTAAAAGCGCCTGCACCTCTGTGCGTGTGTTAGCTATGTGAAGGACATAATTTTCCCTGGCCGAACTCAGGGTCACTTGTTTTTGAGACAAAAGGGCCCTTATTCTGCTTAAACCATTGAACTTCGCTTCCAAGGTTGGAATCCGTGGCCAGATGGAGACATCTGAAGATCCATGCGTGGGTGGGTATAGAACATTCTTGCAACACACCACACGCTCTGATACAGTTACCACATAAGCCACACCAATTAATAACCCACAACATAACTCGTTGTTTAAAAGCAAATAACTACCATTAGTCAATAATGTAAATGTAGGAACTACTGCTGGAACTGGCGTGCCTTTTAAAACACATGCTAAATTTGGCCGGTCTTGATTACAAGAACCGTGTAACTGAATGTGTCTGCATATTAATGAATGGTCAGGTGACTGTGTGCATTCCTCGCCATTAAGATTCACTTCTTTTCCATCCTTCAGACATCTGTATGTGTATGGTAATGACCATGCCTCATGTAGGAATGCATTGCCCAGCGGTTCATATCGTCCTATAGCAATATACCGCATACAATTAGTAAATTTGTATAAGGGAAATGGTAATGTAATTAATCCGTGAATAAGCCACGTGGCAGTAGTTGGAGTTCTGGACTTTTTGGTTCCGTCCAGAGGTGTCAGGGTACAACACCCAAAGACCCCGGAGTTCCACCTGCCTTGGTGCACAAATGAACAGAAACACGGGCTTCTCGATGGTGGCGTCAAAGACCAAAGGTTTATTACTGCAGGGACACAGAAGTCACAGAATCTACACACGGGCAGAGACTAGGAGCCTGTTCGATTTGTACAAAGTGGGTTGCTCCTTATATACGAAATTTTAAGCTTGGGGCGAATTCTTTACATGTAATACCTTCCCAAAACCTTTGTGTCTAAAACAATAAATATTTGGTGTTACACAGGAACCGTCGATAATATCTGAGGCCAAACATTGCGAAGAGAGGGGTTCCCACTAGTTTGTCACAATTCCCTGTCAATATTGCATTCAGGACCCGGACCGCCTCATCGTAAAGTTCGTTACCTCCCCCTAATAAAGATTCAGAAAGAAAGAAACAGAGCCAGGTGTGGAAGATAGAAAAGTGGGATAAGGGATGTTTGTGGGTTGTAAATGGGCAAGGCTACCGGCTTCGGCCGCCTAATCATGATCAGGTACAATGGACACGAAGACCAGTTTGGCAGGACTGGCCTCGGGCAGAGGAGGCAGCCTTTGTCGAGTCATGCAGCTACAGCGTGATCTGGTTTAAGGTGCACGTGTCATGTAAGAGGTGAATCTCCGGCTAAGGCTACGTGTCCTTAATCAAAGTGGAGTGAATGAAGTGATCAGAGGCTATTGCATATGTGAGGGCAAGAAAACACAAAATGGCGGCCATGATCTAAGATGGATGCCATGGGTATATCAGAAATATGTCAAATGGAAGGAGTGCTCTTGCTCGTAGCGTAGCGAAAACACTAGGATATACTAAATGGATCATTTGCGGTTCACTGATACCAATATTAGGTATTTCCGTCGAACTTGAAAACACGGGTTCAAGCCGTCACGGAACCTCAGACCCTCCTTTTGCCCTTACATAGGCAATTACTCAGTCTATGTCAGAATCTAGTTCTATGCTCATCAGGTCAGTGACATGTTGTTGTATCATCATCCTTTCTCGTGTCTTTTCTCCAAACGCAGGTGGTTTTCTGAGACAAGTCGCAGCACAAAGACTACACAGAGCAGGACCACACTGGATAATCAGACAACATGAGAATAGGAATACTAGGATGACACCAATGACCATTAGAACCTTCCATCCCCACGCTGAGATCAGAGTCCAAAACCACTCCATGAAGGACCAGTTTCCTTTGTCTATATGTATGGAGTCTGAAATCTTGTGCAACTTAGAGATCGCCTCATAGACTGTTGGAGCATTATTAGGAATAAAGACACAGCAGCTCGATTGGATCATTCTGCATACCCCACCTCGATCTGCAAGTATAACGTCTAGAACCATACGGTTCTGCAACGTCATGAGCCTATCCGCCTGAAGCTCAGCTGTCAGATTGCTAAGGGCACCAGCAGTTTCAGTAATAGTAGATTCAACTACCCGTGTTAGCTGACGTATGTTTCTACTATTGGCCATAGGTCCCCAGATCGGAAGGAAGCCTTTGAAGAAGTCTCCGGCTTCCTGACCAGCAGTATCTTCCTTGCTGAAGACACCTCTTGCTACTCTGGTTCGGTGGTAATCAGATGAAGCAGTGTATGTCGGAGGCAATAATCGAGCAATATAACATGATCCTGAAAAGTCGGCAGGCAACCATGTATAAGCTCTGTCTCGACAAATGAAATAAGTACCCCTAGCAGTAAGAAAGGCAGGGGAAGAGTTAGCCGGAAACACATAAGTCTCTACGCACTCACTCCTCCCTAGCTGAGCTCTCGGATTTCTCCCATTACCTTGCAAACAGACCTGACCTCGGTGAGGTACGACCCAGATTGGAGTTGAGCTTTTACGCTTGCTTTCTCCTAAACTAAGGCGATACTCTGAAGTATTCCAACTTAAATATACTCGCAATTCGTCTCTAGGGTATGATGGAGTATTATTGACGTCCTTGACCATGTCAATAATTCCCTGGACTAGAGCTTTGTTAGCAGAGTTATATTTAGTGGAACGCGGTGGACGTGGAGGATAAGTTTCAAGGGCATAAGCAAAGATGGTTTGGAAGGCCTGAAATGATCCATTGTAGCTGTAAGGCAAAACCAAATAGGGAATACCTTTATCCATAGTGTGAGGTATCAAGCCACACACCCAGCAGTCTGTAGTGTTAATTACCAGTTGGTGTTGGTGCAAGAGCTGTACAAAAGTGTTGTTGGTGAATTCTGAGCGTCTGGCTTGCTCATGTTCCGGAAATGAGTGAAAGGAGTGTATAGAAGAAACAGTAGAAATAGCAGGATCAAGGGGAGGTACTGTAGTAACTGGCACAAAAATCAAATTTATGCTAAAGCAGATTCCACCCACCAATGTTGCTAAAACAATCAAAAATGTAATGGCACATTGCATCAGAAAACATTTGCTGTGAAGAATTCTATTAAGTCTGTTTCTGCGAACATAAATCACATTCTCTCGTTGCAGCGCAGGAAGTTCCATCTTCTACAATCCGCTCGCGACCACTGATGATGTGTACGTAGATGAAAATGCCTCTATCAGCCCTGGGAGTTCCCAGAACTAACAGAAAGATCGACCTTGTGTCAGACCCCTGCAAATTCAAACTAGGCACACAGCCACGACCCTACGGCTACCCAGACGGCAAGGCAATTTTAAAAACAATAAACAATAGCAAACTTCCTGGCTGAAGGCAAAAGTTCAATATATCAAAAATCACAATATGCAGTTGCCTGCTTTATTTGTCCTTTTTATGGCTTCTAAGGGTTATCTCTGCTTCGCTGGTACCGTCTGATCGGAAAATAGTGTATTACTGGCAGCTGTTGCAGAGTTTAAGTTCGCAGATAACAAAGTTTCTTCTGATGCTGGAGACAAATGTTCAGTGTTCAAAGGAGTCTTTTCAGGAGGAGAGTCAAGTTTCAAAGTGTCAGTAGTCAAATCGGCATCGCTGAAAGGGATAAATTTCGGAGTGATTTCAGATTCGGAGGCACCAATTCCCTTCTTCACCCAGTCGTCGTAAGGCAGTGGCAACGGAACACGCTTTACGTGAGAAGCGTGAATCCAGTGTTTACGGCCAGCGACACGTACGGCTGTCCTCGTTGCCAGCAGGACCTGGAAGGGGCCGATGTAGCGAGGCTGAAGATTCTTTGTCCTCGCGAAGTTTCTGACCACCACGTGGTCGCCGGGTTTCAGCTGATGCCCTGGACTCTCCGGAGGTTTTGGCAAAGCATCGAAGACCTGTTGATGAATAAGACTCAATTTAGCAGTCAAGTCGTAAAGGTAGTCTATCAACATAGGATATTCAATGGAGCAAAATTGTTTAGGCCTCGGCACACCCCAAATATTTGCCGGGCGGCCAAACACAATCTCGTATGGAGAAAGCCCTATTCTAGAATGCACTGTTGCTCTCGTTGATAACAAGGCCAAAGGAAGTGCGTCTGGCCAAGCTAAACCTGTGGATGCTTGTATTTTGGCTATCTTAAGCTTGAGAGTGCCATTGTAACCCTCGACTAAACCAGCAGATTGGGGATGGTTTGCACTATGGAATTTTTGTTTCAATCCTAGGCCGGCACACACACTCTGCATAACTTTCCCTATAAACTCACTTCCGTTATCTGACCATACAATCCGTGGCATTCCATACCTAGGGAAAAATTCCTTGAGAAGAATTTTGGCAGTAGATAGAGCAGTGTTGTCCTTTAGTGGGTATGCTTCTATCCACCTAGAAAAAGCACAAACTACCACCAGGACGTATTTTAAATTGTTGCAGCGTTCCATGTGAATGAAGTCTAACTGAATCACTTCAAAGGGGCAGGAAGGAGGAGCGAAATGACCAGCTGGAGTTGGGGTTCCCTTGCCAGGATTATGCATCAAGCACACCATACAATTTTTCACCACTCTCTCTGCACACTTACTGATTCCCTCATTCTTCCAGACCGGAGCCAACATCTTACATATCCCTTTAGAACTTATATGCGCCATTCCATGCGCCATCGTCACTACTGCAAGCACATATGCATCAGGCAACATCCAACGCTGCTGTTCTGTCAAATCAATCCAACATCCATTCGAGTCCAACTTGCCCGTACTTTCTCTCCATACACGTTTCTCTTCCTCAGTCGCTTCTTTCTGAATCTCTTTCACACTTTCCATAGTGTCCTCACACATTCCAGACTCAGCAATCCATCTTGCAGACGTAGCAACATACATTCTACTCATCGTGTCTCTAGCTGTCTGTTTAGCAGTTTCATCAGCAAAGGCATTCCCACGACCAACATCATCCGTAATTGCTTTATGAGCACTGCACTTCACAATCGCAACTTCAGTCGGCAAGGTTAGAGCTTCCAACAAGTCGTTAACTAGCTGACCATGTTGGATCTTAGTCCCATGGGACGTAATGAAACCTCTTTCTCTCCACAACCGGCCAAAACTATGGGCCACGCCAAATGCGTACTGACTATCTGTAAACACATTCACTCTCTTTCCCTCAGCTAAAACACACGCTCTCGTTAGAGCTATTAATTCTGCAGCTTGGGCGGAATTCTGACTTACTCTTGCAGTCTCCACAATCGTCTTCAAAGTCGTTACCGCGTAGGCAGCAGTCACATCACCATTCTCCAATTTAAAACATGACCCGTCCACATACAGCGTACCATCTGGGTCGGATAGGGGAGTATCTTTCAAATCGATACGTCCTTTTGTCTCTTCCTCCGTTTTAAAATAACAGTCATGTGGCTCAGAATCACTCGACTCTTGATCAGTCGGCAACAATGTTGCTGGATTCAATACATTGCATCTTTTGATTTGAATATGACTCGCTAGTAATGTCAGCTCGTAACCAGATAATCTCGCACTAGTAAGGTGTTGTGTCTTCGTTCGGTTCATGAGTGTATCCACTGCATGAGGAACCATGACCACTAGCATATTGTTCATCACTAAACCAGCAGATTGTCGAATGGAAGCCGCAGCTGCCGCTGTAGCCCTCAAACAACTAGGCAACGCTCTAGCTACCGGATCTAATGTTGATGAAAAATACGCACAAGGGCGTTGTTTATCACCAAATTTCTGCGTCAGAACACTCAACGCACAACCTTCTCTTTCGTGAACGTAGAGCGTGAATGGCTTGCTGTAATCAGGTGTACCCAATACAGGAGCTGAACACAATGCTTTTCGTAATTCAGTAAAACTCTCTTGACATTCATCAGACAATGGCACCGGACTCGGAACATTTTTCCCAGTCAAAGCTACCAATGGTTTCGCTAAAAGAGAAAAATTTGGAATCCACTGCCTACAATAAGAGGTAATACCTAGGAAGGCACGTACTTCTCTCTGTGTGCGTGGAACACTCATATGCGTAATGGCTTTTATTCTTTCTGGGGTCAACTTCCTTCCCTCCTTTGACAAGAGATGACCTAGGTAGGTCACTTCTTGGCAGCAGTATTGCATCTTGGAAGGAGACACCTTATGATTCAAATTAGACAAATGATGCAATAGGGAAATTGTAGCTGCTTTGCAAGTTTCCTCGTCATCGGCAGCCACTAAAAGATCGTCTACGTACTGTACTAGGGCAGAACCTGGAGGAAGGACAAAAGAATCTAGCTGACTTTTTAAAGCTTGACTGTAAATGGATGGACTTTCACAATAGCCTTGTGGAGCGCGTTTAAATCTGAAACTGCGACCTCCTAAACAGAAGCCGAAAATATCCCTACTTTCTTCGGCTATCGGAATGCTGAAAAAAGCATTCTTTAGGTCAATAACTGAGAACCATGTAGCTGTAGCAGGAATCAATGTTAACAAGGCAGTAATGTCTGGCACTACAGGAAACTGCGGAATTACAATCTTATTAACTTCTCTAAGGTTTATGACAAACCTATAAACTGGAGGTTTTGTAGGATCAGTTCGTTTCAGAATCGGTAATACAGGACTGTTACAGACATTTCCTCTAGTTTCCTCAACCACACCCTTCGTGATCAAGTCTTGCACAATCAATAAAAGTGCACGCTCACCTTCACTCGAGATTTTGTATTGAGGAATTCTTGGAAATTTTACATTCGTTTTCAAAGTTACTACATACGGTGGAATTTCTAGGAGACCTACATCGTTGGGACCAGTCGCCCAAAGAGAATCGGGGAGTGAACGTAGCTCCGGCGGGAGTGCGTCCATTGACAAGTACATCGGAGAGGTGATATTTTTACCCAGTGTAAGCTGTACTCCTTCCGGAGAACAGTACAATGTCGCATATAGTCGTTTTAACAAATCTAAACCAAGCAGATTTTCATTACAACCTGTCGTCAAAATCAGGGGTGCTTTCAATTGGCACGGTCCAACAGAAATAGACAAAGGACCAGATATCGGGTTGTACACAGGGGCGCCTGAAAAACCTACTGAAACATTTGTTAAGCCAGACAAAGGTGCGCCAGGGAGTTTCGCATGAATGATAGAACTTTTTGCGGCACCAGTATCCAACAGAAACGGTTCGACTACACCTGATGTTGCTACTGCGACATAAGGCCCACTCTGATCCACTGGAACTGATACTACTCCCTCTCTCTGTCCATGGCTGTCCTAGTACCCATTTTGCTGAAAACCCTCATCTACTTCACAATAATCTTCAACAAGATATTGTTGAGATCTATTTTGCTGAACAGATTGTCCATTTCGCTGATCAAAGTGATTGGTGGGACGATCATTCGTTTGTGGAGGCATAGCACCTCGTCCTCGTCCTCTAGAATTCTGCACAAAACCACCACGACCTCTCTGAGCTGCTGCTGCATTATTTTGCGCTAAGATCGGACATTCATTTTTATAGTGACCCTCTTTCTTGCAGTACGCGCACTGATTCCATTGATATTGAGGTCTTGATGTACTATAATCTGTCCTTTGGTATGAGTTTTGCTGCGTATTAGCCTGATTCGCGCGAGGCGGATACGCCTGCTGCAAAAGAACTTTAGTTTTTAAATCTTTCGTTTTCTTTTCTGATTTCTCCTTTTCCTCTTTATCCCTATTTTCGTAGTATTGTGCAGTCGCAAGTATTTGCGCTGTCGTAGATACAGCCCACGCACTTTCTGAGTCTTTTAATTTATTGCATAATTCAGGTAACAAATTATGCACAAATTTATCTACAAACAGTCTTTGTCCTCCTTCTGTGCTCATATCCTGACCACTATGATCTACAAAAGTCTCTTCGAACCTCGTGAAGAAGTCCGAGACACTTTCGTCTTTCTTTTGCCTACATGCTGACAACTTGTCCCAATTAACACGCAATGCTGGCATCAGAGTCTTCATTAGATCAATTATTCTACCTGGCAGATTAGCAATCAAAGGTTCGGGTTTCGCACCACCTATTTGTTGACCATCTGCTGCAGTGATAGCTGCCCAATCACCACCTAAAGCAGCCTGATGATCCTCTCTACGAATTTTAGCCCACACTGGTTGCGGAACTACATTACCAAACAACATATCAATGTCGGCTAAGTTCATTATACAAGCCTCAACTGTCTGTGTTAATTCTTTATAATATCCGGCTGGATTCTTACGTGGATCTGGCAAGGCCTGTTTCACCGCTAACACTTCTGCTCGCTTCCATGGAATGTGTATCCACACTCGTTGGAACTGTGCTGGAGCAGCCGCAATACCAGCAACCGCATCAGCTTGGATAGCTTCGCGCCAAATCGGAGGAACTTCCCTCATCGGATATTGGCGACTTAGCTTCACTTTACCTTTCTCTAAATCTCTCGGTGAACGAAGAGATGGATCATTCCTAAAACTTAAAATGAGTTCCATCGCTTGCTTTATATTCTCACCCACTATCATTCCAGCAGCAAATTCCTTTTGAACCCTAATTAAATCTTCCAAATCTGATTCGACATCGTCTTCTTCTATCTCTTCACGTAACAACGAGCACATCTCATCAAAGACGTATCGTTGTGTTGGTTCTCCCCACTGCATAAATGTGTCTAACACATCTCTCGTACTATATCTTCTACCCTTCGAAATCCATCTGAGAGCCGTGGAATCTAAAACTCCCCGTTCCTCAGTACTTGGAAGCTGACTCCGTCTCTGTACAGAGTCAGGAGTAGGAGTCTTAATCAAAGTTTTATATATAGGAGACAGCATATTAGTAACAGAATCAGTGATTCTTCGACGAACAGAAAGTGGAGTTAGCACACTCGCAGACATAGAGAATGCAGTGGAGGTAGGAATAGATGAGGAAGCAGTAGGAGTATCGAGGAAAATAGTTTCTGGAGCAGTAGGTACAGAGGTAGGTATAGGGGCTGGCAGTGTAGGAAGAGGAGGAGCTGTAGGAACATTCACATTCACCACAGGAAGTACAGGAACTTGATTCTGAGGGATAAGAGCAGGAGCACCAGGTTGTCCAGCAACCGGTAACTGAACATTCGGGACAGGCGGAGCCGTAGCACCTTGTGCATACGGTGGAGGTGACCGTAACAGATAAGATAGCAGAGGATCGTTTTCGGAGTCCTCCAGTATCTTAGCCATTTTCGATGGCAAGGCAGGATAGCACTTGTCAATCGCTAAGTTATGCTCTCTAATGGCTACATCTATGGCCTTCTCACACTCGTTAGCCTGCAACTGTTTAGTCGCTTGCTCTAGAGTTAACTCTTCTTGTTCTTTCTGCTCTTTCTTCAACCTTCTCATTTCTCTCTGTTTGGATTCTTTCCGCCAATAACGGAAGGAATCAAACATTGCCGGCCGGGCTTTCTTCTTGAACAATTTCGCTTCTAAGTTGTCGAGAATCTCTTGTTCAAAACTACCATGCAGTGGCCAACTAAGGACACCATCCTTCTTACAATAGCGGACCCATATCTCATTATAAGTTATAGGACCCACGCCATATTTGCAATATAAATCATATAGGGGAGTCCCAATCGGAGGAACCAGACAAGAGTCCTCCAATCGCGAGTCACTGTTGCAACTAAAACAAGACAACATTTTCCGACTTACCATTTTCAGTCCGGAATACAAAAACAAACAAACACGGAACAAATATGTGCACTCGAACCAAGAACTTAGGCCTACCAAAACGAACTGATGTATCGATACCCAAAACTAAACCAAATAGATTATCGTATCTAGAACAACCAGTGATAATCTGACAAAACCAAACCAAACCAAGAACCGATCAAGGATTTTTAACAATCCTCACAAAGTAACCAGCTAGCTATCACTAAATACTTAACTGAGTCACTGAAGACGTCACCAAGGAGAAACCCGTCACGTTTCGCCGTACTAAGGACTGCACCACTTCGGGTCCAAGACAGGGCGACGGTCAAGGCAACGGCCCACTGCAGCCGTCCTGAACGGGAAACTCTCGTGGAAGAGAACTTCGGGCCACTTTTGCGATATGCCGGGATCGATGAAGTGGGGCGCCTCCCTCAGGAATCTTCACACGAAGCTTCTCGAACTCTTCAGGCTTTTGGACCGGTACCGAATGACGTCGCCCCACGTTGGGCGCCAATTGGAGTTCTGGACTTTTTGGTTCCGTCCAGAGGTGTCAGGGTACAACACCCAAAGACCCCGGAGTTCCACCTGCCTTGGTGCACAAATGAACAGAAACACGGGCTTCTCGATGGTGGCGTCAAAGACCAAAGGTTTATTACTGCAGGGACACAGAAGTCACAGAATCTACACACGGGCAGAGACTAGGAGCCTGTTCGATTTGTACAAAGTGGGTTGCTCCTTATATACGAAATTTTAAGCTTGGGGCGAATTCTTTACATGTAATACCTTCCCAAAACCTTTGTGTCTAAAACAATAAATATTTGGTGTTACACAGGAACCGTCGATAATATCTGAGGCCAAACATTGCGAAGAGAGGGGTTCCCACTAGTTTGTCACAATTCCCTGTCAATATTGCATTCAGGACCCGGACCGCCTCATCGTAAAGTTCGTTACCTCCCCCTAATAAAGATTCAGAAAGAAAGAAACAGAGCCAGGTGTGGAAGATAGAAAAGTGGGATAAGGGATGTTTGTGGGTTGTAAATGGGCAAGGCTACCGGCTTCGGCCGCCTAATCATGATCAGGTACAATGGACACGAAGACCAGTTTGGCAGGACTGGCCTCGGGCAGAGGAGGCAGCCTTTGTCGAGTCATGCAGCTACAGCGTGATCTGGTTTAAGGTGCACGTGTCATGTAAGAGGTGAATCTCCGGCTAAGGCTACGTGTCCTTAATCAAAGTGGAGTGAATGAAGTGATCAGAGGCTATTGCATATGTGAGGGCAAGAAAACACAAAATGGCGGCCATGATCTAAGATGGATGCCATGGGTATATCAGAAATATGTCAAATGGAAGGAGTGCTCTTGCTCGTAGCGTAGCGAAAACACTAGGATATACTAAATGGATCATTTGCGGTTCACTGATACCAATATTAGGTATTTCCGTCGAACTTGAAAACACGGGTTCAAGCCGTCACGGAACCTCATAGTGGTTTCAGCAACAGAGAAAGGTAAGGATTCTAGCTTTTCAATATGTAATATAGAAAATGACGCATCACGCATAGAAAGCATGCGTTGCTTTTCAGTCAGATTAAAAGGGGCCAAAAGGGACGAAACGTTCAACGAGTTCCAGGGAACTCGACCAGCCTTAAGTGTCTTTAGGGTCCATGCAAACTGCATTACAGAACGCAACTGATTTTGACCATGGTATAACGTGGACACTTCATCATGTACAATATCAACAACAGAAGAAACAATATTATCCAACGTGTAAATCCTGGAAGAAAGCATGTTAATACTGTTATCGACCACTGCAAGCACTTTTTCCAAATTTGCTTGATCAATAGCTCTCAGGCGTTTAGCAGCCTCAATCTGTGAAAATTTCCAAATCTCATTGTACACAGCATAAAGCCAGCGTTTAGATCTACCCCTAGCCGGGCCTTTTATAAAATCATTTAGCTCTATATTCTCATTCAACTGGGACAGATGCAGTTTAACTGCAGCCAAAGTGGAATGTTGTAACCAGTTCTGACACAATTTGCCTACTGAATAAGTAGTAACAGTGTGATCTGTTTCAAACCTGGGATCTGGCCTGATGTGTGTAAAACCTTCAGACAAACCCAAAAAACGACGTTGGCAAGAATCAGAGCTTCTTTGCCACAAAAGCCACCCCTCTTGATCAAAACTGGAAATATTAAAGGAGGAATTGTGCAAAAGTGCTTGTATCCCACTGATGGACAATGTAGTGAAATTACTCCAACCTGAGTATTCTTCCAAATCAGGGATGGTAGGTGTATTTAATTTTTTAGATGTAGCCAATCCAAAGCATGTTGTTTGGGAAATAGTAGAATTTAAAAACAACATGTGATTCGGGATGAGACATGCACGATGCAAAGCCTCAGTGCCTTGTACCTGCCAATCTTTGGTACCCCAAACCGATTTAAGGTCAATAGCCTCCTTCCATAACTCATAACCATCTATAGCTAATTTGTCTAGAAAGGACTTCGAATACAGCAATTTTGTATCGGTAAGTCTAACTTTGGACATGAATTTCTGTTTCACTTTAAAATAAAACGACTCAGGATTTGACTGATTAAAATCTGTAAAATAAGAGTATTTTCCCAGAAATGTACTTGAGCTCCCCTGTAAAGGAGCAGGACAATGTTCCCACTGTGTGTAATTCACAGGAACCCTCCTGGAACTTGTTTTGTGTAAGAAATGATTTCCATAATGTTGATAACAAAACAAATCACCATAATTGACAGAATCTAAGTACAAATCCTCAGCATCAAAGGCCGCATAATATTTCAAATCAGAGAACAATGCTTCTACGGCCTGTAGATCCCAATCATCAGAACGAATATCTTGCTTAATCACATCTCCCATGTTTACTCTAAGCACATTAGGAACATTAATAACTTCTGTGGGGCCATGTATCTGAAACCTAACCGCATCCCACACAATCCCATCAAGGACAGGCCAAGCAGTAATCTCTACTGTATTCAAGTCTCTTTTTAGTCTGTGTGCTGAATGTGAGGAGGAAAGAGGGGCCAATGTTCCATTAAGGTACCGAATTCCTGTTCTTTCTTTCACATAATGGCCATCGATCAGGCGGAAAAAATAAAACACAAAACCAATTGACATAAAAAGATAAAATGAAAATAGTATCAGCCAAACGTATGTCCAAGGTGGAATTAGAAAATGTTTTTTAAACAACGTGGCATATTTTGCAATAGTCGATGGTTTCTTTGAAAATTCCGAATCAGAGTCAAAAGAGAATCTGGACTGGTTAGCCAAACGAGCTTGTAAATCGGACATAGATAAATCAGCAGGATCTGCATAGGTCAAGTCATCAATGTTAGTAACAGGAATAGTATTTAATAAAGGACTGGATATGGCAGGCATCTCGAGGGACACCTCCTGTTCTGCGCCAGATGTAATAGCCAGCACAGAGTGCCTCACCATGGAAGGACAGGATACAGCCGGTGTCATGCTATGAAGAATCGGCCACCCTGTGTGTCTTGACATTGTCAATAGAAATAAATCTGTTTTCTTTACGACCTGGAAGTGGTGGTAAAATGACTGTTCTTGTGCCCTTCACTCCAAGGACTCGAACCGGTGCTCGATATGAGGGACCAAACTCTTTCTTGTTATCGATCTTCTCTCGAACCAGTTCTCCAACTTGGGGTAGCCAGCCAACTACCGGGATCTGCAACGCATCATCCGACGTGGAGGGCAAGTGTTCCTTAGCAAGACTGTCTCTGGTCTTTTGTAGATTCTGTAAAACATTGCAATGTTCATCTACGTCAAAGGCCGCGGCCTGGGCCTGGCAGTCTGCACCATCGAGGTCAGGGACGTACATCTTGATACCAAAGAGCATTTCGTATGGGGTCCGCCCACCCAGAGACCTTCTAGGGAGATTATTAAGCGCACGCTGCACGCCATAGAGGTGGGTCAGCCAGTTTCTACCAGTGCCTATAACTCGGGCTGTCAAAGATTGCTTTAAGTCGCGGTTCATTCGTTCTACTACACTATTGCCCTCAGGCCTGTAGGGACTTGAAAACTTGACTTGGACTCCCAACGAAACCATAGCATCCTTATACGCCTTAGAGGCGAAAGCCGGATCCTGGTCCGAATGGAAAGTACCACAGGCAAAGATTCCCACAAAGACACGCAAATCCTTAATGACAGTCCGTGAATCAGCGCTTCGATGCGGCCATAACCCCACAAAGCGTGTGCATGAGTCAACTGCTACTAAGATGTATTTATACGCAGTATCAGAGGAAAAAGGACCGCAGTGATCCAAATAAACGCAACCAAGCGGTTTATTAGAGATGTACAACTGAGTCTGAGGCGGACGCGCAGCAGTAGAAGGCTTAATCTGCTGACAAATGTCACACATAAGGACATAATCGCGCGTCTGTTTGTACAGTCCCCGCCACCAGAACCTTTGTTGTAGCTGAGTTACAGTGGCTGAGACGCCCGCATGCGCAGACGCCACACCTTCATGAGCCGCTGTAATCAGAGAAGCCCTGCAATCCGAGTTGGGAACTAGACGTTCACCAACTTCCGGAATTTTCACATAAGGAACCTTATCGGGACTTAAGTGGTATGTGTACTTCGAAGGGAACCCCGCAGGATATTTACCTCCCTTCTCCGTGGCAGCAACAGCCGCCAAGATGTCATCATCTATTTTGCTTTTGGACCTCGTGACTGCTGCAACTAAGTATTTTGATACCGCAGACTTCGCTGCCTCATCAGCAAGCGAATTACCAACAGCGTGGACCCCCACGCGCTGGTGGCCGAGAGTATGAATCACAAACACGAGCGGCAGTTTCTCTTTAAGTTCCGCCACTCGGACCCAGATCATTTTATGTTTTATTGTGCTACCTTTGGAATCACGAAAATCATTCTGAATCCAAAAAAAACAAGTTCTCATTGTAAGACTGGACACAGTAGTAAGAATCACTTACGATTAAAGTCGTCACACTTGGATCAGCGTACTCCAATGCGAGCATTAGAGCACAAAGCTCTGCCAATTGTGCGGTGCAGTCCCCTAGTGTTTGCGTGTGCACGACACTGGACTTGAACTCATCGTTCACCATGGCACCGACCACAATGGCGCAAGCGGAAACGTAGGCATGTTTAGAGCCATGCGCAACCTGCGCCGAACCATCAGTGTAAATGATACAATGGAAATCCTCCAACGGCCGCATCGCTAAAGGAGCAGGATGAACAAACTCATACTGTAAATACTCCTGCGACCGTAAAGCGGCGTCAAAAATAAACGTGACATCCTGGGATGTCAAGGATGTAGCCCACTGAATCCACCGAGGGTGCAAAGCTTTAGAATTCGGTACACTGGCTTTCGTGACCGCCTCCAAGGCAGGACACGGGGTAACAACCAACATGCGCTTTCCCTGCGACAGGGCACGTTCTTTAAGAATTGCCATCTGCACAGCCGTTAAAACTTTCTCCACAGTGGAAAAACGCAGTTCAGCCGAAGTGTATAAGTGTGACTTGTAAGCAATAGGCACAGTATCCCCTTCATTAAAAGTCAGGTACGTGAAACCCACCGTCCCAGGGATAATTCTTATCACCAGGTTGGTCTGGTTATCACGAGTCTGTAAGTAGTCAGAAGCGAGCAAATCAGCCTGCAAAGACTGCAGAATGGCTGAATGCTCAGGCAGCCAGCATGATTTGGAAAAAGAAGGTTGTATCAAGGCATACAAAGGCTTGATACGCTGGGCATATTCCGGAATGTATGTCCTCCCGAAATTTAAAAAACCCAGCAAAGACTGTAATTTTTTCAGCGTTGTCGGAGAGCGCAACTGCGCGCACTTCTCCAGGAACTGAGGAGCCAACCCCTTTCCTTCGTGGTTAAGTTCATAACCCAGAAACAACACTGTGTACTCCGCAATGTGTGATTTTGCAAAGTTAAACTTGTAACCCATGTCTGCAAAGTTACAAATTATGCTGTTCACTCGACACAGATGCTCCCAAAGTTCGTCGTCTGTGAGATAAATGTCATCCACATAAGAACAAGCAACTGGATCGAAGCTCTCCAAAAGAGAGACTATGCGGGCGGAAAACACTCCAGGACTATTCTTATAGCCCATTGGGAGTCGTTTAAACATTTTTTGTACGCCGCCGCACGTAAAACTGGTCCACTGGGAACTTAGACCATCTAATCTGTGTGCATAAAAACCATTGGAAATGTCAAGCGTGGTTTTGAACCGTTTACGCTCAAGACTATTCACTAGGGCAGAGCCGTGAGTATTCTGTACTGCACAGTTACGGCAATGCGAGTTCAAATGCCGGTAATCCAAAACCAGACGATATGAGCCGTCCGGCTTGTTCACAGTAAAAAGGGGATTATTCATTGGTGACACACACGTTTCAATTACACCTTGATATTCCAATTGTTCAAGGATAGCCGCGACAGAAGCTTTAGCTTCACGCCGTATGGGATACTGAGGTTGTGGCTGCGGCTGTGACCTTAAAGGAATCTCATGGCTAGGGGACAATTTATCCCAGCCACACTGATTTCGGTACACAGCCGGCGCAAGCGCCAGAGCCCACTCTTCTGCAAAATGCAGCGCTTCCACTCTCGATACAGTATGCGCGAAACTGGGGAGGATCACTTCCTCCCCTCGCGGAGCTGCGAGAACAAAAGGTGGGGGCCAGTCAGCCTCCGAAAGCAAAATGTCATACGTAGACGAAAGATTTTCCCAAAATACCCCTTTTACAGTTCGCTGCATGTCACCTTCAATTAACAGGACAATTTCAAAAAGTCGTTCAGGGGGAGCAACATGTGTATCAGCCGTTTCAATCACAACATAAGTGTCAGTCGCTGTCACCTTCAACAGTGGACGGAGGGCCTCTCTCACTATGGTAATCTCCGCCGCGCTGTCCAGCAAGGTCAGAGCCCACGTCAGATTCCGAAGCCGCGTTCTCACTATCTGGGGCATATCGATGCGCCGTTAAGGCTGCGACCTTCTTCTTGGCAAACTGCGGTCTCTTGGGCGTAGAGTCGTCCCGCTGATCCCCTTCACTTCGCGTGCGGGGCTGACCACGTCCTTGCTGGCCACCCCGGCCCCTGCCGCCCCCTCCACCACCGGTTGACGGAGCCGATGAGTCCGGAAAGGAACGAGGAGAGCGTTGGTCAGAAGCCTGAAATCTTTCAGGCGATTTAATCGTCGCGCGATCGCGCAAATCATAAACTCGATCTGACTGCGCAGGTTGTGAAGGCGCCGGACTAGAAACCTGTGTCTGCTGTTGTTGTTGCTTACCCTGATTCTGCTTTTCAGGCCAATTTTGTTTTTTGGACTTGGGTTGTCCACCCGTTTCCGAAGACTGTCCCTGGGGCTGCTTCTTCTCTTTTTCAGAAAAAGCCTTTAAACCCTTAGAAGTGCGGCCAACCATTTTATAAGCCGCCACAATGATTCTTGCTAGCTGACGGGGTTTCTCGGCATCGGGAATTAACGCCAGAGCATTGGCCACCTGAAAGTTCACTGCATCCCCCTTGACATTCGCAAGGATAAGACCGCAAACTGTCTCAAACGAGCCGCTCAGGCGCATACCTAATTCAACCGCCGACTCCGGTCCGTGATCATCCTGAACACGTTTAAGGACCGCAGAGAGGTTTGACACAGACGGGGTGCCATAGCACCTCGAGTAAACCGCTGCAAAAGTCTTACCCCATGTTTCACAGTCAGCAAGTTCAGGGGCTAAATCTTTCGGTAAACTGAGCGTAAGAATCCGGTGTTTTTCACCCGGAGTCGTATTAGGAAACACAGCCTCCAGCTGGTCGAATTTCTCGGCAAGCCAGTAAGGAAAATCATCCTTATCCTGGGGCTTCTTGCCCATAACGGAATTCACCAAGACAGGACTGATTTTCAAACCAGCCTGTTCTGCTCGAAGCTGCGCACCCGCGGGGGCTGCGCCATGAACATTACGACCAATGTAATGAACAAGCGCCCTAATCACTCCAACAGCGACTTCATGAAGACGCCGCAGGTCAGCCACACTACAAGTAGTGCGATTAGGGTGAGGAGTAAATCCACCCAAAGCGGGCCAATTTGTGCCCGGAATGGACAATGGACCTAACCTCGGAGCCGATAAAGAATGGGGTAGGGCGCCACCAAACCAAACTCCGTGCTGCCAAGCATCTATAGGTACTTCCAGTGCCCTGTACGGAGCATAAGCCGCCGGTACAGCCGAGGCAGTGTATGAATGGAAGACACCCGAATTAGCGTCCACTTCCGGAAATGTCACCCAGGAATAAAACAATTCGTACGGGTACGCATGTTCCGCACTCACCACTAGAACCACAGCCAAGCCTTCCACAGGGACATTATATGCCCGCAAGTGGTCGCGAACCGCGACGCGGCTATGCTGCGGTATGTCCACGGCCATGGTAGCACAGGAAGAGAAAAAAGACAAAGAACACTTTGTAGCACAACTGGGTAGTAATTCAAAGAAACCGTTTTTAGAGGAAATCAAGCTTGAAAAGACCTATTTAAAAATAGGTAGGTTTTTCCGACACCACCGTTAACCGGAAACGGGAATGAAGGTGTCAAGGTTTGAATGATATACTACTCGAGTGTCATGATATAAGGCCAACAACGTACGGGCGCCATGTAGCAGGGTTTCCGTTCTCCCACAGAACTGTGCATAGAGATCTAGAACCTCAGTGAGTTAGGATGATCCAAAACTCATCTCAGTGTCAGAAATCCCATTACCTAGCTAGCTACAGTGTCTCATGGACCATTATGGAATGATCCATGTCTTAGACAAACCAGAACATGAACTTTAGAATACCTCAGGAATCGTGGAACACATGAACACTCTTTCGTTATATAATCATTTCAAACCAAAACTGAGAGTCAAAGAACACAAGTGCAAGTTTGAAATATTTATTATTCAATGCAAAGTTCTCAAACGCAGTATCTTGTATAATACTAAAATGCAGATTATAAAAATCAGCGTTAGCAGCATAGTCACTAATCCATAGTAAGCAAAAGGTGATAGCATGTTACAATGCAAAATCTATAGAAATCTATATCACCTATATTTCGCGCACCCTATTTAGTATATTATTTTATATCTAAGAAGGTCTCATTCGGGCTTTAGCAGGGCGGACCCATACCTCTAAATGTCAGTAGGAGTAGATCACATCAACAGCTACCAGCTCTCTTCATGCGCAGCACCAAGTGTCTACGTTCATTCCGTGTAACTCTATCTTAAACCCGCGTAGAGCCCAAAATGTTGGCATCAACATTATTTGTGTTATGTCTAATGTGGTGCGAGGATCAGGCCTCCCAGCAACCTTGTGTTAGGTTATTCTTAGAGTGTGCAGCTCTCAGTGTGCAGACAGTTGTACCAAGTGTACCAGGCAAAGCTGATAGCATAATAATAACATATTATTCTCAAATAAATCACATCACCGCTTCTAGGTTGAAAGCGACAACAACAAGTAGGTGTCGTGTGCAAAACTGAAGCCAAAGGAAAAATGTCTGTTTAAACATGTAATACACTCATGCTAACTTAACGCAATATATGTAACGAAGTATCCATATGACACAGGGTCAGACAGATTTGCATATGGCCATGTCTGAACTGGGGTGGCAGAGTGGGCTAAAGAACGGTGATGGATTAAACCCAGATCTGTTGACTGGGTGTGTGTGTTTGATTGGTTCAGATGCTCCGTCCATCACCACCCCCTTTTGTACCGTTGGAATCGAAGGCAGGCTTCACTGTCAGTTCTCCTATGTCATGCATGGTAACAGTTTGTGATATTGAACATGCAACAAAACATACAGTACACATGACTAATTTATACATTACGACATCTGCACAACATATATATGAATTTTGTGATATTCATGCATAGTACTTAATTATCTTTACAGCAGAGAAATGTCACTCCGCCTCGGCTTCATCGCCAAGAGACCACCAGTCCGTCAGGAACATCAAACTCGTCTACGCTGTATACCGGCAGGCCAACGGCAGCAGATTACTCCAGCCACAACATCGTAATGAGGTGGGTGGAAGACCCCCAGCTCTATGGTCTTTTTGGGACTGCCACCTCGGCGGTCCGGCAGTATGACCACCAGGCCCTGATTCTTTAGAAAAAGAAATAGGAAGGGTTAAGTCACTTTTCACAGTCAGGCCTGTGGAAAAAAAAGCATGGTATTTAACGTCATGTATTTAACGTCGTGTTTCTTAAAAGAAACTTCATGGCTTCCTGCAGCCGAACCTTTTGTGTCTGAAAATTGCCTTTTGTTTCGAGTTGTGCCTGTAAGCTTAGGTATAGTTGCAGTGGCAGCTGGTAAGTTTTGGAGGGAGGGGGGTGGAAAGGATACCCTCTCACGCACAAGCACACATACACATGACACTCAAAGCAATGTATTCACACGCACGCACGCACACAAACACATCCATTCTCAACACTCTGAACCAAACATTCATACATACATACACGCATGCATGCACCAAACAGTTTAAAAGAAAAACACTTACCTGCAGCATCTCTGCCTTAGGGGTTCCAGAAGGCTTGGAACTGCTGCCTTCCCTCATTTTCTGACCTAAGGTCAGCCAATGAGGGAAGTGACAGACATTGATTAGATGATACAATCTACGGAATCAATAGACATGAAACATATATACAGTGATGAAGGCAAAGCGGTAGACACCACTACGCGCGTTTCGGCTCTTGAGCCTTCTTCAGGTGACCGTCTATTGTTAGAGTTTCAAAGAGTCCAGGACTCCCAGTTAGGTGTGGCGTGGATATAAAAGGTCAGTCGGTAAAGACAGCTCCTTAAGATCTTGAGATGTGGAACGATGTAGTCCTATAGTTTGTCATATGATGTTATGACATCAGAGAAAAGGAGGTGGTAGAACAGTATAGTGGAGGTAGCTTAGATTCAGATCGTTATTTGTGTTGACATTTGAAGAACCTCCACGAGGATAACTTCCAGTGAGTAGATGGTATGTCTATTGATTTTGTATTTTCTCTTTTGTATTTTTTAATTCAAGACTATATAAAATTTAAACACATAATCACTTATAAAAACTATATATACAAAAAACAGTAGAAAACAAAAGAAAAATAGTCAACAACAATAAACAATAAAGCTCTATCAGAAATTATTTTGCTCATTGGTTTCTGTACACAAGTGGACTTAATATACTGTTTCATTCTAGGTTTTTATTTACAAAAAAACGTAAATTGTATTATCTAATCAATGTTTGTCACTTTGCTATAGACCTTTCCTAACTCTGTTTCTTCCCTATGTATAGCAAGTGCTACTATATTATATAGGGGTCCCCTTCTTCCAAATATTTATCAGCCAATGAGGGAAGGCAGCAGTCCCAACGTCATCACAGAGTGGGATGGGGTCAGTGAGACTGCTGGCCTCACCCCATTCTGTGATGAAGTGTCACTGATTGACACTCAACCCTGGGCGATTCAGGGCTTACAACTGAAGCGCCCAGGCATTCAGTGACGCTAACCCTCCTCTCTGCTGCTTCAGTTCCAAATTGATGGCAGCCCAAGCGCGTTCATTAGGTTGCACAATTAAGGAAGAGCAATCCATGACTAAATCACCGAAGGCCTTCAAGTAGCGGCGTGGTGAAATTTTTTTGCAGTACCACGATCACCACTACCTTATACGAGCCTCCTTTTGAATCCAGAAGACATAATCTTGTCAGCTCCAGTTACTTGATAGAACACATTAAGAGATTTTCCTGGATTTTCACAAACCTTTCGTCCTAAAGATGGTCTGACGGTCTTATCGCCATCACAGACCGAAACGTCGACTACGGCCTCTTTTTCTTTGTACATTGATTGTTTTGAAGGAACTGTTTATTGATTTATTGAATAATATCCTTCTAGGAATCTATGAAAAGATGTCAACATAGCTGTTGTGCAGGTTAACTCACGCCACCTCATGAACTATGTTTGGTTGCTTCAAATCCTTTTACTCCCTGATTTCTAAACTTTTAAATATATATTATTTTGAAGTAGATTTTCGCCCTGTGTGTTACTTTTCAATAGTTTTTTTTTAATTATGTGTTTCTTTGAAATGATTAATTGACTGTTTGATTAAATCTGTTGTTCACCACTAATAAGGGTGTACCCTTGAGAAATATCTTTGAGATAGTATCGCCAAAGCTATCCGATAAGTAAAATCCCTTGCAGGCAAACTTTTCTTTTTTCATATCTTAAATAAACTTAGGTCCGCTACACCATGTTCTCCTGTAAAAAAATCTATTTTGATTAAAAAATAGATATATAAACATATTAACTTCAGCTTAAGAAGCAGGAGCTCAGTTAGCCCCAATAAGGAGGATGTGTCTGGATTCCAGACAGGTACATATAAAATGTTTTCTATACACTTATGCCTTGCCACGAAAGCAAATGAATTTGTAACAAAATATTGATTTGTTCAGGGCAAAAATAGATCCATGTTTTGATTCCCAAATCAGAATTCTTCAAAACAGTTGCCACGGTTTTTATCAAGACAAACCAATGGACCTGGAGAACATTGCTCCTATTCACATATCATTTCTGAGGATTTACACGTGAAAAGGAGAACCTTGGGGCATATTAGCAAGGGCGATATCGCCGCTTTAGCGGAACTTTTTCCCGCAAAAGCGGAGATATTTTTATCGCCCTTAGCGACAGCTTGTAGGCGATAGCTACAGGTTTAGGGCCCGCTTTGCAAATCAGCGATATTTATCGCTAATGACATGCAAAGTGGGCGTACCCAACCTGTTAGTGACTGAAAGCAGTCGCTAACACAGCTATCGCCTATTTGCAAGGCAGGCAAAGCAATAAAAAAAATTGCGTTAAGCGCGAATTTCGCCAAAACCAAACACCTGCTTAGACCACTTCTTAACCTGTATATCCAATGGGAGGTGGATATTCAGGTCAAGTCCCCAATAGCGATAATGCCTGAATATCGCTGGATTTACAGCAATATTCACGCATTTTGCCGCTATCACCGGATATTTTATCGCTTTGGAGATAAACGTTGCTAATAGCATGTTATCTCTGCGATAATATACGGCGATAGCCGGCGATTAAAAAAAAAAGGCGCTAAGCACATTTATCGATAATTTTCGATATTTGTTGCTAATATGCCCCCTTATTCTTTAAAATAGCGTAAATACCCCTGATCTCTCAGCTTTAAAATTAAATATGTTGAATTGACGTTTACATTTTACCTGTGATATTTATTACAGGGCCAATTATGAACCATCGATCGTAGTCAAATGCGCATTTACCATAGCAAATTCAAACCAGCATGGGCATACATTAGACTAGCATTAACAGATGCAGCCCCTGGATTACACCAAACTACAGCCGATCACCCTGTTGCAATATCTGTACAAATGATCTGTCTGCAAAGTGCAATAAATCCAGGCCGTGAAATGAACAAGAACTGCTGTTTGCCAAAACAGCTGCAGCAGGGAATCATTTCACTGCCCAGACATGTAATAAGAAAGTAATGGAGTGCAATGGATTTTTTTTCTTCCGTATGCCGAGTGTAAAAATAGATTGCATTTAAAATGACTCTGCTTCAGTCTGCGATGCATAATAATGATATTATAGCTTTAAAAATAACTAGTATTAAACTCACAGGAACATAATCTTAATTGCAGTTGATTCGCTATGCAAATAAATACATTCATGATGAAGAGCGCTGTCTCTAATAATAAAATACAATTGCGTGTCTTGTCACATTCTGATTTTATAAAAATGAACACAAGTGTACCATTAGGATTTATAATTTCTTTTCTGTGTCTGCTGCAGCCGCAGACTTGCAATAAAATGTAGTTGTTCGCTGTTATTGTAAACTTGGTTTCACAGTGTGTTTATTTGAAGTCGTGCTTATCAATCATGTTGTTTTGCAAAGCTCTTTAAAGTAGAATTTCCTCTCAATCTCTTTGCTGCAGTTTTTCCACCACCATACGTTCCCCCAACTATTTTTGTTAAACGTGCTATGCAATGTTATGTTGTGTTATGGCATGTTCTATTGTGTAGTTGTTATACGGCATTTCTAAGGTGTCTAGATACAATGCATGTGGCCTAATGGTGCTGAGATTAATGAGCTTGCCAGAAGTGTCATCCCTGTACAAGACCTTCATGCTCCCAAGTCACACATGAAGAGTGTTTTGCTGCATACATAAAAAAAGTCCCACCACCAATTCACAGTTACATGCACTTTCACATGGCTTAGCCTTTCTATAGCATTTAATTACAAATCTTCATTTCAGTTCCTTTAATGTTTGCATCCTGCTCATTCAAGTAGCTTGTCAGTCATATGTTATGACTAAGAATCTTCTAGGAAGTGTCAGTGTTAAAGAAAAAATATTACATTCGCAGGTAGCATGGCATACCGTAATAGATTTTACTGGCTAACGCACCAGAGATCAGGTCACAGAGAGCCTACAGTTTCTGACAAAAGAATGTCATCTCACTGATGGTCTGGTCATCACCCACTCCTTTTAGAGATAGGCTGCTACGGTGACTCCACCTCATGGTCCAGTTGGGGAAGCCGGGATAGAAATGTGATGGGCTATTTGTATTTACATTTTTAGCTTGAGAATTTGAGCCTCGTGCTTCAACTTCAAATGATAGATTAAACTGTACATGTCTTAATTAAGAAAATTAATCAAAATGGTGCACAAAACGTATGCAACAAGTTGAGCAAATCAGATACATTTGATATTTCTTCCAGTCATCCAAGAAGCAATTCTCAAAAAAACGTAGCAGCACATTTTAATGACTTTTTCTGCTCGATTACTTCATAAAAAAATAGATTTGAAAGATACAAGTTTAAATGGTAAGCTAATCTACTCTTCCCCTGAAGTTGCAGAGAACGATCTGTGCCATTAGGGTCTTGGAGCTCCCTACCCATACAACAGTTTAACTGGAGCCATTGATGCTTGCTGTACAGGTGACCCCGTGCTGTAGTGCAATGGGTGTATTGAGGATTATCATCATCATGGCGATGGCTTCAGGGGGTGCAGTGAATGAGACTAATGAGGTGTTTGTGCCATTCTTAAGCAACTTATTTGATACTCAGATATTCTATGTTCGTCTATATTGTGGGGTTTCCTCTCAGCTGCCCCAGACAGGATACACACCACTGTGTCATAAAGCTCCTGGTAGGAGGTAGCTGAAGGGATCTGGTTTGATTCTGCTGTCTACAGATGACTGTCTGCTTGAAATTGTACCCGCATCGTAAAGCCTCTTGACCTAACGGAAAACTGGATTTCAGAGGTCGATGGCTGGGCAAAGCCGAAGGCAGCAGTCAAGTTGGTATCAGGTTTGGAAAAGAGCAGCAAACCAAGCTGTGGAGCTATGCGCTCACTGGGATCTCTTTCAGCCTCTGCCTACTGCTGTTCCTGCCCTCAGTTCTGCTCTTGTTGAAATTAGACAGATCAGTTACTGTTTTAATGTAATCAATAAGTACAACATGCACCTGTGTATAAGTCCCTGTGCTGTACAATGAGTGTCGGTGATGATCAGTGGTGGTGATCAGCAGCAAACACCAGCCCGAAGTAAACAATTCTGGTGGACAATAAATATTAATTGGAATTCCCTCCATTTGAAACAGACAGCACGTAGAATGTCTGTAGATCTGAGTGAAACATTCTCTTTGATGATTTGAGACAATGAGCTGTCAGGTTCTTCGGCGTTTGAAGGTGTTTGGCAAGAACACATGGTAGGTCAAGATGGAAATTATTAACATAGTCCATGCCAGAGAGAATACAGTCAATTACCACAAGGAATTTACCTGAAATAGCTAGGAAAATTATGCATCAGCTTTTTTATTGCTATCATCTCACCTCTTACAGTTGTTCAACTGCTCTTTCACTACAGTACTTGCTCCTTGAGCCTTGAAATCAGTCATTGTGAATCTATTATTAAAGAGGTCATCTCTTTCACTGATTGATTTGAGTAACTTTTGTCCTATTTCTTTGTTACCATAGTTAGGCAAGCTCTTGGACCAAAAGTTTTTTCCAAGAGCTCAATCGCAAGGGAAAATCTGTTCACTTTACTTCAAATTGGCTTTTGACCAGGATGCAATGCAGAGTTTGCTGTCTCTTAAAACCTGGATAACCTGAGGAGTTTAGTGGATTGTAGTGGTGTTGGAGTCCTGGTACAATTAGATCTCTCCATGTCATTCAACACTCTATATTGTCCCATTCTCCTTGATTCATTAAAATATGTCACATCACAGGACTAGTTAAGAAATGGTTTAAGTCCTTTCTGAGTGACAAGAAACAGTTTCCTTGCACCCTATCGCTCCAGTCCCAAGATACAAAATTACAGTGACCCACAGAGTCTATCCTGTCTCTAATACCCTTTAATATCTGCATGTTACTCATGGATAAACAACTAAAACAATTTGAAGTATAATTTTACCTGTATAATGATGACACCCAACTGATTTTTGGGCTGCCACACAAACCCACAGTCAAACTATGCGCCTTTGTCCGCTATGATGAGATGGTGGATGGTGACCAATTATCTGAAGTTAAATGCCGACAAAATGGAATTACTAATTACTAAAAAACGAGAAGACGTCAGTTCTCTGGAGACAAGTAATTGATCTGTCACCCAAAGCTGTAAATTGAACTCACAATTATGGAATTCAAATTGATGCTAATATCTCCTTAGAGATTCAGGAAAACATAGTTACTGTTTGCTGTTTCTTATAGCTGAAATCCATAAACCAATACTACCATTAATTCAAACAACTCATCACATCTCTTTAGCCAATGCATTACTCCCATAATCCAAGACTGGACTACAGCAGTCTATTTACCTAGTCTCTCCTATCAAGTTACTAGAAATACTGTAGCTAGTACAAAATGCTACTGCAATATTCATCTCAAGACTCTCCCTATTTGATCATATCCATCTTATTTTACAGACCATACACCGGCTATCAATACACTCCAGAGTATTACTCAAATCTATGGTGATCATACAGAGGATCAGAGTGAAGATTTAAATAATTTGTTTCTCTGGGTTACCCCATTTTTCCTGTCTGATTTTGCTGGCTTTAGAACTCTTTGCACTTCAACACTGCCATACATTTGTAAAGCTCCTGAGCCCCCTCTAAAATATGTGATGTACATTGTAATTCCCTATTTGATTTATTTAACTTCCCTACAAGTTCATTTCAAATGATACATATAATATAAATCTATGGCTTGGAGGACCAAATGTCATAAGTTTGCTGCAGTGTGACAATGCACCACCCACATAAGCAACACAAAATGGCACTATTTTTAGAATAGACAGACAACACAAAACAGGTGGTAACTTGCCAGTTATCACCAAGATTTCAATTGCATGTTAGACCATCCCTTTATCCTAGTACATAGCTCCAACATTCATTACGTCCCACACACTCCACAGACACACAGCATAAAAAAATCTACATTTATTGATCAGCTATAAGAATCCTTTACAGAAAGCTGCATGCACACCCAGCACAATATTATTCTCAGTGGCTTTAATGTGGGCAGGGATAAACTAGAACGTAAGCATTTCTCCATTCTAAATATGTTGCTCTAGATTCACAATATTCAATCAAATGTTTCACTCTCCACCCATTGAAAAGGCAAAACTCTTGACCTCATTCATAATTAATTCAATTGAGTCCTCTATCTTCTCCCATTCCCATTGGCTGATTTGATCCTTTATTGGTTGCACGCACATTTTATCCAAGTGCAACTCTCTCCACCATATGCCAGTGCCAATGTGCTTGAACACATTCTTTTAAACTTTTGCAATATCTTCCCCTAAACATTTAGATTGAGTGCACTCTGAATATGACTGAACTGTCTCCAAATCTGTTGATCTATGCGCCCCACTATAACTTAATAAATAACAGGCTCTACTCATGAAACCATGGTTTACAGATCCGATTACCCAGGCATGGAGCACCCTAAGGACAATTGAGAAAATAGTTAACCACTCTGATGAAAATGGAAAAAAATCAATTTCCACAAAAATTCTAAACAAGGTATTATTGAAGTACCAAAATTCCGCATTACACTTTACAAACAACAAGTCAAGGATTTTTATATTATGTTCATTTATATCACAAGGTAGTATGTTTTTAACTGAAACAGGATGATATTTGCACCTCCGCAAAGGTGAGTTCAAATCCTATAAGAATCTTTCAGAGTGTGGGTCTCTCATTAATTCGAGCGAGATCATGTTCGGACATATCTACATTGCACTGCACATTCTCAAACCACTGTACTGCCAACTAATGCCCTCCTTCTCTCATGAGGTTTGGATGGAAGAATGTACAACATTGTTAAAGTAGCTGCAGACAGATATGGTAGAAGCAAAGAATTTGCAAGCCAGGGACAACAACTAAACATCATCACACAAGTAATGTGTAGTAGAAGATAGTGCACATGCATCCGGTGTATGGAAAATATATCAAGTTTAAAATATTGTGGCACATAAATAGCGAAAATAATATTGTTATACAAAAATAGCATGGTATAGAATATTGTTGTCAAGAATATAGTTTTGTTTTCAAAGGATATTGTTTTCAAGAATATTGCTCTTAATATCATTTTAAGTAATATAGTTGTTAATGTTAATGTTAATGTTAGTAGGTATTTGTAAGCGCTCGTACGCCCGGAGGCTTCATGGCGCTGTAGAAAGGAACGAACGCAAAGGTCACAGAAAAGAGGGAGCAGCTCAGCAATGCGCCTGAGTGAAGAGCCAGGTTTTCAGGGAGTGTCTAAAACTGAGGATGTTGTCATTCAGTTTCAGATGAAGGGGAAGGGAGTTCCAAAAGCCAGCTGCAAGATGGTCAAAACAGCTGCCTCCAAGACGTTTCCTCTTATAAGGTGGGACAGTCAGAAGGGATTTGTGGATAGACCGGAGATTGCGGGAAGGAGTGTATCTTTTAAACATGTCTCTGATGAAAAGGGGGCCAGAGTCGTGCAGAGATTTGAATAAAATACACCCTGTTTTAAAAGCCACGCGCTGCTCCACGGGCAGCCAGTGTAGCTGTTTCAGGCCAGATCTAACAGACTGCCTCTTAGAGAGGTTCAGGAGGAGTCTAGCAGCCTGATTCTGAACCAGCTGAAGGCGTTTTAGCTCTCCAGCTTGAATGCCAAAATAGAGACTGTTGGAAAAATCTAGTCTGGACAGAACCAGGGAGATGACAATCTGGGTGAGGGCAGCTGGGGAAAAGAAGCTGGCGATTTTCTTGATCTTCTTCAGCTGGAAAAAACTAGCTGAAACAACTGCTCCTACTTGTTTTTTGAGAGAAAGATCCTCGCTGATGTATATTCCCAGACTCTTGACCGAGGAGGACTTGGATGGAGGGGTTCCCAAACTGGGAGGCCAAAAGCTAAGGTTCCAACTAAGAACACTCTGCCCCGGCAAGACCAATTCGGTCTTGTAAAAAATTGGCAAGACCAATTCGGTCTTGTAAAAAAGTTGTAAAAAATATCGTTTTTTAATTATTGTAATGTGCTTTAGTTAGTATAATAATTTTAGGTGTTAGTATTGTTTTATAATTATAATTAATTTTTTAAAACATAGTTTGTAATTTAAGCGATTTAGTATTCTTTTAAAAGCTGCAATTTGTATTGTATGATGTCATAGCAGGTTGTTGGGCTTGTAGGGGAATATGTTGTTATGTTATTTAAATTAGAAACATTTTTTAGTTAATGTAAATAATGTTTTATTGTTCATTATTTTAAATTGATTCTTTATTATGTAAATTGTCTAATTGTTATATATTGAATTTAACATTGTTCTTTTATTTTTTACTTTAGTTTTATTATTAGCAAAAATGGGTTATACTTTAGTAGAAAGTTGTTGGGTTTGTAGGGTGTTGGGTGTAGAGCGAGTATGTAGTTAAGTCATAAACAATTAAAAAATAATGTTAATTCATGTTTAATTGTAAATAATTTGATTGATCGTTAGTTTCACTTCATCTATTTATTTAGATAGTAAGTCAAATTTAGTGTAGAATAAAATCATTATTACAAGTATACAGTTATCCATACAGTCACACACACAATCATTGAGTCTTATGTATACTTATTTATATACAACAATTGACACATACACTGCCTTTTATTTTTCTAGTTTATCTACTGAATCAACTATTCACACATCTTTGGGCAGTCACACACCCTCCACCGAACCACACACACATTCACTCTCCCAAACAAATACTCAGTTAACTAATCAATAACTAATGTAGACTTTCACATAGCTAGTAACCAACTGGAGAATCAGTTTACACAACAACTGACAAAGTGATACAGATATTCACACAGTTTAGTCACTATCCACTATATTTAGTGAGACACTATAAATTGTTAAAGTCTTCCATCCAAATATTTATTTTTATATATCCACTCATACTTCAATGCAAATTGCTATATATATAATGCATATTTAAATAACGAAGCAAACCACATTCACTGGATGATGTCATCATTGATGTCATTTGAGATGTCATCAGTGATGTCACTGACCATGTCATGAATGATGTAATATGTGACATCATCAGCAGTGGATTGCGGGTGCGCGAAATATAGTTAGTACAACTAACTATATAGGAGCAATTTCAATGGTTTTTTAAATGCTAATTCCTAACTATATAAGGCCTGAAAACTATGGTTTTTTCGGTGAATTTCAAAGGTTTTTTAAATGCTAACTCTTTACTATATATGACCTGAAACCTATGTTTTTTTAAGTGAATTTGCAAGGTTTTTTAATGCTAATTCTATTAGCGGATAACGTTTAAATATGTTAATATCCTACTGGGACCACTTTTTAAATGCTAATACCTAACTATGTCAGGCGTGAAACCTATAGTTTTTTTCAATAAATTTCAAAGGTTTTCTAAATGCTAATTATGTTAGCGGATAACGTTTAAATATGTAAATATCCTTCTGGGACCACCTGAGCAGCCCTAGGGGGTCAGGGTGTTTCTACCCTGCCCCCTTTTTGCATTCTACATGTTTGTTTTTCTGCTTCTTTTGTGCCTCGGTCTACCTAGCACAAGATGAATGCCAACACTTCCTGGTTAGAAGTGTTGACAGCCAATGAGCGTGCTGCTTTCCAGTGAAAGGCATGCTGATTGGCTGCCACTCTCTGTCAACACTCCAAACCAGGAAGTGTTGGCGGCCATCTTGTGACTCGGTAGAACCAATTCAGAAAAGGGGGTCCAGAAAAGGGGGTAGAACCAAGGCAGCAGTGAAACAAAGGTGCAAAACACGCAAAGGGGGCAGGGTAGAAGAACCCTGACCCCCTAGGCCTGAAAAATCGCCGGGTGCACCGTGTGCGGACCCCGCGATTTTCCCCCCCAAAAAATTACTTTAGGGCCTGTGGGGTCCTTGTGGGACCCCCTGAGCAGGCCTAGGAGGTCAGGGTACTTCTACTTTTTGAGTTCTACACGTTTGTTTTTCTGCATTCCTGTGCCTCAGTCTACCGAGGCACAAGATGGCTGCCAACAATTTCTGTTTTGGAGTGTTGACAGACATTGGCAGCCAATCAGCATGCAGCTCGCGCACGCTAAGGTCCGCGCACGTGCAAGGGCAGTGCAAGGACGGTGTCCCGCCTATAGATATATCATTTGAAAAAAGTCGATTTTCTCAACAATTACTGAAGGGATTTTCACCAATTATACAAAAGGCACTTCTGCATACCAGGCTCTACCATTTTGCCAAGTTTGCAGTAATTCCATTCAGCCGTTCGGGATGTAGCTGTGTCTAAAGGTCCTATGGAAAATTGCATTGGACTCAATTTCACATTAAATTTTCTCATAAACTACTGGAGGGATTTACACCAAACATACAAAAGGCACTGCTCCATACCAGTCCCTACCATTTTGCCAAATCTGGTGTAATTCCGTTCAGCCGTTCGAGCTGTAGCCTTGTCAGAATGTCCCTATGGAAATGAACATGGGGAAAACATGTTTTGGGATCCCCCTTATTTCTCGGCCCCCGCATGACGAATCCCCCCGAAACTTTCAGGGAAGGAGCGGAGCGCAGCGAGGCAAATTTAACGAAAACTACAGGCAGATCCCTCAATCGGCGCTAAAGTTATTCCCAATTGAATGTTCGGCATTTCCTATGGTAACTAGGTACTAACTATATATACCTACTGGATATCGCCAGTAGGTAATATATTTCTTTCTTTATAATGTTTAAGAAATCAGGCTATTAATCGGGTGTCAATCCCCACTCAGGCAACAACCACAGTCCTTGTCAGGGTGAACCACACAAGTCACTAAATTAACCCCTGTGCTTAATCCTCTGGTAACTTGGCACTAACCAGTCAGGCTTAACTTAGAGGCAACGTGTAAAGTAATTAGGCAGTACTCAACCAGAAATAAAAAGAAAACACAACACAAGAAAAATCCCACACCAATTCACAAAAATAGAAAACATTGGAGTAAATGCAAATGGCATCATAATAACAAAAATCCAATCTGTAGAAATGGAGATATGGAATTAAAGTGTTTTAGGTATGTATAGCACTCTTTATTATGAAGATCTCAAATGTGTCCCTTATCCTCATTTGACCCATATACCGAGCAGACAACAAATTTCCAATCACCCATCGCACAGCACGCATATTTGTCCGCAATAGCCTTCCCTCCAATCACACATAGGTTTTAGCCAATATAGCCACCCTATGAGTTATGGAGCTGTGTTGTGTACACACTAATAACGTGTACCCTAATTCAGCCATCACGCCACGCTTCTCCCAGGAGATGTGTGTTTCCTGTAAACACATTACATCAGGATGGATACCTCTCAACTCCAAAGCAACCCGCTGTCTCTTAGCCCTATCGCTCAAACCAGTCACATTAAACATACGCAGCCGTAACGCCCCAGACATTGGCCCATCCCCCATCTAATCAAAATGCATTCCTCCAGAATTGACTTTATCATGACATTTTTAAGTAAACATTGCTCCAACCTCTTCCACCATGACATTTTTATTTTGCTTCTCTCCACAAACCCATCCCCCCTCCCCGTGCCCCAAGACCACCTACCACTTCTCACCCACACCCTGATTCTAGTGTGCCCCCTTCATCCCTGAAAACCGCCCCCCAAAACCCCGCCTAGTGACGCAAAAGGACCCAGTGTCCTTAGTGCTGGGAAGCTGACATTGAACCCCTCGGGTTTACCCCCACCCAAAAAAAAACAGGCCTTTTCAAGGTGTATATCTACTGAACCAGTTAAGAATACTATCCACACATATATATATATATATACATTGTCCTAGCTATTCTAAATTGATTGCAAATATTCTTTTGCTTGGACTTTGGCCCTTATTGATGACCTTCGGTTTGGCTGGGTTAAGCAAAAAAACTGAGCCCCCTTTGCTTGGAACTTTGGAATCAATTTCCACAATTGCCACCTCTTCTCCACTGTCACATGACAGAAATAGGGCCTAACAAAATATGCACTCCCTTTTCATACCCTTTTCCTGTCTGATCATCCAAAATTATTCAGACAGCTCAATATAGCTCTAGGTTTTGTTTCAAGCTGTCCTGATCTCCTGTGCTCCTTGAAAGGGAATCAGTGCACCCTCTGAACCTCCATATTCCAGGACCATTGTGTAAGTTCCGGGAATGCATCTATAAAGAGCTCAACAATACGTTCCCGAGCATCAATTCCCTCCATGCCTTCAGGAATGCCAATGACTCTCAAATTATTCATTCTTAAGTGGTTTACCAGATCAGTTATCTTCCATACGTATTATCCTTCTGTGTTCTCAAAGAGTCCCAGAGAGATCTTTGGGTGACCAGTTTGTTTTCCAGAATAGCAATCTGAGTCTCCACTTCACCAATCCTCTGTGCAAATTCAGAGAAGGACTTAGTAACTCGGCATATCGAATTCTGCAGCTTGTGACATGCACCTTGCTTGCTTTGGATCTCCATCCGAGTCTCCTCTCTGTGCACTATAATGCTCTGGTAAATGGTAGAGAGCAAGATCTCCTCTGGGTTTTCCACTGCCCCTGAAGTCATGTTTGCAGCAGCCACATCTCTGCTGCCCCCAAAGCTAGGAGAAAAGGAATAATCCCATACTAAAGACCATGTGGCCCCCTTAGACTTAGTCCCAGACAGCTCTCTGTGTTCTCTCTGCTTCTGAACAGTTGAAGGACTGATTGAAAGGCACATGGAGGGAGGCAAGATGGTGGCCATACTCAATGTAGAGTAAGCTGTCTCTCACCCTCCGATCAATCCCCCCTACCTGCTTAGACCAGCTTGCGGCCGGCCTTCTGTCCTGCAGTGTGGCTTCGCAGGTCAGCATTATTTGGAGGTTCTGTGTCCAGAGCCACATAATGCAGGTGTTACAGCGCACCTGGTTTCCTCTTCGCAGAGTTGGGCTGCTTCTCCTCCAAACTAGGCGCAATCCGTATCACCCAGCAATCAAAATGCCTCCTAAGATTGTGAGAGGTGCTAGGACCCCTGGACCGCCCAAAGTGTTGGGCTCTGTGAAGGGAGCAGGAACAGGGGCTAGAGCAGGAGTGCAGCGTTCGATCGGAGGTGTGTTCCTTGACTCCGGAAAGGTAATTCAGAAAGCTAGCTCTTCAACACCCAGCAGTAAAACGGTACCTGGACTTTTTAAAGCTGCCCAGACATTGAAATCAAAAAGATGCAGTATGCTGAGACAGAGATCGATGAGACAATTGCTCAAGCCAGCATGGCGGTTGTACTGCGCCCCCAGCTGAATCCAGAAGCAGCATCTCAGTCACCCACTCAAGACTCTCTCTTTGGTAAAGAGGTGGAAGTGGGCAGAGTGCAGTTAAGAGCAGGGGGACTTTCCGAATGTGGGGCAGGACTGGACTACGGAGGGGGTGCTTGGCTGTGGGGGGTCAAGGGATACCTTGCTGGCAGGTCCCCTGCTGGAAATGTAGGAAAAACTCCAAACCTGGGAGTTTTAAAACCCAGAACTGGGTGGACAAAAATTGTTGCTTGGATAATCTGAACACCATAAAAGAGAAGGATTCTGGTGATAAGTTTTTTTCTCTGTCAGATCTCTCTAATTCTTTGGGTGATGAGGGCTTGGGAGGCATAAAGGATTGGCCAGGAGGAGACCTGACCCATAGAGACGGGAGCGACACAAGCAGCCTGCAATTTGAAGATGGGGACATCAGCAATATTATTTTTTATATGTTATAATATTTAACATTTAATACTTTTTTGATCAATACCTTCCACATTTTTTCCAATATTTTTGTAATTTCCATTCTAGGTATCGGAACACAATATTGTGGAAAGCAATATTTTTGACACAATATTTTTGTCAAAGATATTGTGTCATGGAACCATTTTAAGCAATGGAAAATAATTTGTGGAATTAAACTTTTTTTCTATTGAATAAATGGTTGTGAGTGCTCCACCCTAAAAAAAAGTTTTTGTTATATAGTAAAAGGCTTATTGTTGCTAACCAATGGGATGATGAGCGCCGATTTGGATTTGGAAGTTAACATTACTTTGTAGGTGTGATTTGGTTTATTCACTTATGATCCCATTCACAAAATGTATGTTCTGAGTCTGCCTATATATTTAATTAAATATTCTTCAAGAAACTCAAACATAGAGACAGGTCCCTTCACCTATCATGGCAGCAAGTGAGACATCCGCAATGAGCCCTTTGCTTGTGCTTGTGGTCTGCTCATGATAGCTGCCAAGAGATTTTTTAGATAAACTATCCTGCAGTCTTCTCACTGTGTTATCCTTCAAACAGCTACAGTATGAATGCTCAACAACAAAATGAATCCCAACTTTTAACGTCATCCTACATTACACATTTCGGAGATCAGAAATGTCTAATTCGAAGCAAAAAAAATATTTGTAAAGAATAAAGACATGCAGGTGACAAACAACAACAGACATATACCTGACATCCAAAAACTCATTCTTTCTGTATAATTCAAGAAAGCAAAACTACAAACCCCATAAGGTTAAGAGTCGGTGGCTGAACAGGCAGGACCGACTGACTAGCTGGTGACATCATATGTGACACTCTACTACTTAACAGTTGCTATATGTGGCACTCTCTTGGTATTGCAGATCATATATGCCACCACCCAAAGCATTTTTTCAAACTACCATGTTACTGTACCTGACACAAGTATGACTCTCACTTTCCTATCTAAAACCCCAGCAGTCACAACCACCCACTGACAAAATCCTTCCAGTCAATCAAAGGTTACACGGCCTGGCAATCAAAGAAACAGAAGTTGGCAGCTCCTCTCCTGGGATCCATTTCCATTGTCTGATAAATTAACAAAAGGGGACAGTGAGCTCAGGCGGGACCAGAGAAATGGGTGGTTGCTGAAATAAGGGACAGGCTCCAGAGGCTAACTGAGGTAGAAGGGAATACTGGCAATGGCGGGGGCAATCCGCCCGCCATCCTTCCCTGTATTCCCCCCCGCCATATTAGAATGGCGGGGGGGACCACGGCGGAGCAAAACACCGCCCGCCACTTTTCCGCCCCGGTCGCATTGAGGCCGGGGCGGAAAATGATTAATTTGGTGGCGGTGTCACGCAGACACCGCCAGCCATATTATGATGGACTGAGGGTGATGCCTTTCCGTGGCGGTGATGCCGCCGTGGAAAGGCATGCGGTCTTCACTCTGGGGGCCCCCTGTGGGCCCCCAGAGTGAAGGAGGGGGGTATTGCACATGGGGGGGTACCTGTGGTACCCCCCTTCATTTGCATTAACAAAGCAGCAGGCACCGCGCGGTGCCTGCCAACTTTGTTAATGCAAATGCAGAAATGTATTTCTAGCATTGTGGCGAGCGGTGCTGAGAGCACCGCCCGCCTCAATGCTAGAAATGCAGGATGTGCCCGCCACTGTGGCGGGCACATCCTAATGCTGGCGTCGGGACCCCCGCCTTTAAGGCGGGCGGTCCCGTTTGCCGATAGGGTGGCGGGCGGGCAAAGCCCGCCCGCCATCCTAATGGACCCCTTAATGTCATGTCCCAGCTTGCCCTTATGGATTTTTGGAATTTTGCTGTCATTTTCTTTATTACATTTTACTAATTTATTTTAATTTCTTTTGGGATTTTTATTTTTTGCATTTCAACTGTATTAGTGATTTATTATTGCATAAATACTTTACACATTGCCTTAAGTTAAGCTTGTCTGCGTTGTGCAGTAGCTAGGGGGGTTAAACTTAGGTTTCTTTTGTGAGTTAAACTGTTCACCCAGATAAGGATTGTGATTATTACATGAGGGTACTTACCCCCCTCAACTAATAACCCAATTTCTTATACCAAGTGTCTCATGGGTTTAACCTGTGATCTGTGTCTGCAAGCGGTTCTGCCTGGTAAACAACATAATCACAAGTAAGGGTTCAAATTTGTATCTATGCTTTATTATTTCAGGTTTATAATCACTCTCCTGGGCACCGTTTGACAAAGGGGTTTGTTTGTAATTTCACATTTCAATCCCATATTCCCAACAGATAGATTGGTTTTCCCTCCATGCAAAAGTTCATAATCTATTTAGTTTATTCTTCTTTCTCTATTTAAGTTTAGGCGTGGGAGCCCACCTTCGGCAGTTCACACCCTCAAAGGAAATAAAGTAAGAAGCAATAAGTAAGTGGGTTTCTTCTCCCTTTCATTTATTTCTATTTCTATCTTTTCATTTGTCTTGCTAGATCGTTCTCTTTTGCTTGGGTTTCAAGAACAAAATTCTAATGGCCTCTTACCCATCTTCCTCTTATGATTCCAAATGTATTTACTTTTTAGGCTTTCTTAACAGACTTTTTATTCCCTCACCATCCCCCCTTCCTATTCAGAGTCTGCCCATTTCAAACAGCCGCTCCTACGACACTCCGACTGACCGATACTTGCTCACCCACCTGGTTAAGCTACAATCTGCCTGGAATGTGGTCGGAGCCAAGTTCAGGTCCGCTCACTTTACATACTGGGAAGCGCTTAGCTGTAGCCATTTGCCTGCCCCTTGCTTCATCTGCTTCAGGCAACTCCGGTACAAAAGGGGGTTGTGATGGACGGAGCATCTGAATCAATCAAACACTCACACCCAGTCAAAAGATCTGGGTTTAATCCATTACCGTTCTTTAGCCCACTCTGCCACCCCAGTTCAGACATGGCTATATGCGAATCAGTCTGACCCTGTGCCTCATGGGAACAGTCCAGCCCGAACTGCCAAGCCATGTCTTCCCTGGACCGTAAACAAGCTTCCGAGGACCAGTTTCAGGCAACTCCTGCTGCGCTCAATGTCCTTCTCTGTCAATTCTTGATGTAGTCTCTGCCAACCTTGTAAGTGCTCCACTTAATTCCCAGACTTCCTCTCCCTGCCCTTCTCTCTGGGTTCTTCTTGTTCTTTCACCCACTCCTATCCACCCCCTTCCTGAAGGAACGCTGAAGAGAGTCTGTCTTCTCTCTTTATTCTCTCCCATGTCTACTTCTGTCTCTGTTCCTTCTCCAATTCTTTGCCCTCCTCCTGACATACAGGCTGAACAACATCCATGTCATTCCATCAAAGTGAGAAGCCATCCATCACCTCAGGAAAGTACTGCTCCTCCTCATAGGTCATCATTATCTCATCACATCCAGGTTCATCAGTGAATACTGATTTCCATAGTGTAGATAATGCTTAACCGTTTATTGTTTTTGTTGCTCATTAATTAGAATGATGTATCAATTATTAGCTCCTAGCCAATGAATGGCCCTTGTGCATGGGGTTCAAATTCTTCTAAAGTTGATTAGTACCTCAGAGGTCGGGTTCAATGTTATCTTGTAGGCAACGGTCGGTATTGTAGACAATGCTATGCTATTTATATCTGAAATTTACGACAGTTGTGCACGAGTCCATATTTAGAGCTGTGTCTCATGAGAGTCGCACAGCTGACTAACTATACATCGTAAGTTATGTAATAATGTAATTATGAGACGGGAGCATCCTCGACTTTTCTCAGTTCTTTACATGTCTCCATCATTGTCTTTGCCTCGTTCTAGTCACCATATTTATTCTTTTTTTGCCAAGTTGTCTGACAAACTCTTATGCTTGCATTGGTTTTCTCTCTAGTTGGTTATTTCCCATGTGTTGCTTTGAGTAAAGCGTATTTCCGGTCACCGACACAATGTATCGGCATTTCAGCTGTGCGTCTACTAAATAAACTCCCTCGTACGCATAATTCATCCCTCTTTATCTCTCTGTGTTGGATTCCTTCTCATCGCAGTCCGCAGTTCTGCTTTCTTACTATTCTATAAAAATTAATTCATGGTATTTTCTCTACTCAATTTATTTTTCTTGTTCTCTGTCTATATTCTTTATCAATTTCGCTGTGTATTATTTCACAAGTTTGTTTGGATTTACTCTCCCACGTGTGCTTAATTATGTTTTCAAATGAGCTGAGTTATTGCACATAATACATTCTCTGTTACAGTCCCTTCTACTCGAAAATATATTTTCTCGATAGATTTTCCAGTTCAATATCATGCTTTGTATCTGATTTGTAATGTCTCATTTTGTAATGCACTGCTGAGTTCTCATCTGCAATGCATGTGGGCAGAAAGCCATTTCCAGAACAGATAATAGAGGTAGAAAATAGGGAAGGGAAAGGGAAGCAGAGGAAAGGTAAAGTAAGGTAAGGTAAGGCAAGGTAAGGAATGGAATGGCATGATGTAGGTCATGGGATGGGATCCCCCCACCTCTCCTCCCCTCCCCTCCCAATAGTCGATAACGTTGAGATGGAAGACATGTAACCTACGTTGAAAATCTATCACAGTATTTACTACGAGTAGAGTAGAGCAAATATGTTAACATTCTCACTACAATACTTAGACGGTTTGGTTATTATGCATGTTTCTCGAATTGATTGCAAAAAGGATTCAGCCTTCGAGGTAACCTTGAGCTCTGCTTAATAAATTGTGCTTAACAAAGGGACTTTTACCGGCTGCCATCTGGGTTATCTAAAATCTAGATTTCATCTGGTGTACTGTAGTAAAATATAATTTGCATTTTAGGGCACAAACAATGCAGTTGTCAGCTTTACATTAAAAATATTCCTTTCATTAAAACCCTGATGCCCTGGAATATTGCTTCAAAAACAAATTGGTGTTTTTTTTCTTCTCATAATAGATTTCTTAGAACTGCAGTATAGGACATGGAGGTTGTGACGCTTACAAAATCCATGGGCCTTATTAATGAAGGACTTGCGCCGCCGATGCGTCACTTTTTCCCATGTTAAAAGTGACGCACCGGCGGCGCAAGTCCTTCATAAATAAGGCCCCATATGTTTACTTCCTGCCTGCTTTCTAGAAATTATGATCTATTTTACTGCGCTGATCTAAGTACTTGGGGTTCGGATGGCCCTTAGTGGGACTATCCTTACATTTTGAACCTAAAAAAACATCTACAATTATCCGCTTTTTAATGCAATGAATGTTGTTGTTGTTCAAAATGTACAGGCGCCCATTCATACTCGCATAGGAAATGAACGGGATGCTTGGAATGTATTACTACAACAACAATGTATATTCTGTTCTACCACTCACACGAGGGACTTGTTTTAAATAGATATTACCATTTCAATTTCTCATTCTGAATACTAGGTTTCTGCTGTGTTCTGAATCTTTGTAACAAGTCATACTATAGGGTTGTACTTGGCGATTTTTCTTTCTTGATGTAAAACAGTACAGCCATCTTTAGAAAAAAAAAAAGTATTCCACAAGTACTTCGCCACTATCGGCTTGTTCGCACCACCCACACACCAAGACTGTTTACCTGGGACTTACAGAAGTCTCTTGTTCAATCACCACAAGGAGAGTTGATATACATTACCAATCTCAGCTCATCTCTATGATCAAATCAGCACTATCAATGAATCAGTTGTAGATGTGACCAAAAAAATATTATTGCTGTTGTCCTATATCCACAACTATTTCTATCAGAAATAAACCACTTCTAGAGTGTATACTCAGTTTCCAAAAGGCTGTTGTGGCAATGCCCAGTGGACCATGTGGTCTTACAGTGATTTCATTTTCTCCAACACAAGGTCATTGAATATTGAGTCTGAGTGTCACTGTGTGAAAATGTACCTTTTGGCATGGTATCCGCCATTTTTTTATTGAATGTTATTGTTGCTTTTTAGACTCTGCACACTGGGGCACTGATATCCCCTGTGTGCTCTGATCCATAAAACATGTTAACGTTTGCTAGTCCCTGATGGGCTTATATAACTTTTCTATAAAGCCATGGTATATGGTGCGGAAATACACCAATGGCATTAAAATTTAAATGGCACCTGTGGACTGCACGAGTTACTGTGCCATTCACAAGTATGACAAAGGAAAACTTGCCTTCAGACCTACCATTGTATACAGATTGCTGCAATGTAAAACCTGTGGTTCAAACTATTTAAATCACCCTTTTTAACAGGTAAACCAAAATTTTAAATATTAATAAGCTAATCCTTTGTAAGTCTTGTAGCTCACTTTGTAGGGTGCGAGAATTTAAAAGTGGGACATATAGAAGATTCATTTTATCATGCCCTTACAATGACATGGCCTGAAAACAATTTTCACTGTGGCAGGCCTAGCTGTCCTTCGTAGAGTAAAGATGAAAATACTAATACTGAATCTCTGGAATGGGACAACCTAGAAACATTATTAAACCCTTATATTTAATAGTCATCAAAAATTTTAGAAAGTTGCAATCTACCTGCCTGAACAATCAGAAGGCTAATTAACATAGTCTTCTGCCTGCTGCTTGCCTGTGCTTAAGCCTGGAAATAGGCATGGAAGAGGTGTGAACTGCCTCTGAGGAGCAAGCATAAGGCTGACTTAAATGAGCAGAGGCAACTTCTCTGAATTCCACATGATATTCAGAGTGGAGGCTGTGGGCATCCAGTTGAGAATACATTCTGAACCCTGTGTGACGGGTTTGTTGAGCCACATTAACCCATGTGACACACTTGAAAAGAACAAGATGCCAAGGCAACTCATGTGTATCCCCTGTCTGGGTGCTGAGGGACCCTGCTTGTGTCCTACCAGACTTCTGTCTCTGGGTTTGTTGTAGGTGCGATGCCTGCTTCCAGCTAGATTTTACTTATAGATGTGATTTCCCTATGACATTCCCTCACACACACACCCTCAGAGACCAACTTTAGTGTGGCCGAAGTCTTTAGCCACCTTGAAAATGTATTGACACATAACATATTGAGCCTGTGTAAAGTAAGGCAAACAAAATTATTGAAAAAGTGGATAGAGTTGCCCCTTGGAACTTTCACCCTATTGGTTAGGAAATGCCTAAGAGTCATTCCCACCAACAAGCTAGTACCAGGTATAAACGTGGCAGAGTAAGGTATCCCATCAGAACACGGTTGGACTTGCAAAAGGATACCAGACTGACTGAACCTGCTCCACTTGGCATCTGTAACCTATGAGAAGGACCTGATGAGGTTGAACCCCCTTCCACTTGAAACCCAACAACAGAAAGATCTCCAGTGGGTAGCTCCAGGATAAAACAAAGCTGAAGACATTCTTGTCAATAATCCTAGCTGACCAACGGCTGGATGTTGCTGTTGCCCTCTGCCTGATACCCTCAGAGTCTCTAAGTGCATGCCTTAAGGTCCCCGGGGGCCTTGGACATGTACTGTGGCTGATTGGGCACCAAATTAACGTTGGGAAATTTTTCCAAACTTTAGCTACAGAGATTCAATGGGATCACCCACGCAAAGTTTCCCACTTGTGCTCCCATGGCGTCAGTCTGAATGTCATGTTTGTCCCGCATGGAGAAGAGTTTTTTCTCAGAAAAACAAATAAGGTCCTTTTTAGTTTGGGATTTAGAAACTTTTTTGAGCTTTCCTATTTCCAAGCCCTGTTGGGGTCAATCTATTTGTTGTATTTGACCTGAGCTCCATCTCAATCGGCCCCAAACTGTGCCTAGGTCTTAGTCTATTGCAACTAATAACTACCATTGTCGCTATGAGCTTTTTAACAGTATTTTCACTTATATCTTTAAAAATGTATATCTCCAGCTCCCATTATTGGATGTATGTTATTTACAATTTTTTTTCTCTTTTAGTAAATTGGAGTGGAATTTTTATTGTGTTACGTCTTTGACTTTTTAACTTTTTTGGTACTTCTAAATGCTTTACTTATTTTCTCTAAGTTAAACCTGTCTGCTCTCTGCCACAGCTCCAAGGGGTTGAGCTCAGGTTTAATTTACTGAAATCTTTGGCTTGACTTAACTAGTTAGTACCTTTATTGCTTGTTGAGGCCACCCAGACACCCCAACTAATAATTGACAGTCACTCTTGTGTCAGCTAATCTATCTTTTCATTAAAAAATGTAATAAAAATTATTTTACTATCACTGAAAATACTTTGAAGAAGCTAATGAGGCAGGACTAGGTATGGAATTCAGCTTATTTATTCTGTGAGGGAGCACTGATGGGCAACAATGGGTGCAACATAGCACAGTATATGGATCAAAGTGTGCATTGAACCTTGGGATAAATATAAGGGCTGTTTCAACTGTTACTATAGATGGCTACATTCAGAAAGTGATGAATCTATTCCAGAAATAATCTAGTAGACTACTGTATTTCAGTAGTATGTTAGAAACATCTGTCTACCTTAATTTTGTGAAGGTTGATAAATTAGTGTTGGAACTGGCCCTTTCTGCAGGGTTGTCCCCAAACGTTTTGCCTAAACGCTCTGCATGGTCATCTGCAAACTTTTTGCTGTCAACCTCATGTTTTCTGAACTCGTTTTTGTTGCCTTTTAGGACTCTGCGGGCTTTACAACTGTTGACCAGTTCTAAAGTGAGTGTGCTCCCTTCTTAACAAATGGTTACATTGGCTTACACCTAAATGGCATACTTAGTTTACTTGTAAGTACCTAGTAAAGTAAGACTCCATGTACTCAGGGCCTGTAAATTAAACGCTATTAGTGGGCCTACAGCCATCACTGTGTCACCCACTTAAGTAGCCCTATACACATGTTTCAGGCCTGCCAATGCAGCCTGTGTATGCAGTTGAATCTGTCCTATTAACTTGTCCAAAACAAAACCTTTTGCTAGGCCTAGACATTGTTAATACATATATGTCATCACCCTTGGGGTAGGTCCTCAACAGCCCACAGGGCAGGGTGCAGTGTATTTAAAAGGTTTGTTATGTGCTTTTAATCTTTATATGACCTGGTAGTGAACAATGCTTACATTCATTTTTCACTACTACATGGCCTATTTCTTCCATAGGCTAACATTGTCAACTTTTCTTTTTTAATACGTTTTATTTGATTTTACCAAGAGTCAGAACAATTGTTACAATAGATTGTTGCAATATCAAAACAATTCTGTGGTATCACCATACTGATAAATAAGCTTGAGAAAAAGAGAGAGAGAAAAAGGGGAAAAGAGAAAAAAGGAAGAGAAAGAAAGAAAAAGAAAGGGGAAATGAGGATCAAACTATAATATTCCAAATTATGACGATATCAGTTCACAGAGAGGGCAGCAAGATAGACCCAGTGAAGATGAGACCAAATCCTTTCAGCTTTTTGGATTGATCGAGGACTCCTGGCCCTAGCAACTGTAATTTCACATTCATAGATTTGGCGCAGCATTGACCAGAATTCGGTTACTTTTGGTGGCATAGAATATCGATCCATACCCTGGCAACACATACATGAGCAATGATAATTATAATCATAATCAATGAATTAAGGCTGGCAGTCCCAGGCTTATGACCCAACATAATTTCCTTATTGCTCAGATGGTTTTCAAACCCCAGATGTACTGCAATCGATTTGAAGAAGCTATCCCAATATTCTTTTATTTTTATATATATTTTTATTGCCATTTTATAGAAATCGACAATTTGAATACTATAAGGAGAAGAAAAAAGCATCAAAAAACAAAAAAAAAGAAGCGCAACTGATTACACCTATTATTACTGCCTACAGACATGGGTGTTAGCTCCACCAGTACAATTATATCACGCCAAATAAAACAGAGAGTCGTCCAATATCGATCCTTTTTATGCATGTTTATAATTCGAACCATAGTATGCCATTAACATTATACAAATCCAAACCAATAAGGAATAAAAACGAGAACAAAACAGAAAAGAACAGATAACGAGTAATTGGTGCAGAGGAGTGGTGTGAACATGTCTATGTGCTAATATCTACCGGAGTTGGGAACATTCCCAACCTGCATACTGGACTGGTGCAGGGGACACCCCCCCTATCCTGCGCTCTCCCACCCTCAGTAGATTTAGCAATTCCAGGGTACATTCCAAGTCTACATATTACCTCTCCAGAGATCAGACTCCAGAAGGCCCAATGGCCCTGGCCTGGCCACCCCCTTCACTGCTCAAACCAGCGGATTTCCCTTATTCAGGTATGACTTCCTTCCATTGTTGAACCATCTGAAGTATTCTCACCCCTCTGGCCTCCTCCCATGCAAATGCTCTACCCACTGCTCCCGCCCATACAATTACATCCATATTCCAAACTGAAATCTGTGGACCTCTCGCAGATTTTCACTCCATCGCTATCCGACTCTTAGCTAAGCCCAACGCAAGATCAATCAAGCAATTCCCAACTTTGCGTTTAGGCGGTCTGGGGTAGAGATCTAACAGGCACGTCTGAATTGTTAATTGCAGCTCCCTGCCAAGCACCATTTCTCAATAGGGGGCGTAAACACTTGCATTTCCAAGTCATGTGGCCAAAGTCAGCATCTGGGTGTGCGCACCTAGGGCATTGTCTCACCTCCCCTCCATATGTCGCATTAAGCTGGTGCGGTGTCATATAGTGCATATGCGTATAGTTAAATTGGATATATTTCAGTCGGGTGTTCCTGGAGACCTTCCCCGAATATCTCAAAACTTTATACCACTCAGAGTCAGTAAGAACTTTACCCCCCATCGTATCCCAGTGCAAAGTGATCTATCCAGCAGGCTAGTGGAGGCCTCCACTAAGGTGGCTTGGAGCCATTTCACAAGGAGCCCAGCCGTACCAAGAGTGAATAACGCATGGAGTACATGGTGTGTCTATCCCAATATTCTTTAAGCTCTGGACATTCGGCTAACATATGCACTATGTACAACTATGCACTATGTCGGCCACATAGAGATGACACTTGGGGAATTGTGACCACTCAGGGGCTCCAGACGTTACCCATTTTTAAACATGATTTGGTGTATGATAAAGCATAAGGATTGTTCTAAATTGCTGATTGCTTGATTAACCAAGATTAATGACTGATCTGATATTGAAGTGGATCCTGTATTTCAGTAGCCATGACTGCAATTGCAAAGCACTGACTCCATCTTAACGCTAATCGTATACTGTCATCCTCGGCATAAGACATGTATTTCTGATACATCGTACTTATATTTATTGGAGCTATCTCCCGAGAAGGCTAGTAGAAACTGGTGAGGAGTTCAGATGTTTCGTGATCATTACTACACTTAAATATATGTAAGAGATAATCCTTCACCTGTAAATACTTGAAGACGTAGTGTTGCGGAAACCCGTATACATTCCGAATTGAAGCAAAAGTCTGAAACCGCTGTATGTCATACAAATGCCCCGAGTTATGTACGCCCAATTGACCTCAGGCATGCCAAATATTATCATGAAATATGTCCGGGAATGATGTATTACCCCATAATGGAGTATTAGGGTGAACAGTTGGTATTGAAAATTTGATACAGATTGCACAGCAGGCGTAGTTAGGGTCCGCTAGCTTATGCAGCCAGTACCTGATGCCTAAGGCGAATTGATACCCGAATGCAGTCAGCCCAGGTTTCCTCCCAGTTAGTAAACTTTGGATCCGGCCAGTAAATGATGTCAAAAAGTATCATTTAAAATCTGATAACTTGAATCCTTCCTGCATGTAATGTAGTTTCAAAAGCGAATACATCGCCTAGCTGCCTATAACCCCATATAAACTACTCCAGGCATTTACTTCTTACATTTAATAAATTAACTTTCAATTAGCAGCAGGTTGGAAGATTGAGTTTGGTGTCTAAAGAATTTTAATTTAAAACCCTCTTTAATAATAAAGTCGGATTTTAAGTCACAATTCTGAAAATGCCACTTTAAGAAAGTTATTCAGAAAAGGGGGTGGTGATGGACAGAGTATCTGAATTAAACAGAACACTCATACCCAGTCAACAGATCAGGGCTTGATCCATCACCGTTTTTTAGCTCACTGCACCATCCCAGCTCAGAACCTGGCTATATGCAAATTAGTCTGTCCCTGGCCCAGTGCATCATGGGAACAGGGCAGACCAAATTACCAAGCCAATTCTTATACTGGGAAGGAAACAAGCTTCCGGGGACCGGTTTTTGGCATTACAGCCGTCTTCGGCCCGGCTTGCTTGAATCCTGATGGTGCAATGAGCAAGGGACTCACATCTGAGTATACCCTTCCATGCTTATGGTGGACAAAACGATTCAAAAAGAGGGTGGTGATGGACAGAGTATCTGAATTAAACAGAACACTCATACCCAGTCAACAGATCAGGGCTTGATCCATCACCGTTTTTTAGCTCACTGCACCATCCCAGCTCAGAACCTGGCTATATGCAAATTAGTCTGTCCCTGGCCCAGTGCATCATGGGAACAGGGCAGACCAAACTACCAAGCCAATTCTTATACTGGGAAGGAAACAAGCTTCCGGGGACCGGTTTCTGGCATTACTTTTAGAAAGTTGGCATTTTCTTGTCCCAAACATTGGTTTCTGTAAGTTGTATCTTGGGTCACATAACCAGGTATAGCTGGCAGTTGGTATTTGTGTATTGATCCCATACAGTGAGAGATAGGAGCATAGGTGTTGGCAGGAGGGCCAGCTCTCACTTGATGAAGGGGAGTAGATGTCACCAGTCACACTTGTACATCACAAAGACTCTGCCTGAGCACACTCACAAAGGGTTTGACACTGGCCTTTTGTGCCGCAGACAAGCTGGGAAGCAAGAAATTCCAAATACCTCTGTGGTGTAAACCCCAGAACGTTGCCCTACTTCAAAGCTGGCACCAAGTATAAATATAGGACCCACAGACGCAACTCTTCAGTACATGTCTGGACCTGTAGAAGACTAAGAAGAAATGATGGACTGTTCTGCAAAAAAGGACTGCTATTCCGTTACACTGGTGTCCTGCTGCCCGCTGCAGTGCTTCCTGAGGGAAAAGACTGGGCCCATATCTTGAACCCAGGACCACCAGAATGATTCCAAGGACTTGTTGGCTTGCCTACTGATCAAAGCCTTAGGGACACGAAAGGCTCTAACCACATTAAACCCAGCACCTGGAGTATGGTCTGCAGTGAGTCCATATCCCCCCAGGTGGTGCCATCCAATTCCTGGACTCTTGGAAGTGGTCCTGAAGGAGATTTTCTAGTCCAGCTGTGGTACTGTGAGCAGAACCAATGCAGTGCAATGCATCTTTTTGCAGCTGCATCAGAACCGCCACAGCGCAACACATCTTTGATGATGACACAGGAGTCCACATCGCAGACCCGCAGCTTCCTTAGAACCACCAGTGTGCAACGCAGGATTTCACATTACAAGCCCCTTGTCAGTGGCATCCTCAAGGATGATGCAGGACTCTGCATCAAAGACTTGTGCAGTACCATTCAATGTTTTTATGTTACACTGAAAACACAGATAAATAATTTGACACCACTTCAAGTTTGTTTAGAATTCTCCTTGCTTGCCTTTTTTGCTTTTTCCAAATTCCATCCTCTTCTACTAGACTGTTGTGCCTGAAACCACGCCAGCAAAGATGGAGTTTGAGCTTGCCAACATGGATGCATACACTGTGGTTGAGTACAAAGAGTTCTGCAAGGAGAGGAGACTTCCAGCCAAGAGCAAGACCAGAAAGCTTGAGCTCCAAATGGCGCTGAGGTCCTGGACGAATGTCCACCAGTTACTGGTTACAGCAGCAGAAGGGGATGACGATGTGGAAAGACAGGAAGAGGACCTGGGTACCAGTTCCAATATGAAGCATTCACTGAAGAGGATGGCTTGTCTCCAGAATTGGCGCTCCCTGCCAAAGCTGAGAGAAGTGTATCTTCCCAAGGTCTATGCCCAGAGGAGCTGGCGGACAGGGAGTTTAGAATGCAGATGACCGAGCTTAAGATGGAAGAAAGGAACCTGGGCATGGAGGCTGACAGAGTCTTGGCAAAGGAGAAGGCTAAGCCCGAGTAGGCCTTGGCAAGAGAACGTCTTGGAGTAATTGAGACTAGCCATAGTGGAGAGGGTATTCACCCATGAGCTAAGTCTCAGAGAGCTGGATATCAGAGCTTAAGAGGTGGAGTCCAGCAATACTGGTGGCAGCATACCCGCTGTGCCCTCTAGAGACAAGAGGGTCTATATTCCAAAGGATCTGGTGCCTACTTATGTGGTGGGAGGTGACATCGCCAAGTGGTTTGAAGCTTAAGAGGTGCCTTTACATATAAATTTGATCCGCCAAGACTATTGGGGGGAATTCCTCTGGAAGCATTTCCCTAGTGAGGACAGGGATGCCCTACTAGCTTTAGAGTAGGGGGACAGGATGAGATATCCTCCCATGAAGGACACCCCTGTTCAGAAGTATGGCTTCCCCCCAAAAAAGTACAAGCAGATGTTTAGAGACCTTCAGAAGCTGCCCGATCATTGTTGGGTGAATTGCGTGGATTCCTTTTATAAAGCACTGGATGTTTAAATGAAGGGCAGTGAAGTAAAACATTACCAGGGGCTGTACAATTTAGTGGCAAGACAGCACATGTTCAGTCTGTGTTTTGTAGAGCTGCTCCAACATCTGATTGAGAGCAAGTTCCCTGAACCCAGGGGGCTTGCAAAGGAGACAAACTTCTAGCTCAGCACCAGTGTCCATTAGAGGGTGCCTGGGAGTGACCCCGAGAAAGGTGGTTCATGTTCCAAATAGTTAAGTGAAAGAGAGGTTAAAAGTGATCCAGACAAGTTCCAGAGTAAGCTGGGGGTAAAGGTTCCAAAATCCCTTCTGAGAAGCAGGGGGAAATTTCTGGTGGGTTGTGGCCCAGGGATGAGTGGCCAGTCTGATACTACCACCTATGTGAAAGAGACTGGAAGAAGGGTGCCTTATACTTGGGGCTGTTGCCCCCCACTCTGAGAAACCTAAAAAGTCATAGAACCCTGAATGATCCAGGGCCTCGCTCTTGTCACTGACAGTCTTCTGTTGGTTGCTGTCCTCAATGGCCATGTTTTCCCTGGGTTGGGGACAGAAGTCTGACAAAGGGGTGAAATATACCACATCACTTTGTTGGCCAATGTATTGTCTGCCTCTTGGGGTGCATCGGTGAAAAAGATGAGGAGAAGGGTTACCCATTATTCAGTTCAGAGGCTCTGAAGAGTGTACACAGAGGGACCAACATGAGCCAAATGAGTTCAGAGAGGCATAGAACTGACAAGTGCCCGCTCATAACAGGGTGTTCACCCATGTTCTATCACCTAAGCAGGGAAGCCCTTTAAGGTATTGATTAGTCGACCCTGGCTTTTGGCTGGAGGGAGGTTATGTTGGACTTGGACCTTTCCCTTTCTTCCGGGTCATTCCCAAACGTTTTGCCCTCACCCTCTTGTTTTCTGAACCAGTTTCTCTGGCATTTAGGACTCTGTGCATGCACCCTCTATTTTTAACATGGTAACATTAGCTTACACCTAATTGGCATATTTAATTTACTTGTAAGACCCAAGTAAAGTGGTACTACATGTAACCAGGGCCTATAAATTAAATGCTACTCATGGGGCTCCAGCACTGATTGTGCCACCCACTTAAGTAGCATTTTAAACATGTCTCAGGCCTACCGTTGCAGCCTGTATGTGCAGTTTAATCTACCATTAGAACTTCCGAACTAATACTTTTGCCAGGCCTAAACCTTCCTTCTTAGTACATATAATTATCTCACCCCTAGGGTAGGCCGTAAGCAGTCCATAGGTCAGAGTGCAATGTATTAAAAAACATGGTCATGTACTTTGGCCTTTTACATGTCCTGGTAGTAAGCAACTCTTAAATCCATTTATCACCACTAGCACTAAGGCCTACCTCTCCCATTGGATAGAATTGGGTTAACTTATTAAATTAAATGTGATACCTTTCATTTGGAAACATGTAGGAATGTCGAGTTTGGCATCTAAGGAATATAAATGTAAAATCCTCTTTAATGGTAAAGTAGAGTTTTGAATCACAATTCAGAAAATTATACTTTTAGAAAGTTGGTATTGTCTTGTCCCAACCATTTGGTGCCTGTAGTCTGTATCCTGGGTCACCTAACTAGGTATAGCTGCCAGTTGGTATTTGTGTATTGCTCCCAGACAGTGAGACAAAGGAGTATAGGTGTTGTCAGGATGCACCATCTCTGACTTGATGAGGGGAAGGATCACCTACCACACTTGCACATCAGATAGGCCCTGCCTGAGCACACCTACAGGGTTTAACACTGGTCGTTTGTGCCCCGGGACAAGCTGGGGTAGGAAGGTTTAAAATTCCAAACACCTCTGAGGGTGTAAACCTCAAGAACCTTCTCCTACTGCAAAACCAGCACCAAGTATAAATATAGGACCCTCAGACACAACTCTTTGGCACACCTCTGAATTTGTGGAAGACTCAGAAGGACTTCTGTGCTGCTCTACATGAAGAACTGCTACTCTGTTGCCATGCTGCCTTGCTGCCTGCCTGTTGCCCTGCTGCCTGAGTGAAAGGAACTGGACATGCATCTTGAACCCAAGACCACAAGAGTGACTCCAAGGGTTAGTTGGCTGGCCTCCTGATCCGAGCCTCAGGGACAGAAAAGGCTCCAACCACCTTGAACTCAGCACCTGGAATGTGTCTGCTGTGAGTCCTACCCGTCAAGTGATGCCACCCCAGTCCTGGACTCTTGGAAGTGGCCCTGAAGGTGCTCTGCCAGCTCAGCTGGGGTCCTGTGATCTGAACCAATGCAGCGCAACACATCCCTTCAAAGCTGCATCGGAATCACCACAGCCCGACTCCTTGACCACGGACTCTTCATCGCAGCCCCGCAACTTCTTCAAAACCAAACGTGCTTCACACATTTTCGACACAAGCCTCTCATTGATGGTATCCTCGAGAACGATGCAGGACCCACATTACAGTCCTGCAGCCCTTTGGAACTGACACTGCATGATGCAACCTCGACATGGGATCTTGCAATGCTCTGCAAGCCAGGATTCACTGTAGCATCCCTGTACCTGGCCTGAGCTCCAACACAGTCACTCTGAACTTCTGACTTGCCACTGTCTGGCACAACCAGATAACGCATCATGGTGCTTTGTGCTTCTAAGCCCTGTTTTCACATAAAATCTTTACAATTGCATTTATCCTGTTCTACTGATTGAAATGTTGTCATTTTGTCTTAAATAATGTATTGAATCTTACTCCATTTTCTAAACAGGTGTGAGATTCTTGTTGTGTTGTGTTTTCACTTTAATATTGTTTGAAGTGCTACCAGGGGGGTAAGAACAGGTTAATTTATGGTTTGCTTTTGTTTCAACCTGAAAGAGATTGTGGTGGCTGCCTGAGTAGAGTTTCTACCCCTCAACCACTAACCCAATTTCCAACAATTAATAATGCCTTTGAAGAAACCTTACAGTCACCTCAGTATGTATTTAATATGCACACCGCCCTTTGTAGTTTTCATGCTTATATTTGTATACAACTCTGGCCTAGTAATATATATTTTTTCTGTACCAGACAAGTTCGAAACACTATGGCAGTCCAACAGAGCACATAGCCGATTTTGACAATGGCATACAAATCTATTTAAATCTTTGTTTTGGAATAATTTCTTCTCGTCAAGCAAGCGAGATAAGAATTCATAAGTGACCATGGGCCATACGTAGGAAGCCAAATTGCGATCACAAAGCAATTTTGGCAGTGTACTATGTAGCAGAGAAAAACCCACTCGCAAAATAAGGCATCGCAAACTTTGCGATTTCCTATTTTGCAAATGCATTTAAGGAATCCCAAATTGCGATTCCTTAAATGCAATGTAGGAAGCACCCAAGTTGTGCGATTTTGACTTGAGGAATCGCAAATTACCATACAACTTCAGGTTGGTGGTAATTTGAGATTTCTTTGAAAAATTAACTTTTTTGTATTTAGTGCCATGTGGCGCCCTTACATGCCCTAAGCGCCTGTATGTGCGCCACATGTGCATACGTGCTTATTTCAGGGGTGCAACAGGATGTCCTATTGACACCCTTGCAACTTTGAAATTGCATTCTCAATTTGCGATTCTATAATTGGGAATTTGCAAATTGAGAATGTCTTCCCATTCATTCCTATGGGCCTTCTAGCCCATAGGAATGAATGGAAAGGTATTCCTTATTTGAGAATCTTAATTTGTGATTCGCAAATAAGGAATATGTAGGATTCGCAAAATATTTAGCAAATCCTACCTACATTGCATTTTGCGATTCTCTAATTGAGATTCCCTAAAAATCGCAATTTGAGAATCGCAAAAACCTTTTTACCTAAATATGGCCCTATGTGTTATACAAGACTAATTTGTTACTAAATGAATGAGACTATAAAATGGTTATTGATCATAGCTTAAGATGCTAATGATGGAATCTATGAATATCACAGTATGTTATAGATTTTTATAGAAATGTTTAAGTTTAATTAAACAATGATAAGTGCTGAGTAGGTTTACAAATGATACTGTGCAGATAATGAATGTGGAATTATATGTGACATTATTATACATATTAATTTTATCAGTTACATTTATGGTATAGAGAACTGTAAAAATGTAGGTAAAGCAGCTTACCATATCCTGCAATGTTCATACAAGTCAACAATAATTTGGGGGTTTCTTAATGTGAATATGGAATGTAAAAAAGCTTTTGTTATAAAATTATGTTAATATCTAAGTGTAAAAATACGTTTATGTCTATTTTTCAAACCTGATGAAGTTCCAATTAGTAGGCTGTGCGGACAACAATTTTCAATGGTGTTTATCTTCAACACAACATTTTACCTTTCACAAGAAGAAAAGAGTATAGTCTGATCCTTGCACTATGCATTTGTGGAATCAGGTTAAATTAATACTATAGAAGACATTATGGCTGAAAAACCATATTTCTGGGAGTGCTTCCTCCATATTCGCAATTTTGCATTGATCTACTTGGGTCATTGAGGTGACGTTACCTGGATGGTTGAGCACCCAACTTTAAATATTTTGACTTTTGCATTCTCAAATTTGCAGATTATTGTCACTTGTGTTTGCATATGAACTTTACTTAATAGATCTTAGTAAATCATGCCATCACAACTATTATGAAATCTTAGTAGGACATTTGACAAACTGTTCACAGAACATTTTTGGCGACATACATAGTGACCCAAGCAAGATGAATATTAAATAATATCACATACTCAAATATTGATGAAACCATCAAGAAAATAAACCTTCTAATGTTATCCCATTCTTTTGGAAGCAATGCTGTCACCAGCTTTTCATGGCATGCTTCAACATCTAATTGTTCCATTACTATTTTTACAAGTATCCAACCTTTGTATGAATACTGAAGATCAGGCCATCCATTATAAACTCTATTTTGCCTTCACAACCGGCCTGTTTTTATAAATTATGGTATTGTTAACAACCGTTGTCTAGGCCTTAATGGCCATTGATAGCAAATATTTAAAACTTTACTATTATTTCGGCATGCAGGAAAAAGTTACATAAAAATGAAATGTAGCCCCTTAATATTGTTGCATGATAAGTTATTCTAGAAACATTCAATATTCTTCTGTTTGGCAAATCACTAAAATTCAACTGAGACAAGACCAAGGCATTGGTGCTGGGAAAGGAACCCTCGCTTTGTGGTCCACGGCACTGGCCTGAAACGTTGGGTGCTCTTCCAGATCCAGCCCCCAAGGTAAAGAACCTTTGTTTTCTGCTGGATGAGAAGCTGTCCATGAAGGTGGCCACCACCTGTTTCAGAGTTCACAAATTGCTGAGGAAAAACATTTGGTTACTTCAATTCCCAGCACAAAGGACTGTTATCCAGGCACTTATTCTGTTCAGGGTGTACTACGGCAATGTTGTCTATTTGGGGCAGATAAAGCCTCCACCAGATGGTTGCAAGTAGTCCAGAACTCAGCTGTTAGGCTGCTCACAGATTCCCTAAGGGTTCATCAACATCTATCCACCTCTGTGATGTACATTGGCTCACTGTGGAGAAGTGGATTCAATTTAAAGCTTTGTGGTAACTGATGAGTTCATATCAGCCGACTCATCCCTTGTGCTTAAGTGAGCTGTACTTGTGCACAGTTCCTAGAGTTAGATGGGCATGCACAGGAGTCCGGTCTTTCTCATATCAGGGTTCCAAGCAGTGGGATGCCTTACCTGAACCACTGAGAAGTTGCACTTCTTTGACCATCTTCCCAAAAACATTTGAAGACCTAGATTTTTGAGTCAGTGGGGCCTTGTCAGACCTAACCTGTTGCTAAAGCACCAGGAAATACCCTGTGCATAGCTGAGCGCTATATAAGACTCTAATAATAATAATGGTGGGAAGTTGTCATTGACTGCTCTAAACCACTTCATGGACAGCAAGCAATTTAGAGTCAGTGATCTAAACTTGAAAGACAAAACATCAGGCATTTTATGGATCAGCTTTTCTTCTTTTACAAATGGATCTAAAAAATGCCTAATTGCTTGAAAGGAGTCTAGGTTTGCCGAGTTTTCGAAACTGAAGACAAGTAGTAAGTTTAGAACCTCAAGTAGAATGGTTGAGTGATAAAATATCGAAGTAAAAAACATTGATGTAAAAAATATCGAAAAAAATATGGATACCAAAAATATCGAGTCCCGTACTTACACAGGTAAATACAAAAATATTAAATAAAAAATATTGATGTTAAAAAGATAGTGTAAAACATATTGATTGTAAAAAATGTATATATATTAAATAAAATAATATATATTAAATATTATTAATTTAAAAAAATAAATTACATTTAATATACATTACAAATAAACGTAATTAAATAAAAAATAAGCACACACACTTAATAATTTAAACATATATATATATATAAACTTTAAAATAATAAATAAACTATTATCTCTAATTATTTTAAAACTTTAAAATTATATAAAAACACAATATTTTTATAAATAATTTAAAATTTAAAAAATCTACAATAAATTGAAACAATGAACTGTGAAAAAAGATGTAAACCTAATTTGCACAATACAGTCAATGCAACAGTATCAAAAGTGTTGGATAGCAGAATAATTACATTTACTATTCCAACTCCAGTGAGTGCAACAGTAGGGAAAGTGTTAGATAGCGGAGGGGTAAACATTACTATTCCCACTCCAGTGAGAGCAACAATAGGGAAAGTGTTGGATAGCGTTAGGGGAGAAAATTACAATTCCCACTCCAGTGAGAACAACAGTATGGAAAATGTTGGATAGCGGAGGGGTAAAAATTACTATTCCAACTCCAGTGAGTGCAACAGTAGGGAAAGTGTTAGATAGCAGAGGGGTAAAAATTACTATTCCCACTCCAGTGAATGCAACATTTGGGAAAGTGTTGGATACCATAGAAAAAATACTATTCACACTAAAACATTTAAAAAACTGTTTAAATATTAAAAAATAAAATAAGGATATAAATTAATAAACAATATTAAAAAATTACAATAAAATGTATTACACTTATAAAAAGAACACATAACATGATAATATTTACATATAACAAAAACTTACAAATATTATATATAATAAAATAATAAATACATTTACAAACAAATATTTATTTCTAACCCGTTAACTGCGGCGGTAATTCCGCCGTGGTCCGGGCGTTTTCTTGTGTGAGCGGGGCCGCGTCGGCCGTTGGACGTGTGCAGCTCTACGAAAACAGTGCTCGTGACGGCCAACAGCTGACGGCAGCACGCAATGGGTTAAACTAGAATATATTTACAAACAAAACATTTAATTACAAAATAATTGTATTTATTTTATTTCCTAACCTATAACACCACACCAATAACAAAACACTTCAATTTATTTACATATTTAACATAATTAATAATCAATTAAAAAAAATACTAGTAATAAAAAAACGATAAACATTAATTTACTACACACACTTTAACACTATGATTTCCACAACACAAACCTAAACTATATAATAAAACACCTAAAATTAATTACACAATTACCAAAATTAATTACAAATTAATTAATTACCAACCAATAATTAATTCATCAATGCTAAGGCTGGACCTGGGCCTGAGGCCCATCACGGAGGAATTAGGGCTTAAACCACTAACCTTTTGGCACCGCCTCTGGAGCAGTCAGGACCTAGTTACCTACAGAACTGAGCTACAGGAATTTTTATCTCTGCCCAACGCCACTATGACGCCCTTGTTAAATTACATCAAGAGAACCTGCGAGATTCTTGGATTACCAGAACTATGGTCAGATCCGGAAAACACAAGCAATAGGATACCGAGGAAAGCGCTGTCCAGAGCATATTATGACAAAACGCTCCTCCGAGCCCTGGATAGCACTCGTGAAGGATCTCTGACTCATCACTTTATAAAAACCAAAGATTCATACAAACTTGAAAGTGTCTTAGATGGCATGACTCCGGCACTAACTAGAAAACTATTCCTGCAATGGAGGTACGGGACCCTACCCTTAGGGTCTTTTACCGTAGCATGGTCCTGTCGGTCTCCTGCAGAGATGTGCCCTGCATGTGCCCACACAAAGGAGAACGATGTGCACGTGGTTTTTTTCTGTCGAGCATATCAGAAAAGCAGGAAATACTGGCTTGTCCCCCTCCTTAAAAACATGGGATTCAGAACATTCTTACCCGCATACAGAGTTTTAAAGACTGATTTATCCCCAACAATTGTGTTTGCTTTGGAAAAATTCCTAACTGCAATGTGGTATGCCCGAACCCGATTGATAAAGAGGGCTGGAAACTCTTGACAGACTTTTATCCTTTGATGTATTGGTACTCATTTGTGACTATTATTTGTTTTTTAATCTTCAAATGTATTTTATATTAATGATACAATGACATTTTCGATATTTTAACTGTTGTGATAATTCTGTACATCTTTTATGATCATGTGATCGAAATAAAGATTTGAAGAATGAATTCATCAATTAAAAACAACTTATCACCCACCCTTACACCTATAAACACCTCAAAACACACTTAAAATTAATTACACAATTACCAAAATTAATTACAAATCAATTGACTAAAATTAATTAACAACCAATTAATATTTCATAAAGTAAAAGTAAATTACTTCCCAAGCTTCCCACCCTTTATACCTATAAACACCACAACACACACCTAAAATTATTTACACAAGTACCATAATTAATTAACAGTTAATTAAGTAAAATTATTGACAACCAGTTATTAATTAATTAATAATAAATTACTTTGAACAGTTAACACTATAAAACATTAATTAAAGAAATATTAATAAATAAAAATGAATCAATACATTTAATATAATTAAATAACTTCCCACCCTTTTCCCCTATAAACCCACAGGGGCTTAATTTGAGCTGGTGCGTTCTGGTGCTGAGCACCGGCATTTCATTGACAACACCACACTTAGGGCAGTCTACCACAAGGGTGCGCTGCTCATGTAATGTAGAGATGAGCAGTATAACAGTTGTTTAGGAAAACAAAATACATTTTAAAGATGCTAATACCTGCCCCGTCCATCCTTTCGTTTAGCTTCGGGGACCTGGAATAAACTGTCACATAGAGATTGTTAAAAGTTGTTTTGGCAGCAATGACATTGGTGATGGGTGGTGCAAGCTGCAGTGGCCTCCTGGTCAGAGCCCTGGCACTTCATATTTTACAAAATTGAAAACACCCCATACAGAACATACGGGCACATGCATCATCGCGTGAGAATGCGATTTCCTTTTTGCGATTTTTAGCGAATCGCAAATAAGAAATCGCAATATCGGATGCATCATGAAATTCGCATATTTTATGCGAATCGGTAAAAATCGCAATTTTTACCGAATCGCATAAAATATGCAATTTCTAAAGTGCGAATTCGCATTTTGCGATATCGCAAAATGCGAATTTGCACACATGATGCATCTCAATGAAGCTGCTGCCAGTGAGCCAGGAACACAATTAAGTACACCTGATGCACCATTTCAAATGCCTCAGAGTGTATTGGCAGTTGAAGCTGTGGCTGTTGGAGGTGGAGGAGCCTGTCTTTGTGTCCCACTGCAATGGATCCTGTGAATGCCTCAGAGGATAGCAACTGTAGAAAAGAAAGGTCAAATTCAGTGACCTGGAGTTGGAGATCCTAATAGAGGAGGTGACAGCTAGACAAGATCAACTTTTTGGCAAAATGTCCCTAAAAGTGCCAGAAGGAGTTAAAAGGAAGCTGTGGCTGGCTATCCAAGCCAAAGTCAACGTTGTTGGAGTGGCACATAGGGACATACCAAATCTGTAGAAAAGGTGGTATGATTTGCGCAGTCGCGCAAAAGATAAAATGGCGACGCGAACGAAGATGGCCAAGAAGACTGGTGGGGGACCTCCAAAAGACAAGCCAAACACGCCCCTGGATGATCTTGTGGAAGGGACACTTACTACAGAGGCAGTCATTGGCTTATTGGATATTGACACGTCTGACCTACCAGGAACCTCTCAAGGTAAGAGTGACTCATGTCATTTTTATTAACATCTTTGCCCTTGAAAATGATCTTTAATTTTCCCTGCCCTAAAATCATTCAATATAAATTAAATCCTGGAGTTTTGTCACAGAAGCAGCAATGCATTGTGGTACTTGTAGTGTTAGTGAATAGGTTTACCACAAAATTCAAATCTTGCTCCACATACTGAAAGCACCTACTAATACAGTTTTAAGAGACACTTTTAAAAGAAAATGGAAATATGTCTTACTTGTTTAGGAGTGATTTATTTCAGTAAATAAATAAACTGTTCTAAACACACAAAGTGAAGTAAATTTTCAAAATGTTTGCCTTAATAGATGCTGATCTGGATACCCACTTTATAGACTTTTCAGAGTCCTTCACAGATGATTTACTTAATTCAATTGATAATAACTCTGAGGCTTCATCACCAATAGTGCAGAGATCCAATGCACGTCAAAGAATACGCCAGCTGCCAGATTCAGACAGTGAAGTTCCTGTAATTGAAAATGTTGTAGTCCAAGAGGCTCCCCAAAACCCAACTCCAGTGCAAACACAAGGTCACAGACGCCATAGACTTCAGCAGTTTTTCAGGCGCAGGAGAAGTCAGGGTCAGCATAGATCCAATAATGAGGAGGACACCAGTGCAAGTGCTGTGGAACTCAAACTCCTCAAAATTCAACGCCTACAAGGAAAGGATATTCGTGTTATCAAAAGTAAAATAATTCGCATGACTCATGATGTGAGTGGCATTAACAGAAGTCTAATGGAGATATCTGTGCACATGGATAATGCTAATGAAATGACTGCTCAGAAGTTAGACAAAATTGCAACATCCTTGGACAAAATGTGCAGAAAAATGCATGCTCAATCAATGATGCACTTAAAAAGGGCTAATCAGACACTTTTGTCAATTAATACTTGTAGTAGGGTAATGAATAAAATGTGCATGCAGACTGCACAGCTGATTAGAATTACAGTAGCAATGCAGAAGGGCCTCAGACAATGTTGTTCAGAAATTTCAAAAGGAATGTCATCAGTCATGTCTGCTAAAGAAAAATTGCTTAATGTGTCAACCTTTGACATGTCTGTTGGGGAGGACTGTAATCCAAGTAATGATGATGTGCCAATGGAGGGGAGTTCTGGGAAAAATGTAGAACCCCGTAGTATGAGGAAAAAGGTTAAAGGTACAATAATGCAGAAGGCAAATGATAATGTAACAAATGAAATCTTAAGGGTCAGAGGGAGAAAGAAGTAGGTTGCTTACAAAATTGAGTATTGCCCAATTCATTAAACATGTACTTGAGTTTCAACTTATTATGAGAGTTACATCGAGAAATATTTTGTTTTCACCATGACTTACAATGGTGTTGGCCTAGATGTGAAAATCACTTTTTGACAACATTAATAAAAACAATTGCAAACTTATCACATTGTCTTTGGCTTACCTGTATTAAAAGTAATGTTGTGTGATCTCAGCCCGCCTTCTCCTTCCCTCTGCAGCATCAGGACCATGTACTCTGGCTTGGGGTTGTGGTGGTTGATTGTCATTGTTGGGCATTTCTTCTTCAAAATCCAATTCAAGGCCTCTCTTAGTTGCAACATTGTGCAGCATGGCACAAGCAGCTACAATTTTACAGCATACTTCTGGGTGATATTGTAAGGAGCCTCCTGTTTTGTGAAGGATGCGAAATCTTGACTTCATCACTCCAAAAGTTCTTTCAATGACATTACGTGTTGATATGTGGGCTTGGTTAAAAAGTTGCTCTTTAGAAGTAGTTGGAGTCAGATAGGGAGTGAGTATGAATGATCTAATTCCATAAGCACTGTCACCTATAGGTAATGATGACACAAAGCAGTAATTAGTAGAGTGAATCTAAGATAATTCAGTGGCCATTGATAAGTTTAAAGGAAAGGACTTCTTACCTAGCAAATAACCATCACCAAAATCTCCAGCCAACAGCCTTCCATGAATGCCACTTTGCTTGAAAATGTAGGAATCACGGGCACTACCAGGAAAGCTGGCTACCAGGTCAGTAATAATAGTTTTGGCATTACATATGGCTTGAATATTTAGAGAATGGTAACATTTTCTATTGCGAAAAATGTACTCATTTTGTGAAGGAGGACAAATAGGAATATGTGTGCCATCTATGCAGCCAATCACATGTGGAAAATGTGCCAAAATATAGAAATCTAACTTTGTTTGTAGTAAATCTTGTGCACTACTTGGAAATTTAATGTAATGCCTTATCCTATGAAGCATAGCATCTAGAAAATTATTTAAAAAATCTAGACAGTGAACTCTGGGACACACCACCAGCAATGGCTATGACACCTTGGAATGAACCAGAGGCAAGAAGGTGAAGTGAGCAAAGCACCTGAACATGTGTGGGAATGGCTTGGGTCCTACGAGTATGCTTTTGTAAATATGGGTCTAAATCAGCTATCAATTCCATGATGGAATCACCATTGAGCCTGTACTTATCATATATCTCAGGATCAATTCGGCCCAATAAAGTGATGCGCAACCTAAATATCCTTTCACTGATCATTCTCCTCCTAGCTGCAGCTCTCAATCTCCACCTACGTCCAAATATAATGACTGCAGCCATGGCAAATGGTTCTGATATCCATTGGTGTTCCCCTTATAGGCCTTTCTATTCACTGTCACCTGTTGTCCATTAGCGAATAAAAATACCACCACCTCAGACCACTTCTTATTTTAAGAAATGCTATTTGCGATTTTGACCAAAAATGCAAATAGCGATTTTTGATGCATGCACAATTTCTACATAGAAATGCGATTTCCAATTTTTGCGATTTTTTTTGCGATTCGCACATGATATAGCGATTCCTAATTTTGCGAAAATTTAACAAATTTTGATGCATCCCAAAACATTGATTTGCATTCGCAAACGGCCGAATTCTGCGATACCCACCGTTTGCGAATGCAAAAACCAATGATGCATGTGCCCGATAAAGTGCAAAATACAAATTAAAAAAAATAAAATAAATATAATTAAATTAATTCCCACCCTATTCTCCTATAAGCCCACTACCCACTACAGAACTAAAAGTGCAAAATGTAAATAATTTTTTTCATAACTACTAAGGTGCCGATTCTGATTCGGGAAAAAAAGCGTCTGCCCGAATCGTATCCGGAGCCCTCTTCGTACGAATAGTACACGTCCGTCCGAATCGCGTAGTATGATCCGTATCTCATCAATCCGTCCCAATCGCCGCGAACGGTAAAAATTGCAAGGGTGAAACCGTACCACACGGACCCTCACAGTGAACCGTACGATTCTTAAACATGCTGTACGACCCGACGAGTACGATCCGGACTGGGGTATGAGGACACGATTCGTACGGTCCACATCAGGTAAGGGCGATTCGTACGGACAACCATACAATCAGATACACACGGTACGGTACGTACACTCCATGATCGCAGGGGTACGGTGCGTACCCCTGCGATCATGGGGTGTTCGCACCGTATCCCATGATCGCAGGGTGTATGAACCGTACACCCTGCGATCATGGGTCACAGTGCGTACACCCTGCGATCATGGGGTACGGTGCATACACCCCATGATCGCATGCATACACCCCATGATCGCAGGCGTACGCACCGTACCCCTGCGATCGTGGGGTGTACGCACCGTACCTGGGGGGACCATTCCGTACCTGTTTCGAGGCGAACTCTGCTTCTCCGGACGTTTTGGGCTCCCGTAAAAAAAGAGTCATACGGTGCGTACCCGATACGAATCGTACTTGCTGGGACGGCAAAACCTGCTTCGTATCGTATGGTTGTCGCGTACAGCGGGTTCCAAGGGAGAATCGTGCGGAGATTAGAGTTGTCCAGTCTTTGTACGATTCGTAAGAAGTCCTGCTCCTGATACGAATCGTACTTCATCGTACGTACACGGACATTGCAGGGTACGATTTGTACGGGAAAAGCACTCCGTACGGCTATTTGGAGTGGTTTTTCCCAAATCAGAATCGGCCCCTAAATATTTAACATATATATTAAAAATACAAACAATTCTTATACGCAAAAACATACATTACATACATATAAAATATATACTAAAATACATAACAATGATAAAAAACAATATTTTTAACAACTATATTCATGCAAACGATATTAAACACTTTGATATTTTTAGAATCGATATTACTTACCTTGATTCGATATGTTTGTCCTCGATATTCTTGCTGTCGATATTTCTGACACACGATATTTGCAGCTCGATATTTGCGCAACTTGATATGTTGTACTTGATATTCTGCACCATTAGAATGATGCAAAAGTTGTAAAATGTTCTCCTGCTATAAAAGACATTTACTTCTACCAAGGTACAAAGTGCAAACTTTTATGGAAAAATATAAACATTTATTAGTTGAAAATTAAGTTATTCAATAGATTGAATACGTATTACGCTTCTTGATTGCCCTATCTTTTTGTAATATTGCATAAAGAATACCAACATCTCAAGTCATCGGAAGTTACTTGGGAGCTTTGAATATGTTTGTTTTGAACATTACCATTAAAACCGCTGGACCAAATAAGATATGAGTCAGAATCACAGTTGAGAATAACTAAATTAATCTCTGTCTGGAGCAAAATAACATTTAATAATGACACATTCTCGCAGGGGAACATAATTATCCTCTTTTCAATAATCTGTAACTGCCCACCTACCTATGAGAGGATAAATAAAGTTATGCAAGATTTAGAGGCTTTCAACCAACATTCCTTTCAATAATCCAGCAGCCATTCGGGCATTCTCTTGACCCACAAATAGCTTTACTTTGAAATATTATGAAATCTGCTAAGTAAGATGTGGAAGTGGGCCATTTCACCAGAAACATTATTAACTATCTTTTTATTAAATGATAATATTCAGGATTACTAAAATTCCCATTCCGCCATGCAGCATTCCATGCAATTAGGCATGTTTCCAAACCTGTTTGTAGGATATGCCCTTCCTTGTTCTGGAGGCCCCTCCCTCTGACAGCCTCGTAGGGCTCTACCCCACTAAATGGCAATGAAAGAGAAGGCCTTCACAGAACACTATGTGCAGTAGTGTACATATTTGGAGATTATTCAAGGTCTTGAAGACAGCAGTCAAGGGGAGCAGGGCACTGGCATTCGGCTATTCTACTCATCTGGAGGGTGACTCAGAAAGAAGCAGCAGCTTTGGCTGTTAAGGTGTAGTGCAGCTTTGACCAACTGGACTGGCTGGTGTAGCCACTTGGTGGTAGGAGTTGAAAAGGAGCGATAAAAGCTGAAAAGACTGTGGGGCCATATTATCAAGAACGGCGTTAAAATTATCCCCACTTTAGAGGCAGAAAACTGCCGCTAAAGTGGCGATAATGAGCTTGATAATGTGCCCTTGCGAATTCCCATAGAAGCCCAGGTTCACACCAGAACATGGGCTTCTTTGGGAATTCACAAGGGCATATCATCAAGCCCATTATCGACGCTTTAGCTGCAATTTCCTGCCGCAAAAGCAGCGATGATTTTAACACTGTTCTTGATAATATGCCCCCAGGTTTCGAGTTTGGATGGAATCATCTCTTAAGCATTTTCAATATTTGATCACGTTACAGCAATGATGAGGAGAGAAGATACAGAACCCTGTGTGGAAAAGGTACTGTGACTGTGATGAAGCCTGTATTTTGAAACTTCCAACTGAGATTCCCTTTTGTGTGCTATAACCTCAGGGCAGACAGGGCAGATTTGTGATAGCCACTGGCAATTTTGAGAAAATTGGATAAAACACCAGGCATCTTTACTGTTACACCTACCTTTTGAGTTTGGAATAAAAGCCTGCAATATGCCACTATAAACTTTCTCAGTTATTGGATTTCACTCGGGAGAAAACAATAGTAAGGCATCTTTTCAAGCAGCTACTGGGAAGGGCGCGCTAACCAGAAGGAGGCCTGTGTAGGAGTGGACTCGAAGGTCCACAAACCCCTGCAGTGTTTGGAAGCGGGCACCAAATGTGCACCAGTGGGGAGAATTTAAGGCTGACATTCTTCCCGCAAGGCCAAGAGCGGGCTAAGAGCTGGCCTGACTGAGCCCGTCCGGGGCCGACTGAGACCTGACCGGGCTCTTCCCATGGCCTTGCGCTCTTCTGTTCCCTTTCATTTCCTTCCACTGGCCCTTCAACATGGGTAAGCAGAAGCTTAACTTAGTTGCTAGGGAAGGTAAACGCCCACGTAATGGGGGAAAACATTATAATGCTTCTCACCTCTGCGTGGGGGCTATAACTGACGAAGTAAGTGCAGCGGAGATTGAACTTGCTCTAGGAGCTCAAGCATCCACCCAGTTTGTGACTGACATAGACGCTGCCCCGGTTACCCCTGATATTGCTGCCTCGTTTTCTGCTGACGGTCCCTCTTCCTCATTGTGTACTCTGTAGATTCTCACATTTTAATTAGCACTGCTGAACAATGGGTCACAACCCCAGTGTTGGCTAGCTCTCATTCGTAAAGTCAATGTGAGCAGTCTGGTTTGGTTCTATCTAAAGTTTCCAGCTTTGCCCCAATTTAGCCTCAAAGCTGTGATACACCTCACTTCTCAACATCTAATACTACACCCCACAGTCTAGTTACCCCCACCACCCCGGGTAGCTACACCCTATGTCATCATCTTAGCAAAAGTTCCTTCATTGGCTCTAAATGTTTCGGAAAGTTTCGATCAATTAGAGAGCAAGGTGGTCCACTGATTCAACAAATGGTTGGGGTGCAATATATATTTGTTTAAGTATAGTATTAAGGCAAAGAGGGCCCCATGGGTAGGTCCTCAACCTAAGTCTTTAGATGGTGATTGTATTGTAGTTCATTTTGATACTTCTTGCACAGCTGGCTTTTTGTTAACTCGCCTATCTCCTGGCATTGAGTCTTTTGCAGGCATTTCAGCACTTCCTCTAGGTTTCCTACTGTTACTTCTGTCTTCACTTTTAGACCTATGATAGAAGATAGTATTTCTTCTTCCAACAGATTTGCTCTTTTGAGTGCTTCATGTGACAATGACAGCCTACTATCCAGGCTATGAGTTCAACTTCTTGCAGAGATGATATGCAGCAGTGTCAGTGGTTTTCTGAGACCCTTACTATTCTTAGCTGCAACATTTCTGGCCTTTCTAACACATTGAATAACAAGGTTTTTCTTGAATTACTGTTGAAATGTAATATTATGTGCCTACAGAAAACTGGGACACCATATCCAATTTTCATTTTAATGGTTTTCCTTCCTTTTCTGTTCCATCTACCCCTTTATCTCAAGGGATGGGCCAGAGGTGGTTTCGTTATTTTGGTCTCTAAATTTTGGTTGTAAAGCCACTGAACTCCATTGTAAGAAGTTAGCCTGGTATGTTATGCTCACTAGTTCTAGTGATCACCTTGTACCATGCAAAGCAACCCTTATTATGATTGGTTGTAAGTCAACCTTATAGACCAGCTATCCTAGTAGCGTGGACAAAGCAGTCTTAGGATTAACTCTGTAAAGGCATGTGAAGCAAGCTGTTTTACCATACACAATCCCCTTGAATACCAAATGAAAGGACACCACACAGATATATATTGAAAATATATATATATTTATTTACTACAAAACCCCCTATACTCTTTATGAGCACAGAAGCAAATGCGTTAAAACAAAACACAGTTTAAATATACAAAAGTTGCACAATATGGATGAGCCCTAGGGGCCACCTAAACCATATACTAAAATAGTGGTATAAGAACCACCTAGCTGAAGGAAGTAGGCCTAGGGCCTTGGGAATCGCTGGAGCTGTTCGGGACTAACAGTGATGAAGTCGGAAACGGCCGGCGAGACTCGGGTGCAGTGCGGAAAGTGCACGCATATACCAATGTTAAGTCAATGGTGCGTAAAAGTTACAAAGTTAGTTATTAAGGAACCTTCCGAGTGACCTAGAGGAGTGAAACTTTAGACACAGACACTAGAGGTATGTACCAGTGTAGGAACACCGGCGTTGCTGAGTTACCTCACCCACAGGAAGCGGGTGCACAGGTGCGAAGTAGTGTCGGGTTTCGTCACGCAGGTCGATGGTGCTTGGAGCTGAAGATGCTGCAGGCGGCTCGATGTGAAGAGTTCCGGTGGATCCAAGGGTGGGTATGAAGTGGTGAAGACCTAAAAGCAGAGGAGACAATGTTCAAAGTCACTAGCCAGTGATTACCGTGGAACCAGGTTGGAACCAGGCGATGTCGGGTGCAAACAGGCGATGCGGTGTAGTTTCTCTCTGCAGCCACGTGGACACGAAGAGGTCGAGGACGTCCAGGCGTCGGTCACGAGCTGTCCCTCGAAGGCTCTAGCTGATGGCGGTGTCGGCAACTTGATCGGAGCACATAGGCCTTGGCTAATGCAAGCCATGCAGGAAGTGAAAAAGGCTTATCACTCGGACCAGCAAGGTCAGAGCGGGTGCTCCTTTTTACAGGAGCGAGGGCAAGTCTGGAGCAACCAGACCCGCAGTGTAGATTGTAGATTTTGTCGCCAAGATGGCCGCTGACCACGTGGCAAGTGGCCGGGATGGCACGTCAAGTGGCACAATGGAAAAGGGCCCCACGCAGATCGTGGAGATGCTGGGGGGCTGATCTTCGGTGCAAGGGCTGCTCTGTTGTGGGGCTTCTCAATCCCTAAAGCACAGCATAGAGGGTGCCTCGGGTGCTGTGCAGTCAGTTTTTCGGGGGTCTTCCAAGTTGTCCGGTCCCACGTCTCTCGGTGCCTCCACGGGTCCCTTCTTTGCAGGGACTGTGAATCGGGCAGTGAGAAGTCTGGGAGTCTGAGTCTCGTGAGGCTCTGGGCTCGGGTTCCGGCAGGAGGCGGCGGCAAATCAGATGTCCAGTTGCTAGATGGTGCCTGTGTTCACAGGGTGGCCACCTTGTACCATGTACCATGCCAAGGGAGATGCTCTTCAGTCTTCTGTGCAGCAGAATGTCGAAGTCCGGCGTCTTCTTAGTTTTAAGTTGATTTCATGATGATCTGAGGTGCTATGGCACTGATCCCACTCTTATTCCCATTCTGAGGGGTGGATCACCTGCTAGGTCCCTCCTCTGGGTGGGACCAGGAAGGGGGGCGGTTACACCCCCTTTCCTTTGTCCAGCTCCTCGCCAGGCCTGGGTCTGGAAAGTCCCAGGACCGGTTTGGACTGGCTTATGCACGGGGACACCTTGTGTGCCCCGGGCTATGTACATGTCGTGTCCCTCTAGAAGGGTGGGATGCTATCACCGTCGAAAGAACTGTTGAGGGGATAGTATTCCAAATCATATGACACCTTACTCGACATGTTTTGATAAAGCCAAACCAAAGTTAGCATATAACCACGAGGATTATAATGCACTTAAGAGTATATGGTACGGCAATATCCCGGAACAGCTAAGGGAGTTGTTCCCGACAGCTGCAGACAGGCTCAGCTCATGCTAGAGCACCATCTCACATGAAACCACGCACTCTGCCCCCAGGATTGCAGGGGCCTTCCATAGGAATGGCTTATAGGTTAACATGTGTCCAGTTAAGGTTAGATATAGGGATACTATATCTAAGTAAGAGGTGATTACACCAACTTACCCCAGCTGAGTGATCAGCCAGTTGTGTCAAATATTGAGGCCAGGCCAGGGGTGGTACAATACATGCTGCAACCCTGGTAGGCCTTGGATACACCTATGCCCTGGGTACCTATGGTACACTGTTACAGGGGCCTATAAGGTGAACCAGTTCCAATTTGTAATGCACCTAGAGTGCATTGGCAGTAGTTTAGACAGAGAACAGCAGGATGTGGTCCTGATTAGCAAGCCCACAGCCACATTAAGTCATAAACCAGTGAAGCAAAAAGCAGAAATTTGGGGTGACCATAGGATAGCAGACCCTACTCTCCTACACAACCCCCCCCCTCAAACGCAGGGACATTAGACTAACCTTGACCAGTTGTATCTTCATGTTCTAAGTGGAAGTACCTGGAGAGACCATCTGCGTTGCCATGGTCAGTCCCTGGGTGGTGCTCCACTGTAAAGTCCATCCCCTGTAGGGAAATGGACCACCTGAGTAGTTTGGAGTTTTCACCCTTCATCTGATTAAGCCATAGGAGGGGCTTATGGTCGGTCTGAATCTTGAAGTGAGTGCCAAACAAGTATGGTCTCAACTTCTTCAGGGCCCACACCACAGCAAAGGCCTCCCTCTCTATAGCTGACCAACGTTTCTCTCTGGTGGTCAGCCTTCTGCTAATAAAAGCAATGGGCTGGTCTTGACCATCTACATTAAGTTGTGAAAGCACAGCTCCCACTCCCAACTCAGAAGCATCTGTTCGGACAATGAACTCTCTTGAGTAGTCAGGACTCTTCAGAATAGGTGCAGAGCACATGGCCTTCTTCAGGTCATCAAATGCCTTTTGACAGTTTACTGTCCACTGAACCTTTTTGGGCATCTTCTTGGATGTAAGATCATTAAGAGGAGTCACAATGGACCCATAGTTCTTAACAAACTTCCTGTAGTACCCAGTCAGGCCCAAGAAAGCTCTGAACTGAGTCTGGGTAGTTGGAGCGGAATTTTTCTATCAAATTAAGGGGGTGGCAATGGGTTGCCCCTTTGCCCCAGAGCTAGCTATTATGTTCATGGGGTTATATGAAGAAAAGTTTATACATCAAACCAATCCGTTCAGCAGTAACATTTCCCATTACATGCGGTATATCGATGACATCTTCCTGGTGTGGACAGGATGCCAGGAGGATCTCAACCAATTTGTGTGCTGGTTGAATTCAAGATCGGTAGATATCCAGTTCTCGGCCTCAGCCTCAAATGAATCAATCAACTACCTAGATGTTAAAGTAGAACCCCAGGATGGAAGTCTAAGTACAACACTGTTTCGCAAACCCTCTGACAGGAATAAGGCATTACATTTTTCCAGCAACCACCCTCGCAGTCTGAAACAGAACTTGCCCTATGGGCAATTTCTGAGAATACACAGAAACTGTTCCACGAAGGAAGAATATTTCAAACACGCAGAACTTCTAAAAGATCGTCTGACACAGAGAGGGTACCCCAAAAAACTCTTAAAAAATTCCCTTAAACGGGCATGGTGGACCCCCCGAGAGACATTGTTGGTTAAGAGGAATAAATTAGACGTCAAAAGGATGGTATGTGTTACCACCTTTTGTCCAGCGTCAAATGTACACAAGAAGCTCATCATGTCAAATTGGCATCTGCTTAAGAACTTGCACGAAGATTTCTCAGTGCCACCACTTTTTGCGTATAAAAAGGACAAAAGTGTGGCTAATTACGTTGTCAGGGCGGCACTACCAACTATTAAGGCACCAACACTACAAAGTTTGTTTGGATTTCCTCCAGCCAAAGGACACCATAAGTGCGGTACATGCACCTGCTGTGCAGAGACCATTGAGGACTCAGTTTTTACGTTCGATGAGGTTCATTGGAAACATGACATGTTTACTAATTGTAAGTCCAAGAACGTTATATACGCCATAGTGTGCCCATGCCCTCTAGTTTACATTGGTAAAACAACGCAAGAAATCAGAAGTAGGATCACGCAACACAAATCGCGTATCCGCAGGGGAGTGGAGAATGCCCCTTTGGTCAATCATTGGGCGAAGTGTAACCATGTAAATACCGATCTCCGCTGGACTGTTCTGTCTAAAATTGAAAAAAACCAGAGGGGTGGCGATTTGGATGCCCAACTGTCTCAACGTGAGGCAATGCTGATAATGAGGTTCAACACCGCCACACGGGGGTTAAATGAAATTTCTGAAATCTATAGGCCGACAGTGTAAGTTAACCTTCATCTTTACATCCAATCCAGGCCTGGTTTTGTTACACACACTTCCTTTTGGAACTACATATCCCAGAATTCCGTGGGACTTGTTCGCAACCAGGAAGTAGAGACACTTCCACTCGAGGACTCGAGGACTATAGCGGGTTCAAGCTGACAAGCCGCTCTAGGAGAAGGATTCAAGACTTCTGGCTCATATTGGTACGTTACTCCGCAATGCGCTTCGAACACAACAGAGGCATTCAGCGCGCCAGACATCTAACGCACCTTTCGCTCCATTGTTTTAGGAAAGGAGCAGACGCATTACATCATCTTTTGCGAGCAGCAAGCTGCACTGCAGCCGGTAAGTGTCAGTCTCTCGCATGTGCACAGAATGAAAGGATGGAATGAAAGCACAAAAAATGTGACACACATGTAATTTCTGTCACGTTTTCTTTGCACAGTTGCTGTAATTACGGTTTTGGGAAATACCATACCATACTTTTGGGATACTTCACTGCCTGCTATCCATTATGCTGTGACTATTGGATTAAGGTATGAGACCTCATTGGAACACAGGGAGTAGATCCCTTTTTGTAGTTAGCTGTCTATGATCTAGAAACATGCGCTAAACCCAGCAATCTTTATTTTTTCAGAACCATTTGGTCCTGAGGAGAACCCCACCCTAATGATAGGGGTTTGAAACGCGTCGACCACCTTTTAGTCCAACATCTGGTTACCCCTAACTTCATTTTGCACAGAGTTGTTTTCACGAAAGTGCTTGTGAATATTACAGACTGCAACAAATTGTCAAAATATGAAAAGAAATATTTAGGACTGATTTACTAACCGATGTTGTGACGCATTGTCTTTATATTGCTTTTTCACTTTATTGTTTTCACTGTTTCTTAGGAGTGTGCATGAACGAATGGCTGAGTATGTTTGGAATTGTATATTTTTGTATATATTGTAGATAAAAATAGTAGTACTTTTTGTATGTTGTATTTTCCAAGCACGACAAATAGTGTGCTAATATGAAAACTAATCATGTCATAACTATGAATAAACCTTTATGGTGTTAATAACATACAGGTTGTTTTTGCTTTAATCAAAACAGCGTTTGTTGGTTAACTTGACAAATTTATTCCAGAATTTGGCTTTTGTGTTGTTTATCTAGGTTAATTGGACTCAGCCTTTCTGAGTAAGGAGTCAAGGCCCTTTTTGATTCTTATATATATGTGTTCACAGGGTGGCCACCTTGTACCATGTACCATGCCAAGGGAGATGCTCTTCAGTCTTCTGTGCAGCAGAATGTCGAAGTCCGGCGTCTTCTTAGTTTTAAGTTGATTTCATGATGATCTGAGGTGCTATGGCACTGATCCCACTCTTATTCCCATTCTGAGGGGTGGATCACCTGCTAGGTCCCTCCTCTGGGTGGGACCAGGAAGGGGGGCGGTTACACCCCCTTTCCTTTGTCCAGCTCCTCGCCAGGCCTGGGTCTGGAAAGTCCCAGGACCAGTTTGGACTGGCTTATGCACGGGGACACCTTGTGTGCCCCGGGCATGTCTGATTCTATTCAGCCCTGTCCTACCCAATACACAAAATCCTGTCTGGGGTGGTGCTTGCACATCCCAAGGCAGGAAACCCTTTGTCCAAGTCTCCCTTGCTGGAAGGACTCCCAGCAGCAGGAGGTCAGACTTGTGTCTGTGGTGGCAGCATCCATTTTGTGATGCTGAGGCTCTGGTTAACTTTAACCGGGGTTAAGGCTATGTACATGTCGTGTCCCTCTAGAAGGGTGGGATGCTATCACCGTCGAAAGAACTGTTGAGGGGATAGTATTCCAAATCGTATGACACCTTACTCGACATGTTTTGATAAAGCCAAACCAAAGTTAGCATATAACCACGAGGATTATAATGCACTTAAGAGTATATGGTACGGCAATATCCCGGAACAGCTAAGGGAGTTGTTCCCGACAGCTGCAGACAGGCTCAGCTCATGCTAGAGCACCATCTCACATGAAACCACGCACTCTGCCCCCAGGATTGCAGGGGCCTTCCATAGGAATGGCTTATAGGTTAACATGTGTCCAGTTAAGGTTAGATATAGGGATACTATATCTAAGTAAGAGGTGATTACACCAACTTACCCCAGCTGAGTGATCAGCCAGTTGTGTCAAATATTGAGGCCAGGCCAGGGGTGGTACAATACATGCTGCAACCCTGGTAGGCCTTGGATACACCTATGCCCTGGGTACCTATGGTACACTGTTACAGGGGCCTATAAGGTGAACCAGTTCCAATTTGTAATGCACCTAGAGTGCATTGGCAGTAGTTTAGACAGAGAACAGCAGGATGTGGTCCTGATTAGCAAGCCCACAGCCACATTAAGTCATAAACCAGTGAAGCAAAAAGCAGAAATTTGGGGTGACCATAGGATAGCAGACCCTACTCTCCTACACAACCCCCCCCTCAAACGCAGGGACATTAGACTAACCTTGACCAGTTGTATCTTCATGTTCTAAGTGGAAGTACCTGGAGAGACCATCTGCGTTGCCATGGTCAGTCCCTGGGTGGTGCTCCACTGTAAAGTCCATCCCCTGTAGGGAAATGGACCACCTGAGTAGTTTGGAGTTTTCACCCTTCATCTGATTAAGCCATAGGAGGGGCTTATGGTCGGTCTGAATCTTGAAGTGAGTGCCAAACAAGTATGGTCTCAACTTCTTCAGGGCCCACACCACAGCAAAGGCCTCCCTCTCTATAGCTGACCAACGTTTCTCTCTGGTGGTCAGCCTTCTGCTAATAAAAGCAATGGGCTGGTCTTGACCATCTACATTAAGTTGTGAAAGCACAGCTCCCACTCCCAACTCAGAAGCATCTGTTCGGACAATGAACTCTCTTGAGTAGTCAGGACTCTTCAGAATAGGTGCAGAGCACATGGCCTTCTTCAGGTCATCAAATGCCTTTTGACAGTTTACTGTCCACTGAACCTTTTTGGGCATCTTCTTGGATGTAAGATCATTAAGAGGAGTCACAATGGACCCATAGTTCTTAACAAACTTCCTGTAGTACCCAGTCAGGCCCAAGAAAGCTCTGAACTGAGTCTGGGTAGTTGGAGCGGACCAGTCCTTTATGGTCTGGATCTTACTCTCCGGTGGCTGAACTTGGCCTCCACCTACAAGGTGGCCCAAGTACACAACCTTACTCTGCCCTATCTGGCACTTGGTGGCCTTGATAGTGAGGCCTGCCTTTTGCAGAGCCTCAAGCACTTCCTTCAGGTGGACCAGGTGATCCTCCCAGGTGGAGCTGAAGACAGCAATATCATCCAGATATGCTGCGCAAAAGTCATCCAACCCAGTAAGGACTGATTCCCCAACCTTTGGAAGGTGGCAGGTGCATTTTTCAAACCAAAGGGCATTACCACAAATTGATAATGCTCACCTGGGGTTGAAAATGCAGTTTTGGCTTTAGACTGCTCAGCTAACCTGATTTGCCAGTAGCCAGCTGTCAAGTCAAATGTGCTCAAATATTTGGCAGAATCCAACTTGTCAATGAGTTCATCTGCCCTTGGAATAGGGTGTGCATCTGTCCTGGTGACAGCATTGAGTCCTCTGTAATCCACACAGAACCTCATCTCTCTCTTGCCATCTTTGGTGTGAGGTTTGGGGACCAGAACCACTGGGCTAGCCCAGGGGCTCTCTGAAGGCTCAATAACACCCAATTACAGCATCTTTTGCACCTCAGTCTTTATACAGTCCCTGACGTGGTCAGGTTGCCTGTAAATCTTGCTTTTTACAGGAAGACTGTCACCAGTGTCCACCACATGGGTACACCGGTTAGTCTGACTGGGTGTCTGTATGACTGCAAAACTTGTCTACAGTCATGTTGCTGATGTTCAGTGAGGCTGCCATCTAAGGCCACACCATCAACTGAGCCATCCTCAGGGTTCTGAGTGAGCAGGTCTGGGAGAGGGTCACTCTCTTCCTCCTGTCCCTCATCTGTAACCATGAGCAAGCCCATGTCTTCCCTGTTATTCTATGCCTTCAGTCTGTTGACATGGAGCACCCTGTCGGGGCTCCTGGGAGTTCCTAGGTCCAGCAAGTAGGTAACCTCTCCCTTTTTCTCAACAATTGTATGGGGTCCAGACCATTTGTCTTGGAGTGCTGCTGGGGCCATTGGCTCCAACACCCATACCTTCTGTCCTGGCTGATACTCAATCAAGACAGCCTTTTGCTCATGCTAAGCTTTCTGTAATTCTTGGCTAGCCTCAAGGTTTTTGGATGCCTTCTCCACATACTCCGCCATCCTGGAGCGGAGACCAAGTACATAGTCCACTATGTCTTGTTTAGGCTTTTTGAGAGGTAACTCCCATCCTTCCTTCACCAGACATAGGGGTCCTCTTACAGGGTGCCCAAACAACAATTCAAAGCGGCTGAAGCCAACCCCCTTTTGAGGGACCTCTCTGTAAGCAAACAGAAGGCAGGGTAGAAGGATGTCCCATCTTCGCCTGAGCTTTTCAGGTAATCCTTTGATCATACCCTTTAGGGTCTTGTTAAATCTTTCAACAAGCCCATTACACTGTGGATGATAAGGAGTGGTGAACTTGTAGTTGACACCACATTCCTTCCACATAGCTGTCAAGTATCCTGACATGAAGTTGGCACCCCTGTCAGATACTACCTCCTTAGGAAGCCCCACTCTGGAGAAAACTCCAAGTAAGGCCCTGGCCACAACAGGAGCTGTTGTGGTCCTAAGTGGAATTGCCTCTGGGTACCTGGTGGCATGGTCCACCTTCACCAGTATGAATATGTGCCCAGATGCTGTAGGGGGATCCATTGGACCTACAATATCAATCCCCACTCTTACAAAGGGAACCCCCACCACCGGTAGTGGTATCAGGGGGCCTTTGTGGTGCTACCTGCTTTACCACTGGCTTGGCAGGTTACACAGGAGCGACACAACTCCTTGGTGTCTTCAGACATGTGAGGCCAGTGAAAGTGAGGGACAAGCCTGTCCCAAGTCTTATTCTGGCCTAGGTGTCCTGCTAAAGGAATATCATGAGCCAAGGTAAGAAGGAAGCCCCTAAATTGCAGAGGTATAACCAACCTCCAGGTTGTACCAGGCTTGGGGTCTCTACCCTCTGAATAAAGGATCCCATCATCTCGTTATACCTTATGGGTACCTTGAGCATTCCCAGCAGCCTCAGCAGCAGCCTGCTGTCTGAGGGGTTCAAGAGAAGGACAGGTTAACTGAGCCTGCCCCAAGTCTGCCCTAGAAGGTCCCCCTGTCCCCAGAAACTCAAACTGATCAGGTTCAAGTTCTTCAGAGACAGTTCCTTCAGGGGTCTCAAGATCAGCTTCCTGTGAAGGCTGATCCTCACTTGTAGGTAGTTGGGGAGGCACATCCTTTACCCGCCTGTTCTTCTTCTTGGAAGGTGCTTGGTTCATTATTCCAGGATCCAAGACCTGAGGTTCAGAGAGGCACTTTTTGGCCTGTGACCTGGTCACAGCAAGGACATGTGATGATATCCCTAACATCTCTGCATGAGTCTTGTACTCAACTTCTGACCATAGAGAGCTCTCTAGGTCATTGCCCAACAAACATTCAACTGGGAGATCAGCACTAACCACAACTCTTTTAAGGCCAGTTACCCCTCCCCAGGAAATGTTAACAATTGCCGCACTATGTGCAGTGGTGACATTGCTGGCATTGGACACCAGGTAATTATCACCTGGCATGTATTGTCCAGGGTCCACAAAGCTGCACACGTGTCCCTGTATGCTTGAGCCACTTTGTCATTATTCAAAGGCGTCTGTCTGTATTTGCCCAGATTTCTGGGACTTATGGTAGGGGCCAAATCTATGTCCCCCTCACAAATCAGAACAGCCTGTGTAAGGGTTCTGACTAGGTCAGAATCTCCCTCAGTTCCCAAGGTGATACCCACTACCCCCTTAGTTTGTGGACCAACACTGCTAACTGTACTGGTGGGTGCAGGTGCCTTAGGGGCTGCAGTGTTGGGGGCTCCACCCTTTTTACACTCACTTGTCCAGTGAGAGGTGTTTTTACATGTACTACACCAGGGTTTTCTTTGACCTTCTTTCTTCTTCTTCTTGGAAGTTTGGGACCCACCCTCTGTATTAGTTTGGGGCCCTGTTGAAGACTTCTGGTCTTTAGCTTTCTGCTCCCCACCCTTCTGGTCTGTTTTCTACTGGTCACCACCCTGGTTCTAGTTCTGGTTCTTTTGCTTAACTCTGGTTCTAACCCATTTATCTGCCCTCTTTCCCAATTCTTGGGGAGAGGTCAGATCTGAGTCAACCAAATGTTGATGCAACTGCTGGTTCTGACAATTATTTAAAATTTGTTCTCTCATAAGCAAATTGTACAATCCTTCATAGTCTGTAACCTTACTTCCCAGCAACCATCCCTCCAGAGCCTTAACAACAAATTCAGACCAGTCCTGAGTCTGTGTCTTCTGGGTGTCTCTGAACATTAACCTGTACTGTTCAGTGGTTAAGCCTAACCCATCAATCAGAGCACTCTTCAGGACCAAGTAGTTTCTAGAATCCCCATCACTAACTGTGAGGAGTCTGTCTCAGCCTCTACCTTCAAAGGAGAGCCACAAGATTGCTGCCCACTGCTCCTGAGGGATCTGCTGTACCCTGCAGGCTCTCTCAAGTGCAGTCATCCATTTGTGGATATCATCCCCAGCTTTGTAGGGGGGCACAATCTTACTCAGGTTTCTGTTATCAAAAGACCTGTCTTTATCCTTAGGGATAATGCTGCCACCAGTGGGTTCTAACCCACTCTCTCTAGAGTGCCTTGCTCTAGCAAGTTTCTCTTGGGCCAGGGCAACCTCTAACTCTTGCTTCTGGATCCTAAGTTCAGCCTCTCTCATTTTGGCCTCATATTCCCTTCTCTGAGGGCTAGTCAACCCCCTCCTGGAGTGACCATGAGAACCTCTAGAAGCCTGGGAGGTATTGGATTCACCTGAGTGATTCCTCCTCCTCCTATGCTCCTGGTTAAGTCCACTTGGGTGTCTGGGTAAGGTCATCCTTACTTCAGTCCGAAATACACTTAAGTTAGCCTGGGTAAGCCGGCTGGCTGGCACCTGGCTATTTCTGCCATCATCAGAATCACTGCTCCCCCCTTCTGTCTCCTCTTCTTCTTCCTCCTCATCAGGCTGAATATCTCCAGTGACTTGGTCATCCTCATCTACCTGGACTATGGGGACAGGGGCATCAGTATTGTCATGTTCAGTGGGAGAGCCTCCTTCAGCATTCCCTTTGGGGTCTGCTTTAGAGGTTTTTAGAGCTTCCGACTGGTCTAAAAGCTCTCTAAGGTGGTCTGTAGTAGGGGTTGGCCCTGTCCTAAGACCTCTTAAGGCACAAAGCTGCCTTAGTTCCTTAAAGGAGAATATAGAAAATTTGGATGGTGCCTTTGGAGGGTCACTCTCAACAGAGACATTCCCAGTGGAACCCTCTGCTCCAGACATTGCTCTAGTGTGGGTGGATGTGTTGCAATCTACCTACACTGGTGTTTACCTACTAAACCTATCTAGTAGTTGTAGTCAGGGTGTGCTACTCCCTATCCTCTACAACAACTAAGTTCAGTAGAACTTTAAGTATACTAGTCTTGTTTTATATGTACCTAGCAGGTACCTGTATGATCTTTCAAATGATACTCTCACAGATTGTAATGGTAAAACAAACAGCAAGCTCAAATCCCAACCGCTGCTCACCAATGTGAGAAGTTGGCCTGGTATGTGATGCTCACTAGTTCTAGTGATCACCTTGTACCATACCAAGCAACCCTTATGATGATTGGTTGTAAGTCAACCTTATAGACCAGCTATCCTAGTAGCGTGGACAAAGCAGTCTTAGGCTAAACTCTGTAAAGACATGTGAAGCAAGCTGTTTTTACCATACACAATCCCCTTGAATACTAAATGAAAGGACACCACACAGATATATATTGAAAATATATATATATATTTATTTACTACAAAATCCCCTATACTCTTTATGAGCACAGAAGCAAATGCGTTAAAACAAAACACAGTTTAAATATACAAAAGTTGCACACTATGGATGAGCCCTAGGGGCCACCTAAACCATATACTAAAATAGTGGTATAAGAACCACCTAGCTGAAAGGAAGTAGGCCTAGGGCCTTGGGAATCGCTGGAGCTGTTCGGGATTAACAGTGATGAAGTCGGGAACGGCCCACAGGACTCGGGTGCAGTGCGGAAAGTGCACGAATATACCAATGTTAAGTCAATGGTGCGTAAAAGTTGCAAAGTTAGTTATTAAGGAACCTTCCAAGTGACCTAGAGGAGTGAAACTTAGACACAGACACTAGAGGTATGTACCAGTGTAGAAACACCGGCGTTGCTGAGTTACCTCACCCACAGGAAGCGGGTGCACAGGTGCGAAGTAGTGTCGGGTTTCGTCACGCAGGTCGATGGTGCTTGGAGCTGAAGATGATGCAGGCGTCTCGATGTGGAGAGTTCGGGTGGATCCAAGGGTGGATCTGAAGTGGTGAAGAACTGAAAGCAGAGGGGACAATGTTCATAGTCACTAGCCAGTGACTACCGTGGAACCAGGTTGGAACCAGGCGATGTCAGGTGCAAACAGGCGATGAGGTGGAGCTTCTCTCTGCAGCCACGTGGACACAAAGAGGTCGAGGATGTCTAGGCATCGGTCATGAGCTGTCCCACAAAGGCTCTAGCTGATGGCGGTGTCGGCAACTTGATCGGAGCAAACAGGCCTTGGCTAATGCAAGCCACGCAGGAAATGAAAAAGGCTTATCACTCAAACCAGCAAGGTCAGAGCGGGTGCTCCTTTTTACAGAAGCGAGGGCAAGTCTGGAGCAACCAGACCCACAGTTTAGATTGTAGGTTTCATCACCAAGATGGCCACTGACGACGTGGCAAGTGGCCGGGATGGAGCATCGAGTGGCACGATGCAAAAGGGCCCCACGCAGATCATGGAGATGCTGGGGGTCTGATCTTCGGTGCAAGGGCTGCTCGGTTGTGGGGCTTCTCAATCCCCAAAGCACAGCATCGAGGGTGCCTTGGGTGCTGCACAGTCAGCTTTTAGGGGGTCTTCCGAGTTGTCCGGGCCCACGTCTCTCGGTGCCTCCACGGATCCCTTCTTTGCAGGGACTGTGGATCGGGCGGTGTGAAGTCTAAGAGTCTGGGTCTCGTCAGGCTCTGAGCTTGGGCTCTGGCAGGATGCGGCGGCAAAGCAGATGCTGAGTTGCTGGATGGTGCCTGTGTTCACAGGGTGGCCACTCCTAGGCCACAAGGGAGATGCTCTTCAGTCTTCTGTGCAGCAGAATGTCGAAGTCCGGCGTCTTCTTGTCAAGGTTAGCAGCGGACAAGGAACCCAAGTAAGAATAAAAATAACAAAGCCACTAACCTGAGGTGTCTAGCCAGCGGGGACCACAGCTTGAAGCTAATCTTCCCTATACCCTATAGCACTGACCCTCCCTGTGTGAACTCACACACAAGGGACAGGTAGCCCTCTGGGTAGGGGGAAGGATGGTTGATCGGGGAGGTAGTAGTGAAGACACCCCTCACGGTCTGGTCTAAGGATTTGGATGTCTTCAATGCAAAAACGACTCTGGAAACACAATAACAATTGTTTAGAAAAAAGGGTAGGCAAGATATCCTAATATCTTTAACATTTAGATACAGCAGATACGTACTGAAAACCTTCTCTCTGACAGTTTGATGTATGTGGAAGTTTTCCGTATCCAGTACGTCTATCTCTAGAGGCTGTTACTCCACAGCCAGATTCAGCAGTCGTTTGGCATTCAGTGTCTAGCACCATGTAGTTATTAGCACTACTGGCAGCAAGGTTCACAACAAAGTTAGGATCAATAGTTCCTCAGGGTCAAAGATCCTACAGGCACTTTGAAGTTCTAAACAAACAAAAGGTAGCACGGCCGTGCTAAATGAAATAGTTCCTACCCCAAACTCGAGGGAAAACAAAAGGTTTGCGGTGTCCTCCAGCGGGAAAGAAAGCGTCCGCCCAACACCTGCTCACGGCGTCCTCCAGCGGGAAGGAAAGCGTCCGCCCAACACCTGCTCACTGCTTCCTCCAGCGGGAAAGAAAGCGTCCGCCCAACAGATCCTTAGAACACTCGAAATAGCTTAGCTCCAACTCGATCAGCAACCGGAAGGATTGACAAGCACCCGGTAATGGGAAGGGAGTGTTTTTATAGACGCCCGGAGGGCGTGTTCCATTTCGCCAGGCCCCAGAGCTTTCTGTATCACACAAACTGCTGAATTTGAATTAAAAACTGTTTACTATACTTCTTGTTGGTAATATAGTTGGGGGAAATACCTTTCAGTAGCCATTAGTTTTGCCATTGCTAAGCGCGGTTAGCACTCTATCATGCAGCAGCTCCCATAACCTGCTCCAGCCCTGCATATTTAAATGTGGCCATGACATGGTCTGACCGGTTCGCCTCCCAACATTTGGGTCTCTCAAGCCTTCTTTTTTAAATCTTTCATTGTTATTATTTTTCTTGTGTTATTTAACTGTGTCACACAAAATTGCTGAATTTAAACTTGAAGTTCTTACCTATACTTCTTGTTGGGGATATAGTTGGGGAAAATAACTTTTGGTAGCCATTAGTTTTGCCATTGCTAAGTGTGGTTAGAGCTCTAGCTTGCAGCAGCTCTTGTCACCCGCTCCAGGCATGCGTATTTAAACACAACCGTGACGCGGACATACATCGGATGTGCGTAGCAAGCACATCAATGGCATGCCAAAAGCATGCCCATCCGCACACATCCGTGTTCGATCGGGTCCAGAGGCCAGGAATGCTGCCTGTGTGCCTGCAGGTAGGATCACTTACTCTGCCATGCAACTGCTCGCCCTGCGACCTTTTATCACATGTGCCTGTCTCCCCTTTTCTGACTTAGAGCTAGTTTCAGCAGAAAGGAATTGCCTCCATTGCGGATTCATAACTACCTTCTTGCAGCAAGAGTCTATACCCCTATCAGTCCATCAACACTTGAATTATTAGGTCAATCCTGTTTAGGTTTTCAGCTCTAACGACGTCAAGCTTTAAAGTCTAAACTGTCCTTCATTAGTGATTCGCCATTGGGATATGTTTAATTTTCTCACAGAACATGACCCAAATGTGATCTTTTTAACCGAAATCTGGCTCAATGATGCCTCAGGGCCAGATATTATTACAGCTCTGCCCCATGTGATCAGATTCTGAGAGTGGATCACGATAATTAAAAAGGAGGCAGCATAGCTATCATTTTTGAACTCCTGGTCTGCAAAATAGATATGCTGTCAATTCCTGACTGAGTACTTCTTTCATTCTCACTGTCGCTACTAAGAACTTCACCTTGTCTGGAGCCCTTATTTTACGCCCACCAGGATGTGCGGGCAGTTGGAGCTCTAGCATTTTGGAAGTTCTCTGTTCACTTATCCTTAAATTGTCCAACTTTACAGTTTTGAGTGATTTAAACATCAATTATGACAAGGCGGACTACAGTACGACCTAATCTGTGATAGAGAGTTTTTGCGGCGGTAACATCCAGCTCACTGCAAACCTTCCCACCCATGTAGCTGGCCACATGTTGGATCCTATATTCACTAACCTAAGGAGCATACAGACTGACCGGTCTATTCCTCTGTCATGGTCTGACCACTTTGCAGTCAATTTTTTCTCCCCGTTCAATCATGGACTCGTTCTTGAGAAATTCAGACTCTATCCACTGGAAGAAGCTCGACAAAGCTAAGTGTCCCTGATTTTAACTCTTTACATGAAGCTAAATGCCCCATGGTGAGTCAGTCACCTCACTGGATGCATTTGTCCCCACTGCAAGCAGGAAAAACCAAAGAATTCTTTCCCCTTCTACGTGGTATAATGACTCATTGCACAAAACTAAAAAGCTATGTAAAGGTCTGGAAAGAGATTGGCAGAAAACATATAGTAAGGAGGACAAACTAAAACACAAGCTGGCTTTAAAGGACTACCGGAAAAAAATGCTGCATTGCTAGATGCACATTTTATTTGGATAAAATCACTTAGGCCAAAAACTACCCGAAACACTCTTTAAGGTAGCTAGGAATCTTTCTGACCAAGCTAACTCTGCTTCAATTATCCCACACTCACAAATCCAATGTGATGAAATGTTTCTTAAGAAAAAAAGCAGCCATACGGACTGCTTTCTCAGGCACCCCCAAAAGTCAGTTCTTCCTTATCTCCTCTTAGTATGACCTGTGCCTTGAATATATTTCACCCTTTGAATGTGATGTCATTTATCTCACTGCTCTCAGGTACCAGATCAGGCTCTCCACTGGACCCTTGCCTCCCCTCAGTATTGAGTGAGCATGCCCTCCCAGTCCTGGATTAACTCACACATCTTTTGAATGCTCCATTGAATTCCCTTAGCTTAGAAGCTGGCCTTGGCCCTCGCCATTACAAATAATTATAGGCCTATTTCACTAAGGTGTTGTTAAAACACATTAACTTGCAGCTCACAAAATATACCGACAAAATGGCCTACTGCCCCCTCGCAATCAAGTTTTAGTGCTGGCTACAGCACTGAGTCAAACCTTCTTGGTGTCACTGAATATCTACGATGTCAGCTAGATAATGGTGGGGCTGCGGCACTGATCCTTTTAGATCTCAGGGCCGTATTTGACACAGTAAACCTCTCCACTCTGCTGCTTATATTAGGAGAAATGGGAGTACAGGCCACTACCTTGTCCTGGGTGAGTTCCTGCACAACCACATCTTTCAAGTCCACTCACACCAACACAGGTCTAAATCACACCAACTTTACTCAGGGGTGCCGCAGGGTTCTACCCGAAGCCCAACTCTTTTCGATCTCTAAGTTAGGCCTTTAGTCCTTAGCAAAGTTCTTTCAGAATAAAGTGCAGGTGATATTTACCTCTCTTGAACCTCAGGTGGCTCAGAGCCTCCATGACACTCCCCATGGGATTTCCCATGTGGGATCCACTGGAGCTCCTTTCTCAGCCTTTATACCTGTGGAGGCAGAGGAAGTAGCAAAACTGTTGCTAGCCACCAAATCTGGTTCACCTTACGATCCTTGCCCCACCTCTATTGCTAAACTGGCGGTTGGCCCTATTGCGAATAAACTGGCAGGGATTTTCAACTTAATGTTTGAAAAAGGCAATTTCCCTACGATCTGGAAACGGGCCTCAATCAGCCCGCTCCTCAAAAAGCCCTCCCTTGATATTGCGGACCCCAACAGCTACAGACCAATATCCAGGTTGCCACTGCCCGCGAAACTGGTTGAGAAAATTATGAACTCCCAACTCTGCTCTTTCCTGCGCAATTCTAAAGGTTTAGACGCAGCACAACATGGTTTTAGAGAGGGTCACAGCACTGAGACGGCTCTGATTAAGTCCACAGAGGAGATCCGGAAGGTGCTTGACGAAGGGGGCCAGGCAGTGCTGATTCTTTTAGACCTGTCGGCAGCGTTCGATACCGTCCACCATGCATTGTTACTTGATCGGTTGGAGGGCTGCGGGGTTCGCGGACAAGCACTCAAGCTCCTGGAGGCCTTTTTAACTGAGCGGGTACAAGTGGTGGCCATGGGGGAATATGAATCAAGACCTTTCGAGCTCCCGGGGGGGGTCCCGCAGGGATCCTCCCTAAGCCCCACTTTATTCAACATCTACGTAGCCGCTCTCGCCCCTGTAATCAGATCCTTCGGGTTTGAGTTAACATCATACGCCGATGACACTCAGATTGTGGTCTCGGTGCTCCCGGGGACTGAGAGGGAGGTGGCAGGCAGGTTTCAGGATTGCATGTCGGCAGTCAGCTCTTGGATGGCTAAAAGCTGTTTAAAACTGAACTCATCAAAGACTGAGGTGATCATTTTTGGCACAAGTACCAACCTTTGGAGCCCTAACTGGTGGCCCACTGATATGGGGGCCCCTCCCATCCCTGTTACAAAGGTGAAGAATTTGGGGGTCGTTATCGATAACCTTCTCACCTTTAAACCCCAAGTCAATGCGCTGAGCTCCTCAGTACATTACATTCTGAGAATTATCAGAAAGGTTTTACCGTACCTTCCTGAGGGCTGTAGAAAGACGGTGGTGACTGCCCTCGTTTTATCACGCATTGACTACTGTAACAGTCTTTTTCTTGAGGCACAACAGGGAGTGCTCAACAAGCTTCAAGTTCTACAAAATGCGGCTGCCCGCTTGATTGGGGGTTTGCCCAAGTTTTCCTCAGTCTCTAAGGAGTTGGATAAACTGCACTGGCTCCCGGTACGGAAACGAATTAGGTTCAAGGCCCTTTGCATTGTCTTTAAGGCACTGCATGGCCTTGGCCCAGTGTTTCTTCAAGATCTTTTTCAGTGGTATAGACCAGGTAGACAACTGAGGTCGGCCAGTCTGGGGCTGGTTAAAACCACCCGAATCAAGAGGGCACGCTGGGGTGGAAGGAGCTTTGCCAGGGGATCTGCGAAGGCGTGGAACTCCCTCCCTCTCTCCCTCAAACTCAATACAAATCTCCTGGCATTCAGGAAGGATCTAAAAACATGGCTTTTCTCCCAATAAGTACCTAGATCTTCGCTTCTCGGGAACTATCACTTTAGCGCCAGGACGCCGACCGGTATCAGTGCGCTCTATAAGTGTAAAAATAAATAAAATAAATAAATTTAGCAGAGATTGTCGAACCCTATGAAATTACCTTGTTTTCATACGCAGATGAGACCCAAATTGTGGTATCCTTATCTTCTAAGGATAACCCAATCGTAGAAACCCTCAATATTTGTCTTGCCAAAGTTTCATTGCGTATGAATACCAACTCATTGTAGCTTAATGGGGGCAAGATGAAGGTTCTGCTGGTGGGCAACCATCCCCACCTTTGGGGTCCTTATCTGTTGCCATCGACCATGGACTCCGCTCTTACCCCAGTACACATGGTGAAAAATCTGGGGGTATGGCTCGATGATAAGCTTTCTATCAGTCATCAGATTAATAAAGTAGCAGCTACCTGTTTCGGCATCCTTAAAAGGGTGAGGAAAATTCTGACATGGGTGCTGTAAAATCTCTACTCAAACAGCTTCAGACTGTACAACATGTGGCTGCGCGCCTCCTCCTCCACCCACCCAAATTCACTTCATCACCCAGCATGTGACAGACTCTTCACTTGTTGCCAATTGAATGCTGAGACCATTTTAAGGGCTGATGCTACATGCATAAGTCCCTCTCTAAAACAGGGCCTATGTATCTGAGAAATATAGTGTCTTGGTATAACCCAATTGCTTACTCCAGTCCTCTCAAGCCATTTACATTGGGCAGTGGTTCCAAGAGTTAAGAAAACCTGTCAAAGTGGTCGGACTTTTGCATATCTAGGGCCTACATTCTGGAATGCTTTGCCACAGACATGGAGAGCCTGTAAATCGCTCACAGCTTATCATAAAATGCTTAAAACCCGGTTGTTTCCACTCCTGTAATATCAGTTAACTAGTTGCTCAAATTTGTGATACATGGCAGATTCTGATTTTGTGAGACGGCTAGCACTGGGAAACCTTTTTTAGGTAGCCATGTGCTTTATAAAACGCATTATAATGATATTGATAAGAATACGGTTCATTCACCTCTTGAAACTATGCCTTTTTCACTCACTTCTGAGGGGGATCTTATGAATTCTGTCATGGCTGAGCTTAATTTAGTTTCCACCTTTTCCTTTGAAGTTGAGACTCAACAAGAAGCGTACACCAGACATCTCCAACAAGTAGCTTGTGAGCTACTGGAAGCTCTTCACCTACCTGTAAGTAACTCTCATATATGCAGTCCAGCCTACTGAATTAGAGGCTATTACTTGGATGAATTTACATATGCATTCCAAAATTGAAAAGAAAGTATTAAAGATGAAAATGTGTGTATTTTCAGAGTTCATAAGATGATATTGAAGAAAAGTTTCCAAAATATATCTACATTACAAGTTGATTTAACTTTTCTTGCATTGCTGTCTGATCAGTTGTGGTCGCCGAGGGAGTGCTGCGGGTCTGTGGGGTGGGGGAGGGGAGGGACAGGGTGGCACCAAATCGAGCTTCAGCGTATACAAGATAAAGTTTTTATTTATTTAATTACTTACCTTACTCCTGTCTGTCGTATGTTGGAATCCACTACCCCCCCAGCCCCTCCCCCGCCCCGCCTTACCGCCCGCAGCACTCCCTCAGCAAGCCGCCACTGTTTCTGATGCACTGAGGAACTCACTACTGTCAGTCTTGCATAAGGTGTCCACCAACATAATATTGTCTATCTCCCTTTTGACAAGTAAACATACTTTTAAGGGCCCTAAGCCTTCTAAATGGTTTGACGCCAATGTTCAAGGTCAAATCATGTTCTGCCGGAAGCTCCGAAGTCTGTTCCTAGAGACAGTACATGGATTGCATCTTGTTGTACCTCATACGAGAAAATTTTAAAAGAACGTAAGAAGTTCCTATGTGAGGAGGCGTGGGGAAAGTTGCTGGGTGCTAGCAGGTTGCAGGACAGTAGAAAACTTTGGAGAGTTGTTAATCACCCAATTCTGAAACTCACTGTTGAACCTGCTTTATTGTCCACATTCTCACCTGAGTATTGGGAAAGACATTTTTTACTACTTCTGATAAGCCTGATTTAAGCCCGGTTAATGTGTTTTTCCAGTAAATGGTGCCTTTGTTGACTCTATCACTTTTTGCTATAAAGAGGTCTGTAACGCTATACAAGTGTTGCCTCCGAATAAGGCCCCTGGACCCTATGGTGTTCTTTTGGGCACTTTTAAATCGAATTTAGAACTTTGGGCCCCGTTGATCACTTTGTACCTTGATGCTGTTGCTAAACATTCCATTCCAAAGTCTTGGTCTACTTCTTTCATAGTTCCTGTTTTTCAAAAGAGTAATCGTACCAACCCAATGTGTTATCTCTTCATCTCCTTCACTAGTTCAGTGGTCAAGGTTTTTGACCATATTGTTGTGAACAGACTAATGGACGAGGCCATTGATCATAATGTTCTAGGGACGGTTGATCAGTGTCTTAATTTATGTATCATTATTAACAAGTTTATAGTGGCGAAACAAGAGGCTTTACGCTTTACACTTGTCTCTCATGGATCTGGGTATGGCATTTGATAGGGTCAACAGGGAACAAATATAGGGTATTATGTCATGATTGCTGGTGGAAGCAAAAATAGTTTTATTATTGCATGACCTTCATTTTAACTTATCTGTTTCAGTTCAATTAAGGCCATTGGGAGAATGCACAGAGCACTTTAAATTAAATTGTTGGGTCCATCAAGGATGTATATTGGCTCTGTTTCTTTTTACCCTCTACATTAAAAACCTAGATCAAGCCCTTATTGAGGGTGGAATGGATGTGCCCCAACTAGGGCATCGTTCGACCCGTGTGCTGGTTTATGAAGACTGTGCCATCATTATCTCTAGCATTGCTATGAGACTTGAACGTTTGTTCAATTCTTTTGTGAAATTTATGGATAGCCTTGATTTGCGTACAAACGTCTCCAAATCAAATGTTATGGTGATTGGCCCTAAGGCTACAATGTCTAAAATGTATCAAATTAGAGGCAATACTTTTTAGTGGAGTAACCTTTCTCTATGTAAGGGTTTTATTTGATTCCTCCATGGCCTGATCTCCTCTGGTTTCTGCCAGGTGCCACATGTTCACTAGAAGAATTCCTTCTGTTTTTAGATTTTTTGACCAGGTTGGGACATAAAACTAAAATCTCTACATCTATAAAGCAAAATGTGTTCCTATAATTGTTAATGGTAGATATATTTTGGGGTTTGTTAATTTGTCATGCCTAGTTGTAGTTGAAAACAAGGTTTTAAGAAGGCTTTCACGTCCTCCCCCAAGGATTTTCTTCTTATGTTAGCCACGAGGAACTTGCATTAGGGTTTTTAGCTGATTCTCAGCAGATGCTGTGCCTGCTTCTTTGATTGTCGGTCTGGTTATGTCCAGTTAAATCTTTTAATCATTTAGTAATAAAGGGCTGCTCTGCCCTTGCCATTTGTATCAAGAATAGACTGGTTAAAATATGTAAAGAACTGCTATAGTGAGATGGCCAACCTGGGTTTATCAACAACACTGACTCAATTACCACAGGTGATGTTGCATGGACAAAGATGGCTTTTACACCTTGGAAAGAAAAAGAAAGAATGCTCTCTACACTGGATAAACCTTCTGTCAGAGCTTCTTTGCTGCTTCAAACAGCTTGCTCTGTAGAACCGTATTTAACTTTTGACATGTCGAATCACCATCGCTTTCTCTTGACATGTTTCAGATTAAATCATTCCATCACCTGTTCGCAATTCCTTGTGATAGCAGGTATGAATCTGTTCTCATGCCATTCAGTTGTGATAATGTTTCTACACAGGACACCTTGTACTTTACTATGCAGCCACGGCCTGTGGAGGGAGTTTCGGTGGGGCGGAGAGGCGGGGCAGGAGAGGGGCAGGGTGGGGGGTGTGCGCTACGAAATTAGTTTTATCAATTAAATTGTTTACTTACCTTCAATTATCCATACTCCAGTTTTTAGCACCCCCCATGCCCCGCCTCTCCACCCCACCGAAACTCCCTCCACGGGCCTTGGCTGTTACTATGTTTTGTCTATTTTATAGAAAACTATGTAAGTCCTTTATTAGCAGGCAAACACTTGGTTAAAGTTCGGCCTGCTTTGTTTTATTTATTAATACCTGATGTATATACATGTTTTTACCTGGCTTGATTTTTAATTGGTGCAGGACGTTTGTGAAAACTTTTATCTCGTATATGATGTATTGAATGTTTTTATAAATCCTATTGTATTTTATGGTGTTATTTTTTTATAATCGACTAACGAACGATTGAAGCCTGTTCCAAATTCAGATCCACTAAGAATTCCGTTGATATGAGGATTAAAGTTCGGCTACTACGGTGGACCAATCACAAATTAATTTATTTTAAGAAACTACCACATTTTCTCTGTCACAGGGAGGAAAATTGGAAGTTATGGCAACATGTTTACATCTCCTACTGTTCAACAGCAATCCCTGATCACTTGTTTCAGTAAATAGGAAAAAATCTAGCTGTACTTTTGATTGAGAAACAAAATTGATCGAAAAGTTCTTTATTCCTCAATTGATCGAAATATTCTTTATACCTCAAAAATGTTTTTTCGAGGTTTACCCCTTTCACATCAGAGAGAGGGAAAAGATCATATTGAAATGAGTGTATTATGAATGCAAGTGAATTAACAAAACTAAAAAAAGCACTGTCAGCAACCTGGACCCTAGTAAACTCAAAATCATTTTCAGCTTAACTTATTCATAGAATATTGACTTCAATTAAGGAAGAGTACTAGCAGTGAGGTCTCTGATTAGTTCAAAAGGATGGCATTCTCGGAAGCTGGAAAAATATTCTGAAACAAAATTATGTTTAACTCACTTGTTTCTTAAGATTTATTCGCATCCAGTATCTGATAAAAGAACGCATTGTCAGGCAACAAACATTGGGGATTCCGAACAGCTCCAGATCCTCAGGAATGATAACAGGTTTATCATTGAGAACAGAAGGAACAACAAAGTGATTCGAATTACAAGACACAAAAGCATCCTTTGGAATATGAGGTAAAGGAGAAGGTTTCCTTTAATTGTATTGCACTTTAAATAACTTTCTGCCTGTTTAACCCTGCAGTGGCGTAACAAAACTAACAGATATTGGAGATTATCTTTATATGGTATGGAATTGTTTCCCATTGCTGACGAACCTTCAATAGTTCTCTATCATGCAACTGGTGATTTAGGGGCAGATGTATCAAACAGTTTTACCCATTCTGTGACAATGGGAAAATGTGATCGTACATCTGGCCCTGTATTATCCCAGCACCAAACCTCGACCATTTGCTTTTCTTCTGTTCACACTGCATTCAAAGATTATTGCCTTTTCTCTGCCCCTTTCCGGCTTCAGCCTGTTATGCTTTAATGTCTCCAAAGAAAAATCTGAATTTGGAATTATTTTCAGAACTTAAAAACAAAACTATATCCCACGTTTTGCAACCATAATCTATTCGAAGATTAAACAAAAAAAGTCAGGACTATATTTTGGCAGTTCATAAATCCATGGTTATCCAGCTTCAAACAATGCCAGTGAGATTAAATCAAGTAGAAAGCACCTCTTCCCTTTCTCTAAAATGGGGTATTGACTTGTAGCGTACATTTTTGGGGTATCTAGACACTTTAAGAAAATTTGCCAAATATATGTCAAAGTTCTGTACATTTGAAAAACTGATAGACTTGTCAACAACTGCTTTTTGCGCTAGTATATTTAATCTGCAAATAATATTTGCAATGCTGCATCATAGAACAGTTTAAATCCTGGTGAAGTTTATTCTCCTTATTCCTTCATCAAACATAATTTAAAATAGTTAGCATTTTGTATACAGAGACTTACACTAATCACACTAATTTATTGAAAAACATTGGGGTACATTTACTATTATTTCACATGCCACAGCAAGGAGAACACTTCAGAAAAAGTGGTTATCCCAGGAGGGTATTGGACAGTGAGTTGGAAAAGATAGCAAATATTAGAAGGGAGGAGCTCCTTTTTGGGACATTTGAAAAAAATAACCTGTCTCTGATAACCTTAGACAGATTATGACCTACAATATACATTCCTTCAAGATCACTAGACCGATTAGGAAGCATTGGTCCATGTTGTACAAGTTTCAAGAAGTTGTGCAAGGCAAGTCTATAGCTTTGTCAAGGGTCACCAGATTATTATATAACAGTGGAGAGGTGTGGTGCAGCGGCCAGGGCAGCTGACTTCGGAGCACAGGGTTCATGGTACAATCCCCGGCACCGGCGTCAGCTCAGCACAGCACCATGTGACTCTGGGCAATAGCTCACTTAATTTCCAACGACGGCCCCCAGCGCCTTGAGACCCGTAAGGGTGAGTAGTTTGCACTTTACAAATACGGATTGACATTTTTTTTTACATTTATTTTATGACAACAAGCCTATTGGCTTTGTCAAGGGCTTCTCACATCATTATACAATACAAGCCTATTTACCTTGTCAAACGTTGATCACATTAATATACAAGGATCGCCTAATGGCTTTGTCAAGGGACCATTACACCATTATATGAAGACAAACCTATTGGCTCTGTCAAAGGATCATCACGTTATTATACAAAACAAGCCTACTGGCTATGTCGAACGGTGAACACATCAATATACAAGTCAAGCCTACTGGGTTTGTCAAGGGGTCACATCGTGATTATATGAAGACAAGCCGATTGGCTTTCTCATGGAGTCATCCAATCATTATACAAAACAAGCCTATTAGCTTTCTCAAAGGGTGACTCTATCAATATACAAGGCAAACCTATTGGCTTTGTCAAGGGGTCCCACATCATTATATGATGGCAAGCCTATTGGCTTTGTCAATGGATCATCACATTATTATGCCAAACAAGCCTATTGGTTTTGTCAAAGGGTGACCCCCATAAATATGCAAGGCCTATTGGCTTTGTTTGTGGATCACCACATCAATACATAAAGACAATCTTTTTAGCTTTATCAATTACAGTAAACACTGCCTGAATCGTTCTTTGCGGCTGTTCAGGCCTCATAATGCAACCAAAAGACCAAACACAAGAAACCCCTCCAATCCTCATTTGAAGAGTAGATACTTCAACTCAATGAAAGCTTGAAAGCATCATTAGCTTTTCCTGGGGTCATATTCGGTAATCCCCAGGAAATACAGGATTACCTTTCAGAAAGGTTTTCTGGGGGTTGCTGTACTACCTGCAGACCCCCGCTACACTTTTGTAACATGTTGGCCCCTGGGGCACCACAAAGCATAACAAAGTATGCAAATTAGCCTATAAAGGGCATTATGGGGCGCTCCTTGCCAGGATCTCTGAGTAGTAAATAAACACCTTCTTTTTTATGTATTTTAATTTTTGGGTGCCCGGTCTTACCAAGGACACTCAATATTTTTTCAATGGGCTGCGGGGGTAGCCCCAAAGCCCACGCTGTCCCGCCGGCTCCCAGCAAGCAGCCCCTGTGTTATGGAGCCACGAAGATGCTGGCACCATCCTCCGGGCTGAAGCAGCCTTTTTTATTAATGTGCCTGCCAAAGGGGAGGTAAGTAATGTTAAGGGACCTATTTATGTGTGAGTTGCATAGCTCCTGCACCACACCAGGTGGTGAAAAGTGACACAAGTCCTAAATGAGATTTTTGAAGTCACGCAAGGCCACTTTGCGCGGCCCTGAGTGGTTCCGTAAATCTGCAGTAAAGCAATGAAGTACAAATTGCAGTGCTGCCTTACTCTGCCCTGGGAAGGCGTTCCATGATTGTTGCATGGGTGTTTCCAAGCAACTCCTATGCTTTTTGACACATTTCCAGATTGTCCAGAACTGGTAAACCTGGGAATCTGCCAAAAAGATACACCTTCCCAGTGGAGGCATTGCAAGGAGAAATGTTATTTCCTCTTTCTATGTGTGCTGCATTCTGCAGGGTGTCTGGCACATGGGCCAAGGAAAGCTTATCCTGGATGACATCCACCTTTCTATAGAGCTGTTTATTTTTAACTGATTTCCCTTCAGAATCACTATATCCATTCAGGTGCCAATGTGCTAAATGAACTATATATCCTTGCACACAGAAGTATGAATCTGACCCTATTAATGTGGGAAGTGATGGATCAGCCTTCTGAAGGACAAGTAATAAGGCACCTAAGGTTTTAGTGTGCGTGTGTAGAGGGTTGAAGTCACTGTCTTCAAACATTCCCAGCATTGCAGTGCAAGCCATGGATTACTTTTGATTATTTCCAACTATAGTCTGTGCAGAGCTATCCATGAAGAACATGCTCTTTTATTCACATATGGGTAAAATATTAGAGGTTTGTGCATCAATTTGTGCATATTGCAAAAATATATCAGCTGCACTTTACAAAGTAGACCCACTGTACCCAGAGCAGGCATAGAGCATGAGTGTAAAGTATGCTAGCTTTTGTCACTGCTTCTAGTGTCGGAATGGCAGATGCTGTAATTTTACCTTTCACTGCGCCTAGGTGCACTCCTTCAATATGGCTGTCTGCACTGCAGTAAGAATGTTTTTCCCATAGTAGAGAAGAGGGCTACGGCTGTGGAATACAAATGTGAATTGTAAGCCGAGAGTTGCCTGCCCCTCATTGTAAACTACATATGTGTAGCCTGAAGATCTGGAAATATTCTAATAATTAGGTGGTTTGTTTTGTGATTCCTAGTCTATAAATATTTAGTTTCTAACATGTCTGCTTGCATTCCATGTAAGATAGCTGTGTGTTTTTCTATCCAGTGTTTTTTTGAAAACGTGGGGGAATTCAAAAGGGCTTCACTCACTCAGCATAAATGTTTTGAGTAAGCTCTACCAAAGCAAAGAACTCTCATCAGGGCTTGTAATTTTCTTAAGGTATTTGGAGGTTGTAAGGTAGCAATCAGGTGCTAAACACTTAACCTCACTGGGTAGCTTATATCCAAGGAAAATCACATTTAGGTAACCAATTTTGGATTTTTTAGCATTTGTTAGAGTTTATAAAGTTAGTTTTTTATCTGTGTCTGGTTATCAATTCACTATCATGCACACCCTAGTCAGGTGTTTATTCAAGCTATCGCCTGTAATGTATATGTCATCAATATAAGATAGGGCCTCTGAATCTTCCTGTAAGATCTCAATGATTCTTGCTGCAAATAAACCAGGAATATTATTAGAGCCCATGGGCAATCTTTTATAACAATACTGAATTCTGTTGAACAAAAAAGCAGTTAGATATTGGCTTTTCTGAGTTATATTCTGACTAAATAAAACATTTGGATATGTCCAGGGTTGTTTTATATATTTTCAGCACCAGATTTGTCATGAGTCCTGTGCTTTGAACATTTTTTACAGTATAAGAAAGGTGGGAGTTCAAATTTCTATAGTCTAAAAATATTCAATATGAGCTGTCAGTATTTAAAACCCTAAAATAGTTATTCACTGTAGAACTACAAGGTGCTATAATACCTTAATATTGTAGCTGTTCTAAGAGTGCTTATATGTCACATATATCTTTAGGCTTCAGAGGATATTGAAACAGTACTTAGGGCTCACTCCTTAAAGGAATGACAAATTGAACAGAATCATTAGCCCACCCCACTTGGTTTCTATGCAAGACTGGAGCTTGTTTCAAAGCTCGCTCACTTGCATACTTTTCACTGAGGTCTTCATTACTAAGGAGGAAAAAGCGGGCTTCATTACTTCCTTATTTCAAGGTGCATCCCTTACAAAGGCTGGAAGCAAGACAATTATTATAAGCATCAGACATATGCGGCCAGAATATTGCTTTTATTTTGCATGATATGTTTTAATGATGCACATGTTCATTTGGTGTCTCAACCTGAATGTATTGTTTCATGGAATTCACTACCAGAAGCTCCTGGAAAGTCTGGTGACCTGTTGTTAGTTCTGCTGCACCGTCTAAAAGCGCCATCACCTAAGTTTCAACCTGCAAAAATATTTGTAGTTTGGAAGGCGTTTTAGTCAGTGCAGTACATTTTTTATTTTTAAAATGTGTCTTACAGTCAGGACATTTCTCTTCTTTCAATACCCTAACACTAGCTTCACATCCTGAATCACTTTTTTGCTTGAAGTACTCGTCCTTCAGCTGTACTTGGTCCAGCCACTTCTTTTTGTCCTTTTGCTGTCAGAGTCTGGAAAAGAATGGTACCAGTCAGACTGTTTCGTTTTATCATGGTCCCTCAAATTATAACCACCTGGGCTCCTGAGTTTACGTGCTTTTTTATTTTGAGTTGTGGTTTCACAGCTTGTGATCCTAAGGTGTCATGGCCACAGATGTTTATACGTCCATAATTATTATTGTCAATTCTCTTCATGGCCCTGAACAGAAACTGTTGCCATTCTCCGATGTATTGCCAGAGCTGTGGCTGCTCTGTGAATGTCTTTTGAAATGATTGAGAAAACTGTTTCAAAATGTCCCATTCATTTTATACCTAGTGCAGCTCTGTGCTCACTTTGGTTTTGTTTCAACATGTCAGGTGACACCGCTAATGTGGGGGTGCCATGCGTAGTAGTGTACATACTCGCAGATACACTTCCCCAGGTGTTGCAGCCCTCTACGGGTGGCACCATCCCAAGGGGAAGACACATAGTAAACATTATATTTTGGTTTTAGGGGGTTGTGTGAGGATAGTTAAAATTCTATATTTGTTTTAGGGGGATGTGTGAGGATAAATCACTTCCAGCTGGTTGGTTTTGTAAGCAGTCCAGAATTGAATTTCATCTAATTTTACTGTTCTGATAACTTGTTTGCAGTACAAATTGTCTAGGTTGCCTAAAAACAGGGCCACTGGGAGTATGTGATTCTGTTGTTACAGTATTTTTTACATAATTATGGTTGTGCTGCATTTGCCAAAGAAAAACCAAAGGTGATGATGGACGGAGCGTTGACAATACAAACACTCACCCCCAGTCAACTGATCTGGGTTTAATCCATCACCGTTCTTTAGCTCACTCCGCCACCCCAGTTCAGACATGGCCATGTGCAAATCAGTCTGACTCTGTGCTTCATGGGAACAGTCCAGCCCGAACTGCCAAGCTGTGCTGCATTTGCCAGCATAATCTGCAGATTTAACCCCAAAAATAATGTTTCTAGCTCAAACGGTTACAAAATTACAGAAAGTGCAGTCACATATTACCGCACAGTGGAATACCCTATGCAAAGGTTGACTGGTCAACTTTCTGTTGCTCATTGCAATATTTGGTTGTTAAACCTGTAATAATGAGGGGCACCCTATACCCAAAGACTGTTAATAAGCAAAAAAAGAGAAAATAATGAAGTAATACTATCATAAAATGTGTTGAATTAAGTCACATGATTTGCTTTTTCATGATGCATAATTTTGTCACCCTGCCACATAATTTGGTTTTCCCCAGCATCATATTTCCAGTCGCCCTGCTTATAAATAGCTAAAACTTGATTTAGTAATCTTACTGCATCCCCAGTCAATAAAATTTCTGGTGAGGAAATTGCATAATCTCAGCCAATCCAGGCCATGGGGCCATTCTTATTTATGGTGCGTATTCTGGCATTCTGTAGTATAAGCAGCATATGACAGTCAAACCAGTTCTGGTGTTCTTGGTGAGTCAACTTCTAAGCCACAATAAACCTGGTAATCTGCTGGTGCTGATGCATGTTAATAGGTATGAGATTTCCCAGTGTTTCAATCTACAGTCTCAAACTCCACTTATGAGTCATTAAATTCAAAGTCACATGCAGCATGTGGATTTACAACAATTGTCACGGCCCCCTAGTTATAGTGACACCCTTGCTCATACGCTGTTGTTTAACTGGTGCCATGTAATTTAAACCTGTCTTAATAGGTGGTTGTGCCATCTTTTAGAGAACACATTTAATAAATATGAGATGCAAAACTTAAAAATCATATAATGGGGATATGGAAAGGTCCCCTCCTGTTCCCGGCACTCACCATCTGGAAGCCTCATAGATCCTTCCTCCTCAATCTAGGGCCAGCATCAAAACCTGGAAAAGAAACAAAGAAAGGATGGTAGTAGAGAGGAGGGGGCTGAGACAGGGAGATGCACCGTAGACATTAAGGAAGGAATTCTCTGTCCAGGGACAGAGGGGTGGAGCAATGCCAGCAAAAGGGAAAGCGATCCAGGAAGACACCATCAGTGGTGTTTTGGAAGCCACTTTGAAGAGAAGGAAGCCACTGGAGGAACACACGGAAAGAGCACTGTAAGAGGAGAGGAGCCTATGAGTCAGCAATCCACAGGAGAATCAAGAGAGAGGACAAGCAAAACTCTTCCCACCGAAGATCCCCTGGAGAAGTGTACTGAAGATTGGTGGACGCCACCAGAGAATGCCCATAAGCCAGCCACAACTCAGGAGAATTGTGGCAGTGCAGTCAGTGGCTTGTGAAGGGGGAGCCCAGAAACACTTCTAGAGGAGTGTTTTTACAGTGATGTATGGATTGGTTGTGGTGAGCAAAGGTGTTGTACTACATATTGCCTTATTTGTTATTAGTTTCTTGGTACATTTGTATGTTGGCCATAACATGAGTCACAAAGACCTATTTTTCTTGGTTATTATGTCCATCTGAGAGCTTCCAGTTCATTGCTTACAGTGACTGCCTCATAGAGTGGATTTTTGTCTCACTCAGCTAGTGGAAGGGTGATATTTCCTAAATACACCGCAGGGTCACACTAGGGCTATGACAGATATGGAAAGTGGGTACATCTATTGCACCTGGCAAATGAACATTCTTGTGAACCCTGGAAGTGGGTGAGTAAACCACCCATGAGATAGGGCATGAGACTTTCTGAACATATAAGTCAAATCAGATTTTCACGGTTGTTGTGGTGAAGGGGGAAAACAACTGCTCAAGTAGGGTTATAGTACTTACTGCCTTCTTTCCTGTTTCCCTGGGGTTACTGGTGGTGGCAGCCCTCCTCAGACGACCTGTAGAGAAGGGAAGAAAAACAATCAACCTCTTATCACCTGCTACCCGGTCGTAAGGACAACACCCATTCATCCATATATTCTTCTGTTTTATAATCTATCAATAAAATATAAAAATTAGTAAATCAGACAAGCCTCTAAAGCCATATATCAACCCATCCCTCCTACCGGGGAATCATTTTTCATTAGTCAAGCTTGAAAGCCTACAGAAAACTGGTGGTTCCTATTAAATTTGATGGTGGCACCCAATATTACAACAGACTTCTCTGTAATACTGCAATATTGGTGTGGTGTCATCATTAACTACGCAAAGATCCAGATAATCGGGGCCCTAGCAGCTGGGTTCCAAAATGATACATTATCTGGGGGGTTTACCCTCTCCCCGAGGTAAAGGGGTCAGATTTCTAACCTCCTTCACTAGGATTTAGTCAAGGTGCCCATACAAATTAGAAATGGGGCTTGAACTGTAACCCGTACACAAACTACTGAGCAATACTGTAAAATAAGTGCTTCCTGGTAGCGTAGTCCCAGAATAAGAGTTCAGGGACATTGTAGAACTCCAAACCCTCTTTTGTTAATGAATAGCATGTTCAAGGATTGCACTTAGAAACAGAACAATGTTTAGTTAAAAATCCTAACAGAGTACATAAAATATGAATGGTAACCACATAGAATATAAACATTAATGCAGCAAAACATGTTATGGATGATGATATCAGCAGGAAAAAAATCTCTAACATTGTTAGTGATTTGACATTGTCCTGACACCCTCAAGCTATTTCTAAGTGCTACACTAACTTTTAGCTAAAGCCATACCTAGCAAGCCTATTCTCAAGTTTCAGAGACAGTTCACACAGCATACTTGTGTTTTAATTCTGAGATTGCAAATATTGCAGTTTGTTTAAGACAAGAACACAAACAGCGACGGGCTGAAGGTCACTAATCTCTGCTGTTGCTTCTGATGAAACTTTTTGCAGCAAACTGGTATGACGTCTTACTCGATTGCCCAATCGCACAATTTCCTCTCTCTAATATAATATGATACCTGTTTTTTAGGATCTGATTATTGATCTGATCTTATATTTGGAAAACAATGATAGGACTATCAAACACTAAGCCAACAATAAGAGGAAACTATCTTGCCGACAAAGGCATAAGCCTAATAATCATATTGATTAATCCAATCCAAAGGGTAGAGTCATTTCTAGAATTTCTACACATGTTAAAAACTTCACACTTTCTACAAAAGAAAATAGAGAACTGAAGAAGACAGTGAATCAAAATAGTAGGGTTTGAAAGGACATGATGATGGAAAAAGTAAAGTGTGAAAGGAAACTGTCAAAGTTTTCAATACACAGCCAAAGTTGCAGACACCCTCATGGTGCACATCCTTTGACAACGTGTAGTGGGGTGTTTGGCTGCAGGGCCTGGCCTCTGGTCTGTCCGCTAAGACCCCTCTGCTGGTTGTATGTTGTAGTGGTTTATGTAAATCTGACATTTGCACTAAAACCTCTTTCCAGGTGCACAAATGATGTTTTGGGTTGGAATAGACTATCCTATACTGTTAGATGTTTTACTTTGGTCATAAGTGATTAGAGTAGTGGTTCATAAAAGACAGGACTATCTTCTGAGATATGTCTCTTAGGTGATAAGTGATTGTAGTAGTTGATAAGGTTAAAGTGAGCTCTGTGCTATACATATCTCATCTGTGTCTTCGTATTTGTTTTAGTTCAATGATATTTCATGAAGAATATTGAAATCTACTTTGCTTGATGATGTCATAAGTGATGTCATTTGAGATGTCATCAATGGAGGCGCATAAAGGCTCCCTCGGTGCTGAGTCTGGGGTGAGCCTTACCTGCTGTTTAGAGTCGCTCCTGAGGGCCGGGCATAGCTCCGCCACATCCAGTTGGCCGGGCTTGGCTCTGCCAAGCCCCGAATCTCCGTGGCAGCATCTAAGGGCCGGGCTTTGCTCCGCTTGTTCCTCCGGCCGGGTTTGTCTCCGCCGGGCCCCTCCCACTCCAGTGACCAGACCTCCCAGCAGAAGCGGACATCAGAGGAAGCGCCAGGAGGCGCATAAAGGCTCCCTCGGAGCCGAGTCCAGGGGGAGCCTTACCTGCTGTTTGAAGTCGCTCCTGAGGGCCGGGCATAGCTCCGCCACATCCACTTAGCCGGGCTTGGCTCCGCCGAGCCCCGAATCTCCGTGGCAGCATTTAAGGGCCGGGCTTTGCTCCGCTTGTTCCTCCGGCCGGGCTTGGCGGAGCCGGGCCCCTCCCATTCCCGTGACAAGACCACCCAGCAGCATCAGACGTCAGTGGAAAGCGCCAGGAGGCGCATAAAGGCTCCCTCTGTCCCTCATCCCGCGGGACGCGCGCGTGCGCGCCGGGAGAAGCCCGGGGCAGTCTGTGACAGTCCGGGACAGACAAGGGCAGGGCAGGGCTATACCCCGTAAATCTGGATCACCTGACTGACCTGTAACAGTGACCGATCACTTTTAAGGTACTGTGGGATTATTGGTGGGGCGTTAGGATCCTGTCGCCACCCCTCGGAATGAAAGGAAACTGAGGGTAGATCCGAAGGTTAAAGGCTGTATTACAACAATGGGGAAAAGAAAGGCAATTGAAGGGGGCTCCAAATTCATAAAAAATCTAAATCCCTACATGCTGCATCTAACTGTGTCCTTTCAAGAATTGAATCAATTGTAGATGATTGTGAGGAGATACTTAAGGGAACCCCGAGCTCAGAAGAGCTAGGTAATATAGACTCCGCATTAAAGGGCTCTATCCAGAAGACTGACAAAATAATCCCGTCCATATTCCTAAAGAAAAACCCAACTGCCTGTCCTGTAGTTGAAATACATTCTCCTCCAATAATCCCCATCATGGTTAATGTCACCCAAACACAGAAGGGATGTAACCTGAACTTGAATGGAATCGGGGAGGCTCCACCAAACATAATAGAGATCATCGAGTCGGGCGGGGAAGAGTCAGCAGGAATGGAGGGGATTGTTTGCTCCAATAGATATGATGTGCTAGAAGGGGAACCCAGAGAGTTGGGTGAGGTGCTACTACAAGTCTCTAGACCCGTAGAGCCATCCGGAGTCAACACAGTAGAATGTCCCAGTTGCCGGAACTTTAAAGGGAATATTTTAAAGAAAATGGGATGGTTAGGAACAGAATTAGCGGAAATAAAAAAATGCTATTAGATCTAACTAAGCAGGGGGGTATGCATGCTAGCGCCCCCCAATCATTGGGTTCATTGGCAACGGCTAAAGCCTGTAATGCACGAACAGTATCAGCAAATGGCACCTATAGTACTTGAACGATGGGCAGTTTAAGTGACCACCAAACAGTGACGAGGTCTATCCCGTTGAGACCCTCATCTAAGCATATATCCCCTCCTAAAAGCCTTAGTACAGCAAGAGGGCTGGCTCCTAAATCCGCCCCTCAAATAAAGACTGATAGGGCGGCATCAGGGCGCAGTGGCAATCTTAGCGCTTATGTAGAGGCAGTGAAGCAGAAGGGCCCTCTACGAGAAACAAAGGATGTCTTGGGGAGTAACAAAAAACATCTGAGAGACCCAATAGAAACAAATACAATGGCAAATCGGGGGGATAAAAGACCCACTATTCAGAGCAAAATACCAAATAAACCCACCGACACCACTGTATTTATGACAGGGGTACCGAAGCTTAACCCTAACACGTATGAGAGTAGCAATTCCATCTCTAACAAAGCTATTCAGTGGTTGCGACACGTGAGAGGGTGCAGGTCGGTCATCAGGGAAGACTTGATTAAGGTCAAAAGACTGTATTTGCACAGCTCTGTTACAGATTGCATCAAAATACAACTAGTCAATATAGAGATTGCTGAAAATTTAGTGTCCCTGGAGTATAGAACATCCCCCCGGCGTATTCAAACATACAAATCCGCTAGTCACCATTATGGCTAAGATCTAACTATCAGGACGAATCAAACCTCAATAATATAGACTGACTAGGTATGGGAACTCAGCTAAATAATGTTACACACACATACACTGGCCAAATGACTGAGTTCCATCAAACCACTGATGAAGAAGACTAACAAATCCCCAGTGGACTTGACCAATCTGCGCCCAATCACCCTTCTCCCCGCTCTAGGAAAAATAACTGAACAACTAGTTTACAAAGAGCTCAAAACCTTCCTCGAAACCCATTCTATACTTCACACTCAACAATCTGGCTTCCGCCCCAAACACTCAACGGAAACTGCTCTTATAGAACTGACTGATACAATCAAAACGCTGCAAGACCAGAGGAAAAAAGCCATTCTGATTCTCCTCGACCCCACGGCAGCGTTCGACACCATATCCCACTCTATTCTGATCAAGAGACTGGCGGATATGGGGATCTCAGACACAGCCTTATCATGGATAAGATCATTCCTCAGCGACAGGTCGCAAACGGTCGCCCTTGTTCCCTTTTTATCTAAGGAGAAAAATGTCTCCTCTGGAGTCCCCCAAGGATCCATCCTGAGTCCCCTGCTCTTTAATGTCTACCTCATTCCACTGCTCACCTTGATTGAATCATTCGGCATCCCAGTCACATCGTATGCCGATGATACTCAGTTGATAGTACCACTAGAGGACAACTCAAACAAAGCTGAGCTCAACCTTAAAAACTGCTTAACTGCGGTCTTCCAGTGGATGGACTCTAACCATCTTCGTTGCAACTCCAACAAAACTGAGATCCTCCCCATCGGAAAGAACACCTCCTTCTGTCCAGCCCTAGGGTGGCCGGACAACTCTGTTGCCCCGCCCCAGACCGTCACTACCGCCAGAAACCTCGGTGTACTTTTTGACTCTGATCTATCATTCGACCAGCATGCCAGGACCGTTGCCGGCAGATGCTTCGGCATAATTAAATCCCTTAGAAAGTTCTTCGACTTTCTCCCTCTGGAGGCCAGGAAAACTGTAACGATTTACAAAAAGGGGGTGGTGATGAACAGAGTGTCTGAGTTAAACAGACCACTCTTACCCAGTCCAAAGATCAGGGCTTGATCCATCACCGTTATTTATCTCACTGCCCCATCCCAGCTCAGAACCTGGCTATATGCAAATCAGTCTGTCCCTGGCCCAGTGCATCATGGGAACAGGGCAGACTAAACTACCAAGCCAATTCTTCACCAGAAAGGAGACAAGCTACCGGGGACCGGTTTCTGGCATTTCAGCCTTCTTCGGCCCGGCTTGCTTGAATCCTGATGGAGCAGTGAGAAAGGGACTCATGTCTGAGTATACCCTGCCACACCTATAGTGGCCAAAAACGATTTACAAAAAGGGGGTGGTGATGAACAGAGTGTCTGAGTTAAACAGACCACTCTTACCCAGTCCAAAGATCAGGGCTTGATCCATCACCGTTATTTATCTCACTGCCCCATCCCAGCTCAGAACCTGGCTATATGCAAATCAGTCTGTCCCTGGCCCAGTGCATCATGGGAACAGGGCAGACTAAACTACCAAGCCAATTCTTCACCAGAAAGGAGACAAGCTACCGGGGACCGGTTTCTGGCATTTCAGCCTTCTTCGGCCCGGCTTGCTTGAATCCTGATGGAGCAGTGAGAAAGGGACTCATGTCTGAGTATACCCTGCCACACCTATAGTGGCCAAAAACGATTTACAAAAAGGGGGTGGTGATGAACAGAGTGTCTGAGTTAAACAGACCACTCTTACCCAGTCCAAAGATCAGGGCTTGATCCATCACCGTTATTTATCTCACTGCCCCATCCCAGCTCAGAACCTGGCTATATGCAAATCAGTCTGTCCCTGGCCCAGTGCATCATGGGAACAGGGCAGACTAAACTACCAAGCCAATTCTTCACCAGAAAGGAGACAAGCTACCGGGGACCGGTTTCTGGCATTTCAGCCTTCTTCGGCCCGGCTTGCTTGAATCCTGATGGAGCAGTGAGAAAGGGACTCATGTCTGAGTATACCCTGCCACACCTATAGTGGCCAAAAACGATTTACAAAAAGGGGGTGGTGATGAACAGAGTGTCTGAGTTAAACAGACCACTCTTACCCAGTCCAAAGATCAGGGCTTGATCCATCACCGTTATTTATCTCACTGCCCCATCCCAGCTCAGAACCTGGCTATATGCAAATCAGTCTGTCCCTGGCCCAGTGCATCATGGGAACAGGGCAGACTAAACTACCAAGCCAATTCTTCACCAGAAAGGAGACAAGCTACCGGGGACCGGTTTCTGGCATTTCAGCCTTCTTCGGCCCGGCTTGCTTGAATCCTGATGGAGCAGTGAGAAAGGGACTCATGTCTGAGTATACCCTGCCACACCTATAGTGGCCAAAAACGATTTACAAAAAGGGGGTGGTGATGAACAGAGTGTCTGAGTTAAACAGACCACTCTTACCCAGTCCAAAGATCAGGGCTTGATCCATCACCGTTATTTATCTCACTGCCCCATCCCAGCTCAGAACCTGGCTATATGCAAATCAGTCTGTCCCTGGCCCAGTGCATCATGGGAACAGGGCAGACTAAACTACCAAGCCAATTCTTCACCAGAAAGGAGACAAGCTACCGGGGACCGGTTTCTGGCATTTCAGCCTTCTTCGGCCCGGCTTGCTTGAATCCTGATGGAGCAGTGAGAAAGGGACTCATGTCTGAGTATACCCTGCCACACCTATAGTGGCCAAAAACGATTTACAAAAAGGGGGTGGTGATGAACAGAGTGTCTGAGTTAAACAGACCACTCTTACCCAGTCCAAAGATCAGGGCTTGATCCATCACCGTTATTTATCTCACTGCCCCATCCCAGCTCAGAACCTGGCTATATGCAAATCAGTCTGTCCCTGGCCCAGTGCATCATGGGAACAGGGCAGACTAAACTACCAAGCCAATTCTTCACCAGAAAGGAGACAAGCTACCGGGGACCGGTTTCTGGCATTTCAGCCTTCTTCGGCCCGGCTTGCTTGAATCCTGATGGAGCAGTGAGAAAGGGACTCATGTCTGAGTATACCCTGCCACACCTATAGTGGCCAAAAACGATTTACAAAAAGGGGGTGGTGATGAACAGAGTGTCTGAGTTAAACAGACCACTCTTACCCAGTCCAAAGATCAGGGCTTGATCCATCACCGTTATTTATCTCACTGCCCCATCCCAGCTCAGAACCTGGCTATATGCAAATCAGTCTGTCCCTGGCCCAGTGCATCATGGGAACAGGGCAGACTAAACTACCAAGCCAATTCTTCACCAGAAAGGAGACAAGCTACCGGGGACCGGTTTCTGGCATTTCAGCCTTCTTCGGCCCGGCTTGCTTGAATCCTGATGGAGCAGTGAGAAAGGGACTCATGTCTGAGTATACCCTGCCACACCTATAGTGGCCAAAAACGATTTACAAAAAGGGGGTGGTGATGAACAGAGTGTCTGAGTTAAACAGACCACTCTTACCCAGTCCAAAGATCAGGGCTTGATCCATCACCGTTATTTATCTCACTGCCCCATCCCAGCTCAGAACCTGGCTATATGCAAATCAGTCTGTCCCTGGCCCAGTGCATCATGGGAACAGGGCAGACTAAACTACCAAGCCAATTCTTCACCAGAAAGGAGACAAGCTACCGGGGACCGGTTTCTGGCATTTCAGCCTTCTTCGGCCCGGCTTGCTTGAATCCTGATGGAGCAGTGAGAAAGGGACTCATGTCTGAGTATACCCTGCCACACCTATAGTGGCCAAAAACGATTTACAAAAAGGGGGTGGTGATGAACAGAGTGTCTGAGTTAAACAGACCACTCTTACCCAGTCCAAAGATCAGGGCTTGATCCATCACCGTTATTTATCTCACTGCCCCATCCCAGCTCAGAACCTGGCTATATGCAAATCAGTCTGTCCCTGGCCCAGTGCATCATGGGAACAGGGCAGACTAAACTACCAAGCCAATTCTTCACCAGAAAGGAGACAAGCTACCGGGGACCGGTTTCTGGCATTTCAGCCTTCTTCGGCCCGGCTTGCTTGAATCCTGATGGAGCAGTGAGAAAGGGACTCATGTCTGAGTATACCCTGCCACACCTATAGTGGCCAAAAACGATTTACAAAAAGGGGGTGGTGATGAACAGAGTGTCTGAGTTAAACAGACCACTCTTACCCAGTCCAAAGATCAGGGCTTGATCCATCACCGTTATTTATCTCACTGCCCCATCCCAGCTCAGAACCTGGCTATATGCAAATCAGTCTGTCCCTGGCCCAGTGCATCATGGGAACAGGGCAGACTAAACTACCAAGCCAATTCTTCACCAGAAAGGAGACAAGCTACCGGGGACCGGTTTCTGGCATTTCAGCCTTCTTCGGCCCGGCTTGCTTGAATCCTGATGGAGCAGTGAGAAAGGGACTCATGTCTGAGTATACCCTGCCACACCTATAGTGGCCAAAAACGATTTACAAAAAGGGGGTGGTGATGAACAGAGTGTCTGAGTTAAACAGACCACTCTTACCCAGTCCAAAGATCAGGGCTTGATCCATCACCGTTATTTATCTCACTGCCCCATCCCAGCTCAGAACCTGGCTATATGCAAATCAGTCTGTCCCTGGCCCAGTGCATCATGGGAACAGGGCAGACTAAACTACCAAGCCAATTCTTCACCAGAAAGGAGACAAGCTACCGGGGACCGGTTTCTGGCATTTCAGCCTTCTTCGGCCCGGCTTGCTTGAATCCTGATGGAGCAGTGAGAAAGGGACTCATGTCTGAGTATACCCTGCCACACCTATAGTGGCCAAAAACGATTTACAAAAAGGGGGTGGTGATGAACAGAGTGTCTGAGTTAAACAGACCACTCTTACCCAGTCCAAAGATCAGGGCTTGATCCATCACCGTTATTTATCTCACTGCCCCATCCCAGCTCAGAACCTGGCTATATGCAAATCAGTCTGTCCCTGGCCCAGTGCATCATGGGAACAGGGCAGACTAAACTACCAAGCCAATTCTTCACCAGAAAGGAGACAAGCTACCGGGGACCGGTTTCTGGCATTTCAGCCTTCTTCGGCCCGGCTTGCTTGAATCCTGATGGAGCAGTGAGAAAGGGACTCATGTCTGAGTATACCCTGCCACACCTATAGTGGCCAAAAACGATTTACAAAAAGGGGGTGGTGATGAACAGAGTGTCTGAGTTAAACAGACCACTCTTACCCAGTCCAAAGATCAGGGCTTGATCCATCACCGTTATTTATCTCACTGCCCCATCCCAGCTCAGAACCTGGCTATATGCAAATCAGTCTGTCCCTGGCCCAGTGCATCATGGGAACAGGGCAGACTAAACTACCAAGCCAATTCTTCACCAGAAAGGAGACAAGCTACCGGGGACCGGTTTCTGGCATTTCAGCCTTCTTCGGCCCGGCTTGCTTGAATCCTGATGGAGCAGTGAGAAAGGGACTCATGTCTGAGTATACCCTGCCACACCTATAGTGGCCAAAAACGATTTACAAAAAGGGGGTGGTGATGAACAGAGTGTCTGAGTTAAACAGACCACTCTTACCCAGTCCAAAGATCAGGGCTTGATCCATCACCGTTATTTATCTCACTGCCCCATCCCAGCTCAGAACCTGGCTATATGCAAATCAGTCTGTCCCTGGCCCAGTGCATCATGGGAACAGGGCAGACTAAACTACCAAGCCAATTCTTCACCAGAAAGGAGACAAGCTACCGGGGACCGGTTTCTGGCATTTCAGCCTTCTTCGGCCCGGCTTGCTTGAATCCTGATGGAGCAGTGAGAAAGGGACTCATGTCTGAGTATACCCTGCCACACCTATAGTGGCCAAAAACGATTTACAAAAAGGGGGTGGTGATGAACAGAGTGTCTGAGTTAAACAGACCACTCTTACCCAGTCCAAAGATCAGGGCTTGATCCATCACCGTTATTTATCTCACTGCCCCATCCCAGCTCAGAACCTGGCTATATGCAAATCAGTCTGTCCCTGGCCCAGTGCATCATGGGAACAGGGCAGACTAAACTACCAAGCCAATTCTTCACCAGAAAGGAGACAAGCTACCGGGGACCGGTTTCTGGCATTTCAGCCTTCTTCGGCCCGGCTTGCTTGAATCCTGATGGAGCAGTGAGAAAGGGACTCATGTCTGAGTATACCCTGCCACACCTATAGTGGCCAAAAACGATTTACAAAAAGGGGGTGGTGATGAACAGAGTGTCTGAGTTAAACAGACCACTCTTACCCAGTCCAAAGATCAGGGCTTGATCCATCACCGTTATTTATCTCACTGCCCCATCCCAGCTCAGAACCTGGCTATATGCAAATCAGTCTGTCCCTGGCCCAGTGCATCATGGGAACAGGGCAGACTAAACTACCAAGCCAATTCTTCACCAGAAAGGAGACAAGCTACCGGGGACCGGTTTCTGGCATTTCAGCCTTCTTCGGCCCGGCTTGCTTGAATCCTGATGGAGCAGTGAGAAAGGGACTCATGTCTGAGTATACCCTGCCACACCTATAGTGGCCAAAAACGATTTACAAAAAGGGGGTGGTGATGAACAGAGTGTCTGAGTTAAACAGACCACTCTTACCCAGTCCAAAGATCAGGGCTTGATCCATCACCGTTATTTATCTCACTGCCCCATCCCAGCTCAGAACCTGGCTATATGCAAATCAGTCTGTCCCTGGCCCAGTGCATCATGGGAACAGGGCAGACTAAACTACCAAGCCAATTCTTCACCAGAAAGGAGACAAGCTACCGGGGACCGGTTTCTGGCATTTCAGCCTTCTTCGGCCCGGCTTGCTTGAATCCTGATGGAGCAGTGAGAAAGGGACTCATGTCTGAGTATACCCTGCCACACCTATAGTGGCCAAAAACGATTTACAAAAAGGGGGTGGTGATGAACAGAGTGTCTGAGTTAAACAGACCACTCTTACCCAGTCCAAAGATCAGGGCTTGATCCATCACCGTTATTTATCTCACTGCCCCATCCCAGCTCAGAACCTGGCTATATGCAAATCAGTCTGTCCCTGGCCCAGTGCATCATGGGAACAGGGCAGACTAAACTACCAAGCCAATTCTTCACCAGAAAGGAGACAAGCTACCGGGGACCGGTTTCTGGCATTTCAGCCTTCTTCGGCCCGGCTTGCTTGAATCCTGATGGAGCAGTGAGAAAGGGACTCATGTCTGAGTATACCCTGCCACACCTATAGTGGCCAAAAACGATTTACAAAAAGGGGGTGGTGATGAACAGAGTGTCTGAGTTAAACAGACCACTCTTACCCAGTCCAAAGATCAGGGCTTGATCCATCACCGTTATTTATCTCACTGCCCCATCCCAGCTCAGAACCTGGCTATATGCAAATCAGTCTGTCCCTGGCCCAGTGCATCATGGGAACAGGGCAGACTAAACTACCAAGCCAATTCTTCACCAGAAAGGAGACAAGCTACCGGGGACCGGTTTCTGGCATTTCAGCCTTCTTCGGCCCGGCTTGCTTGAATCCTGATGGAGCAGTGAGAAAGGGACTCATGTCTGAGTATACCCTGCCACACCTATAGTGGCCAAAAACGATTTACAAAAAGGGGGTGGTGATGAACAGAGTGTCTGAGTTAAACAGACCACTCTTACCCAGTCCAAAGATCAGGGCTTGATCCATCACCGTTATTTATCTCACTGCCCCATCCCAGCTCAGAACCTGGCTATATGCAAATCAGTCTGTCCCTGGCCCAGTGCATCATGGGAACAGGGCAGACTAAACTACCAAGCCAATTCTTCACCAGAAAGGAGACAAGCTACCGGGGACCGGTTTCTGGCATTTCAGCCTTCTTCGGCCCGGCTTGCTTGAATCCTGATGGAGCAGTGAGAAAGGGACTCATGTCTGAGTATACCCTGCCACACCTATAGTGGCCAAAAAAGATTTACAAAAACGGTGTTGGATCTAGCCCTGATCTCTTGACTGGGTGAGAGCTTTCTGCTTCATTCAGAGACTCTGTCCCTCACCACCCCTTGTTGTAATTATTTTTGTCCACCCTAAGCGTGGAAGGGTATTCTCAGATGTGAGACCCTTGCTCATTGCACCATCAGGATTCAAGCAAACCGGGCCGAAGACGGCTGGAATGCCAGAAACCGGTCCCCGGGAGCTTGTTTTCCTTCCCAGTGTAAGAATTGGCTTTTGTAGTTTGGTTTGCCCTGTTCCCATCATGCACTGGGACAGGAACAGACTAATTTGCATACAGCCAGGTTCTGAAACTGGGATGGTGCAGTGAGCTAAAAAACGGTGTTGGATCTAGCCCTGATCTCTTGACTGGGTGAGAGCTTTCTGCTTCATTCAGAGACCCTGTCCCTCACCACCCCTTGTTGTAATTATTTTTGTCCACCCTAAGCGTGGAAGGGTATTCTCAGATGTGAGACCCTTGCTCATTGCACCATCAGGATTCAAGCAAACCGGGCCGAAGACGGCTGGAATGCCAGAAACCGGTCCCCGGGAGCTTGTTTTCCTTCCCAGTGTAAGAATTGGCTTTTGTAGTTTGGTTTGCCCTGTTCCCATCATGCACTGGGACAGGAACAGACTAATTTGCATACAGCCAGGTTCTGAAACTGGGATGGTGCAGTGAGCTAAAAAACGGTGTTGGATCTAGCCCTGATCTCTTGACTGGGTGAGAGCTTTCTGCTTCATTCAGAGACTCTGTCCCTCACCACCCCTTGTTGTAATTATTTTTGTCCACCCTAAGCGTGGAAGGGTATTCTCAGATGTGAGACCCTTGCTCATTGCACCATCAGGATTCAAGCAAACCGGGCCGAAGACGGCTGGAATGCCAGAAACCGGTCCCCGGGAGCTTGTTTTCCTTCCCAGTGTAAGAATTGGCTTTTGTAGTTTGGTTTGCCCTGTTCCCATCATGCACTGGGACAGGAACAGACTAATTTGCATACAGCCAGGTTCTGAAACTGGGATGGTGCAGTGAGCTAAAAAACGGTGTTGGATCTAGCCCTGATCTCTTGACTGGGTGAGAGCTTTCTGCTTCATTCAGAGACTCTGTCCCTCACCACCCCTTGTTGTAATTATTTTTGTCCACCCTAAGCGTGGAAGGGTATTCTCAGATGTGAGACCCTTGCTCATTGCACCATCAGGATTCAAGCAAACCGGGCCGAAGACGGCTGGAATGCCAGAAACCGGTCCCCGGGAGCTTGTTTTCCTTCCCAGTGTAAGAATTGGCTTTTGTAGTTTGGTTTGCCCTGTTCCCATCATGCACTGGGACAGGAACAGACTAATTTGCATACAGCCAGGTTCTGAAACTGGGATGGTGCAGTGAGCTAAAAAACGGTGTTGGATCTAGCCCTGATCTCTTGACTGGGTGAGAGCTTTCTGCTTCATTCAGAGACTCTGTCCCTCACCACCCCTTGTTGTAATTATTTTTGTCCACCCTAAGCGTGGAAGGGTATTCTCAGATGTGAGACCCTTGCTCATTGCACCATCAGGATTCAAGCAAACCGGGCCGAAGACGGCTGGAATGCCAGAAACCGGTCCCCGGGAGCTTGTTTTCCTTCCCAGTGTAAGAATTGGCTTTTGTAGTTTGGTTTGCCCTGTTCCCATCATGCACTGGGACAGGAACAGACTAATTTGCATACAGCCAGGTTCTGAAACTGGGATGGTGCAGTGAGCTAAAAAACGGTGTTGGATCTAGCCCTGATCTCTTGACTGGGTGAGAGCTTTCTGCTTCATTCAGAGACTCTGTCCCTCACCACCCCTTGTTGTAATTATTTTTGTCCACCCTAAGCGTGGAAGGGTATTCTCAGATGTGAGACCCTTGCTCATTGCACCATCAGGATTCAAGCAAACCGGGCCGAAGACGGCTGGAATGCCAGAAACCGGTCCCCGGGAGCTTGTTTTCCTTCCCAGTGTAAGAATTGGCTTTTGTAGTTTGGTTTGCCCTGTTCCCATCATGCACTGGGACAGGAACAGACTAATTTGCATACAGCCAGGTTCTGAAACTGGGATGGTGCAGTGAGCTAAAAAACGGTGTTGGATCTAGCCCTGATCTCTTGACTGGGTGAGAGCTTTCTGCTTCATTCAGAGACTCTGTCCCTCACCACCCCTTGTTGTAATTATTTTTGTCCACCCTAAGCGTGGAAGGGTATTCTCAGATGTGAGACCCTTGCTCATTGCACCATCAGGATTCAAGCAAACCGGGCCGAAGACGGCTGGAATGCCAGAAACCGGTCCCCGGGAGCTTGTTTTCCTTCCCAGTGTAAGAATTGGCTTTTGTAGTTTGGTTTGCCCTGTTCCCATCATGCACTGGGACAGGAACAGACTAATTTGCATACAGCCAGGTTCTGAAACTGGGATGGTGCAGTGAGCTAAAAAACGGTGTTGGATCTAGCCCTGATCTCTTGACTGGGTGAGAGCTTTCTGCTTCATTCAGAGACTCTGTCCCTCACCACCCCTTGTTGTAATTATTTTTGTCCACCCTAAGCGTGGAAGGGTATTCTCAGATGTGAGACCCTTGCTCATTGCACCATCAGGATTCAAGCAAACCGGGCCGAAGACGGCTGGAATGCCAGAAACCGGTCCCCGGGAGCTTGTTTTCCTTCCCAGTGTAAGAATTGGCTTTTGTAGTTTGGTTTGCCCTGTTCCCATCATGCACTGGGACAGGAACAGACTAATTTGCATACAGCCAGGTTCTGAAACTGGGATGGTGCAGTGAGCTAAAAAACGGTGTTGGATCTAGCCCTGATCTCTTGACTGGGTGAGAGCTTTCTGCTTCATTCAGAGACTCTGTCCCTCACCACCCCTTGTTGTAATTATTTTTGTCCACCCTAAGCGTGGAAGGGTATTCTCAGATGTGAGACCCTTGCTCATTGCACCATCAGGATTCAAGCAAACCGGGCCGAAGACGGCTGGAATGCCAGAAACCGGTCCCCGGGAGCTTGTTTTCCTTCCCAGTGTAAGAATTGGCTTTTGTAGTTTGGTTTGCCCTGTTCCCATCATGCACTGGGACAGGAACAGACTAATTTGCATACAGCCAGGTTCTGAAACTGGGATGGTGCAGTGAGCTAAAAAACGGTGTTGGATCTAGCCCTGATCTCTTGACTGGGTGAGAGCTTTCTGCTTCATTCAGAGACTCTGTCCCTCACCACCCCTTGTTGTAATTATTAGGAAAACTGTAACAGCAGCTCTTATTATCTCGCGGGTTGACTACTGTAATGCCCTCCTGCCTGGGACCAAAAAATCCACTCTGACCAAACTACAAAGCGTCCTCCATACTGCCGCCCGCCTTGTCCTGAAATTACCACGCAAATCCTCAATCTCTACTGCCCTAAAAACCCTGCACTGGCTACCCCTTCATAAAAGAATACTTTTCAAAATACTTACTGTGGCCTTTCGGGCTTATAACAACACTGGTCCCAAATACATCACCAGACGCTTCCCACACTACTGCCCGAGTCGCTCCCTTCGTTCTGCCCAAGACAATTTCATGTCCTCCGCCAGGTACAACTTAAAGTCCAAAGGCGGAAAAACTTTAAGTTCTCTGGCCATCAAGGCGTGGAACAGCATGCCTAAACACCTGAGACAGCAGACCTTAGAGAAGCCTTTCAGAAAGCTTCTCAAAACTTGGATTTTCAACCTCCCCGACGACAGGACCAGAGCCGCCATATAGACCCCCCCCGTGCCTTCCGCCTGACCAGGCGTTCAGGATTTTCCAGCGCCATGATGCTCCCTCCGGAGCGAACGCCGCGCTCTATAAATACCCCTCCAAATATCCAAATATCCAAAGTTCCAGTCCGATACCATTGTAAGCCTTGAGGTGCCGGGGGTGGAGTCGCCACTTATTAAAGGACATAACGGGCTGATGGAGACCGGAGACCAAGAGTTAAACCACCAAATTACAATAGAGGAGGGTATTCTTCCTCAAGTACCTGTCAAAAGTGTAGAGGGAAACTTAAAAATAACTAATCTTGTCTCATGGAATATAGCAGGCCTCCAAAAAAAATTGTCCAGCCCAGAATGGAATGATGTTCATTGAGAGGTTTGAGATTTGCTTGTTTCAAGAAACGTGGAGCAAGATCCCACTACATAAGAATGGCTATGCGACCTACTTTATCCCGGCGACCTCGATGGGAAGAGGGCGCCCATCTGGCGGCCTTCACATATGGATCAGTGTAGCACTTAACTGGGTCGTTTCAATACATAAGTTGCCAACAGAGGACATATTACATATTTTTCTTAAAGGGTGCACAGACAAAATATCGACTCCAAAATATCGACTGGACATAATATCGAGTTTTAAATATAGACTGGACAAAATATCGACTGGACATAATATCGACTACAAAAATATCGTTTTTCAGGTAAGTGAAGAAATATCGACTGTATAAAATATAGATAGCAAAAATATCGAATTTTTAATAATATATCATATTTTAAAGTGTATTTTTATGTAATAATATGTGTGAAAAGTGTGTATTAATGTTATAAAATATTTTATTAAATGCATTTTGTTTTTTTAATAATTGCGTAATGTAATTCTGTAGCGGGTTGTGGGTTTATAGGGGAATAGGGTGGGAAGTAATTTAATAATAATTAATTAATTAATATAGGTTTGTAAATATTTATAATTAATAATTAATTGATAATTAATTAATAATAATTAGTTAATTATTTAATATAATTTTGTGCATATTTTGTATTAGTAATTAATTGGTAATTAATTAATTGTAATTAGTTAATTACATTAATTAGAGTACATTTTAATATATATAATTTTGTGTTATTGTTAAGTAATTAATTGGGAAAAAATTATATTAATTATTAAAATAATTACAGCTAATGTGCTAATATATTTACTTTATTGTTATTGTTAATTAATAATTATTTGGTAATTAAATAATATTGATACATTTTGGGTAAAGGAGTATTTTTAGGGTTCAGGGTCAGTTTTCAGTTTTTGGGTAAAGGGGCATTTTTAGGGTTCAGGGTCAGTTTTCAGTTTTTGGGTAAAGGGGCATTTTTAGGGTTCAGGGTCAGTTTTTAGTTTTTGGGTAAAGGGGCATTTTTAGGGTTCAGGGTCAGTTTTCAGTTTTTGGGTAAAGGGGCATTTTTAGGGTTCAGGGTCAGTTTTTAGTTTTTGGGTAAAGGGGCATTTTTAGGGTTCAGGGTCAGTTTTCAGTTTTTGGGTAAAGGGGCATTTTTAGGGTTCAAGGTGAGTTTTCAGTTTTTGGGTAAAGGGGCATTTTTAGGGTTCAGGGTCAGTTTTTAGTTTTTGGTTAAAGGGGTATTTTTAGGGTTCAGAGTCAGTTTGGGGTTTTTGGGTAAAGGGGTATATTTTAGGGTTCAGGGTCAACAAATAAGATTGTAAAAAATTATTTTTATTATTTTCATTTATTATTTAATTATTATAATTTAATTTAAGTATTTTTAAGTATATTTTAGTAATAAAAATTTAATATTAATTTAATTTAACACTGTTTTTAATAAAGTCGATATTTTTTACATTTATATTATTGTTAACGATATTTTGTACTCGATATTTTTGTACTTACCTGTTTGTAGATACAAACTCAATATTTTGACTGTCGATATTTTGTCCACGATATTTTGGCAAGTCGATATTTTGTCCCTCGATATTATTTCAGTGATCCTTCTTAAAGGTCCCCATGTCGAATCATCTATGGAATTGTTCTGTGTATACGCCAGGGGCACCCCGGGGGCCAAATTTCTCCAACGATAGCAGTCCTCGATGGAGCACTAGCAGGTGTTCCCCCTATGTCCAATGTTATTGTAGGTGGAGACATGAATTGTACATATGAACCCCTAGCTGCAGACGACGTGTTGGGTACTAGTGCAGAGGACGCTAGGCAGTCGATCCCCCCTCTAAATTTGGCAACTATCAAGAGGTGGTCACCACGAGCCATCCAACTAAATGCTCTAACACTAGAACATAACTTGCGTGCTTTAAATGGGAGGACTAGCTCTGATGTAAAGGGGGCCATGACGTTTAATAGACTAAGTTCCCCGTCTCGCATTGATTATATCCTGTTGGATACTAGATCATGGGGGAGACTGGTGGATATGGAGGTAAAAACAAACGGAGGATAGCAACCACAATCCCCTCTGCATGAAAATCAAAGGGGGGAGGGAGGCGCTAATAGATAGTGGCCCATAAATGATTGCTAAAGAAGTAATCCCTTCGCACTGTAATCGCAAGTTCAAATGGAATAGAGTTATGTGTCATGAGGACAATTTGAATAGCATTAAGGAGCTTAAACAAGCAGACATTTGTGATCTTTTGGCCTCTACTTCTACACAGCCTAATGCCCTATGTTTTGACCTACTTGACTCCTATAAAAATTTAATAGAGAAGATCTGTGCCTTCTTTACTATGGGGGAGACTAGAGGGCCCTCTAAGAATAAAATATGTAAGAAGGGATCCCCCTGGTACACGGCCAATTGCAGGGCAAAGAGAAAGGCCATATTGGCCTCAATCAGGAGCAAAGATCCAATAGCAGTCAGGGTTGCCAGAAAAGACTACCAAAATAGCATTACATTGGCTAAAAAGGTGTGGGAGGAGGAACACTGGTAGCAACTCAAACAAGCGGCCGGCCTGAAAGATTCAACCAGGTTCTGAAACCTGATAAACAAACTAGAGAGAAGGGGTGCAGAGCCTATACCGAAACATATAACTGAGGGCCAGTGGTATACTCATTTTTCTAAATTATATTGTGATGTAACAATCACGAACACATTACGGCAGCACCGACCGCACTTGCAATAGTGAATCATAGCCAGGGTGATCCCTTCTCTACAAGGGAAGTACACAATTCCATTATGAATATATCACCTGGTAAGGCAGCAGGTCCTGATGGTCTTCCTGGCGACCTATTACGGCATGCACCTAAGCTGTGGTCAGATTTCATTGCCCTCCTAATGAATATGATCCTCCAGGGACATTTTGTCCCTGAGTCATGGAAGGGCGCTGAGGTAGTGACCATATTCAAGAAACGCGACAGGGAAGACCCTGCCAACTACAGACCAATAAGTTTAATTGATACAATCCAGAAAGTAGTTGGCAGGGTCTTAGTCACTAGAATGGGGTCTTGGATAGAGGAAGGTAACATACTCACCCACTTCCAGGCAGGATTTAGGCAAAATGTGGGTACAATGGATCAGGTCTTTAGGTTTTGTGCCATATATTGGAAATCTGTGACTGTTGCGAAGGGCAGTCTATAAGTGGCTTTTATTGACTTAAAGACCGCATTCGATCTGGTCCCTCGTGATAGACTCTGGGAAGTGTTACTGGACATGGGGTTCCCGAGTTATCTCCTGGAGTTTATTGTAAAACTCCATCAGGATAACTACGCCAGAATCAGGTGGGGGGCCCAAGGACAACTAACAGAGAGGGTGCCCGTATAGAGGGGGGTCTGCCAGGGATGCGTGATGGCTCCGACATTGTTCTCCCTCATTATCAATGGGCTGGTAGACCATTTGAGGGAGGAACCTGCGGATGCCCCGGTCCTGGCAGGTGAGAAAACACCTACCCTCCTCTTTGCAGACGACACCCTCCTAATGTCCAAAACTCCATCGGGTCTCTAGAGGCTATTAGATAGATTCAGCCTGTTTTGTGATGAGCGGGGGCTTACATTAAACACCACCAAAACTAAGTTGATGGTATTGTCTGCAACAAAAAAGCTAGGAGATTAAACATAACTCTCAATGGGTCCCCACTAGAGGTGGTAGAGGAGTTTGACTATCTGGGTGTCAGAATTAATAATAGATTGAAATGGGACTCACATGTGGCCAAAATGCTCTTAAATCTCAAAAGAGCGTCTGGAGCCATTTTGAGAAACCAGCGCATGTCCATTAGTAGACCGGTAGCCCCTGCCCTGGAAGTATACGACAGCAAAGCTTTGGCCTCTGCTGTCTACGGTTCAGAACTTTGGGGCTGCGAAAACACTGTGGACTTGGTAAGAGCGGAGAATAGGTTTGTGAGGGATTTAGTTTCCCTCCCGCTCTCGACACCATTAAAGCCCCTTTTTTTAGATATGGGAAAACACTCAATTGCAGACATAGTGCGCCTCCGTCCTTTGCTGTTCTGGGTGCGCTTGAGAAGGACACCAGAACTGGCAAACTATGCCCTGGTTCTGGATGAGCTGATCACTTTGAATGGATTGAACAAGATCCAGTGGTTGAATAAATTGAGGCAGCTAGTTGTGAACCTTGGTTTGGCGAGAGTTTTGGATCTCACAGTCCCCGCCCCACAACAAGTTGTAAAAAAAATCTATTGGGAGTGGGTGCAGGCGGAGGAACTAAAAAAAGCGGGGAGTGCTAATTAACCGATTCATGGAACATAAGCCCACGAAAAAGCTCAAACCTTTCCTAGATTTCATCCAAATCCCAAGAGACAGATCTCTTTTTCTTAAAATGAGATATGGGATACTCCCACTTAATAAATTTATCGAGGGATGGAAAGGAACGAGGAGTCATCTGCATACCTGTCCTGAATCTCTACCCCATTTCCTGTTCGCTTGCAAAGCATACAAGGCACCTAGAACTAGATGGCTAAAGCCTGTATGTAGGGAACTGGGAGTGAGAGATTTTAGAATAGCCCTTCGTATTCTTTCATCAGACACTACATCTCTGGTTATTGTATGTGGTGTTGCTAAGTATATAGCGAAGGCTTGGTTCATACGCACAATGCTGCTAAAAACTGTAATAACCTAGACCATGTCATCTAATATGGTCTTTAAGTCCATCGCTGTGTATGCCCTTTATGACTTTTTATATAATCCGCTGTTTTAATTGTAAATACTTTTTTAACTTTTATCTTACGAAATGAAATGAACATAACATTTTTTTTTTATTTCTTGTTTTTTTTATGTGTGATTTGTTTGTACTTTTATGATATGTATATATCGAATAAAGTATAAAGTATAAGATATTTCATGAAGTATATTGAAGTTTACTTTGCTTGATGATGTCATAAGTGATGTCATTTGAGATGTCATCAATGATGTCACTGACCATGTCATGAGTGATGTAATATGTGAGGTGATAAGCAATGCAGTGGAGGGGCATAAGTATTTGTTGGCTCAGGTAACTATAACTGCTGAATTTCTAGGGTATTGTGCATATAAAATCTGAGCCTAACTATAATGTCCCTGTAACCTTTTGTTTTTACTTGAATTTCTACTTTTTTCAATGTTGTTTCCTAACTGTAATGTCCCTATAACCTTTGTTTTTTTTTATTTCACCATTCTTAAAATATAAATTGTACTAAAATTACAACTGTAAGTTCAATTTAGTCATGTACATTTTTACAAATGAATAAATACATTTTATGCACACATTTGTTCCTAATATACATTTTAAAGGTAACAATTAACAAATCAACGAAATATAACATATGTAAGCCTTCTATGAATGCAATGCAGCAAGTCTTTTTTTTGTATTCATTGATGTCTTCAGTGATGTCATCAGTGAAGTAATTTGAGATGTGATGAGTAATGTCATCAGTGATGTCACTGACTATGTCATGAGCGATGTTATATGTGAAATCATAAGCAGTGTATTGTGGGGACATAAGTTACAGTTAGGTCAGGTAACTATAATTGCTGAATTTCTATGGTTTGTGTGTATAAAGTATGAGCCTAACTATAACGTCCCTGTAACCTTTGTTTTTTTAAGTGAATTTCTACATTATTTTGAATGCTATTTCCTAACTATAACTTCCCTATAACCATTGTTTTTTTAGTGTATGTTGCTTTTTGTTTAAAATATATTTTGTGCGATGATTTCACCTATAAGTTCAATTTGGTAATGTATATTTTTACACGTATATTACAATCGAGCGCATCAGCAGGAGAAGCACGAGGGAATGCCCGGACCAAAACACTTGAGCCAGAATACTCCAAAGAGGTAAAACACAAGTCTACATCCCCAAGCCTTGGCACCGCAATACAAACAGAGCAGAAGTCTAACTACTGCATCTAGAAGAAGAACACCACTTACAAAATATTTTATAAACAAACTAAAGTGAGAAGATATCGCAGAGGCTAAACACAAGGTGACAAGAAGCAAAAGTAATAATGAAGTGTCACCATTAAGGGGTTTAAGAAGAACCTTTCTTGGAGCTGCAAAGCACATACAGTATTGTTATCCTGAACCTATCCATACCTATATAGAACTTCACTCCTCATGCAACTGAACAGGAGTCACGTCCAAATATAGATTGTGCAGCTACGAAAATATTCAGAAAACAAACTAGCAGCAAACTACATATGCAGCAGATGCTACAAATCCAGTTGATACGCTATAGAGTCTGATGAACTAAGCTTCTATTGATTAAGAAAAGAAATATGCAGAATTCCTGAGGAAGGCGAACGGCCGAAACGCGTTGAAAGGAATAATCTCTGCGTATTGTTGAATGTTTTAAATCTTGTCTATTGTACAGTATTCAGAATGTATTATATGTAAAAAAATGTGTTTAAAAATAACTAAAAAACATTAATATTTGTATAAATGAAAGAACAGAAAAAAGAGTCATAAAAAAAGATAAAAATCAAAAGATGAAATATAAATAAATAATTTGAACAATGAATATCTGGTAGGATTATTGATTTAAATAGCGTCTAGTTTACTCAACAGACATTAATGTTAATAACCTGACATTTTCCTTCCAAAAAAAATATTTTTACACGTATATAAATGCATTTTATTTACACATTGATTCTTACTATACATTTTAAAAGGCAATATTTAACAAATCAATGTAACATAGCTTATGTAAACTTTCGAAACATGCAATACAGCAAGTCTTTCTCTTTTTTGTATTCATTTTATGGATCTGTGGATCTGAAGTGAAGCCACCACGAATCTGCCACAAATCTAGAAACACACCCAAACGTCAACTTCCCATTGGTACAGTAAGCCTCAATGCATCCACATTGGAACCCATACCCTAAATCAATTATTAGGGTTTCACATCTCCTGGAGACAGCTGAAAATCATTACTTTCCTTCAAAAGAAGAGAGTTTCAAAGTTGAGATGTCTTCTGCTGAAGATATAACAGGAGGAAAAAGCACCACACTAAGAAGAAGACTTACTACCTCCAAAGAATTCCTCTGACATTTGAAAACATTTCCCTATCCCTTCAGCACAAAATAAAGTTCTTCCAAAACGTATCCAATGCACTCAATGCAGCAAAAAACTGTCAAGAGGTACGATGAAGAAGCATTCCCATTGCACATCCTCTGCTTGGAAACACGTAAAAACCATACATATCATCATCAGCAGCAGCTGGAATTTCTGTAGGACCCTTACCTCCTGATCAGATGCTTACCATCCCTGTTGTTCCACCAAAACTGAAAGCCATGGTCACACATTGTGGCAAACACCATATGCCACTTGCACCAAAAATGTCATCTGTTACCAGTTTATGGATGTTGTCAACAAGTGTAATTGTTAATTTTGTTTTTCCTCCTCACCTCATTGTCCATTTATCTGTAACACTGGTCGATATCTGAAAAGCAAACATAGAATACATGTAAATTTACAATACATACTATTAGATCACATATTATAAGTGAGTAGCTACATAAGGGGTTATATTCAATGTGTAAATGATGGTGGAGTGTCTGAGTATGGGTGTATAAATGTCTATATGAATTATTATTATTATTAGTGACATTTCTAAAGCGCGAACAAAGGCCCATGGGCGTCTCGGCGCTGAGATATCTGTAGTATTTAACCTGAGAGGGGGGAGCTGAGTCTAATGATTAAAGAGCCAGGTCTTAAGTTGCTTACGAAAGGACCAGAGAGAAGGACTGGCTTTAATCGAGTGGGGCAGCGTGTTCCACAACTTTGGAGCTGACACCAGGAATCTTCTGTCACCCCATGAAACAGTTTTGGTACGAGGAACCACAAGATCAATTAGACTTGAAGAACGAGTGTTCTGGACGGACAATAGGGAATCAGATTTTGGACGAGATAAGCTGGTCCTAGATTATGCAAGGCCTTGTAAACAATACAGAGAGTTTTAAATTTTATTCTGTTTCTGATGGGTAACTAGTGTAACTCTCTGATGGTGTCCGAGGCGGATTGATATTTGGGAATTTTTCCCAGAAGCCTGGCAGCTGAGTTTTGTATAATTTGCATTTTGTTTAAGACTCCTTCCTGTGCATTAAGGAATAAAGCATTGCAGTAATCCAAGGTGGACAATACAAGGGAAGTGACCAGGGTTTTACCAGCTGTGTCAGGAAGGAAGGGGAGGATTTTTTGATGAGTCTCAGTTTGTGGAAGGCTGAGGAGGTAATCTGGTTAGCGTGTGGATGAAAAGTGAGGCGGTCATCAAAGATGACTCCCAAGTTCCTCACCTTGCTGACAGGCTCGGGAGGAGAGCCTAATGAAGATGGCCACCAATTGGATGACCATTCCGGAGTCAGCGGTCCGAAGATGACTACTTCCTCTTGTCGGAATTTAATTTTAGACAATTGGAAGCCATCCAGCTCCCAATTGCTACCATACCTGCTTTAAGATCTTCCGCTATTTTATGGCCGTTGTTCTTAATGGCAAGGACCAACTGTGTGTCATCTGCATAGGAGGTAAGGATCATCCCATGTGCACGAATAACATTGGCTAAGTCCGACACATAGATGTTAAAAAGTGTCGGACTTTGGGATGAGCCTTGAGGTATTCCACATGGCAGAGACAAGGTGGAGGAGTGAAAGGGTCCCATTGTGACCACCTGGGTTCTGTCGGCCAGAAAAGAGCCCAGATGTTTGCTGGCATTTTTCTGGACACCTATGTTTTCGACACGGTCGATCAAAGTAGCATGACTGAATGGGTGGGTGACTGGTTATGTGAGTTGTTCAGTGGGTATGTGAGTGTATCAGTGCCTTTGTGGGTGTGTCACTGGATGTGTAAATAGCTGTGTGGGTGTGTTGCTGATTGTATGGGTGTCTAAATGAGTATGTAAGTGGCTGTTAGGGTGGGGATCTGGCTGTGTTAGTGGGTATTTGGGTATGTGACTGTGTGTGCAAGTAGTTCTGTTAGTGGGGGCTCTAGTTGGCAGAGTATGTACTTTGTCCAAGTAGGGACCCTTCCTTCTTGACAGGGTAAGGAGATTACACTTAAAAAACAACCTGCTCACCCTCTTGGTAGCTTGGTACGATCAGTCAGGCTTATCTAAAAACACAATAATACAGTAAGAACACTACAAAAGGACACCACACCAGTTTTAGAAAAATAGACAATATTTATCTGTGTAAAACAAGACCAAAATGATAAAAATCCAACATTCAGTAACCAAACTACGAATATTGCAAATATAGACTTATAAATTATGAAATTTCATTTCATACAGTTCCTTGAAGTTGATAGCTCTGTCCGGGGCTATCACAGTATTGTGAACAAACAAATCCAACAATTCAGGCTGACCGCTGTGTTGAAGGCCAGCAACGGTGTCGGGAAGACCACAAACGCTACCTTGGAAATGCAGGGCATCATGGACATTGCCATGAGATTTGAAGATACAGCATTGGCAGGCATCAGCTTTGGAGGTCGGTGCAGGAGTTATAAGGTGCTTGAAGTCACACGCATTGCAGATCGAACTCTGTGAGGTTGAAGTCAGGTGCACAGGCAGACAAAGGGCCTTCAGTGCGATGTGCAGCAACACGCTGACTTCAGTAGACGACCTGGAATCAATGATGCCAGCTTCAGTGGGCCAATGCTGTGGTGTGGGGCTGGACGGTGTGTCATGTAACCTACAAGTGGTGCCACAGACCCACAGTGCAGGCAGTGGCGTTGATGTCAGCCTGGAGCATCGTCAGGAATATGAGGGTGGCAATTCAAAGGGAGGCAGTGTGGTGCCCTCAGGTCAACAAGCAAGAAGTGTCTTGGTGGTGGCGTCAGGCTGCCTTGGGTTGCAGTGCAAGACAGGGCGGTGTTTTTTGTCGTGTCAACAGGTCACGGAGCCGGCAGCAACATTGTTGATGGTGGTGAGTTGCTTTTCCCTCTGTGGCAGCTGAAACGCACAGTTCCAGAAGCGGGTACCCAGAGGATGGTGAAGTCTGTGGTGTGCCTGAGACTTCTAACAGGAGGCAAGCTCTATGTCAAGCCCTTGGAGAATCTTTTGAAAATAAGTTGCAGAAAGTTTGGTCCAGTCCTTTCACTGCCCAAGACAGAAGCAGCCACAGCAAACCAATACAGCAAAGCACACAACAAAGTTGCAGTTTCTCCTCACAGCTTCTCCAGCTCTTCTTCTTGGCAGGTTCCTCAGTCCTAATGAGTTCTAAAGTTCTCGGGTCAGGGTCCCAATATTTATACAACTTTTTCCTTTGAGGTTTTAGGTATAAAGTCTCTGAGTTCAGCCCTCCCTGGTCTAGCTTCACTACAGAAGGTGGAGACAGTATTGTGTAGAGCAGACTCAGCCTTCCTCAGGTGCTAGTGAAAACATCTCCCATCACTCTAAATATAGAAAGGTCTATTCAGCCTGGCTATGAGTCACTCAGGAAAAGCAGCACACATCTTAACCCCCCACCACTTGTGACTCTCTAAAGGGAATGCACATCCCAGCTCTTGTCATTTAAAAACCAGATGGTGAATACACAAACAGGCAGAGGCGCACAGGATGGTTAAGTAAGAAAATGTCCACTTTCTAAAAACTGGCATTTTCAAACACCCAATTTAAAAACCACCTTTACTAAAACATGTGCAATTAAATTATGAGTTCAGACAGCCTAAACTCCATTTCTCTCTCTTGCACCAGTGAAAAGTTGCACTTGTAAAATGTTACAAGGTAGCTCCCATGTTAACCTATGGGACAGACTGTCTTTCAAAAGTGAAAAATGAAATTCACAGTATTTCGCTATCAGTACATGTAAAACACACTACTACATATCCTATCTTTCACATACACTGCACCGGGGCTACCTCAGCTCTACCTTAGGGGTGACTGATATGTAAGAAAAGGGAAGGATAGTGCCAGGTTGGTGTGGCAGTTGATTTGATTTACAGGCCCTGGGCACAGATAGTACACAGTACTAGGGACTTATAGTACATCAAATATCCCAATCATGGAAAAACAATTATGAGACAGTTTGCAGTAGGAGCAATTGCACTTTAGCACTGAATAGCTGTGAAAAAACGCACAGAGACACTAAACCAGCAACAATTAAGTCCAGTTTAACATCAAATACAAGAGCTCAGAAGGCAAAAAGATAGGGGAAACATGCCAAAAGGTGCCAGGTCTAACAGCGGTGGATACACAAGGGCTGTGTGAGTGGATGTGTAAGTGCATCCATCGCTGTCTGACTCGGAGTGTGAGTGGCTGTATGGTTTTGTAAATAGATAGGCGAGTGGCTGCATGGGACCATGACTGTGTGTATAATTGGGTGTCTGGGAGTTTAAGTGCATGTGTAACTGACTGCCTAAGTGCTGTGTACATGAATGGTTGTATAGGTATGTGAGTGGGTGTGACAGACCTGTATGGGTGTGTGAATGATTATGTACGTGGATATATGGGTGAGTAAATGAGTGCATGAATGGTTTTATGGGTGTTTGAGCGTGTCAGTCCCTGTCTGGCTATGAGAGTGGTGGGTACATAAGTGCTTATGTGGGAGTGGAACTGGGTATTTAAGTGCCTGCCTGACTGCAGATTACATACTATTAAATTACATCAATCAATAATTTTTTTTTTGGCTTTTGTAATAAAAACCATAAAAGTCAGGGATACAACAAAACAGGAAACTCCCATCCCTTAATATTATCAATTGCCATTCATTAATATAAACTACATGCTAAAAATAAGCATAAAAATACATATATAACAAGTTACAAAAAAGCAAAACGGTCACACATTCAAGCCTACCCTATTCACGGAACTTAGTCACAGCTAGATCTAAGCCTAACTGCGGCCTTTGAAAAGCTAAGAACATACCATAACATGGACCCTGAAAGCTAAAAAGGTAAAAGCAGGAAGCACTTGAATAAAATTAGCTTTTTTATTGGAATTAAATAGGTCTTTCTTGGCTCCTCATACTTACTGCAAAACATTAAAAAAATGAATCATGTCCTGAGGGGACTTGCTGTCACAACCACATGGCAGCAGGGTCTCGCCTTTGCTACTCCCTCGTTGGTGGGCAAGGAAGAGATGGAATACGTCAAAATGGAACCTTGTCAATAAAAAATGGTTAAACGAGTTAGGAAGCCCTGGGAGGCACAGTTCCGCAGATTGTGTGGTTTTCAAGATAATATATTTATGTACACTGGGCTTCATTACCTCAAGCTTTTTCCTGTCCACCACCCCTGTCTAAAAAAAGACTCCTAGGCCCAAAGTAAATCTTTCCTTTTTATTTAAACAGGGTTGCTAAAGAGATCCTCCCTTCCTAGAGTCCTAAAACCTTCCTGGATGTATTTAAACCAAGGGATGTGGTGGGCATGGTCAAGAGCCATTCTGTCCCTTGAGATATATCCTGTTCAACCAAACTTTGAGCCTATAAGATAGGGGGGAAAACAACAACAAATCTGACAGGTAAGACATACCCAATTTTTCATGTACAATAAAAGTGGATTTTCCCTGGGGGACACATAGGAGATGTCTCAGGAACCTATTTTCGATTCTTTGTAGCTCCTCATGAGATATATGGCCCCAAATTTCACTACCATAAGTTACCTGTGCTAAACACTCAGATCTATGGATCTACAAAATGGCACCTATTGTTTTTTTGCCCAAGCACGAGGCCAAGTTAAAATTTACCACATTGGCCCGTAAAAATTCCCCTTGCGGGGGTTGTGGCCAAGATGGCGTCGGAGTAGGACGCTTCTCCGAGCCGCTTCTTATAGCACGGTCCTGAGGGAGCGGTCTAGCTTCAAAAGTGCAGTGGAAGTCCCCCTGGCATAGCAGAGTGGTCCGTTGCCGTCGATGGAGCGGAGCGGCGTCTAGGGCGACCACGGGACCGGCTGAGCTTTGAGGCCTACGAGGCCCTGGCCTTGCGTGGATCGCGGCACCCGCTATTGGGAGAGAACAGGCCCTCCTACGATCCCGCCCAAGACCACCCTGCGCTGATCGAGGGAGGAGGAGTGCTCCCTGCCAACGAAGCGGCCGACCTGGCCTCCGGTGCGCCTTGGGGGTGTTCGGTGATACTGGCCTGTGGCGTGGAGCGGGACCACGAGGTGTTGAGGCGGAGGTGCAACGACACCCAGCAGTGACCATCGAGGGGAGGCCCGGTGACGCCCGGGTGCCAACGGGGCTGCGCACGCCGAGGGCAGCTGTGGTGAATCGGCAACAAGTTGGGTCCCGTGCTGGACTGGAGGTGGAGCGTGGAGTGGGGCCAGCGGTGGTGGCCGGCGGGCCCAGACGAGAGTGAATTTGCCTGTGTTGAGGACGTGGCCTACGTGATAGCAGCGGCATCCCTAACTGGCCGCCATAAGACCACAGGCCGGCGGTACGCTAAGTACGCCAGCCGTTGGAAACCGTAAAGCGTACAAGCACGTGCAGGCCGGAGGCCTGGGCTGCCGTGTGGGCCGTGTGAGCATGTCGGAAGCGCTACGGAATACAGTTTGAGGCCTGGAAATTGGAACCGCGGGCCTCGACTCTGGACTGGAGGTGGAGTGAGCTGTTCGGGCCCGACACCGAGGCACGCCATTTTGTTTGGCCTCTTGGCGTCCGGGCTGAGTGCTGCCCGCCAAGATGTCCAATACACTGCACAAGGGGCGTCCGGGGAAGGATGGCGCTTCGAAGTCCTCGCAGCAACCGGCATCCCCAGGGGCTAGTGGCTCGTCGAAGCAGTCGGACGATGAGGCACCTGTGACGAAGGCCTTTATGTCCGAACTTTTTGCCTCCATCAAGGAAGACATCTCCGAGCTCCGCGCACAATTAGCGTCCGACTTGCGGAACGTACGGAGGGACGTGGATGGTCTAGGTGAGAGGGTAGCGACCCTGGAGGACCATGATTTGAGTGTGGCCAATGACGTCCATCTGTTGCAGCAGGATATTATCCGCCTCACAGAACAGAACTTGGACTTGCAGACACACACGGAGGACCTGGAAAATCGTTCCCGCAGGAACAACATCCGCATTCGAGCAGTGCCGTGGGATGGTGAGGCGGGCGACCTGCGTGGCTACGTTCAGGAGTTGTTTCTACAGATATTGGACGAGGAGGATGTGCGGGAAATTCAGATGGACAGAGTACATAGAGTGGGGTTGCCTAGGTGAGGGGGGGGGGCCCCCTCCTGACATTCTCGTCTGTGTCCATGATTTCCAGGTGAAAGAACGCATCCTCCGCAAGGCCAGGGCCATCACATCGTTGCAATTCAGGGACCACCGCCCTCAGCTTTCTCAGGACTTAGCAGCCTCTACGCTACGGAAAAGGAGGGAGTTCCGTCCAGTGACTGCTTTTTTGCGGGAACGTAACATCGCCTACTCATGGGGTCATCCCTTCAGGATTATCTTCCGATGGCAGAACCGGCTCGCACAGATTCGCTCCCTCCAAGTAGCGAAGGACCTCTTGGGCCTGGAGGATGTGCCGCCCTCTCAGGGAGCGACCGCTTCCCCATCTCGGAGGCGCCACCGCTCTTCTTCCTGGCACAGAGTGGGCGCTTCCCCTGACCGGCGGCGGCCGGATCGCACTACCAGCCTACAGGAAAGGGGCAACGCGGTGGCATCGGTGGCCTCGGCTACCCTGGCTGACTCACAGCAAAGTTCCGGAGCAACGTGACCTCTGCTTTGAAGATGGATCGGTGCTGAAGGGGCGTCGGCCTTCTGGTCTGGGGGTATGGATGTACTTTTGGAGGAGACACCCCTGACCATGGCCGTGGGGGTTACCGTGTTGGTTCCCCTACCCCACTTCCGGTTTGGAAGGCCCCTCACGAACTTTGGACTTCTGGACATGATGAGTATTTTCTTCGAATTTACGGTTTTGAGTCTGTTTTTCCTATTGTTTTTCTCTTTGTGGGGGGGGGGTGGGAGTTGGGGGCTTTGGGGTGAAGGGTGGGGGGGGTCCCATGACGGTGAAGAGGGGGGGCTGCTGCGAGGATGCTTGTTGTTGTGTGTGAGTGCTCTGGATTGGTGTGGGCGGGTTGGAGTTGTGGACTGGATTGCTGCGGGTGGGTGGGAGGCTTTGGGCTACAATGGGGGGAGCGTAGCTGGTCCTCTGACGTTGCCTCTGACCGGAGGGCTCCTGAGTACGGGGGAGGGGACTCTTGGGGTGGCAGTGGAGAGTTCTGGGGTTCATTTCTACTATGCCGCTTAGCATAGGAACTTGGAACATCAAGGGTATGAATTCGCCACAGAAGAGGCAGAAGGTGTGGAAGTATGTAGTGGATCACCAGCTTGATATAGTGGGGTTGCAGGAAACTCATTTGGCACGAAAGGATGAGTTGCGTCTACGGCATAGGGCATATGCCATTATCTATAGGTCTTCCGCTGCCACGAAACATAGGGGGGTGGCTCTCCTTTTCCGCGCTGCACTTCACTTCCAACCTGTAGAGGTGCGTAACGATAAGGATGGCCATTGGTTGATGGTCAAGGGGCTCATTCAGGGACGACTATGCACCTTTGTGGTGGTGTATCTTCCCAACGCTGGTCAGAATACGTTTTTACAAGGCTTGTTGCAGAAGGTTGGGGATTTTGCGGAGGGACATCTGTTTCTGCTGGGGGATTTTAACCTGGTATGGGACAAGGAGATGGACAGCTCAGGGGGTCATAGGGTGGGTACGGGAGTGTTTTCTGCTTCAACGCAACAGGAGGTGGGGGAGCTGGGGCTGGTTGGTTGGCGATTTTTCCACCCTACTACAAAGGATTACACGTTCTTCTCCCACGTACACCACTCCTACTCCCGCTTAGATGACATTTTCCTTGGCCAATCACTGCGCGGGGACATTGTAGATACCGCCATTCTTCCGATATCCGTTTCGGACCATAGTTTGCTGGTGTTTAGCCTTCGCTGGTCGTCGCCCGGCGCAGGAGAGCGGAAGTGGTACTTCCCGGGATCGGTGATCAGGGACGATACATCCAATAAAGCGTTGCGGCTTGCCATTAAGGAACTTTTTGATCTCAACCCCCCGTCGGATACCTCGCTCTCGAACACGTGGGACGCCTTTAAGGCCTCAATCAGGGGCACGTGTCTGGGCCTTAACTCGCAGCTCAACAGTCTGCGGAGGAAAGACCTTGAGGCCCTGGAGGCTGAGGTGGTCAAGCTCGAACGAGCTCACAAACTCAACCCCTCGAGGGTGACCCTCGTCCACTGACGGCGGTGAGGGGGAAATTGAGGGCGCACTACACCAATAGGGCCGAACTTACGCTCTTGAGACTGGGGCGACAATCCTATTCCTGTGGGAACAAGGTGGGCAGGCACTTGGCACGTCAATTGCGGGATAGGAGAGAGCGAGAGTATATAGGAGGCATCAGAGATGCTGCGGGTGTGCTGCAACATCGGGACGAAACGAAGGCGGACATTTTTGGATGCTTTTATGCTGATCTGTACACGGGAGGTAACCTGGGAGCAGAATCCCAGAAAGAGTATCTGCGACGTCTGCCCCTACCCCGAATATCTAAAGAATGGAACGAAATATTGGAGGCGCCGATCTCTAGGGAGGAGGTTCTCTCAGCCATTAAAAACTTGAAGTTACACAAGGCACCGGGTCCGGATGGTTATACCGCTGTTTTTTACAAGGCGTATGCTACCGAGTTGTGTGACTTCCTAGTGTCTCTTTTTAACGATATGGCGACATCAGCTTCTACAGGGACTCTGGCCGAGGCGGTGATCACGGTCCTGCCGAAACCGGGGAAGGATCTAGCGCACTGTGCGTCTTTTCGCCCCATAGCTTTACTTAACATCGACGCTAAATTATATTCAGCGATTCTGGCGTGCCGCCTACAGGATTTGATGCCGGTGATCATTCACCCGGACCAGTCCGGTTTTATCAAAGGACGCCAGACCCACGATAATACTCGTAGAGTGGTTCACTTAATCGAATAGGCGGACAGGTTCCGTATTCCGGCAGTGCTTGTGGGCCTGGACGCGGAAAAGGCTTTTGACCGGGTGGATTGGGGCTTCCTGTTTAATACGCTGACGGCTTTTGGTTTTTCAGACAAATTTATCACTATGGTGAGGGCGAACTTCTGCAGTCCACGATCGAGAGTGGTAGTGAATGGCCAGTTGTCGGCCTTCTTCCCGCACTCGAGGGGCACCAGACAGGGCTGCCCCCTCTCTCCCTTGCTGTTCGCGCTTAGCATTGATCCCCTAGCGGTGGCGGTGAGAGAACATGAGGGGGTGCGAGGCATACCGTTCACAGGAGAGCAACATAAGATCTCGCTCTTCGCGGACGACATCTTGCTCTCGGTGGCGGACCCGGCAAGTTCCTTGCCTTGTGTTAGGGAGATTCTACTAGAATTTTAGGGAGTGGCGGGATTTAAGGTGAATTATGGCAAATCATATATTCTGAATTTAACTCTCTCACAAACTGACGTGGCTCATGTGCGGACGCTGACACCACTGGCCTGGGCAACCGGGTCGATTGTTTACCTGGGAGTCCACCTGACCCCGACGGTGGGCAAACTGTTTGCGGCCAACTTCCCACCCCTCCTGGAGAAGACCCGAACCGAATTGGAGAGATGAAAACCCAAATTCCTATCCTGGTTGGGTAGGATACACGCAATTAAGATGGTCCTTCTCCCCAAATATTTGTACTTATTCCAGGCCCTACCCATTCCGCTAGATAGCGCTTACTTTCGGCAGCTTAAAACGCAGATATTGTGATTTGTTTGACAGGGGGGCCGAGCCCGACTGTCTTTCGCAGTCTTACGCCGGCCTAGATCGGAGGGCGGAGTGGGTCTTCCGGACCTGCATCTCTATTACAAGGCAGCCCAATTGAGGGTATTGGTGGAATGGTCGCAGCAGCTTTCAGAAAAACATTGGCTGCATATGGACCGGAGTGTGGCTGGCCGGTCTATATGGGATCTGGCCTGGAAGCCGAAGAGGGATTGGCTTTTTTGCTGCGGACGTCCACCATGAAGGGAGTTATCTCCTCCCTCTATCAACTATTGCTTAAATCCGAACTGTCACCTAGGCCGCGTTATATGGAACAGCGGGAAGAGATGGTGGGAAGAGATGTTACCGATAATGAATGGTCGGCACTTTGGCGGGATATGACCCAATTTAACCACTCAATACATCTTAGGGAGGCACATTTAAAGACTCTCACACAATGGTATTTATGCCCGACTAGGCTCCACCGCATCTACCCGGCTACCTCGGATAAATGCTGGAGAGGATGTGGACTCCTAGGGGACTTCCGCCACATTTGGTGGGACTGCCCGGTGATTCCACCCTATTGGGAGGAAATCTTCCCACATATCAAAGATATCCTCCAATACCCTATAGAGGACTCTATGGCCTCTGTACTGTTGGGTCTGCGAGACCCCGGTCTTGAACACCAAACACGATCTGATAAAAAGATTATGTGGTTGTGCCTGGGGGCGGCCAAGCTCACGTTAGCGGCGGCATGGAAGCGAAAGGAGGCACCAGCGATATCTCTGTGGCACGCTCGGCTTTGGAAGCTTTTAAGCTTGGAAAGAATGGCGGACATCTTCCTCTGTAATTACAAGAATTTCACACATGTGTGGGGACCCTTGGTTGCCTCCCTATCTAAAGGCCTGCCGTTGGCTGTTTGCCCAGCATCTTTGAGATCTCTACACCTCTTCCAAATTTAGTGTGGCTTTATGAATGAGTGTGGTAAGTGTGTGTCACCGTCATGGGGGGGGGAGGGGGGATTTCTTTCCTTTTTTCCTTTCTCTTTTTGTCACTGAGGTGCACGTTCGCGTCAGTAGGCGCATTTGAATGGACTACACAGGCTCAGGGACCTGCTTGCTTTGGGACTTCCTCTCTCTACAATGCACAGCACCGATGGTTGGCTGTTTGACCTATTGCTCTTATTCCCTGCAGGTACCTAGATTGACTGGCCTAGATTTATCTTTGCGGTGTGCCAACACCATCGTTTTGATTTGGAATGCTCCCCCTGCGTGAGGTACTGTGCGGCACCTCGGTACTCCTTTCCTGTGTTTCCTTTTGTTCTATGCAAAATAAAAAAATTTACAAAAAAATATTCCCCTTGCTTTTTACTTTTCAAAGGGCCCCAATTTAGCTTGGCGTCCAGCATAACCCCCAGCTAAGAGGAGGCACTAGTCTTAGAGACTAGGGTAGACCAGACCTTGAAATTAAAAGTCTTCCTTGAGGGGGCGAGGCTTGGCCGGCTGGTGTGTTAGGCTCGCTCCGGTCCGGCCCCGTAAATATCCTACAACATATCCTATCCTGAGCGCTGAATTTCAGTACCTGACGGTCTCGGTCCCTCTGTCACCGATCGCTGCCCCCGGAGACCGGACGGGACTCCCGGATTGAGGAGAGACACTCTGCGGTGAAGAAGGGGCCTGGCGCTTCTGGTGGGACGCTTTGGAACAGGGACCTTGAGTGTTGGGCCTGGCAGGCGCTGTGGTCCTCCGGCTGGAGAGAGAGAGCTGGGTTGCTGCTTCGTGCGGCGCCCGACCTCGCACATCCCCTGCTCGGAGCGAGGCTGTGGCGGCCGAGTGTGGGGAAAGGCAGGCTGCGCTGCCTGGTGACGCTGCAGCAACGGCGAAGGGCCTGGCTTGGCTGGACGGCACGGAGAACTTGGGTGCAGGCTGTTGATCCGGCCCGGTGGGACGGCGGCCATTTTAGGCATTCCAAGCGGCTGGCTTTGATCCTGTAGCCTACCAGCTGGACATTGCTGAGCGCGGCATGTGGTGATGCTTTGCCTCTACGCCCTTGCTGGGGTCCCCTGGCTGGACGGATAGGGGTGGCGTTGGGTGAGAGCAGGAAACGTGGCCGTTCTACTGAGGGGACAGGCGGCAGTTTACACAGTACAGTGAACAGCCTGTTGCACCATAGTGGATGGTGTCGGGTGTCGGAGCTTGCCTGGTGGGGATCCTCGGGGCTCGAGAGGGTCGGCTCCCTCCCATTTCTCCCTCCTGCGCGGCTGGTAGAGCCGGGACACATCTGCCTTGGCCCCCCCCCAATTCTGGCTTCGCCCCTCAGTGGATTGGTGGTGCCCGGAGGCCTCCTCGAGCCGGACCGACTGTGGGGTGTGGCACGAGTGATCTGGCCAGTTGAAATGAAATGAAATGAAAAGGGGATTTGTATAGCGTGGCTGCTGGCCGAGGGCGTCCAAGCAGTGGATAGAGGGCGTAGTACTCTGAGGGAAGTGGGGGTAGTTAGTTTCTGCAGAGGAAAGTTTTTAGATCTTTGCTGAAGGACGAGAGGATCGGGTTGGATTTTAGGGAGGGGAGAAGGGAGTTCCAGAGTTTGGCGGCATTGAGCGTAAAGTACCTGCCTCCTGCCCTGGACCTCTTGATTCGGGGAACTGCGGCAAGGCATGCATTCGTTGATCAAAGTTGTTTGCCGGGGCAGTAGGGGGTGAGAAGAGAGTGGTTGATCTCGGGGCCGGCTCTATGAAAGGGTTGATGGGAAATGCAGATGACCTTACATTTTATTCTTTCCCTAACAGGGAGCCAGTGGAGTGATCAGATCCCTGCTTTGGCCGATTCTCTGTGAGGAATCTGGAGTAGGGTACGGGCTGCGCATTTCTGGGTCCGCTGAAGTTTTTGCAACACGTATTCTGGGGCTCCCAGGTAGAGGGCGTTGTTAAAGTCAAGCCGGGACTGGATGAGGCCCTGAATGACAACTTGCTTGGCTTCAAAGGACAGGATCGGTAGGATTTTTCTTAGCATCCGAATGAGCCCGAAGCAGATTGCTGAGGTTTTTGTTGCCTGGGTATTGAGGGTAAGAGATTTATCAAGCCAGACTCCTAGACTCTTGATGTCCTCCTTCGGGATGGAGGTGGGCCTAAGCTGGAGGGCCATAACTGGTCGAAGGTGGTAGGGGAGGGGGGACCGAGAAGCATGATCTCGGTTTTTTCACCATTTAGTTTTAAAGAGGATGCTGTCATCCATCTCCTTACATCTTCCATACAGGCAGCCAGGTTGACTTGCGGGTGCCCGTTGTTCTTCTGTGCCAGGGAGACCACAAGATGAGTGTCATCCGCATACAAGATGATCTTGATGCCATATTGACGGACGACCCCAGCCAGCGGTCTCATGTACACATTGAACAGCGTGGGGCTTAAGGAAGAGCCCTGCGGTACCCCACAGCTCAGAGGTCTGCTGGTGGAACAGGAGTCACCGTCGAAGACCTGGAAGGTCGTTCCGCTCAAAAAAGATCCTTACCAGGAAGAGCATCTTGGAGACTCCCAGATCGGATAGTCGTTGCAACAGAGTTTTGTGGCACACCGTGTCAAACGCGGCGCTAAGATCGAGGAGGACCACTGCCACTGATCCCCCTCGATCTAAGATCCTCCTAGATTCTTCCATTACGGCTAGAAGAGCTGTTTCCGTGCCATGTTTTGGGCGGAATCCTGTTTGGGTGGCATCCAGTAGAAGATTTTCTTCGAGAAATTTTGTAAGATGGAGATTAATACGTTTTTCCAGAATCTTGCTTGCCCAGGGTAACAGGGAGATGGGACGGTAGTTGTTAGGGTCGTTTGGATTGAGATTGGGCTTTTTTAATAGTGCTTTCACTATCGCCTGTTTCCAGGTGGGAGGTACAACTCCCTTTTGCATGGAGCTGTTCAATAGCTTCATGAGGGTAGGGAGAATGACTTGACTGGCCATGGTCATCGTGCGGGGGGTGCTGGGTCAGAGGGGGAACCTGATTTTATCTGTTGCGCGAGGGAATGAAGTGATTCTAAGTCTAATGGTGGGAAGTTGCTCATGGTTACTCGGCGGAGGAGTTCTGGAGCTGTTGGAGGCTGGGGCCCACTGTTGCTGGGCTCAGGGGCGGAGGTCATGAAGGATGAATATATTTTGTTAATTTTTTGATAGAAAAAGTCGGCTAAGTCGTTGCAGCGAGCCATGGGGTTATCAGCTGGGACTGCAGGGGGGGAGATTTTGGAAAGGCTTTTGACTATTTGGTAAATTTCTCTAGGCTTGGATCTAGTGGACAAGATTTTCTCTTTATAGTAAGTGGATTGGGCTGTAGTAATTCCAAGTTTGTACGCCCTTATGGCTTCCCTATATCTGATTTTGTCAGTGGTGGTATATTCCAGGCGCCATTTCCTTTCAAACCTGATGCACTGACGTTTTTGTTCCCTGAGCTCTTCCGAGTACCAAGGAGCGGTCTCAAGTGCTCTTTTAAACACGGTTTTCCTGCTGGGGAGAATAGAGTCGAGAGAGTCCTCGATCCATTTGTTGAATTTCCCGCTATCGAGTAAGGGGTTCTGGGAGAGCGAGTGTTTCGAGGCAGTCAGTAAGTTCCCCCACTGCTCTAGAGGGAGTTTTGACCAGTTTCTCATTTTTCGTGGGATAGGGGTATGGAGAGTGACTTTGTGGGTGGACCAAGTGAGGGGGATAAGAAAGTGATCAGTCCAGGGGAGGTGTGTGATGGTGCCAACCGAGAGGTTAGGACAGTTGCTAAAAACAGGGTCGAGCAAATTACCTTTGTTGTGAGTAGGGGACCGGATTAGTTGCTCCAATTGGATGGCGGCCAGGCTAGAGACTAGGGGCCATATGTATCATAGTTCCGTTTTGCGATTCCTAAATAGCGATTTTTAATGAATCGCTATTTAGGAATCTCAAAATGGTATGTATGAAGAAAATCGCTTTTTTTTAGCGATTCCTTAAGCTTCCTTAATTGCGAAATCGCATTTTGCAAATTCGCAATTAAGGAATGATTTCCAATGCATTGCTATGGGCCCGGAGGCCCATAGGAATGATTTCCAAATAATTCTCAAATTGCGAATTCGCGATTTGCTAATCGCAATTTGAGAATTATTGCAAGGGTGCAGGGGTGTCTCAAGGACACCCTGCTGCACCCCTGTAAATTACATGTGTGTGCATATGGCGCACATACATGCCCAATGGGCATGTATGTGCGTTATATGCCACCCTGACAAATGCACAATTGTGCATATTTACAAGAAATCACAAATTACCGCCAACTACAAGTTGGTGGTAATTTGCGATTTCTAAACCTCAAATCGCAATTCTTAAAAGCTTCATACATAGCATTTAAGGAATCGCAAAATTGCGATTCCTTAAATGCCATGGCAAATTAAGGAATCGCAAGTATTTGCGGTTCCTTAAGATGCGAATGTTTCATACATTTCAAATCATGCAAAATAGCCTTTTGCGATTCGCAAAGGCCGAAATTCGGCGAATTTCGGCCTTTGCGATTCCCAAAAGGCTTGATACATATGGCTCTAGCTCATTAGCGGCGCTGTCAGAGCAGTTGTCAAAGTGCATGTTAAAATCGCCAAGTACCGTGAAGTTGGAGGAGGACATGGCAGATTCGGCCGCATGCGAAGGTAGTGAAGAGTGGAAGTGGTTCAGAGGGCCTGGGGGCGATACACGAGTATCCCTGTTAGGCTGTCGTTGCGGATGAATTTGAGGCAGAAAGACATGCTTTCACAATCTGGGATAGGGTCCGGCGTACGTTGACACTGATATAGGGATTTGTAGATGACTGCAAGACCTCCTCCTTTTCCCCGTGTGCGGTCCCTGCGAGCGATCTGGTAGCCAGAAGGGAGTGCTTGAATCACATCTGGATCGCATTCTGGGGTTAACCAGGTCTCAGTTAGTAAGACGGCATCCGGAGTCCGCTTGTCCATTAACAGGAAGATTTCTGAGCTATGCTTGGGCAGGGATCTGCAGTTTAGGAAGAGTAGGGTGAAGTTTTGCTGTTCCGGTTTGTATCGGGCCAAGTTGAGCCTAGTATCACAGTGTTAGCAGGAGGTGGGAAGGTCCAAGGAGTGGTGGCGATGATGGCAGTAAGCTTCAGTGGGGGGTTTTAGTTTTAGGAGGGTGCTAGTGCTATATTGAGTCCTGAGAGGGGGACTGAGGGGGGTGGCCCCTGTCCCCTGTCGGCCGCAGACGGGCTGGCGGCGCGCCCGCTGCGCGTTTGGGAGAGACACATATTTTATGTGAGGGGAAGGGGCGTGGCCTCACGGCCGTAGGCGTGGCCTGTGGGCTTCAACCAAATGGCGGCAAAGAAATCTCCAAACCCGCGGCAGCGCGGGAATTATGAAGTAGGTAAGGGGGGAGAGTGCTCAGGGGGAAGTGCACCAAGATAAAAACAGACAGTATTCAATTTCAAATACAATTTTTAAAACGAGCGTGTTCCCGGCTTCCGCCTCAGGAGTATGTAACCTCTAATGCAGGCTCTGGCGTCAGCGCGACTTATGTAGACTTTCCCTAACAGGGAGCAAGTGGAGTGATCAGATCCCTGCTTTGGCCGATTCTCTGTGAGGAATCTGGAGTAGGGTATGGGGCTGCGCATTTCTGGGTCCGCTGAAGTTTTTGCAACACGTATTCTGGGGCTCCCAGGTAGAGGGCGTTGTTAAATTCAAGCCGGGACTGGATGAGGCCCTGAATGACAACTTGCTTGGCTTCAAAGGACAGGATCGGTAGGATTTTTCTTAGCATCCGAATGAGCCCGAAGCAGATTGCTGAGGTTTTTGTTGCCTGGGTATTGAGGGTAAGAGATTTATCAAGCCAGACTCCTAGACTCTTGATGTCCTCCTTCGGGATGGAGGTGTGCCTAAGCTGGAGGGCCATAACTGGTCGAAGGTGGTAGGGGAGGGGGGACCGAGAAGCATGATCTCGGTTTTTTCACCATTTAGTTTTAAAGAGGATGCTGTCATCCATCTCCTTACATCTTCCATACAGGCAGCCAGGTTGACTTGCGGGTGCCCGTTGTTCTTCTGTGCCAGGGAGACCACAAGATGAGTGTCATCCGCATACAAGATGATCTTGATGCCATATTGACGGACGACCCCAGCCAGCGGTCTCATCTACACATTGAACAGCGTGGGGCTTAAGGAAGAGCCCTGCGGTACCCCACAGCTCAGAGGTCTGCTGGTGGAACAGGAGTCACCGTCGAAGACCTGGAAGGTCGTTCCGCTCAAAAAAGATCCTAACCAGGAAGAGCATCTTGGAGACTCCCAGATCGGATAGTCGTTGCAACAGAGTTTTGTGGCACACCGTGTCAAACGCGGCGCTAAGATCGAGGAGGACCACTGCCACTGATCCCCCTCGATCTAAGATCCTCCTAGATTCTTCCATTACGGCTAGAAGAGCTGTTTCCGTGCCATGTTTTGGGCGGAATCCTGTTTGGGTGGCGTCCAGTAGAAGATTTTCTTCGAGAAATTTTGTAAGATGGAGATTAATAAGTTTTTCCAGAATCTTGCTTGCCCAGGGTAACAGGGAGATGGGACGGTAGTTGTTAGGGTCGTTTGGATTGAGATTGGGCTTTTTTAATAGTGCTTTCACTATCGCCTGTTTCCAGGTGGGAGGTACAACTCCCTTTTGCATGGAGCTGTTCAATAGCTTCATGAGGGTAGGGAGAATGACTTGACTGGCCATGGTCATCGTGCGGGGGGTGCTGGGTCAGAGGGGGAACCTGATTTTATCTGTTGCGCGAGGGAATGAAGTGATTCTAAGTCTAATGGTGGGAAATTGCTCATGGTTACTCGGCGGAGGAGTTCTGGAGCTGTTGGAGGCTGGGGCCCACTGATGCTGGGCTCAGGGGCGGAGGTCATGAAGGATGAATATATTTTGTTAATTTTTTGATAGAAAAAGTCGGCTAAGTCGTTGCAGCGAGCCATGGGGTTATCGGCTGGGACTGCAGGGGGGGAGATTTTGGAAAGGCTTTTGACTATTTGGTAAATTTCTCTAGGCTTGGATCTAGTGGACAAGATTTTCTCTTTATAGTAAGTGGATTGGGCTGTAGTAATTCCAAGTTTGTACGCCCTTATGGCTTCCCTATATCTGATTTTGTCAGTGGTGGTATATTCCAGGCGCCATTTCCTTTCAAACCTGATGCACTGACGTTTTTGTTCCCTGAGCTCTTCCGAGTACCAAGGAGCGGTCTCAAGTGCTCTTTTAAACACGGTTTTCCTGCTGGGGAGAATAGAGTCGAGAGAGTCCTCGATCCATTTGTTGAATTTCCCGCTATCGAGTAAGGGGTTCTGGGAGAGCGAGTGTTTCGAGGCAGTCAGTAAGTTCCCCCACTGCTCTAGAGGGAGTTTTGACCAGTTTCTCATTTTTCGTGGGATAGGGGTACGGAGAGTGACTTTGTGGGTGGACCAAGTGAGGGGGATAAGAAAGTGATCAGTCCAGGGGAGGTGTGTGATGGTGCCAACCGAGAGGTTAGGACAGTTGCTAAAAACAGGGTCGAGCAAATTACCTTTGTTGTGAGTAGGGGACCGGATTAGTTGCTCCAATTGGATGGCGGCCAGGCTAGAGACTAGGGGCCATATGTATCATAGTTCCGTTTTGCGATTCCTAAATAGCGATTTTTAATGAATCGCTATTTAGGAATCTCAAAATGGTATGTATGAAGAAAATCGCTTTTTTTTAGCGATTCCTTAAGCTTCCTTAATTGCGAAATCGCATTTTGCAAATTCGCAATTAAGGAATGATTTCCAAGGCATTGCTATGGGCCAGGAGGCCCATAGGAATGATTTCCAAATAATTCTCAAATTGCGAATTCGCGATTTGCTAATCGCAATTTGAGAATTATTGCAAGGGTGCAGGGGTGTCTCAAGGACACCCTGCGGCACCCCTGTAAATTACATGTGTGTGCATATGGCGCACATACATGCCCAATGGGCATGTATGTGCGTTATATGCCACCCTGACAAATGCACAATTGTGCATATTTACAAGAAATCACAAATTACCGCCAACTACAAGTTGGTGGTAATTCGCGATTTCTAAACCTCAAATCGCAATTCTTAAAAGCTTCATACATAGCATTTAAGGAATCGCAAAATTGCGATTCCTTAAATGCCATGGCAAATTAAGGAATCGCAAGTATTTGCGGTTCCTTAAGATGCGAATGTTTCATACATTTCAAATCATGCAAAATAGCCTTTTGCGATTCGCAAAGGCCGAAATTCGGCGAATTTCGGCCTTTGCGATTCCCAAAAGGCTTGATACATATGGCTCTAGCTCATTAGCGGCGCTGTCAGTGCAGTTGTCAAAGTGCATGTTAAAATCGCCAAGTACCGTGAAGTTGGAGGAGGACATGGCAGATTCGGCCGCATGCGAAGGTAGTGAAGAGTGGAAGTGGTTCAGAGGGCCTGGGGGCGATACACGAGTATCCCTGTTAGGCTGTCGTTGGGGATGAATTTGAGGCAGAAAGACATGCTTTCACAATCTGGGATAGGGTCCGGCGTACGTTGACACTGATATAGGGATTTGTAGATGACTGCAAGACCTCCTCCTTTTCCCCGTGTGCGGTCCCTGCGAGCGATCTGGTAGCCAGAAGGGAGTGCTTGAATCACATCTGGATCGCATTCTGGGGTTAACCAGGTCTCAGTTAGTAAGACGGCGTCCGGAGTCCGCTTGTCCATTAACAGGAAGATTTCTGAGCTATGCTTGGGCAGGGATCTGCAGTTTAGGAAGAGTAGGGTGAAGTTTTGCTGTTCCGGTTTGTATCGGGCGAAGTTGAGCCTAGTATCACAGTGTTAGCAGGAGGTGGGAAGGTCCAAGGAGTGGTGGCGATGATGGCAGTAAGCTTCAGTGGGGGGTTTTAGTTTTAGGAGGGTGCTAGTGCTATATTGAGTCCTGAGAGGGAGACTGAGGGGGGTGGCCCCTGTCCCCTGTCGGCCGCAGACGGGCTGGCGGCACGCCCGCTGCGCGTTTGGGAGAGACACATATTTTATGTGAGGGGAAGGGGCGTGGCCTCACGGCCGTAGGCTGGCCTGTGGGCTTCAACCAAATGGCGGCAAAGAAATCTCCAAACCCGCGGCAGCGCAGGAATTATGAAGTAGGTAAGGGGGGGAGAGTGCTCAGGGGGAAGTGCACCAAGATAAAAACAGACAGTATTCAATTTCAAATACAATTTTTAAAACGAGCGTGTTCCCGGCTTCCGCCTCAGGAGTATGTAACCTCTAATGCGGGCTCTGGCGTCAGCGCGACTTATGTAGTGGTCCGGGGGCGTGGCCTCACGGCCGTGGGCCTGGCCTGTGGGCTTCAACCGAATGGCGGCAAAGAAATCTCCAAACCCGCGGCAGCGTTAAGATCGGCTGCGCGGGAATTATGAAGTAAGTAAGGGGGGAGAGTGCTCAGGGGGAAGTGCACCAAGATAAAAACAGACCAGGGGAGTCCTGTGCCGGATCAACAGCAGGGTGGGGGTGATGGAATAAGGGGTTGAGGGTTGGGGTTGTGGGGGGGGGTTCGCGCTTGTTGACCTGCTGCTTGTTTGCTATGTACTGTGCGTATTGAGTTACCAGGACACTTGTCACGTTTGCTGCACCATGGTCTTATGTCTGCGCGAGATAGTGAGGGACGGGTAGGCCTTGGCTCCTTGCGAATTGTGAGCTGGAACGTCAGAGGGTTGCTGGACAAAGTAAAGCGGGCGCTGTCTTTCAGTATGCCAAGAGGGCGGAGGCGGATGTCCTGCTTCTACAGGAAACACACTTGCTGGGCACAAAGATACTGTTTCTTCAACGGTTTGGGTTTATACATGTATACCACTCAGGCTTCACGAGGGGGTCTAGGGGGCTGCCATCCTAATAAACCCAAGGGTTTCCTACGTACCTGAGCGACTCTGGATGGATACGCAGGGCAGGTATGTCTTTATACAGGGTAGGATAGGGGGCGACTTGGTGATCCTGGGTAGTGTATATGCCCCTCCGCCTTTGCAGTGGCCCCTTGTGGAGATACTTCTGTCCCTCTGGGGCGACATGCCAGATACACTGTCCATTGTGGGTGGGGACTGGAATGACATCATGGCGACTGAGGGGAGAGGGGCGGTTGGCACCTCCACTACCAAATTGAATGCACTGGTGAAAGGTCTGGATTGGACTGACACTTGGCGGTACTTACATGGCTCAAGCAAGGAATACACATACTTCTCTGGTGTTTATGACTCATTCTCTACACTCAATTACATATTTGTTCCACGGGGACTGGCCCATAGAATCCTATCAGTAGACATTCTGCCGAGAGCCTTGTCTGACCACTCACCAGTTGCCCTCACGATTAGCATGGGCCCTGCCAGGCTGCCCTTTAGATGGCCTATGTCCGGGTGGCATCTTATGCAGGATGACTATAGGACGCACATGGCATTGGAACTGGACCACTACCTTGAGTCCAACGTAGGCTCGGTGGACTCTCTGATCAGCCTCTAGGAGGCCATAAATCTTACTATGCAGGGCATAGATATCTCCTGGTGTGCGACTGCCCGTAGGGAGCGGCGCAAAGAACTCGTGCAGCGCGAGGCGGTGGTGGAGAACTTAGAGCGTAGTTGCCGGGATGCGGATGGGGGCCCCAAACTGAGACAGCTACTCCTCACCCAGCAACAATACGCTGCATTGCTTATGGATGAAGCGCGCCAGGCCTGGCTGGCCACTCGTAGTCGGGTATATCAATGGGGGGACAGGTCGTGCAAAATGCTACATCGCTTATGTCAGGGCACACTACATGCCCATCCACTGCCTTGCATTGTAGACCCCCCAGGGCGGACCCATACTTGAACCCCCGGCTATTGCGGATAGCTTCGCTCTGTACTATGAGGAGCTGTATGCGCAGCGGGAGTGCTTGCCGGCCAACACAATCCAGCGCTTTATCGATGACCTCTCCCCACGGGCGGTATCTGACGAGGTGCGGGATTTGCTGGATAGACCACTGACCGATGACAAGATAGGTACGGCTCTGGGTGAGCAGAGTCCTGGTGAGGCGCCAGGGCCCAATGGCTTTCCCTGCGAATTCTTTCGGAGGTTTTTCGTACAGTTGGCCCACGGCTTCGCCCCAGTAATAGAGGAGGCGCGAGAGGGGGGGAGCGCTCCCGGCAGACTGGCGAGATGCGGAGGTGGTAGTCACGCTTCCTACCGCCCTATATCATTGTTGAACACCGAAGCTAAAGTGCTGGCCAAGGTGCTAGCCAATAGACTCAAGCCACATATAACGGACCTAGTTCACCCGGATCAGGCGGGGTTCATGCCCCAGAGGGCTACCCGTCACAATATTTGACGCGCTCATGTTGCAGTCTCTGCGTGGAGGACCCTGGGGGAGCGGGCGGTGCTGTTCCTTGCAGATATGGACCGCGCCTTTGATTCCCTAAGTTGGGTCTATTTGTTCGCCTTATTGCAATGCCTCAATCTAGGCCCGCATTTCTTGGCGTACGTGCAGCTTCCATATACAGACCTCATGGCCTCCGTGCGTGTGGGGGGCTCGATCTCTCGCTCCTTTGCGGTTCAACGGGGGATGCGTCAGGGCTGCCCCCGTCTCCTTATCTGTTCGTGCTCGCTATGGAGCCCCTTGTGGCGTGGGTGCGCATAGATGCCCAGCTCAAGGGGTTCAGATGGTCCCTGGGTCTGACTGATAGAATAGCGCTGTACGCGGACGGTATATTGTTTTTCCTGACTGACTTAGACCGCTCGGGCCCCGGCTGCTGCGCATTCTGCAATACTTTGGAGAAACCTCTGGCCTGTATATGAATCCTTCCAAATCCACACTATGGGTGCTTGGTGAGCCGGGACGGGTAGGGGAGTGGGCCTCTGGTCTCCAGATTGCGGTGGACGGGATGAAATACTTGGGGGTATTCCTCTCAGAGTCTGCCAAGATCTCCAATGAACGTAACCTTACCCCGGTCTGGGATCGTGTGCGTGAGGACATGAAAGTATAGTCCCACATGCCGCTCAGCCATCTTTAAGATGGTGGCGCTCCCGCATCTCGTGTACCAGCTCCAAAATCATCCGTATCGGATTCCGCCGTGTTGGTTCCAACAAGTCAACTCGGTGCTGAGTGGGTTCTTGTGGGAAGGGGGTGTTAGGGTTTGTGCACAGCAAAGAGCATGTCCCCTCTCATTGCACTAGTGGTCTCTGTAATAGCTCTCTTTAAACATACTACTGAAAGCCTTTCTTGTTATCTCAGCCCCTCCCTAAGACTTCTGTGTATGTTGCTCAATGAATTCACAAGTTTGGACATTGCTGTCTTGTTTGCACATTGGACCTTGCTTTTACCAAGGCTTATTTAGAAAGCATTGGACCTTGCTTTTACCAAGGCTTATTTAGAACACTCCTCCCTAGGCCATGTGTTACTTCAACTCATTAGCATAATAACTGAAGCTCTGCACACCTGCTTGTGAGAACCAGACCCAGTTCTTTGAACCACACCCAGCTCTTCGAACCACACCCAGCCCTGTTTATAAAAGGCAGCCCCTGAGCCTCACCCAGTGTTTGTGCTCGTCTACCTCCCACTTACCTGAGAACAGATCATTCGGCGCTGGCACTCCTGCTCTCTCCAGACTTTCATTGACTTCAACGGGTGCGGTTTCTGGCTCTTCCTTCTTCTGGTTTCCGGCTATTTCTTGCCTCAGCCCCTCTTCTTTCCACTGCAATCGACCTGTAAAAGAGAAAGAGGTTAAGGTTAGACTGATCAGTATCCCTTTTCAGCAACAAGTAAGTGCAAAACCTTTTATTACCTGAAAGAACTTTATCCGCGATTTCTGGATTCATGTACAGTCAATTTGGAACAAGATATCTCCCTCGAACTTTGTGGTTCAACCCTTTGTTACAAGAATACTTTGTGGAACTTTGTGAAATAAACATTGTTTGACATGGAACTTTTTAAAGAATTGAACAGAGGAAACCATTGACAGCAAGGCAAACAGTAAATCAAGGACTTGCACAAATTACCTGCTGTATTTTAATGTAAAAGTACAGAATTTGTTTTATAAAAAGTCTGGAAATGTGTGAAAAGTGAGTTTGCTATTAAGAATTTAGGCTTTAGTTATATTAAGGTGAATGTTAGACGTTGGTAATTCTGATAATGATATTAGTTTGATTTTACAGAACTTTTACAGTAATAGAAAACACATCCAAGAAAAGTTACACATTCCAAATCCTGGAAGCTTGAGACCAGGATCCAAGAGGTACTTTTAGAAGAGAATTTCTAATAAGATTAAAGGATTAGTCAGGAACACATTTAGGGATAGGTTGCACTTATCTGTTCTTTGTTTATGTTGCATTAGGCACCAGTTTCTACAGAAGTCAGAGAGGGCCGCAGACTTTAGCAGCTCTTCTACAGTGGAAATGCAAGAACGGTGTTGTCTCTCTTTTTTATTTTATCCACTTCCCCCCTTCCCTTGAGCTTCTGGTTCTTAGTGCACTGTTTTTAAAACTAGTGTTCTGGAACAAGCAGTTTCAGGGTGGGGTCGGACTGTCTTCAACCTACATCAGAACTGAACAGAAACTCGGGTGAGCTGGGCTTTGACAGGGGGGACCGCGCGCGTGGCCTTGCGGACCTGCTTCCGTTCTACCTACACTGGGGTTTGGCCACTTCGGACGTCCTCTCATATTACCAGGCGGCCCATCTACTAGTCCTGAATGACTGGTGGTATGGGGACAGGGGAGACCCTGACTACGTGGTGGAACGCTTTCTCATGGGCTCGGCATCGGTCCACATGCTACTATATTCAGCTGCGCTTTGGCGCCGCCTTCCTTTGGCCACGCAGGTAGTGTTTGTTGTATGGAGACAGACGCTACATAGAATGGGATGGTGGAACGTGCTTACTAGAGAGACCCCTCTGTGGCACAATGGTCACCTGCCCCAATAGTCCACGCTCATGGGATTTCGGAGATGGGACGCTATAGGTATCTCCTCGTTGGGGGATGTCGTGATGGGCTGCTCCCTGAGGTCATTCCAGGATCTCCGAGAGGAGTTCGGGATGCCCCACTCCCAATTTTTTAAATATCTCCAACTTCGTCATGCCCTGGCAACCCATCTGACGGCCCTGGAGCAGCTCCCTGACTTTAGCCCCCTTGAGGCCAAACTGTTTAAGGGTGAGCTGCCGGACAAGAAACTCTTGCGCCTCTATCAGACACTGGTTCACCATTGCTCATCCGACTTAGTTAAACTCAAGGCTGCATGGGAGGGGGACGTATGGGTCCTAGAAGAAGAGGACTAGAATGAAACCCTGGCAATCCCACAGACTGCAGCGATCTCCACTCACCTGCGCCTCATTCAATTCAAATTTTTACATCGCACATACTTTACACAGCAGCGCCTGTGGCGGGCGGGAATGGTGGTCTTCCTGGAATGTCTTAGGTGTGGCGCAGAAGTGGGTACGCTCTTACATACTGTCTGGGACTGTTTAGCGCTGCAAAGGTTCTGGGGGGTATTTTGGGGTTTGTCGGAGGTGTTGGCTTGGGTGCTTCCCCGGGATCCCAAACTAGCTTTGTTGCATGTCATGGAAGGTATCGGGGGCAACAGGTATAAGCGGCACCTGTTACCATTGGGCCTCACGCTGGCCAAATGAGACATTGCTAAGGCTTGGAAGGCACCCCAGCCCCCGCCTCTGGCTGCCTGGAGGAACAGTATGGACTTTTGCATGGGATTGGAGCAACCTATATTCCTAGCCAGGGGTTGTCCGGGTAAACATTTCAAGATTTGGAAGAGGTGGGCTGATTACCGTGGGCTGGACTTAGACCCTCCGCCTGATGGGCCTGCAATCCCGTCGCCTTGACGTCCGGACATTTGATAATATTGTGCTGTGTCTTGATATGCTTCTGTACAACATCTTTACGCATGTGTTCTTTGGGTTGTAGCAGCTGCGCAGTTGGGGGGAGGGATGGGAGGGTAGTTGGGGTTCTGTTCTTGCAAAAGTCTGTATCTTATATTTTTGATATGCTATTGCTTGCAGTAGTCTCCAGTGCTCGGAGCAGTGCATCATCTGTGAGTCCAGACAAATAAAATCTGTTTTTAAAAAAAAAGTCTTCCTTGAACTTGGCCCCACCTGCATCACATATGACTTGGAGTTGTTGACCAATATGTCCAAGTCCTCCATAAACTTCACAAAGGATTTAAGTAAAATTTGCAAACCCCTTGCGGTCAGGGCCATGAGGACAAATTACATACTATAAGCAATCATCCACATTTATTTTCAAACACATTCATTCATTCATAGTAGCTTAATATAGTGTCTGTCTTTTCAGTATAGCAATTCCTCTTCCTCCTTTGCTGCTCAATATTTTTAGTTAATGTTCTCTTCTAAACTTCTTTCTATTTTTCCTTTTACTATAGTGTCTAGAAACTACACATTTTCATCCACTTACACACACTCAGTTTGTTTTAAATATTTTTTTAAAGAACAGCCTAATTAACATACCTGTACAATCTTTTTGTTGTTGTCTAACGTGTATTTTAATATCTGTTAACATCTGTTTTCCACTGCAAATCTCAAGTCAGAAATGTGGTAATCCGCCTCCTCCCTCAGTACAAAAGTACCTAAAATGGCAACCCTCCCCACTCTTCTTCCTCTCCTACTCCTCTACTTAGCAAATCAGACTTCCTTTCATCTTTTACTTTTGTTCTACCACTTCTAAAATTTCACTATTTTATAACCCTCTCCACGTTTCATATAAAGAAGTCCAATTTGGTAGTTTTTTTGCAGATCCATTGATCCATTGCGACGTTCAGCACAGCCCCATGTGAATCCTCTGTGGAGCCACAGAACCACACTTAATCCCTTAAAAACATTCAACAATCTGCTGTTAATGTTTTTAATTATTTTTTATTTTGTGAAATATTGTCAATTACAAGGCATACACTCCCTACTGAACAATTTTTGTACACTAGTCTGCTTTTGGGTTTCACAATGCAGTCTCTTTTGTTCCCTTCCTCCCACACTATTTTAGCTCTGTTTCTATAGAAATCATGTTTCCAATAGTGTATGCTTACCAGTAGGTCAAAAGTTACTATCTCAAAACAGCTAACTAGCTTCATTAACTGTAGCAGGTGTGGATGTCTGTTAGCAAGTTAAAGCATATCCCAAACAACATAACCTATTTTTCTATTTTTCTTCAGCCAATCACTGAGTTAGTTTATTTTTCTTAAAGTCACTACCTAATTTTGGTTTCCTGCACATCTCCAGCATCCAATCAAACATGTTCTTTTAAATTTTTTCTTGCTGTCTGCCATCGTAGCTGCCGTTCATCTTTAAAACTGCCTCCATTCTGCTACAGCCATTTCCAGTGTGCTACGTCTGAGTGTCTCCAAAATGGTCAGAGTCTAGATTGTGGGCCATAGTTTTGTGTTTTGGTCCAGAGAGAGTGCTAGAAAGAGTGGCATTGAAAGGGACCTAGGGTTAATTACTGTAGACATTACTTGGGTTGGCCAGAGAAGGTTAAAGTGATGTCAAGTTCTGCCTTTGGTTGAAAGCATTGCATGTTGCCAACAACCAGACCTCATGGTTAGGCCCTATGGTGACAAGGACCTAGGTGCAATTACTGGGGTAGGACTGGAAATGCAATGAAGGGGACTTTTAGTAAATTTATGTTACTTTTCCCACATACTACCTTTGTGTTCTCCAAAAAAAAAAGTGTCAGTGGTCAACCCAGTTTTGTCTGCAGACAGAGGAAAAAAACTGGAAATCTTCAATAAAGTTGTTTATGCATTTCTGCGAGACCACACCATGTGCTTTATAGCCCATAACAACTTAAGCTTCGACATGGGTGGAATATATTGAAACTATGGAGTCCATTTCACAAGCAACAGTGTGTTCTTCAACAGCTTAAAAAACATCATCCACTTCTATGTGTAGACATCATCTACACATCATAAACACAAAGGCTGTTTTCAGAGCCAAATCTTTTCTCAAACGTTCTGTCGTGTTCTAATCTAGGACCCCGATCAATATTGTGACCTTATGCCCCTATACGGCTATAATCCATCCATACCCCTATAATGGCATAAACGATCAGATCCATATTTCAGAAACTCGTCTCTGGCCTAAACGATCAGAGCCATATTTCAGAATCTCGCCTCTGCAGCTCATTACAGTAGATGACACAGCAGAAGCCACTATCTTAGATTCCTAGATTACACTCGAGTTCTTCAACAAGATAAAACCCCCAACAACCTGGGAAAGCCCCGCTTGCTTTGTTTTTATTAGTAATAGAACTCTAATGAGCACTGTAAGAACGACCAGTTCCGGTGACATCTTTATTGACATCTTATGTTCAAAAACTTACGTCAAACAAGGCACCTTTCAGGTATAAATATTACCAACATTGCCTTAAGCAAATGCGATGGGGTGGTGAATACAGGAGCCGAACAGCTGTCCCTTGTAGAGCCCAGCAGATGCAAGCAGCCCACGGACGCTGCCCCTCCTCCTCCTTGACGCGCTGAGAAAGACGCTGTCTTTTCTCCTGCCGAGAAAATCCAGCTCCGGCGTTTCCAGCCTACCCTTGCGGGTGACAGGAATATCGAGTCCTGAAAGGAGATACCAGCCCTCCAACATTCTATTCCAGAGGTATGGTGTTGACTAAACACTTAGAGAGAATTCTTGAAGCAAAACCTTGGCAAAACCAACTTAACTAAACTGCTACTTACTTACTCCCTCCCAAGTATTAGGCTTAGGTCAGGTACACTGGGGTAGGCGTAGTTAGAAGCACCAGTTGAGTACGTTAGTCAAATGTATATATGAATGTATATATTTTATTCATTTTAACCATTGTATGGCTAAGAAACCATATCAATGCTTTTACAGAATTATTTCGCAATCCTCCTTTTACTGTACGCACTTTTTATAATAACAAGTCTTGCAATTGTGGCAATTCATTTCTCTTGTATGAGAAGAAAGACTGTTCAATAAATAATACCTTTAATTGAAAACGCCCGTCTCCCTATTCTCTGCATCTTGGTGAAATTAATCTGCACAACTGACTGAGTGAAATAGCTGTCTATTGTTTCACACGACTCTAGAGATTGACTCTTATTCTAAGGAGCAAAGTTATCATGTTTATGCGGTTGTTGGAAAACTGAATCCCTTCTTCTCTGTACCAGGGAAGCTGATCACTTCCTATGCAGTCAAGAAAGTTTCCAGTGACCTCTGAGCTCTGAGGATCCCGCACCTATTAGATTTCTTAAAACCGTAGCCCCCGTCATCGTTCCTACGATCACAGAGCTTATTAACAGCTCGCTTGCCCAAGGATCTGTTCCCACTAGCTGGAAGAGCGCAGTGGTGAAAGCACTCCTAAAAAAACCCCAGCTGGACCCAGCAGATATGGCAAATTACCGGCCAATTTCACTCCTCCCTGGCATTAGCAAGGTAGCCGAGAAATTGGTTAATGGACAACTGTCTCAGTTTCTCGAGGTAAATAACATCCTACGGCAATCCCAAACTGGGTTTCGCCCTGGCCATGGCATAGATACCGCCCTTCTTGCCGTCATCGAGGAGGCAAGGCGCATTTTGGATTCAGGAGGGTCAGTGGCAGTGATCCTCCTGGATCTCAGTGCAGCCTTCGACACAGTTAACCATCGTGTCCTTCTCCATCGGTTGGCGGCAGCAGGGCTCACTGGGACGGCGCTCAGGTGGATAGAGTCCTTCCTTGCCGGGCGCTCGTTCCAGGTATGGGACGGCAACACCATTCGACCACCCTCCCCCTCACGAGCGGGGTTCCCCAGGGATCATCCCTAAGCCCTACGCTTTTTAATGCCTATATGGCCCCCCTTGAAGATGTGGTGACACCCTTCGGGATTAAAATAGTGAGTTATGCTGATGACACACAGCTGGTCGTCTCTCTATCCCAACTGGACGACCACCCAGATAATCTGGCAAACTGTCTCACGGAAATCCACAGCTGGATGTGTGAATCATCACTCAAATTAAACGGGTCAAAGACCAAAGTTATGCTCATGGGAAAGCAATGGGTGACCATCCCCCCATCGGTCTGGCCAGACGTGTTCGGGGAAATTCCCACCCCGAAAAAAGAAATTAAGACCCTAGGAGTCTGGCTAGAACCCGAGCTTTCAATGAAAACGCAAGCTGCCAAAACAGCAGGAACCTGTTTTGGGCTTATGCGCACCACCCGCAGGATTCTCCCCTTACTCCCGCCCGCATCCAGAAAACTCCTAGTCCAAGGGCTAATATTGTCACGGTTGGCTACAGCAACATGGTTTATCTGGGAGCCCCAGAGGCCACCATGGCTAAACTGCAACAAACACAGAATGCAGCAGCCCGACTACTTATGAACCTTCCCCCCAGAGTGTCAGCTAAACCAGCCATCAAGGCCCTGCACTGGCTACCAGTGCGCCAAAGGGTGGAATTCAAAGCCATGTGCACTGCATACAAACTGATTAATGGAGCTGGCCCTTCGATCCTCAGTGACCTGGTAACTCCTTATAAAGCCCCCAGATCCCTTCGGTCTGAGAATGAACATCTGGCCAACATCCCTAAATACAAAAAGACACGTACTGGAGGCCGACGCTTCTCCGTGAAGGCTTCCACCGGATGGAACGGCCTCCCCCGCACCCTCAGATTGGAACCCAGTTATCTGATCTTTAGAAAAAAATTGAAAACACTCCTATTTCCTAAATAAACGTCCCCTCCCCTATCTTCCCTCTCCTCTGGATAACACAACCATTACAGCGCGGGGATGCCTTCGGGTCACCAGGCGCTCTACAAGTCGTTAAATAATAATAATAATAATAATAGTTGGTACAAACCCAATTAAGTTTAGCATAGTCAGTACAGACCTGGAAGACCGCACTTCTACGTCTACACTGCTGTTTATGTTATTCCAATGCGCAGGGCCTATAGGGAAAATAGGAACTACACTACATGGCGCCCAACGTTTGGTAAGGCGATAAAACTAACGCAAGACTTTAGAGTAACTCAGTCGTGCTTTTTCACACAGACGCTTTCTACCGTAAATACTCCAATAGACGTCTGGAGTGGGTGAAAGGTTAAAATCCGCCCGAACTTCGTAGGAAGAGATTCCTATGTAAAGCTCTGGTTTATTCAACGTTGAAGGATACAGTGTTCCAAAATATTGTGCACCTAATCTTTGTCTCCTTGGAGACCAGCTCTGAAAAACTTTCATTTATACAATGTCAGTACTAGACAATGGAACCACTGATGCCGCAGTAAATGCGACTCAGCAGGGTCCCGATGAAATTAATGAACCGGGTGCGATAATCATCCCGGTCAACATAAGAAAAACTATAATGTTAAAACTTATAGAAAATTTACTGACCACACAAGGTGGCACAGTCGTCTTCGTGATAGAGGCACATGAATATCGGCAGACAGAGGTATTCTATTCATGGATAAAATTTCCGGCGGCAAACGCTGCAACAAACAAGTTCCACTATTACAAAATAGGGGAACCACCGGATGAGTACGCTCCTTTCGAGGAGATTGAAATCCCATTAAAATACCAAGAGCATTTGTTCTGGTTTAAAGGTGCCCTAAAACACAATGATCATATTACCAGGCTCGATCCACTAGGTAGACCAGGAGCAACGTGGCCGGTTCTAGCCAGCTACACACCACATCCGGACATTGCAAAAATGTCGAAAGAAGAACTTTTAGCACAGCTAAAAACATTAATTAAAATACATAGACAATTAGTCCAATATGTAATGCGGATTGCAACAGTCCAAACAGCTGTTAATGTCCCACAGTTGACCCCTCATCAGGGGAACACAAATAAAATTACACCACAGAACATACAATCATGTCTTGGTAAAACACCCATAAAACGGGAACAAATTCCTTTATGGTTAGCGCAGAAAATTACTCAAATAGAGGCAGTATTTCCGAATACTACCCCTATTCAGAAACACAGAATTCTGACCATCTGCCTTCCAATGGGGGTCGCACCACACGTGGAGGACTGTGACACTTGGGGTACAGTCTTTGCTTCCATTTACACAAAAACACATGGTGTTCCGTCAATGGCGGTAATACCAGATGTGCTGAAACAGATTCAGAATGAATACGGTCCAGAACCTGCTTTAACTCTTGGTATGAAATTACTGAAAGACTTCAAGCAGGTCTCGGCTATATTACTAGCCAACATAAAAGGAGAAGCAGCATCTGTGGCGATCCGCCAGAAATTGAAGGAAACAGATATAACAGATCAACCAATTGAGCTTGCCAGAATTATAGAAAAATGTTATGAAGAATTAGGTAGAGACAGCTTGAGTGGCAAACCAGTGAAACCCCAACTACTCGAAAATCCTGAAAAATTATTTATTAAAAATAATTCAAACACTCCTAAAAAGAGCTGGGATGGAAATAAACAATCCACTCCCAAGGAAAAAGTTTTCCAGTCCAGAGGAAGGTCTCCTCGACGGAGGGAAAGAACTCCGACTCGAGAACACTAGTCTCCCCAGAGGGAACCCTCTGAGAAAAGATATAACCTTAGAAATAGGGATAACTTGAAGAAGCCTGATAGATATCAAAGTATTGATACACGTCCCTCTCAATCTTTTTCACAGAAATCGGAAAGAAGAGGACGGTCAGACCCGGGAGAACACACCAAGTCCAAAGACAAGGAACCTGCTCAAAGTAAAAAGTTAAAATTTCCAAAGAAGAAGGTAGCCAGTATTAGAGTAATCGAACATGCCGAGAATACTGAGGACACAGCTGAAAAACGGGGAGTGGGCACAGACAATGCTAGACAGTGTAGCAGAAATCACCATAGCTCACAAGATCCTGATGAGTCATCTGGAGACAGTGGACACGAATGAATACATTCAAGTAGAAAATGCTGATACCAGAGTTAGCGAACCTCATAAGATATACGAAATAACACTGCGTATAGAGGGAGATAAGACCAGGAAAATAAGGGGTCTATTTTGGGATATACTCTCAAAAGGCTATGACATCCTGTTAGCTGAAAAAGATTGGCTCCCGGAGTTTGTCAGGGAGTGCCCTTGTGGCGAAGAAATGATTATGCCTGCCTTCTTGAATCACATTCCGATTCACACTAAATATATATATGCAAGGAAATGGGCAGTAGCCCAGGCACCAGCATTATATAAAAATCATGTAGGATGGGATGAGGACTCTCCTCCTCACAAAATCCAGTTAAAAAGTCAACTGACTGCACAAAGGCAGTATCCAATTAAGAAAGAAGCTAAAAAACAAGTCAGGGAGATTTTAGATCAACTTGAATACCAGGGGGTGATTGAAACATGCACCTCTCAAATGAACAATCCTTTGTTTCCTGTCTCCATACCGGACGATTCATATCGTCTAGTCTTGGACTACAGACACCTAAACTCATGTTGTAAAACATTTGCAGTACAAAATTCGCATAGTGCTGCACTAATGAATATCATAGTTCGAAAAAAATATAAAACGACATTAGACATATCTAATGGTTTCTTTTGTCAAAATATTGCACCAGAAAGCAGATACTTGACCGCTTTCTCAGTAATGGGGTCTCAGAAAAATTTCTGAAGGCTCCCACAGGGATTCAAGAACAGCCCAGGATTATTTTCAGCCAGAGTAACAGAGTTACTACAAATATATGATGATGAGGCATTATCTTACGTCAATGACATCTATCTCACAGATGACGACTTGGAGACTCACTTGAAAAGGGTGAACACCATAATACTTGGGTTCGCAGCAGAGGGTTACAAATTAATCTTTAAAAAGTCTCAAATTGCCCATCTGACAGTATTATTTTTAGGATACGAATTATCAAGTGAAGGAAAAAGCCTAGCGGACAACTTCTTAGAGAAGTACGCTGTACTCCAAGCACCAAAAACGCTGAAGAACTTACAATCGATTATAGGTTTCCTGAATTTCGGAAGAACTTACATTCTAAATTATGCGGAGAGGGTTAAACCTCTCTACCAACTAATTAAACCTGATTTTAAACCAATCAACTGGACTCAAAAACACACAGAAATTTTGAGATCATTGCAAACAGACATGTTAGCAAAAACAAAATTGGATACACGTGACAATACACGAATCCTTGTAATCAAAGTCATCCCAGGAAGATGCGGATTCACGTACCTAACCCCTAATGTGGGAGAAAAGGTACCAATAGCTTACAAATCACACTTGTACACACAAGCAGAAAAAACATTCAGTCTCACAGAAAATACTGTGAAAGCAGTACAAACTGCAATAGCGAATGAACGAGAACTAGTACATGGCAAAAGGATCAATGTCCTCACAGCAGAATCCGCCTTCGAGGCGCTATTCAGCCCAGTAAACCTGCCTACAGTGTCACTAGATCCAAAATGGATACAGTATGTAAATTCTCTTGGCGCGGAAGATGTGAAATACTATCATCACCTGCCAAGTTACAGCATTATTGAACTTGGTCGAACTGTCACCTGATTTTGTAGACCAATTCTTTGAGAGCCTGTCTGATATGATGTTCTCCCCTGAACAGAAACAATGATTTTTGAAAAACATTCTGACACACAGCGTTCCAGTGAACTCCGAATTCGGCCTTCAGTTTTAATCAACAAAAAATTACTAGAACTCTATTCCCCCGTTCACCATGAAAGGATTTTTTTTTTAATTGAACACTTTTTCAAAATATTTACCTTTTTCTGGCACGAAAACCTTTGCTTAAAGTAGAACTATTCATAAAGAACAGAACTTCTATTTTTAGGTACATCTAGAGACATAATAACTTTACCTCAGCCTCTAGCAACATGTTACAGCAAATGCATTTATATGTGATGGAATATTCTCACCCTTCTTTTCTGTATAAAGAGATATTTCATGTGTAATTCTTTAATTTTCGCAAAATCGTTCAACTGTTTACATATGCTATAATTTTTGAATGATTTCTATGCTTAAAGACGCACAGTACCTATATTTTCATGTATTTCAAATACACCATTTCAAATGCAAATATGTATTTTGGGGTGGGTAATGTTACACGCGCATCCTATTGCTTTAGTTTTTAGTAATTTGATGGACATAAATTCGTGGAGTGGGTGTCGTGTTCTAATCTAGGACCCCGATCAATATTGTGACCTTATGCCCCTATACGGCTATAGTCCATCCATACCCCTATAATGGCATAAACGATCAGAGCCATATTCAGAAACTCGTCTCTGGCCTAAACGATCAGAGCCATATTTCAGAATCTCGCCTCTGCAGCTCATTACAGTAGATGACACAGCAGAAGCCACTATCTTAGATTCCTAGATTACACTCCGAGTTCTTCAACAAGATAAAACCCCCAACAACCTGGGAAAGCCCCGCTTGCTTTGTTTTTATTAGTAATAGAAATCTAATGAGCACTGTAAGAACGACCAGTTCCGGTGACATCTTTATTGCCGTCTTATGTCCAATAACTTACGTCAAACAAGGCACCTTTCAGGTATAAATATTACCAACGTTGCCTTAAGCAAATGAGATGGTGTGGTGAATACAGGAGCAGAACAGCTGTCCCTTGCAGAGCCCAGCAGATGCGAGCAGCCCACGGACGCTGCCCCTCCTCCTCCTTGACGCGCTGAGAAAGACGCTGTCTTTTCTCCTGCCGAGAAAATCCGGCTCCGGCGTTTCCAGCCTACCCTTGCGGGTGACTGGAATATCGAGTCCTGAAAGGAGATACCAGCACTCCAACATTCTATTCCAGAGGTATGGTGTTGACTAAACCCTTAGAGAGAATTCTTGAAGCAAAACCTTGGCAAAACCAACTTAACTAAACTGCTACTTACTTACTCCCTTCCAAGTATTAGCCTTAGGTCAGGTACACTGGGGTAGGCGTAGTTAGAAGCACCAGTTGAGTATGTTAGTCAAATGTATATATCAATGTATATATTTTATTCATTTTAACCATTGTATGGCTAAGAAACCATATCAATGCTTTTACAGTATTATTTCGCAATCCTCCTTTTATTGTACGCACTTTTTATAATAACAAGTCTTGCAATTGTGTCATTCATTTCTCTTGTATGAGAAGAAAGACTGTTCAATAAATATTACCTTTTATTGAAAACGCCCGTCTCTCTATTCTCTGCATCTTGGTGAAAGTAATCTGCACGACTGAGTGAAATAGCTGTCTATTGTTTCACACGATTCTAGAGATTGACTCTTATTCTAAGGAGCAAAGTTGTCATGTTTATGCGGTTGTTGGAAAACTGAATCCCTTCTTGTCTGTACCAGGGAAGCTGATCACTTCCTATTCAGTCAAGAAAGTTTCCAGTGACCTCTGAGCTAGTTGGTACAAACCCAATTAAGTTTAGCATAGTCAGTAGACACCTGGAAGACCGCACTTCTACGTCTACACTGCTGTTTATGTTATTCCAATGCGCAGGGCCTATAGGGAATATAGGAACTACACTACAGTTCTTTTTCTTTGCAAATCCTTTTTTCACATTTCTCACTCAGATTCACAGATCTGCCATCGTCTGTGACCAAAGAAGTGGTCTGCTGCCCATGTTGCAGGAGGATCCATGACAGATCCATGGATCTATTCCCAACCAAAAGCACACATTCAATACAAAACAACAACACATTTAATGCAAACATATCCTTTTACAATTTATGTACTTGTTTCACAGCCTGTTTGGGGGTGTATGAGTAGCTGTGTAAGTAACTATGTGGGTGTGTGAGGGGCTGTGGGGGTCTGTGAGTAGATGTATGAGTGGAACTGTAAGTAGAGGTGTGAGAGGCTGTATGAGTGTGTAAATTGGTGTGAGGGGTTTATGGGTCTCTGGGTGTCTGAGATGTTGTATGGGTGACTGAGTGGGTGTGTGAGTGGTTTTCTAGATCTCTGAGTTGGCTGTATGGATATGTGAATGGGTGTGAGTGGTTGTGTGATTGAGTAAGTGGGTGTGTCAGTATCTGAGGGGGTCTGTGAGTGGGTGTATAAGTGTCTGAGTGGATCTGTGAGTGGGTGGATGAGTGTCTCAATGGGTCTGTGAGAAAGAGCATAAGTCTCTGTGTGAGTGAGTGAATGGGTGCATGCATGAATGTCTGAGTGGATCTGTGACTGGGAGAGCAAGTATCTGGGTGGGTCTGTGAGTAGATACATGAGTCTTTGAGTGGGTGAGTGAGCGGGTGTATGTATATCTGAGTGAGTCTCTGAGTAGGTCTGTGAGTCTCAGAGTGTATGAGTGAGTGACCGAGTGCATACGTCTCTAAGAGGGTCTGTGACTGAGTGTGTGAGGGACTGTATGGGTGTTTGAGTGGGTGTATGAGTGTCTGAGTAGATCTATGAGTGAGTACATGAGTTTCTCACTGGGTCTGTCAGTAGGCATTGGAGTGTCTCAGTGGGTCTGTGAGAACATATGTGAATGTGTGAGTGGGTCTGTAAGTGGGTATATGAATGTGTGAGTGGGTCTGTAAGTGGGTGCATGAGTCTCTGAGTGGGTCTATACATGGGTGCATGACTCTCAAGTAAGTCTGTAAGTGGGTGCATGAGTATCTGAGAGGGTCTGTGAGTGGGTGCATGAGAGCCCAAGTGAGTCTGTGAGTGGGAGTAAGAGTATGTAAGTGGGAATGAGACTATGTGCATAAGTCTACGAGCGGGTCTCTGAGTAGGTGAGTGAGACTCTGAGTAGGACTTACATGGGTGCATCACTCTCTGAGTGAGTCTGTAAGTAGGTGCATGAGTACCTCAATGGGTATGTGAGTAGGGCATGAGTATCTGAGTGGGTATGTGACTTGATGTAGAAGTCCTTGAGTAGGTATGTGAATGGATGTATAAGTGTCTGAGTGAGTTTGTGAGTGCATACATTAGTCTGTGACAGTGACCGGTTAATATGTACAAATACATTGATTTTTTTACATTTTCACTAATATTCGTGGTGTCGCTACGATATTCACGATGTTCTGGCAATGATACATGGGGGGCGCACTGGCAATCAAAGCTTTGTTACAGATATCACACGCGATAAAAAAAAAGGATTTGGACACATAACTTGTGTCACTAACAACCCCATTTCTTTAATATGGGTTCAGAGTACCACCTCATGTTAGCTTTCTCAGAAATTTTCAGCCTCTGGAACTGTTCCTGGTCAATAAAATGGAGGCCACCACTTTCTTATCAGGTTGCATCCAGCTTATCAGAGCCTTCCTGCTGGAACGCGCATTTGCAATTTACCATGATGTCGCTGTGAAATATCCACGGCCATCAAGACATCGCCACACACTATCTGCGGCCACAGATATCACTATATTATTCAGTTTTTATTTCTCTAAAACTACTGAATGGATTTGCGCCAAATGACAAAAAGCACAAACTGCATAACAACATCTACCTTTCTGCCATATTTAGTGCAATTCAGGCTATTAAATACAGAACCTACTTTGACACCTTTTTGTGAGAAATGTCATGAAGATTGGTCAATGACGCCAAAGTTATAGACAAGACAAAAAATGCTTTTTCCTATGGAAACGTGGTTCTAACTATAACTACCTACTGGAGACTGTCATATATGTTTGGAGAAATTTAAATAAGACCTGAGTAATTCACTTAAATTTGGTAATTTCGTGTTACACTTGTTATGCAAATGGCTGGAAGGAATTACACCAAATTTAGCAGAAAGCTAGATCTTTTGCCAGAAAGCATGATTATGTGATTTGATGTAAGCATATTCAGTAGTTTTTGAGAAATTAAAATTGTAGAGACACAGGAGCACTCCGGGAACTGTGAGATCAAAAAATAAAGTTGCATTAGCTGCCTTCACCATAAACAAAGTTGTTGTGGCAGTCATTTTCAAACTCAGTCACCATGTCATAAATACAAAAACATGACATATGGGGGGCAGTGAATGGATATCCTGACCACCAAGGCCTATTAGGAGGGGAGTCCCCCAAGCCAAAATGTAAAGCAATGTTGTCCCACTTTGCAGCATAAAGAAACACAAAAAAGGCAGAGCCTCCACTTGTATAAAATACCCCGGTGGTCCAAGGCCCGGGGGAAGGTGCATTTATATTTTATATGAAAAAGTGGGGAGTACCATTTATTTTGCCTCCGCAGATCCAGATAATGGCCTGGGGACACAATGCCCCAGGGCCAAACATATTAATTTGTTAGGGGGAGAGGAGGATATGGAGCCCGCCTCGCTGAGCCATTTATTTGACCCAGAAACCCCATCCCCCAGTCCAGTTCGTCCTTTACTTTTTTGGGGAGAGGTGCATGGGGGCCACATCCCCATGCTACTGAAGGGCCTCAAGGACCCCATCATTCCGAGCCCACCCACTATATATTTACTTGGGGAGCAGAAGTGGTGGCCCAGCCCTGAGCCATGTTATGGCCTCGGGGACCCCATCCCTCGGAACCTGACTCAAAACAGTGGCCCAGGCCTACCATCCCCTGGGACACTGTTGTTCCCTGCCTTCGAGATCACAGGCAGGGACGACTTAACTGTTCATCCTCAGTGGGAGCAGAAAAACTCCAACAGATGAGAGAAAAAATGAATCTTGCTTCCCATGCTCTTGTCAGCTGGGGTCACAGGATTGCTCCCACCTGGCAGAAGTGCAATGAAAAGCTGCTCCCATTAGGGGAGAGCAAGCAATTAAAGCCGGCTCCCATCTGCACCCAAGACGGGTGCTAGTAGGGGGGCCTGCAGAGCCACGGTAGCTGTGGACCTCCCACCGCAGCCCCCAGCAGCTGGCATTGGTTTGGGTGCTCCAGGTGAGACCGGAGAATTTAGCACAAAAAAAGCATAGCCCTGCCCAAAGTGTGATGGGGCACCCACAAAATAAAATAAAAAGCAAGCCACAGCCTCACTGCTTCACTGCTGAGACCGCTCATTGAATATTCACTGCTCCCTCGAGGAGCACCACTTAATTCCCTGCATGGGCTTTTTCAAAACAATTACAGTTGTCATAATGCCCCAATGAGGGGCAAGGCACCACAAACTAATTGTAAATGGTTGCATGGGGCTGTTGAAAGCAAAGCAGCCTTCCAGGAATTAAAAAAAACGGTGTAAATTCATCGGGTTCATTGAATGTATGACCCCAAGCGAGCTTACCATTATCTTTTAAAGCTCTTCGAGATTGAGCTCTATGCTCCTCAGCTGGAGTACAGGCACCTCTGGTGGTTGCATTTTGTGGCTAAAACTCATGTTTATTGTTGTTAAAAATAACAATGATTTATTTAAAATATTTCTGGGACAATTATTATTACTACTAAGAAATGCCTTGTAAGTATTTATAAGGAATAGACTGTCAATAAAGATACAATGAGGACTGGTCTGCCCACTCAGACCTCAGTGCAAGATAACAGTTGTGAATAGTAGGTTGTGGTGAGAGATGACCTCTTTACTAAGTCTTCTTTCTAGGGTGACAGCTGTGCTCAGTAGGGGTGCTGTAGCTAACTGGATTCTCCAACGAGACATCTTTTTTATAGGGTATAGCCATTTATAGTGTAATTCGAGCAGCAGAATATCAGATGATGTCATGACTGATGTCCTTGAACATGTAATGAGTGATATAATATGTGAGGGCATAAGCAGTGTATGGCAGGGCACAAGTTATAGTTACCTTAGTTAACTATAATTGGTGAATTTCAGTGTTTTTTGCTTGTCAAATGTAAGGTTTTAAATGACTTTTTAACTTAACTATAATGGTGCTACCAATCACATAGAGAGACACGGAGTTACCATCACTTATCCTTCAACACACATCAAATATCACAAGATAAAGTGATGGTCTTTTTGGAAAGATGGGTGAGCATCTTGATTTCAAATACACCCGTTTTTCAGGCATCAAGTCTAAGTACTGCATTCAAGATTCTCCTACATGAACAGGTTCAGAAAGCCAATCGAATTATATTGGAAGATTCAGCCTGACCCACGTTTTGTGGCATGCTTTATCCTTGGCAACCTCTTCCCACCCTGCTAATATAATAATAGCTGGGCCGACTCAACCCCCAACATAAGAGGGAGTTCTTAATTTTACAACCAATTGATAAGTTACTGGAGCCAGATAAAAAAGGAAATTGATTAAAAACACCTTGTGGTAAACCCAAAAGGATATCCTATTTATTTATGGGTATCCAGGAATGTTAAAATAAAACAGGTTAAATGCGGATACATCTTCGGGTTTTAATGTATCATGCATCCAAGTAAAGTCTGAGCAGACATGATTCTGCCCTCATTAGTGTGAATACCGGGAATATATGATTCCATTCCGCAAACAAAAATCCCGCATACCATCACTCCGCATTTTTTAGTCCGCAAAAACCATTACTCCTCAAGCCATAATTCCGCAAATTTTTACAACGCATATGACTTTACTACGCATGCAATTACAACGCAAATGCATGTGTGGTGAAGTCATATACTTTGTAAAAGTACTTAATTTAAAAAAAAATATATATATATATATATATATATACACATATACATATTTTTAATTAAAATGAAACATTATTTCTTTAAAATTACATTATTTGGAACTATATTAATATAGTATATAGATATATAGATATATAGATATATATATATAGATATATTTAATTTTTAATAATTAATAATTACCCTATACACCCTAAAAACTAATCCCACCCTAGTCCCTTTAAATACCCCGGCACCCTTAAACACTAATCCATCCTGACCCTAAAGATACCCCAGTACCCCAATACCCAAACCTACCCCTGGACCCTAAAAATACCCCTGTACCCCAAAACACAAAACAACCCCTGAACCCTAAAAATACCCCTGTACCCCAAAACCCAAACATACCCCTGAACCCTAAAAATACCCCAGTACCCCAAAACCCAAACATACCCCTGAACCCTAAAAATACCCCTGTACCCCAAAACCCAAACCTACCCCTGATCCCTAAAAATACCCCTGTACCTCAAAACCCAAACCTACCCCTGAACCCTAAAAATACCCCTGTACCCCAAAACCCAAAACAACCCCTGAACCCTAAAAATACCCCTGTACCCCAAAACGCAAACCTACCCCTGAACCCTAAAAATACCCCTGTACCCCTTAACCCTTAAATACCCCTGCACCCCATAACCCAAACCCACCCTTAAAATACCCCTGAACCCAAAAAACATATACTCCAAAACCCAAACAAAAACCATATACTTACCTTACAACTTACCTTAAAACATATACTTTTACCAATCATGCTTTTACAACGATTTTCGTTGTAAAAGCATGCGTGATAAAAGCATATAATATATAATGGTATGCGTTGTAAAAAAATGCGGAGTAAAGGTACCTGCGTTATCATGGTATGAGGAGTAAAGGAATGCGGAGTAAAAAATGCGGAGTGACGGTGTTTTACCGAATACCGGTCAGGGGCCTTCATCAGTGCATTGAGGATCTCTCTGTCTTATTCTGTTTATCCGTTTCACTGCGGCTGGAATTCCCTCACCGTGCAGGAGTATTCCACGTGTTCGCGTTTCGGACAACCCCTGGCTGTCCTTCGCACATGCCCACCATGGCGTCAGACGGCCGGGGGCCGTCTGACCCACCGAGGGGGTTAAATGAGACCAAAGTGGTAAATTGTCATAATGGGATTTTGCCCTGAACAGAGAGGCACTGGAAGGGTTCCTAAGAGGCAAACAAATTCCAGAAATATGTGGTATTACAAACAACTGGCATGACAACAATTTCTATTAAACAATATGCTTATGTGGGAATAACTAAACTCAAATCAAGTCAAATGATGCTCATGTGACATTACACTGCATAGAGGAAAGAGCAATGGTACACGTATTGGGTGAGCAAAGTGATCATTCACAAGCCTAACTAATGCTTACTTTAGTAATGGGAATACCGAATATCCAAGTCTGGGTGGAGGAGGTATCATCTTTAGTCACATACTAGACATATTACAGTCATAAGAAACACACAATAGAAAGAAGAAACACCAGCTTATAGTATATATCTTGAGATATGCCAAACGTTTAAGAACTGAGTAAGTTTTAAACAGTTGTCTCTTAAGAAGACTGCAAGAGCCTCATTAATGTCTCTATTTACTTTTCTTTTTATCAGTAGAACACAAATTGTTTATCATGATAATATTTCGCGATCCATACATCACTATTTTGTTTTCAGGGGAGTCTGATATTCAGTTCCATGTGAAGCGATGCACAAGTGAATCAAGTTATTACCAGAGGTTGGCGGAATGTTTCCTGCTGCCCGGCAAATTGGTGGAATTTGGCGACTGCGTTAATCTTGTAATGCAGAGTTTTGGCCAAATACTGCTGTTAGATGGGGTCTCTAGTTGACAGTAGATATGCACCCTGTCCAAGTAGGAACACTTAATCAGTCAGGGAAAGGGGAACACACAGTTAAGATAACCCCTGCTCACCTCTTTGGTAGCTTGACACGAATGGTCAGGTTTATCTCAGAGGCAATGTGTAAAACATTTGTACATATACAAACAGTAACACAGTGAATACAATACACAATGAGTCCACACCAGTTTAGAAAAATGGCCAAAATTTATCTGAATAAAACAAGACCAAAACAAAAAAACAACCTACACCAGTAAAGATATCACTTTTCAAAGGTTCACGAAGTCTTTATGAAAACAAATCAATGGGTGCATCACTTTTAGCACAAAGTACCTGGGATGCCTGAAAATTCAAAGACGAAAACAGGTGCAAGGAGGTGAGTCTCCAGAAAAACAAAGCAATGCGTTGGATCCTTACTCCCAGGGGAGGTAATGCGTTGGTTCCTTATTGACTGGGGAGATGAAGCGTCTGTTCCTTACTGCAGTGCAGGGGAGGTGATGCATCAGTTCATTACTGGAAGGGGAGGTGATGCGTCGATCTCTGGACATGCAGCCTCCGTTCCATACTGCTGGGCAATGTCAATGAAGAAATTGGCACCTAGGGACAATGCGTTGAAAATCCAAATGCGCTGTGTCGATGTGGCTGTGGTGGATTTGGTACATCAATTTCCCAGCATCGAGTCAGGTGATGCATTGATTCTTTAGCCGCTAGCAGGGACAGCATTGGCGTTGGAGCAGGTGCCACGGACTTCGGTGACATGGCATTCAAGACTTGGGCGGCAGTGATTTTACAGTAACATTGCAGGCACTGCGTTTATTATTCTACTGCACCACAATGATGCAAAGATTTTTCAGCTGCACTGCGTTTATGCGGCAAGAAAATGGGCGCTAAGAGTCAATACATGGATTTTCTCTTACAGGTCACCAGATTCTACTTGCAAGGGCCCAGGAATTGGATTGGTCACAACTTGGCAAGTCAGGGCTCTCAGTGGAGGAGCACAGGGACTGGTAGGGGAGGTCTTTGATGGCCCTGAGACTTCTTAACAGGAAGCAAGCATGCACAAACCCTTTTGAGATCCTTTGAAGGAGGATGCAGAAAGCAAAGTTCAGTCTTTTCACTATCAGGACAGAAGCAGCAAGCAGCAGGCCAGCACAACAAAGCAAAATGCAGAGTGTCAGTCCCTCCTACAGCATCCAGCTCTTCCTCCTGGAAAAATGTCCTTAAGATCAGAAGTGTTCTGAAGTTATGGTATCACAGCTCCAGTACTTATGCCATTTTCTGCTTTTGAAGTAGGATAACCCCAAAAGCAAAGTCGTTGTAGTGCACAAGCCCCTGCCTTTCCCTGACCTGGCCACACACCCACTACAGGGGGTTGAGACAGCTTTGTGTGAGAACAGGCACAGCTCTATTAAGGTATCAATGAAAATTCGTCCCACCACTCTAGCTCAGGAAGACCCATCAGGCTGGTGATGGTCCATCAGGATATGCAATGTACACCTTAGCTCCCTTTGTGTAACTGTCTAGAGTGAATACACAAGAGCCCAACTGTCATTTTCACCCAGCCATGGATTCTACAGGCAGGCAGACGCACAGAATGGTTAAGCAAGAAAAATGTCCACTTTCAAAAAGTGACATTTTCAAACAGTCAACTAGTATAGAGGCCCCCGGGACCCAGAGCAGCTTTCTCGCAGGCTTTTTAAAATTTTTTAGATCTAAGTTTGGACTCAGATTTTTTCACCATTTTTGGGGACTTTAATTATCATCTCGAATTAGAGAATAACCCAGACACACTAAGACTTTTAGATAACCTAGCAGCATATGGGCTCTCCCAGATAGTACTGGAACCCACACATTTGCAGGTCACACCTTGGACGGCATTTTTACAAATCAGCCAGACATAACTTTAACAAAGACCCTCCCACTTCCTTGGACAGATCATAGAGCTATTTATTTTGAGGTGACCAATAAAATACCTAGTCTACCGCAAACCACTCCTGCTATAAAGCAGAGAGTCCAGAAATGGAATAAGATAAAAAAGGACGACCTGGAGCAGGCTTTGAATCCTGGTCCGCCCCTTCTAGATAGTAATAATGATACAGCAGCAAACCAGTTTGTTAACTGAATTAGGACAGATGTACATAGCATTGCCCCTGTAATAAATAAAACAGTTACAAGAGCATCTAAAACTGCACCTTGGTACAGCCCAGACTTAAAAAACATAAAAATAAAATGTAGAAGGAAAGAATAGACCTGGAGGACAGTCTGCAGCATCAAGCATAAGTTAGCTTACAACCAAAGCCTAGACAAATACAAGCAAGCTATTATCAAAGCTAAACGGACATACTTTACCACTAAAATAGGTGGTGCAGCATACTCCTCAAAGAAACTTTTTAAAACTGTGTATACATTAGTTAAACCCCGGCATACAGCCCAGTTTAGACCAGACCAAGCTTTTTGCAATGTAATGGCCAAATTCTTCCAGAGCAAAGTATAATTAATCTACAATGATTTTTTAAATTCGGCAAATACTACTTTAGGCAATATCCCGCCAAACATAAACACGTGGGCAGCAACTGTCAGGCTCGTACGTTTCAGGGCACTTACCGTGGAGGAGGTTCACAATCTCCTGATAACAACACAATCTTGTTTAACTAACGATCTTTGACCTCCAGCTATTCTTCAACTAGTATCTACGACCATTAGTAAACCCCTCTTCTGAACCAAGTTCTAGAAACGGGTAAATACCCCAGTGCTTGGAAAAAGGCATGCATAAGGCCGATCCTCAAAAAGCCAGCCTTGGATCCCTTAGAGCCCAAAAACTATCGGCCGATTTCCAGGCTGCCCTTATCAACAAAAATACTGAAAAAAGCTATGAATAAGGAGCTACTACACTACCTAGAAGACAATCTCTTGCTGAACCCTACAAAACATGGGTTCAGGCATTGTCACTCGACGGAAACAACTTTAGTGTTCGCCACAGAGGGGATTCGGAAGATAGTTGATGGCAGGGTGGCAGAGCAATCCTGATCCTTCTATATCTCTCGGCGGCATTCAATACTGTCAACCATATGGTACTGGTGCAGCGGCTGAGAGATGTGTGGGTGGAGGACACCACTCGGACCCTCCTCTCCTCCTTCCTAGAAAACAGGGAACAAAACACAGTCTGGAACCTTTCAGCTCCCATGCGGTGTCCCACAGGGATCTGCTCTGTCACCAACTCTTTTCAACATCTATGTATCCTCACTGGCTAACCTAGTCAGGAAGCATGGTCTCTCATTGATCATGTATGCCGATGATTCGCAGATTCGCAGATCACAATCTCGGTTTCTAAACCATCAGACTCAGTGGCTACCAGTTTTCATGCATGTCTGAAAGACATCATGATCTGGATGAGCCTAAACTTCCTGAAAATAAATACGGATAAAACCGAGGTCTTAGAATTTGGTAAGGGACCCCCTCCTTATGGAACGATAACTGGTGGCCTACAGAGGCCGGAGTCTGTCCTATCCCGGTTACCAAGGTCAAGAATCTGAGGATGATCCTGTACGACCAGCTTAATCTGTCAGCCCATGTGAACCAGTTAACTTCCTCCTGTTTTTTTCTCTTAAAAACTCTAAAGAAATTTTCCGTTCATTGCACGTGAATTCAAAAGACTGTTGTACTGGCACTTTTTTTATCTAAATTATACTACTGCAACGTGCTCTTTGTGGGAATTGATAAGGCGCAGGAGAGGAAGCAGCAATCATTGCAAAATGCTGCCGCTAGACTGCTCATGAACATCCCTAAGGGTCGTCCCACCTTAGAGGTCATTAGAGCCTTACACTGGCTCCCAGTTCATCAAAGAGCCAATTTTAAGACTCTCTGTCTAGTGCATAAGGCCCTCTATGGAGGAATCTCAGTGGAGGTACGGAAACTATTCACCGGATCACTGACATATTATCGAGGGACATAATATCGACAACCAAAAATATCGGCGAAAAAATATCGACAGACAGAATATCGACTTTATATCTACAAACAGGTAAGTACAAAAATATTGAGTAAAAAATATCGTTTACAAAAACATATTTTGTAAAAATATCGACTTTAATAAAAACAATGTTAAATTAAATTAATATTAAAAATTATTTACTAAACTATACTTAAAAATACTTACATTACCTTAAAATAATTAAATAATTATTAAAGTTCTAAAAAAATGTTTTACACTCATATTTGTTAAAACATATATATATAGTAACATAATATAATTAAAAAATATCCAAGAGTTGGATAGCGTAGGGGTAAAAATTACTATTCCCACTCCAGAGAGTGTAACAGTAGGGAGGGCGTAGGATAGCGTAGGGATAAAAATTACTATTTCCACTCCAGAGAGCGCAACAGTAAGGAAAGTGTTGGATAGCGTAGGGGTAAAAATTACTAACTATTCCCACTCCAGAGAGGCAACAGTAGGGAAAACGTTGGATAGCGTAGGGGTTAAAATTAAGATTCCCACTTCAGAGAGTGAAACAGTAGGGAAAGAGTTGGATAGCGTAGGGGTAAAAATTACTATTCCCACTCCAGAGAGTGAAACAGTAGGGAAAGCGTTGGATAGCGTAGGGGTAAAAATTACTATTCCCACTCCAAAGAGTGCAACAGTAGGGAAAGTGTTGGATAGCGTAGGGGTTAAAAGTACTATTCCCACTCCAGAAAGTGCAACAGTAGGTAAGGCGTTGGATAGCGTAGAGGTAAAAATTACTATTCCCACTCCAGAGAGTGCAAGAGTAGGGAAAGGATTGGATAGCGTAGGGGTAAAAGTTACTATTCCCACTCCAGAGAGTGCAACAGTAGGGAAAGCGTTGGATAGCGTAGGGGTAAAAATTACTATTCCCACTCCAAAGATTGCAACAGTAGGGAAAGCGTTGGATAGCGTAGGGGTTAAAATTAAAATTCCCACTCCAGAAAGTGCAACAGTAGGTAAGGCGTTGGATAGCATAGAGGTAAAAATTACTATTCCCACTCCAGAGAGTGCAACAGTAGGGAAAGGGTTGGATAGCGTAGGGGTAAAAATTACTATTCCCACTCCAGAGAGTGCAACAGTAAGGAAAGTGTTGAATAGCGTAGGGGTAAAAATTACTATTCTCACTCCAGAGAGTGCAACAGTAGGGAAAGCGTTGGATAGCATAGGGGTAAAAATTACTATTCCCACTCCAGTGAGTGCAACAGTAGGGAAAGTAGATACTTCATATAATATTTAAAAATATATATATTATTATCTATAAAAAATTAATTAAAAGTAATTATCAATTTAATATAATATAATAATTAATTAATTACAAATACTAATTTAATTTACTCATTAAAATTAGTTACCTATTAATACTAATTAATTACAAATTAACAATTGATTAATTAGTCATTAAAAAGTTACTTAACAATTAAAATCTAATAAATGCACACAAAAAATTAACATATGTAATTAGTTATAATTAAATACCTTCCCACCCTATTCCCCTATAAACCCACAACCCACTACAGAAAATAAATTAGCAAAATTAACATAATTATCAATTAATCCATTTAATAAAATTAATTCTCAATTAAAATTTAATTAATTACCAAATAACAATTATTTAACAATTAATTATAAATAAATAACATTACATAAATTAACATATTTAATTAATTATGAATAAATTACTTCCCACCCTATTCCCCTATGAACCCACAACCCGCTACAGAAATTACATTAGTTAAATTAACATAATTATCAATTAATCAATTTAATAAAATTAATTCTCAATTAAAATTTAATTAATTACCAAATAACAATTATTTAACAATTAATTATAAATAAATAACACTACATAAATTAACATATTTAATTAATTATGAATAAATTACTTCCCACCCTATTCCCCTATAAACCCACAACCCACTACAGAAATTAAATTAGTTAAATTAACATATTTATCAATTAATCAATTAAATAAAATTAATTGGCAATTAAAATGTAATTAATTACAAAATAAAAATTAATTAACAATAAATTATAAACAAATACCAATAAATAAATTTACATATTTAATTAATTATAATTAAATTACTTCCCACCCTATTCCCCTATAAACCCACAACCCGCTACAGAATTAAATTACGCAAAATTTAAATAACATAAATAAACACTTTTAACACATAAAATACACTATAAAAAATGTGATATTATTAAATGTTCGATATTTTTACTAACCTATATTATGTACTTCGATATTTTGACTATATTTTAAAATTCGATATTACAATACTTACCTTCAAAACGATTTTTTTGATGTCTATATTCTGTCCATTCGATATTCTGTCCAGCCTATATTTTGTACTCAATATTATGTCCATTCGATATTTTGTAGTCGATATTTTGTCTGTTTACCCTATTCACCACGTACTCTCCAGCTAGCACTCCCAGATCCTCTATGAAGGGCCTTGTTTGTATTCCAAAAATACGCAAGGCAAGATGGGGGGGCCGCACACTGTCATTCTGTGCGTCAAAACTCTAGAACCAGATGCCATCCACCTTACGACTTCAACCGAATCGGAAGGAGCTAAAAACATGGCTGTTTTCTAAAATCTAAACATCCAGAGTCAGGCTGCTTCAGTTATCCATGTGTCACAGTCAGCACCAAGACTCCTTGGCATTTGTGCGCTTAACAAGTAACAATTCAATCAAATCAATTGAAAAAGAACTTTACAGAAAGATCTATTTTAAAATGTTTAGTTCAGAGATCACAAACTCCAAATCTCTATTTTCTCCCAATGGGAAAATACACTCAGAAGATATTTCAACGCAATCCCAATGTTACCCCATGGGAGAGATAGTCCATACAATATTGTAGAATTAAATTAGCAGTATATCACTATTAGGACATGTAAAACACACCAGTACATGTCCTACCTTTTAAATATACTGCACCCTTCCTATAGGGCTGCTTTGGGCCTAACTTAGGGGTGCCTTGCATGTAATTAAAGGAAGGGTTTGGGCCTGGCAAGTGTGTGTACTTGCCAGGTTGATATGGCAGTTTAAAACTGCACATGCCGACACTGCTGTGGCATGTTTGAGACAGGCTTGCAGGGCTAATCATGTGGGTGGCCCAATCAGGGCTGCAAGCCCACTAGTACCATTTGATTTAAAGGCCTGGTGCACCACTGGTGCACTTTACTTTGGACTTACTATGAAATAACCAGCAAAATCTAAATGCAGCACACAGTCAAAAACAGGAGGTCAGAAGCAAAAGGCCTGGGGAAATCATGCAAAAAGATGGCAGGTCTAACAACTAGCAATTGCCACATGATGAAATTTTGTACGCGAAGCTCCAGAAATGCAAGTTTGAGCAAGATTTGATATCCCCTATCATGGTTTTCTAATGAGGGCGTTCAGACGGCTGCTTCACGAGTAGGTTTGCAGTCCTCAAGTAGATTTTCTACTCAATCGGCAGCAAAATCAACTCGAATGGCAGTGTGCTTTTGTACATTGCATGGTGCTGTTAGCTTTGATTTTTCAGTCCTGCTCATGCTACTGGTGCTAAATTGCAGCACAGAACTCCACAGAATCTTACTGTGTTTTTTTGTAACTCTGCAGAATTCCACAGAGTGAAACTCTACGACTTCAGCCCACCTGTGGTTAGCACCTTTGTAACACGCTATGGTTCACAATCTAACATAAAATCCATTACAATTATTTCTTTTGGGTAACAAATAAATCACCACTTCCGCAATATGAGGTCTAAAGAATGTACTAGAATGAACACATACATTCTCACAGAGTGGTGGCAATGAGGAACCTGTTAGCCCAGGCAGTTGCATTTTAGATCATAGGTAGCAGCGGGAGAAAGATCAGTCATGAATGATCCCCAAAGTAAAAAGAATGTGCCCAAGTATTGTAACTTACTTCGTCAAGAGGCATCCCGGATCCAATAACCTACTTATTTTCCATCAGCCAGCTGTTGACAATACGTCCCGGAATCTGCAGGTAGCTGAAAATGGCTTGGGAGGGTGTCTGACCTTGCGTATTCGCGATTATGCCTGCACATCAGTCAGCAGCCCTGGATATGCTGCGAAGTGCAGTTCTTCCTTCAAAATGCACATGTTTCAGAAACATGCTTTCAGGAAACGAAAATTGCATCATATTTATGTGATTTCATTTGTTGCAGCAGCCATTACCCAAAATGGTCCACAGAGCACAGTACTGGAATAATTAAAATAAAAAGAGTATAAGGTGCTAGGTTGAGTGCACCTTGACTCCAAAACCCACTGGGGGGCTGGGGACATCTAAAGCAACCCCTGGCAATAAAAGAAAATAAATACTCTATTTTTTATTTAAGAATTTAAGAATTTACTAATCTTATATTGTGACCTTTCTGGGCCTTAGAAGTGTCCGATCTGGCATAACGGATGTATGACATTACAACGCATGCTTTTACTACGCATGCTTTTACATCGCAAGTTTTACAACGCATGCCTTTACAACGCATAGTGTTGAGGGGTGCTGGATAGTGAATAGTTTAATTTACTATTCCAACTCCAGTCCCCGTGGATAGTAGGGAAGGTGTTGGATAGTAAATGAAATCTATTCGCTATCCTAGAGCGCCCCCCAGCGCAATGCGTTGTAATGGTTTGCGTTGTAAAAGTTGCAATGTAAAGGCACTGCGTGGTAAAAGTTGTGTTGTAAAGGATGTTTCCCGGCATAACAGTGGTAAATCCTGCAAACATTTAAAAAATATTATTTAGTGCACCACTGCTTCCCATGGCCAATGGCAGGGTGGGAGCAGTGCCTGGCCGCAGTTCAAGCCATGTGGCCAACTCCCCACAGTGCATGATGTGCAGCAGGAGTTGGGCACACACAGAGTGTTAGGCATAAAGTATGGCCAGGCACTGCAGCCAATCTGGATTGCACATGGCTGTGCTCTGAGAGTGTTTGCCACCCATGGAGTGTTAAGCGCAGAGTCCATGACCTGTGAAGGGCTGCACTGTACATGAATGAAATTTGTGTGCAGCAGGGGTCGGGCACAGGGCCATGAGAACCTGTGTCAAACTGCCAGGAGTTCAAATGAAGTTAAAGCAGGTACTCCGATGCTGACTTAATTTTTCAATTTCAATCAAGTAAGATCTGTGAAGAACTCCAAAATGTGAAATTATTGCAGAGAGGTGTTAGACATGTTAGACTTCCCCGAGTGCTTACGTGCATGCGCTCACTCCTTAAAACATGGTAACATCAGCTTATCCCTAATTGGCATATTTAATTTACCAGTAAGGCCAAAGGAAAGTGGCACTACAAGTGCCCAGGGTCTGTCAATTAAATGCTACGAGTGGGCCAGCAGCACTGATTGTGCCACCCATTTAAGTATCCATTTAAAAATGACTCAGGCCTGCAATTGCAGCCGATGTGTGCAGTTTAACTGCCATGTCGGCCTGGCAAAACAAACCTTTTACCAGACCCAAACCTTCCCTTGTCATACATGCATGTCACCCCTGGGGTATGCCCTGGACAGCCCAGAGAGCAGGTTGAAATGTATTTAAAAGGTAAAGCGTACTTTTACGTTTTACAAGTCCTGGTAGTGAAAAACTCTTACATTTGTTTTTCACTACTGCAAGGCCTACCACTCCCTTAAACTAACATTGGAGTTACCTTATTACATTTAATAAACTGTCATTTCCAAGTGGGCACAGGTAAACAGTTCATGTTTGATGTCTCTGAAATTGTAATGAAAAATCCTAACATCCTGAAGTCGGAATTTAAATTGCAATTTTGAAAATTGCCATGTTTAGAAAGTAGACATTTTCCTGCCTTAGTCATTTAGTACCTGTAGCTTTTACCTGGGTCACGTGCCTGGGTGTGGCTGACAATTGAGCTTTGTGTATTCCTCCTACAAAGCCACACATAAAAGGTAGCTTAGTGTGCCTGGATGGGCCATTGCTGGCAGCATGTGAGGGAGGAGCTGGGCAATTCCCAAACTTACACTTGAACATGCTATGTCCTGCCTTCCACAAAGGGTCACATACCCCCTGTAGTTAGTCTGGAGCCAGCACAGGGGAGGCAGGATGCCTGGGGACTTCAAAGGAAAACCTTTAGAAGATTTTCCCCACTTCAAAGGCACAACTGGGTATAAATCCTGGACCTCAGACACTAACTTTTCAATACACTTCTGGGCCTGAGAATGCTCTGCCAGGAAGAAAGACTACTGCGCGACTGAAGGACTGCCACTCTGCCAGACTGCTGCCTTGCAGGACTACTGCCTTGCTGTGCTGCTGCCTTGCTGTTCTGACCTGCTGTGTGCTGTGCTTTTGCCTGAGTGAGAAGAACTAGGCCTTCACCCCTTGAACCCAGTCCTCCCAGAGTGATTCCAAGGACTAGTCTGCTAGCCTCCTTTTCTGAACCACAAGGACATAACAGGCTCCACCCAACTGGATACATCAGCACCCAGATTAAGCTGGAGCAAGCCCCTGTCCCCCAAGTGGTACCCCCTCAGATCCTGGACCCTGGTGTGGCCTCAGAGAGGCTGAATTGAAGTGTTTGAGCTCTTTGCTACCGCACTCCTGGGTGCCATATCTGTGACACTCACACAGCACAGCAACACAAAGTTCCATCAGTTTGACCCTTCACGCTACAACATTGAGTGTTCTTGTGGAGCGACACCACAAAGGATTCGAAATGGCAACAAGATCCTCGCACTACAGTGATGTCTTCCCGTGATGCCTGCCTGCCCTTCGTGCTACATCAGCGACCGTCCACAACGTTTCCCTACTCCACCTGGCCCCCTCCACCATGAACGGGACTCTTGGGGCTGAACTGAGAAGGTAACTTTTCAGCCACACCACCCTGGTCTCTGTATTTAACCCGTTCTCCATCCCAGTCAGCCTGAACTTTTTACTTTCTGCGCTGGTCTCACACTCAATTTTTCTAAATCAGCTTTGGGATGAGTTTTCACTGTGTGTTCCACAAATACTTTACTTATTAGCAAGGTGTTCAGACATGCTACCCGAGGGTTGAGCACAGGTTAATTTAGGGTTTGCTTGTGACCTCAGCCTGAGAAGAATTATGATTGCTGCTTGAGAATGGTATCACACTCCTCAAACAGAAACCCAATTTCCTACAAGAGGGAAAATGGGGAAGGAAAACTGAGAGAGAAGAAACACTTTGTGGGCATCTTGGTCTACTGACCTTGGGACCATGAGCTGGTAAAAGGCAAGCGTCTATGAACTTTGGTCTACAAAAAACAGTATTTCTATAGGACAATGTACATTGTTTTAATATACTTGTATACAACAGGATACAAAGTCTTGTGAGTCAGTAGAATGGCTCACCAGGATATGGAAGTGGAGAAGCAGTGACCACCTCCATGAACATAAAGATAGAGCCTGGGAACTAAATACAAGCTCTGCAGCCAGCATTGCTAAAGGCCATGTGCAGCAGTGGTTGGCTGCAAATAGAGGGCTGGCCACAAAACCAGGCCCCTTGGGTAATCCCACTGCACATGGTTCAAAGCTGAGCATAGACATTGTTGGCTATTCGAAGAGTGTTGGGCAGAGCATGTGGCCTGAGGCTAGGCCCTCTGGCTAACCCCTGAAGTGCACCCAAAAGGCTGTGTGCTTCAGTTGCTGGAAGCCTGCTGATGGCTGGACGCAGGGCCTGGCTGGTGGCAAGGACATGCGCACAATCATCCACTGTGAACGCCTTATGTCTGTGCACAGAGGGTTGAGCACAAGTAGCTCTTGATTGTGGTATATGATTAAAAAAACTCACTGAAAAAACTAAGATTAAAGTGACGTTAAAGTTAGCTTTGGTTGTAACACCCACAAAACAGTTAAAGTGCAGGTATAGTTGCAAATTTAAACAAAAAAACTGAAATTTGCAAGTTATGGCTAAGAACACAATCAATCACTTACACAACAGCCGTGCAAAGCATAACTCACACACCGAATGCAATTGTCTCCGTCAAAGTTGTTAGAATAATAAAATATGTATTCTCAGTTGTAGGATGATTTACAAAATTTGTCATTGCATCTGCTTCAATAAGTGTGAGGTCATGCACATTAAATTTGGTGTGTGAGTTATAGCTTGCATGACTGTTGTGGGAATTATCAAATAATGGATTGTGCTTCTAACCATCATTTGCAAATATATATTCCTTCAATGTTTTCCAGCCAGGAGCTTGGTGGGGCTAATTAGTCAGAACCCCAAGTTGCAGACTGTTTGTTTCATTCTTACAACGTTTACTCTTGTATGATAATAACTCATGATTTCCTTCACAGGGTGTTAAAAAAGACACCATGTTATGTGCATTTGTAAAGCACACTAACCCCCGTGTGGGGCACATCATTTATACTCTGTAAGTAGTCATTAAATACCTGGTGAATAGGAGGGAAAAAAGTGGTTTGGAATAGCTGTTTTTACTCATATTGATACTCTCTCTGCTCCTGCTCCAATAGTGTGGTTCTTTGCAACCTTAAAGGGTGCTACTACTGAGGAGAATTTGAAGATAATGCACAGAAAATACGATATCTCTGTAGTATCTTCGTACATTAGCCCCAACTTGGCTATTTAGGTAAGCAATGTAAACTTCCATAAGTTGTTATGTCCATTATATTTTTAACAACACTTTATTGCTTTTATTAAGGCATAGAACAACACACACTGCTGGGTTACACATAGGATCTTGTGTACCTTTCCGGATACTCCCCACCTTCAAAGTTCCCCAGCCCACCCCAAGCAACACGTTGACCTGGAGTGTAGTTTGTAACACAACCACAATTTCCCCTATATCTTTCAGTGTCTGTTGGGACATCCACAGGCCCAGTATATTGGCTCCTCCAGTTTTTCTGTGAGGTCCATGTCAGCCCAACACTCTTTCCGCATCAGGGCAAGGGGAGATTTCCAACACCTGGCCATGTCCCGTTTTGTCTGTAATGTGCCCAATGCCACAAGTGTAAGATCCACTCTCTGGCCCCTCAGTTCATCCACCAAACCCACCAGCATGACTCTAGGGGCCAACTCGAGGTTCTAACCCAATAACTCAGACAGAGCCTGATAAATAGATTTCCAGTACTTGTCGATTATAGGGCATTCCCAGATCATATGATAGAAATCTTCTGATTCCCTCCCACATCCACTGCAGAAGAGGTCAGGGACCCGTCGTGCCCTCCACAAGTTTCTGGGTGTGTAGTAGGCACAATGGAGGAATTTAAACTTGACAAGGCATTGCCAGGCAGAAATGGCTAAAGTATGGGGGGCCATGCAGGCCTCTCTCCACTCACTCCTCAAAAATAAAGCAAGTGAACCACGGGTTGAAAGAAGATTAAGACTGGTCTTGGATAGCACTAGCCCTAAATTCGCATCGATCCTGATGGAAGTGTCCCAAATATTCAAAAGCAAAATAACAAGTTAGACCTGAAACCAGAGAGGACAATAAAAATTTGCTCATGGAACGTTCACGGTTTTAAAGAAATGATTCAAGATCAAGAGACAATAGACTTCCTGAGCAAATTCGAAATAATACTTCTCAAGGAAACATGGAACGAAATCCCGAGACAAATCATGGGATATGAGGAACATCATGTAATGGCGGAGAAATTTGCAAAGTACGGACATCCAAGGGGAGGATTATCTACCTTCATAACAAACGACCTAAACTGGAAAACAGAATCGCTCGATCCAGGGGAGAATTGGATACAAGTTACTAAATTAGAAAATAAAGCATGCAAAGAGAGTTTAGGATGGAGGTTACTGATCATAAATATATACATCCAACCAGATAAGACTACAAAAGTCAAAAAACTATTAACGCTATTAAATTTGATAAAACTTTACAAAATACTCACCAATTCCATGGGATGTTCATCTCAGGTGACTTTAATAGTAATCTAACAAGAGTCATGCAGGAAAAAAACAACATCCAAAAGATGTGGAACGAGCTGAAATCATTAGGAATAACAATCTTAAATGGAAACATGAAGGGAGACCGACCTGCAAGAACCACCTTCTAGAGTGGAAAGAAAAATTCCATACTAGACTTCACACTAATTAGCAAGGATCTAATAAAGATGGTGGATCATTTTGAAATAATAACCCGACCGGAGAGCGATCACTTTCCACAAGAGACCAGACTGAGTATGAAAATCGAAGAAAAAACAAAGATAGAATCTTTAGGCTTTATTCCGGTAATACATAACCTGAAGAAACTCAAATGGAAGGGTCCCATAAAAAACGAGATAATGGCAATGGTGCTCGAACAAGTAGAAACCATGGAGGCCTGTCCAGGTGTGTAGATGAGGTGAGGCCTGTCCAGGGGTGCAGATGAGGTGAGGCCTGTTCAGGGGTGCAGATGAGGTGAGGCTTGTCCAGGGGAGCAGAGGTGGTGAGGCCTGTGTCCAAGAGTGCAGTGGACTAGACTTCATGAAGCTTCTCCCCCACTGCACTCTTAGACACAGGCCTCACCTCCTCTGCACAGGCCTCTCTCCCACTACACTCTTGAACACAGGCCTCACCTCCTCTGCACTCCTGGACAAGCCTCACCTCATCTGCAACCCTGAACAGGCCTCACCTCATCTGCACCCCTGGACAGGCCTCACCTCCTCTACACACCTGGACAGGCCTCACCTCATCTGAACCCTGTTACCATCAATTATACCCAATACATTTAGGTCTGTCCAGGGAGCACAGAGGAGGCGAGGCTTGTCCAAGGGTCAAAGAAGGTGAGTCTTGTCCATTGCACTCTTGGACACAGGCCTCACCTCCTCTGCATCCCTGGACATGCCTCACCTCATCTGCACATTCTACTTCCTAATCTGAAGAAACACAGGTGACATGATTGTGAAAGGTTCAAATATATTTATTTAATATTGCAGACACTATTTATTCCGTCTCTAAAATGTAAAAGCCATTCATTTGCCCCAAATCGTTTTACCAATAACATTTAAGAAACAGAGTGCAGGTCCTATGTACAAGCATTCCATGTCACCCTGGACAGGTCTCAATGTATTGGGTATAATTGATGGTAACAGAGTGCAAATAAGGTAAGGCCTGTCCAGGGGTGCACATGAGGTGAGGTCTGTTCAGGAGTGCAGATGAGGTGAGGCTTGTCCAAGGGTCAGAGGAGGTGACGCCTGTGTCCAAGAGTGTAATGGGGGACAGGCTTGTCCAAGGGTGTAGATGAGGTGAGGCCTGTGTCCAAGAGTGTACCGGGGAGAGGCTTCTCCAAGGGTGTAGATAAGGTGAGGCCTGTCCAGGGGTGCAGAGGAGGTGAGGCCTGTCCAGGAGTCAGAGGAGATAAGTCCTGTTCAAGGATGTAGAGGAGGTGAGGCTTGTGTCCAAGAGTGCAGTGGGGGAAAGGCCTGTCCAGGGGTGCAGAGGAGGTAAGTCCTGTGTCCAAGAGTGCTGTGGACAGGACTCATCTCCTCTGACCCCTAGACAAGCCTCACCTCCTCCGTGCCCCCTGGACAGGCCTCAATGTATTGGGTATAATCGATGGTAACAGGATGCAGATGAGGTCAGACCTGACCAGAGGTGCAGATGAGGTGAGGCCTGTCCTGGGGAGCAGAGGTGGTGTGGCTTGTGTCTAAGAGTGTGGTAGACTGGACTTCATGAAGCCTCTCCCCCACTGCACTATTAGACACAGGCCTTACCTCCTTTGCACCCCTGGGCAGGCCTCTCTCCCACTACACTCTTGAACACAGGCCTCACCTCTTCTGCACCCCTGGACAAGCCTCACCTCATCTGCAACCCTGAACAAGCCTCACCTCATCTGCACCCCTGGACAGGCCTCACCTCATCTACACCCCTGGTCAGGCCTCACCTCATCTGCACCCTGTTACCATCAATTATACCCAATACATTGAGGCCTGTCCAGGGGGCATGGAGGAGGTGAGGCTTGTCCAAGGGTCAGAGGAGGTGAGTCCTCTCCACTGCACTCTTGGACACAGGCCTCACCTCCTCTGCACCCCTGGACATGCCTCACCTCATCTGCACAATCTACTTCCTAATCTGAGGAAACACAGGTGACATGATTGTGAAAGGTTCAAATATATTTATTTAATCTTGCAGACACTATTTATTCCTTCTCAAAAATGTAAAAGTCATTCATTTGCCCCAAAATCGTTTTTCCAATAACATTTAAGAAACAGAGCGCAGGTCCTATGTACAAGCATTCCATTTCACTACTGAAACCTCACTATTTTACAAAATACAATTCCTCTATCTAACAAATGTTGATACCAAACATTATCAATAAACATAACAAAAACCAACAGGAAAAAAGCACAATCTGCTACCTAATCTAGGGTAACACAAGTGACATGATTGTGAAAAGTGCAAATATATTTATTTAATCATGCAGACACTATTTATTCCTAGTCAAAAATGTAAAAGCCATTCATTTGCCCCAAAATCGTTTTTCAAATAAGTTTAAGAAACAGAGCACAGGTCCTATGTACAAGCATTCCATTTCACTACGGAAACCTCACTATTTTACAAAATACAATTCCTCTCTCTTGCAAACATTGATACCAAGCATTATCAAAAAACATGACACAAACCAACAAGAAAGGAGCTCAATCTGCTTCCTAATCTGAGGTAACACAGGTGACATCATTGTGAAAGGTTCAAATATATTTCTTTAATCATGCAGACACTATTTATTCCTTCTCAAAAATGTAAAAGCAATTCATTTTTCCCAAAATCGTTTTTCACACCACATTTAAGAAACACAGCACAGGTCCTATGTACAAGCATTCCATGTCACTACTGAAACTTCACAATTTTACAAAATACAATTCCTCTATGCAGCAAAATCTTTTTACCAAGCATTATCAAAAAACATGACACAAAGCAACATTAAAAAACCACAATCTTCTTCCAAATCTTCTCCATAGAGCATACAAGTCTCTATCTATATTAAATGAATCATTACTCACCTTTACAAATGCTTTGGGAGATTGAGAACAGTGTCAGACACACCCACCAATATATCTTTAGCAGAGCAAATGGTATGCACTCCAGACTCTGCAACCATGAATGGCACAGAAAACCTCTAATTCTACACACATATCCCTCATGTTAACCAATTAAAACTCTTCCCTCACTATTTCGAAACCAACATCCTTCCCCCTCAGCCCTTTCTGCCTGTTACTATAGCAACTCCCTCCTCACTGAGCTCTCAGGTTTAAACGTTTATTCTACAATGTTGCAAATGAACTCAGCAAGGATGTTGGACCTATCAATACACCAGCTTAACCGGTGCAATGTTTCTTTAAATGACTTTTTCTTAACCATTCAAATTACTTCGTTCACAGAACAGAACCATGCACCCTAACTTTCAGTTTTCAACTATCTGAATCCACCAATCATTGCTTGTGATTCAAGAGCACTGAAACTCCACCGTTTTTTTTTGTTGCAAACTCCTACTGTTCCAACTGTCATTTCATTCCCACACTTCATCTGCCTGAACATAGCTACATCCACTGGGCTCAAAGGTACGCAGCTATCAGAAATTTTCACAAACTTGATTTACCAAATGTGGACATCAAGTGGATTGGTCAGAGAGGATTGAAATGTCACCAATTGATACTATTGGTCAAAACCTTTTTGCATCTGCCACACCCTGACCTCATAATTGTGCACTGTGGTGGAAATTACCTAGGCACTTTGACTGGGGTAGGTCTGGATTTGTTTTTTTAGGACACCTTTGGGCAATTGATGGCACGTTTTCCACAAACTGCCTTGGTATATTCCAATATATGCCAAAGACAGAAATGGAAGTGGTCCAACCAATTTTGTCCACAATTTGAGAAAGCACGGAAACATGTGAATAAATCTGTTTCTGCTTATATGAGAGACTATGGAATGGGTTCAATATACAACAATAACTTGCATTACAACGTGCAAGATATCTACAGAGGAGATGGTGTGCACTTCTCAGATGAGGGGAATAGAATATTCCTCCTGAATTTAAGACTGTGCATAGTAACCTACTTGTAGGTACCTAAATCAGCCACAGAACCCAAAAGCTCTTTTCAGGGCTACCCTACCTCTGATCACTCAAAATGATTATTTTGCTCTAACTTTTTTCACTATTTTTCACCAAAGTACGCTCCCCGGTACGTTCACCGGTGCGCGTACCGGGCGCTCCCCCGCGAAAATTAAAAAAAGAAATTAGGCCTATAAGGGCCTCCTAAGCCCCCCTCAGAAAACCAAGAGGGTCAGGGGGTGTCTACCATGCCCCCTTTTACCCATTCCCAACATTGTTTGTCCTCCATCTTGTGTCTCAATTCTACCGAAACACAAGATTGCGGACTCCCGTAGCGCTGCCGTTGGAAGTTAATTTACATAAAAACCACTAGAGAGACTTTCACCAAATATAGAATAGGCCCTACTACATACCAGTCCCTACCATTTTCGAAAATTTGGTGGAATTCCATTGAGCCATTTGGGCTGTAGCCCTGTCTAAATATCCTGAGGTAAATTACATGAAAATAACACATATGAAAGTGTTAGAATTTACAACCAATTAAAATGTTACTTTCGTTTTGTATTTTTATGTGCTGACATTTGATTGGTTATGTACATGAATATATATGAAAAATTAGAGGGAAACACGGCCATTTTGACTAGTACTTCCTGAGGTACATTTATAAAGGATTTTCTCTCAAAACTTCAACTGCTTTCTGAAAGGTAAGTTGTTAATTTGTAAGGGGAAATATGTTGTGCACTTTAAGTTAATTTTGAAAAACGTTTTCTGTTAGTTATTTACTGTCCCTCTGTTATAGTTATTGATTGAGATAGGCTTCTCTGTTATAGTTATGGATTGAGTTAGGCTTCTCTGGTATAATTATGAATTTACTTCGGCTTCATCACATGCACTTTTTTATATTTCTACTTCCTGCCTGATACCATACACTGCCCAAAGATAACTTCACTGTTAAAAACTCAGAAGTACATGTCTAACCTTAAACCCAAAAGTACCCTAACTCTACTGATATAGTTATTTTTTATGCAATTTACAGCAAGAAAATGGAAGGTAAAGAAGAGAACATTAATATTTCTTTTGAAAATATGGATGAGGACATTCTTGAAGAAGATTTTCTTGACTTGGATTTCATGGATGAGTCTCTGGACCAAGAAATAATTGACTGTATAGAAACCATTGAATCATGCAATCAAAATTTTGAGGAGATTCCAGATAATCTGATGTTGAAAGTTCTATTAAATTATGAAAATTTTGAACAATAAATTTATATTTAATAATTAAAAAATGTTGAGACATTATTCATTTTTATATGTAATTCATGAAGTGGTACCAAAATGATTATAATATAAAGTGAGACTTATAGTATACTGTGCAACTTTTTTGTGTTACATAGTAAGTTTGTTCATAGTTACTTCCTTTCTCCCACTATATTATCTCCAATGTGTATTTGACATCTCTTTTTCATCTCCTGCCTCCTTTCTCTCACTGTCTCTAATGCACCATATCACCGCCAGTTTTGTGTAGATTCAGAAGAGAGTAAAATGTAATACTTGAAAACATCATAAGGGAGCAGGGTAGACTACCCATTATCCTCTAGGCCTTCTCAGGGAGTGCTTAAAGGATCTGTTTATGCTTTCCTGACAGACTATGGTATGAATTCCATATACCACAATAACTTCTGTAACAACATGCAAGATGTCTACAGAGGAGACGGTGTACATTGAATTTAAGACTCTGCATTGGTACCTACATGTTGGTACTTAAATCACCCACACAACACAACAACTCTATTCAGAGCTACCCTACCTCTAAGCACTTTAAATTATTATTTTACTGTTTCACTGGGTTTTCCCCATGGTACGCTCCCCGGTACGCTCCCCGGTGTGCGTACCGGGTGCCCCCCCCCCCCCCCCCCCCCCCGGCGAAAATCGAAAAAAAAAAATGTTTTTGCCCCGCGGGGCCCTTTTATGGTCCCCATATCAAAGCTAGGGGGTCAGGGGGGTCTACCCTGCCCCCTTTTGGTCATTTCCCCCATTGTTTTTGCCACCTCTTGTGTCTCCATCCTACCAAGACACAAGATGGCGGCCACTCCGGACTGTTTGGAATGTTGACAGACACCCGAGAGCCAATCAGCTTTCCGCGCGCGAACTCGCGTAGCGCGATGGAGCGCGTACTGGGGCGCGCATATAGATATATATATTTTTGGGAACCTAAATTACTCAAAATCCACTGGAGCACATATCTTGAGACATAGCAAAGGCACATCGGGCTACCAGTCCCTACAATTTTGCCAAGTTTGGTGGAAATCCATTCAGCCGTTCGGGCTAAAAGTGAGTCCAACCGCCCTATGGAAATTAACATGGGGAAAACACGTTTTGGAACCCCCTTTTATCTCGCCCCCCGCTTGACGAATACCCCCCAACCTTTCAGGGAAGGAGCGGAGCGGAGCTGGCCATTTTCTTGGAGAAAATCAGCCAATTCCGTCCATCAACTCCAAAGTTATTCCCAATAGAATGTTGCGGATTTCCTATGGAAAACGATACTAACTATAACTACCTACTGGCGACCGCCAGTAGGTAATATATATATTTACATATATATACATATAATACATATATATAAACATATATATATGTATATATATATATATATATATATATATATATATATATTACCTATTCGCCAGTAGGTATTTATAGTTAGGACTTAGGTTCCATAGGAAATCCGCAACATTCTATTTGGAATGACTATGGCGCCGGTGGACGAATCTTCACACAATTCTCCAAGAAAATGGCCTGCTCTGCTCCACTCCTTCCCTGGAGGTTTGGGGGTGATGCATGAAGCAGGGGCTGAGAAAAAAGGGGGTCCCAAAACCTGTTTTCCCCATGCAATTATCATAGGACCTTTAGCCAGGGCTACAGCCCGAACGGCTGAACGGAATTAAACCAAATTTGGCAAAAAGGTAAAGTTCGGTTCGCAGATCACGCTTTTTGTAAAATGGTGTAAACATGTTCAGTAGTTCTGGAGAAAATCAAAAGTAAAATCATAGATATATCTATAGACAAAGTACTGTACGCTTACAGTACGCGTACCTTCCCGAGCGCGAGCTTTATGCTAATTGGCTGTCAACACTTCAAACCAGGCAGTGTTGGCAGCCATCTTGTGCCTCGGTAGAACCGAGGCACAAGAAAGTAGCTAAAGAAACGCAAAAAACACGCAAAGGTGGCAGGGTAGAAACACCCTGACCCCCTAGGCCTGGTCGGGGGGTCCCACAAGGGAATTCGCGTAGGTATGCGTACCCCATGGGAAAAAAACCCCGGTCTGCTTTTTTTCCAATTAGCCCCCGGGGGGACCAAATCCTGGGGGCATAATAAAAAAAGCAGGGGTTGGGCCCCAATCCCCCCCACACTGCTCCGGGGACCACCACCCCCCGGGGCAAAGTAATTATGATAGCGGGGGACATGGCCCCCCGCAGCCCCGGGGACCGCCGCCCCCCGGGGCTTGGATATGTATAATGGGGGGCCTCTAAGGCCCCCCGAGCCCCGGGGACTGCCACCCCCAGGGTTTTTTTTGTAAAGTATGCGGGGGCTCACGGCCCCCTACAGCCCGGGGACGGCCACCTTTACATGGGGCACTAATATTTAAAATAGGGGGTCCATGACAGACCCCCCAGCCCCGGGGACCACCATCCCCGGGGCTTTACAATTGTTGGGAGGGGGCCGAGCGGCCCCCCTCCTGGAGCCTTTGATGGCCCTGGGAACCGCCACCCCCCAGGGTAGGCTCCTACAGTGTCCCGGGGTGCCTACCCCCTGGATACTGCTGTTTGCTATGGTAGGGCGGGAGCCTCGCGACTCACGCCCTACCATAGCATACCATAGCATACCATAGCGAACTGCTTTGATTTTTGAAAGAGAGAGCAGGAAACCTGCTCTTTCTTTCAAAAATCAAAGCGGATTGCTTTTTTGCATGGGGAGCAGAATGTGAGCTGCTCTCCATGCAGAAAAGCAACACCGGCTCGCGCAGGAGGTGGGGAGTCGACAGGGACTGTGGGGGGCGTGGGGACCCCCCCACGGCCCCCAACGAGGAGGACCAGGCCCTGGGGGATGGGGTCCCTGGGGTCAGAAGTGGCCTGGGACTTTACAATTTTTGGGAGGGGGCCGCGCGGCCCCCCTCCTGGAGCCTTTGATGGCACTGGGAACCGCCACCCCCCAGGGCAGGCTCCTACAGTGTCCAGGGGTGCCTACCCCCTGGACACTGCTGTTTGCTATGGTAGGGCGGGAGCCTCGTGGCTCCCGCCCTACCATAGCATACCATAGCGAACTGCTTTGATTTTTGAAAGAGAGAGCAGGAAACCTGCTCTTTCTTTCAAAAATCAAAGAGAATTGCTTTTTTGCATGGGGAGCAGAATGTGAGCTGCTCTCCATGCAGAAAAGCAACACCGGCTCGCGCAGGAGGTGGGGAGTCGACAAGGACTGTGGGGGGCTTGGGGACCCCCCACAGCCCCCAACGAGGAGGACCAGGCCCCGGGGGATGGGGTCCCCGGGTTCAGAGGTGGCCTGGGAGGGGGGCCATGCGGTCCCTCTCTCAAAATTTTTTTGTTTTAAATGGCCGGCCCCGGGGGATGGGGACCCCAGGGCCAAAAGTGACCATAGGAGAGGGGCAAAGCAGCCCCCCTCCTAATTAAAAATATTTTTTTAAAAGGCCCATGCCCCGGGGATGCCTTTGGGAGGGGGGGCCATGCAGACCCCTTCCCTATTTTTATTTTTTTTTAAATAAAAATTGGGGCAGGCCCTGGGGGATGGGGTCCCCAGGGCCCCAAAAAAAAGGGGGGGCTACACAGCCCCCCTTCTTAAAAGCAAATTTTTGAAAAAACGGGATCGGGAGGAGGCCACGCCCCATCCCTGCACCTCTCTGCAGACGCGCCCGGCACGTTTCTAGAACGGAAACTAATTCCCCTTGCATACTGGGGCCCCCTGGGGGCCAACTAGCCCACCAGGAACCTCCAGTATGCGCCAGGGGGCCGAACAAAAGGCTCTCAGTCTCCCCAGGACTGACAACTTAAGGGAGAATACATCTGTTACGACATGCAAGAAACATGCAAAGGAACATGAAAGGGAGAAAGTGGCGTTCTTTAACAAGTATACTGTACATAGCGATAGGATTTTAAAGCCTTTAGGAACCATTAGCACCTCCTATCAGGCATACCCACACTATGCCCTTTCTTCAATGAGAACCCCACTATAGTATACAGGAGAGATCGCACAGTAAAGGAGTCCTGTGTCCGAGTTATATCACGACGCACAAACCACATATTAACAGTTGGTTACCCTTGGCTCCCAAGGGTTTTTTCACCTGCACCAATTGCAACATATGCCAATATGGTCATAACAAACAAAGGGAGTTCTGTTACAATACCAGCCAAGTACATAAAATCAAGCACATCATTAATTGCAACCCACAGTATGTGATATACATCATGGAAAGCCCATGTGGACTGATATACGTGGACAGCACTGCAGGCAGCCTCGAAATAAGAATACAAGAACATCACGGGCGCTGATTAGTTTGGATGCCTGATACCCATTGACAGAGCACTATAGAGCAGCACACATGGGAGACAAACATTTGGGTTCTTTGGCATCGACCACATCCCCATCAACATCCGGGGGGAAACAGGGAACTCACACTGCGCCAAGCAGAGGCGAAGTGGATATGTAGACTACAGTCCGTTACTAAAGGGTACAACACAGATAACGAGTTCCATTATTTTTTTAGATAGGCTTGACCGTGTTGAACAGTCATCTCTGCCTTTCTCTCCGTATCATTGGTCCTTCTGATTGCTTTCTGTGTTATGCGTCCTGTGTGACAGACTTTAAGTATTTTGCTAGGCCACCATGCTTACATGTAATGTAATGTACCAATCTTGCCACTGTGTCCAGTGCTTTGCTCATAAGACATTGCCATACACAACCCCACCACCCTTACCAGGCCTGTGGCACAATAGATTCATTGTCCACCCTTTTTTATATCAAATTTGATGCCCCATACTCATACGTAATTATTGATTACATGGTACATACTAAGCTTATTTTAACATGCATCTCATGGGTTTTGTAGTTATGTACTGGGGTTGCATATATCTATGTGTAGCACAACATGAGCGTTTTTAATATTGTATAGTTTCTGTGCTTATGGTTATCACTGTTCACTTCGTCTCTTTTTGCCTGTTTCTCTTCCTATTGTCTAATGGATTGTTGTCACATTGTGTTGTGCTGTGTCTCTTGCCACACCACATGTCTCTTATGGTCATGTGTATTATCATGTTATGTTCACTTTGCGCATATATATATAAATATATATATATATAAATATATATATATATATTACCTACTGGCGGTCGCCAGTAGGTAGTTATAGTTAGGATTTTTTTCAATGCAAAATCTCAAATTTCTATTTGGAATAACTTTGGCGCCGGTTGACGAATCTGCCTGAAAATTTCCTCAAATTTGCCTGGTCGAGCTCCGGTCCTTTCCTGAAAGTTTGGGGGGGATTCGTCAAGCGGGGTCCAAAATAAAAGGGGGGTCCCAAAATGTGTTTTCCCCATGTTAATTTCTATAGGGCGGTCAAACTCACTTTTAGCCCGAACGGCTGAATGGATTTCCACCAAACTTGGCAAAATTGTTGGGACTGGTAGCCCGATGTGCCTTTGCTATGTCTCAAGATATGTGCTCCAGTGGATTTTGAGTAATTTAGGTTCACAAAAATTAATATATCTATGGCAGCGCCCGGTACGCGCACCGGGGAGCGCACCGGGCGCGCTACGCGACTTGCGCATGGAAAGCTGATTGGCTCTCGGGTGTCTGTAAACATTCGAAACAGTCCGGAGCGGCCGTCATCTTGTGTCTCGGTAGAATCGAGACACAAGAGGTGGCAAAAACAAAGGGGAAATGACCGTAAGGGGGCAGAGTAGACCCCTCCTGACCCCCTAGGTTTGATGTGGGGGCCATAAAAGGGCCCCGCGGGGCAAAAAAAAATCATTTTTTTTTCGCGGGGGGAGCGCCTGGTACGCGCACCGGGGAGCGCACCGGGGTGCCTACCATGGGGAAAAAAGAATGACAGAGTTTTTAAAAAATTTAGCCTTTTTTATAATTTGAAGGTAGTTCTAAAAAGAACTGTTTTTTTTTTCTTTTTGTTGTTTTTTTCAGAACAAAAACAAAACTGCTCAACAGGAGCAAAAAAAAGGGGGAAAATTAGGGCTGGGGAAGGCAGCAGTGTTCTTGCCTCTTTCGTGCAATGAGCTTGATGCTCTGCTCACCATAGCAAAGCAGTTGATCGCATTGCTTGCATTTTATAGTAATGTCACTAAAAACAGGTTGAATGTTCGGAATCATCTCCAATTCCGCTGCACGTCCTCTCCCTGATGTTGTGGGTCCTCCTGAAGATGTAGAGGCGCCATCCCTTGGGGGATTACGTGCCAGGTCTCGGACACTCTCCCGGGCATAGTTCTGGGGGTGCCTGCGTTGGACGTGGCGAATCATTGTCGAATTGCCAAAACTGTACTTCCTTTTTGGGTCTCCTCTGGAAAGCACAGTATGGCAGATTTGGCATTCTACTTTGGGAGCATTCACCTTTTTAAATCCTTCAGGTATTGAAAAAAAATTCCAAATAAAATGCTCCTTGATCTTGGGCTGAGGAGGCTCTTCCTGAATGAAGCCATCTGAGTCCTCACTACTGCTGGATGGTCTAGCTGCCATTCTTTGTACAAAATGGTAGGACAGAAAAAACCAGGTCTTGCTGTCTCCAAAGTGAAAGAAGAAATGAAGGAAATGGGTGGGGTTTTCATTAGTTGTGAAAAAAACTGATAACAACCAATGAAAAGAGTTATTTTAAGGACACATGACCAGGGCTTTGATCATTTTGAAACCAAAACTGTCCTGAACCAATAAAAAGTGTTATTTTTAGGTCACATGACCCGACGCGCTTACGCTACGCGCCCCGTGGCGCGGCCCGGGGCGCAGTCCATGGTGCGCTTACGCCGTGCGTATCACGCGGACGCGGCTACGCGATACGTCACGATGATGTTTTCGTTCGCGGCAATAGCGCTAACGGGATGCTCACCGGTGCGTGCCCCGGGGCGCGCCGAAAAAGTGCGCTTTCTGGTGCGCTCACCGGGGCGCGCATCGGGAGCGCTCCAGAGCAAAAAGAAATTTAAAAAAAGAAAAGAAATATTACATTTCATTACTATAGACATTTGCTATTAAAAAACTTTGAAATTCACTGAAAAAAACATAGGTTTGGGGCCTTATATATAGTTAGGAATTAGCATTTAAAAAACCTATGAAATTCACTGAAAAAACCATAGGTTTCACACCAGTTATAGTTAGGAATTAGCATTTAAAAAACCTATGAAATTCACTGAAAAAAACAGAGGTTTCAGATCAGTTATAGTTAGGAATTAGCATTTAAAAAACCTATTAAATTCACTGAAAAAACCATAGGTTTGACACCAGTTATAGTTAGCTGGAAATTTTACTGACATAAAACCATTGAAATTCCCACGTTATAGTTAGTTGGACTCACTATAACTTGCGCGTGTAATGCACTGCTGATGACATCACATATTACATCACTCATGACATGGTCAGTGACATCACTCATGACATCACTGATGACTTGATTTGTTAAAATCACATGCAGCAATCCTGTCATAGAACCTATTAGTTGATGGACATGGTATACAATTGTTATCCACCTTTGACCAATGCAATATGGCGCCCACGAATTGGGTTCGGTATGAGACTTATCATGTTAGTCCACCGTTTATGTCTAGTAATTGGAAAGGCGCGAAATTCAAATGTTTACCAAACCTGTATATACGAGACCTCCGCATTATCCGCTGATCAGTGAGCAAGGACGCAAGTCCGAAACGCGTCTGATGACTGGCACCACCACCTCCATTCTATGGAATAAATAATTTCTCACATTGAAGACTGGCTTGCGGTGATCATTACTTGGTGTCTGTGTACCTGTACGCTGGCTGACGGCTGCTGCCGGCGACTCATTGGAGTTTCAATATATTCGGGACGAGGTCGGTTTACCGAAAACACAGACCCCTCCACCTTAATGTGTGCTGACCTGACACGGACCGTCTTGGATTTTATGTTCCGGTGAGGAGCAATTTTGGTCAGCCCCCTGCACGACACGGAGAAAAGCGACGGGAACCATCGAGGTACAGCTAAGAGAGAAGTCGGCGGACATCAACCGGAAGCAGTACCAAGGTGATTTTGAGACGCATTTGTTATATGTGCAGGTTGTGGAGGTACCGCAACAAGCCAGCGATCCGGGCGCTGAGTCATAATAGCACCTGGAATTTTGGGGAATAACGTAGATTTGGTGGTGCCATGTCGGAGGAGCGGGAGAGAGAAAAGGCATTCGAAGAACTTTTTTTAAACTTGCCCAAAACGAAACATCATACAAGAGCAGGAACTAGCAAAACAACTGACAATGATACTGAAGTTAAGAAATTGATGAGAGAACTTGAAAAAAATCGGAGGGGGGAGCTCACCAAGTAGTGGGAGATCCGCTCCCTAGAAAAATACCACGAAGTTGGGAGAGTGCCCCGCGGCCTCAGAATTATGTTAGTCCCGAGTTTCGAGAATCCAAATCCGGATTTATTAAAAGACTGGGCCGAGAGCAATCTCGAGGCATCAATGCGCCTACTATGTTTACTGGTCAAGTACGCAACGGTAGACCGGCAAAAAAACCTTGATGAAATAACAAGAATTAATGAGGAACTTAAGAAAGACATTTACAATACGGACAAAGCCTATATTGAAAAAACTACAAATGAGATAACAGAACGCCTGAAAAAACAGGAGGCAACAATTAAAACAAGAAAGGCTTATAAATTTGCCCGGGACGAGCAGGACTACGCCCTGGGGCAGATATACACCTTTGCGAGAAAGTACGACCAGTTACGCAAACAAAGAAAAGCGGCACCAGCCAAAGGGGCAACATCAGCACTACTTACAACCGCGCCGGCGATGGATTCTGCCTTATCAGGGTCGGATTTAAGTCTGGTCCCAAGCAGTGATGGCTCTGATGAAGGCGCATCCAACACTCGTGATGAAGACTTGGGCCAATTAACATTGGCGGAGGAAATAGAATACGTGAGACTCCAGAGGAAGCAGAAATTGCGAGCACGTATTCCAAACTCCGCGCAGTCCAAAGGCGTAACAGGAGACGCAAGCAACGCCGCAAATGCGCCAAAGCCAAGAGGGCGACCATCCAAGAAAAAACAATGGCAGAACAAAAAGCAATAAACGAGAACACCATAATCAACTTATCAACGGCACAGTTAGATGAGGCAGAAACACAACTACTCTCATTAGGCCTATCATTCTGCCCCGAGAGTAATTTTAACTATTGTAACACCAGGGTGGATGTCTTTAAATACATCAGAAAAATCAAACTTAAAAAGTATTATGCCATAAAAAAGAACACGAGTACCAAAAATAGTCAAGAAAAAGACAAATGTACTAATCCCGGTGGTCTGGCAGCCAGAGACATCATCTTGATGAAGACAATGCACCAACTGCACATGGATATGGATGACACTATTGGTACACAAGATATGGCTGATTATGAAGAACTAGATGTGGCACAATCAGCAAGCACCCCTTTTAAACCTGCATCAACCTTTGTCCCCAACATGCCCAGGGATGCTATAGACGTTTACGCTGATAGACTGGTCACCGAACTAAAAAAACTTCAAATCAAGACTATGAAACAGCGTAAACAGCAAGATCACAAAATGAGAGCTTATTACACCCTTATGGACAAGTTAAAAAAGGACACCAAGATTGTTGTAAATCAATCAGATAAGGGTGGTAATATAGTGCTCTGGGCTAAAGTGGACTACATCCAAGAAGCATATCGCCAGCTCAATGACCTTACCTGTTATAGTAAGATTGACTTTAGAGCAGCTAAAATCATAGAGGAATCCTATGCCAAGAAATTACATCAATGGAAAAGGGATGGACTGATATCGAGGGACGAACTGAAATTTTTGCACAAATCACACCCTGTGTTACCAAACATATATTTCGTCCCGAAAGTCCACAAACAGACTACGCCAGTACCAGGAAGGCCGATCGTATCTGCCATCAATAGTGTTTTCGAAAACACGTCAAAATACATTGACTTTTATCTGCAAGACTTTGTTCTCAAGTTACCAGCATATCTTAAGGACACCACTGATTTTCTATACAAACTCAATCAATGTACTTGGTCTGCTAGTTACCTCCTTATCACCATGGACGTTGCCTCACTTTATACAAGTATTGACCATATGGACGGCCTCAGAGCGGTAAAATATTATCTTGATCAAAGACCTATTGAATTCCATCGTCATAATATGATGCTGTTATCCATGATAGAGACATGTTTAAATAATAATGTCTTTGTATTTAATAACGAGGTATTCAAACAGCTAAGAGGGGTAGCGATGGGGGCGTGCTTTTCCCCTACCTACGCGGGGCTCCACGTGGGGTGGTGGGAGGAGCATGGAGGTACATTGATGACATTTTCATCATATGGCATGGCAGCGTCCTAGAAGCTGAAACATTTGTTGAGGACATCAACAAAAACCAAATGAATCTTAAATTCTCAGCAGAAATTAGGCAGGATGTAGCTACATTTTTAGATGTGCATGTAAAAATCAATGATGGCAAGATTATAACTAGCCTGTACAGAAAATCAACCTCAGGGAACACCATCCTGCATGCCCACAGCTTCCATCCCAAGCACACCATAGCTGCCATCCCATATGGGGAGTTTCTAAGAATCCACAGATCGTGTAGTACAACAGAGGAAAGAGATCATCACCAAGAGGAGTGTAGACATCGGCTCCTAGCGAAGGGTTATGATAACAGGAAATTACTATCCAGTATGACTAAAGCCAACAGAATGGATCGCCAAGTACTCCTTGATCCCCTCAGATCTAGCATTAATGTTTCCTCTAATGAGGCACACGATACCAATACTATTCGTCTGATAACTGGCTATAGTCGTCAAGCTAAGGAAATAACAAGATTGATACAACGCGAATGGCCAATCATTTTAACTGATAATGTCCTTAGAGACATTATGCCCCAGTCCCCCACCATCACCTTTAGAAGAGCATATTCCATGTGCAATGACTTGGTCAGGAATAGTCCAGAAACACCTTCAGAAAATTGGCTGTCTCCTCGCAAGGGATTTTTCTGCTGTATCAGTTGTCGGGCTTGTAAATTCGGTGTAAACACCAGATCTTGCCCGACACCATTTGACACTCAACCAATCATGCTAAAATCCCATTATACATGCCGCACGGAATTGGCGGTCTATGTATTACAATGCAGTTGTGATCTCATGTACGTGGGAAGCACAAAGGGGGCAGTATACTTACGTATTCTCCAACACCTACGGGCCATAGTTAATGTGGACCCCACGTACCCAGTTGCCCGGCATTTCCAACAAGTTCACAAACAGAATTTAAATCATCTGAAATATTTTGTGATCGATGCCATCATCCCGAGTAAAAAAGGTGGTGACAATGAGAAACGTTTACGCCAATTAGAATCCAGGTACATTGTCATGCTTAACAGTAAACACCCGATGGGATTGAACACAGGGGAGGACCTTCGCAATTTCTTGTAGACACAGCCGTGTTTACACGTCTCACACATGCATTAGTATGAATCTTGCCTTTAGCATATGGGACGAATGTATTTTGTATTTTGTATTTTGTAACCCGTTTGCACAGTCTGATTGTATTTATTTATTGTATATTAATCTCAGGGTGACCTTGTTTTGCTATTTCATCAATATCCTGCCTAACCACACTTAGATTTAGAGAGTCATGTGATGAAACCGTTTGGGCACTAAGAGTTCTTCACATGAATTAATTACTCATATTTTGATATCACAGCACTTAATCAGCACATATAACACACTTCTAAGGCTCTCATGTTATTTTAGATGAGATGATCCTTTTTTAGCCTTCACTCATGCTTGGAGTGTCTGACAAGGAAATATACTACCATCATCACTAAGGTCAGTCCATGTTGGGCCTAATCATGAATAACATATGACTGTTTAGAAACCGTAGGGCACGTAGGAGGAAGGTCTAGATCTTCATGACCACACTACCATTGCTATGCCCTATTCCACTATGATCAGGTTCGAGTTTATACTAACGTTCATAACGAAGTACCAGATGGTACAGTACACTGGTGGAACCAGCTCGAGTACAGATCACAATAGAACATGGAGTGTAGCCAATCTCTCCATGGTTACTACAATGTTCAAAAAAATATCTTTTTATTTGTTATCGTATTTGTACAGATAATGCCCAACATTTTCCGCGTGTTCACATAACTATATTATGTTTCAACATGCACTGCATTGTGATCTATAGTGACAGATCATTATTTTCTGCCATTATGCTTTATTGTGCCCTGCATTAATGCATGTATTAAGTTTACCTTGTAAATATCTTAAGTATTTGTACAGATAATATGTATATACGGGCGTATCAATGCAAATAACATTAGCATTTAGAACATGGGTGAATGCTTTTAGCTATTTAAAAATGTGGCATCATGAATTGATTTGATTTGATTTGATTTGATAAAAATTTATAATGCGCAAAACAATAACCCGCAGGTATCAAGGCGCCTAACAATAACATCTAAAAAAGAATGGAAACATGCATCCCTACACATAGGCTTGCAGGAAGAGATGAGTTTTAAGGGCACTTCGGAATTTCTGTAGGGAGGGTAGGGACCTGAGATCCAGAGGGAGATTGTTCCACCATTTAGGGGCCAGGGTGGAGAAGGCCCTGCCACCCCACTTGGCTCTTTGTATGCGGGGGACTGTCAGGAGCAGTTTCCTGGAGGAGCGCAAGTCCCTTCCAGGAGTGTAATGGGAGATGATGGAACCAACTCCCGTGTTGCTGTATTTAGCAATGGCTCTATAGGTCATGCATAGGACTTTAAACCGTACTCGGTGCTCTACCGGCAGCCAATGCAGCGCTTTCCTGGCCAACGTGGCCGAGGAGCGTCTGGCTTGTTTTTGTGTTATCCAAAACAGAATTTGCTCCTGACCGGTGAAAATCTTTCACATAATGACATTCAGTGTTTGTGGGTTGATACTCATAAGAGCAAATTGTGGTTGTGCTGCTTGAGCAGTCGCACAGGGGTAATAATAATTGTTCATGTTATGAACTGTGTAAGATTTCTATAACTTTTTACTAAAACTCTGTATAGTGTACATTTCTGCTGCTGTTCAATTAGCAGTGGTAAGATGCAATGTGCATGCAGCTAAGACTGGCCATGTCACTACTTCTTTGCTGAGGGGACAGAATCTCACGTTTTTCTGTAATGTAGGGGAGGGTGACTCTAAACCAATGTATATGCTCTTGGTAAGAGAGAGGAATTTCTATGCCTACGTATGGAGTGCATTCCTCTGGTGCTTCAACTTCAATGTAGGTATGAAGCATTTGTGTGCAGGCATTTGCAGCTGGGAATTTATCCCCAGAATAGAATGCCTCTGTTCTGAATGCTTTGTGTGCCTCAACCATCTCCACTTGTTACCGGGAGACCATATTGTAATAAATTTAGGGTAACCGCATGTCTGCATTTTTCTTTTATGTTGAAGGCTTCTTCATATTCTTCAATGTTTTCTCTGTTTACGAACATTGTTTCGAAGAAAAAGGAAATTAAGTAAAGGAATTTCTGGAGATAGGGTATTCACAATATGGGAAGATTTTTATCCTACAAACCTGAATAACCTGGCTTTTTATACTACAAGCCTGAATAACCCTGCTTTGTGTGCATGGGTGAGGAGCTTGAAGGTGATCCTCTTGTTGACGGGGAGCTCGTGTAGGTCTCTCAAGTGGGGGGTGATGTGGCTGCGGTGGGGGACGTTGACAATCAGTCGGACGGAGGCGTTTTGGATACGTTGTTGACAGAAGCAGATGAAAGTGATTACAAGCACCAAAAAGAGTAAATAGCAGATATAGTTCCACCATGGTGCTAAGACAGTGTATGTATGTAGGCATATAAAACAAGGTAGCAATCAGGCATACTTCTACTATGCAAAGTCTACTCTGTGTGTGTCTAGAGCGTGTATAGGTGGAGAGCCAGGAAACCCCCTTCGGGATGATCCAACCCCCTCCACCTGGTGGAAGAGAATGTAGGACCCTGTCCTGGTCACAATCTGGACACCCCTCACAGAATTGTCAGACCGCTGCATGGTGAAGTCCCAGCATACAGGGATCCTTGGTGTTAGCTGAAGGGCCTCCTCTGCTAATTCTATGAGATGCTTATTATTTATATATTTTATTTTTTTTGTTATTTTTTTTTTTAATCCTTATTTGCCTTGCCCACCTCTTGATTAGCCTCCAACTGCCATGCGCGTCTTAAATCTAAGTGCAAAGATTTATTTCACTAGAGAGAGCGAATTCTGGGAATCGGCAGGAGATGACCCGAAGAGGTACTGGGAATGACTCTAGACTTGGTGTTACGACCTGTAGAACTAGCCATGAAGTCGAGGAGGGAGCCTAGTTCTTGGAGAATTATGGCATAATCATTGGACCGGGGGAAAAAAAACCCCGGCTACTGTTTCCATTGAACCAAATAGTCCCAAAAAGCCACATTACGTTGGCTGCAAGATCTCAACAAATCGGTCTTGGATGTTTCATACAGGGATGACAGCCAATTTGCGTGTGTTGGTACCGTATTTTCAATCCAAACTTTGCATATCTGTCTTCTAGCAAGCAATATTGCGTAAAACAAAAATGTCCTTGCATGGCCCTTTATACTATTATCCCATCCAAATATTATAAGTGGTAATGTGATGGGCACCGAGATATTAAGAATAGAGTCCAGGGTCGCTTTAACTTCAATCCAAAACTGAGCTATACCAGGACAATCCTTGAACATATGGGTGTCTGAGGCCGCGATGTAATTACACTTGTTGCATTTCTTTCCTGGAATGAATTTAGACAACTTTAGGGGGGTGAAATAAGTTCGATGTATCGTGGAAAAGTGGTTACGCCTCAGCCATGCTGGTTTAACACATTTGTATAGCAAGGTACAAGATTTCTGCCAGATGTCTATACTTTGGGCCCCCAGCTCTAATCCCCATAGTTTCTCCGGAAGGGTGAATTCACCATCTATCTCCTCCAACAAATCCCAATACCACTGCGAAATTTCTTTACCCCCCTTGTCGTTCTACCAGCTTTTGTTCTATGATGCTATTCTTCCCAAGTGATATCCCTGACCTAACCAGAGCTTTTGCCCAGCTATCTAATTGTATAAACTTAAATCTCAAGAATTCTGGGCCCAGTTGTTCCCGTAACTCCTCCCACGATCTCAATGACTCTCCAACAAGCAAGTCTCCCCATGTTGTGATTCCTCCGTCTCTCACCGGTATTGCCAGCCTATCTTTAAGACACAAAGGTAACCCGGGAGAATCCCAGATAGGTGCAAACTTTGAAAAATACGGCAGATCTCGTTTTTTCCTTATTTGTGGCCAGATCTTCGCCTGGGACATAAGCGTTTTTAACGTAACTTTTTTGAAGTATTTTTGATCCGCAAATTTAAACATGAAACCATTGGTTGATACTTCAGCTCCTTCCAACATGGCTTTAAACATTACTCCAGCAGAAGTGTTAGATGGTGTTTTTAACAACATTCTGGAGTAGGACAATTGAAAGGCCCATGCATAATACTGTAAGTCAGGCAAGGACAGTCCCCCCCTTTTCCCTCCTCCTCCTCAGTTTTTTCCATGCCACTCTCGCCGATTTATATTTCCAGACAAAATAATTCAGCCCTCTCTGACACTTCTCCAATAATTTGTTATCAAATGCCAGGGGGATGGTATTAAATATAAAAGTAAATTTAGGGAGGATAGACATCTTTATCAGACTAATTCTGCCTAGAATAGTCAATGGGAGATTGGACCAAGATTTTAACAATTTCCTACATTCATTAAACACTCTCTCCAGATTTACTTGAGCAATTTTACAGACGTCTTGTATCACTCGGATACCCAGATATCTCATTGAGTTGGTCACATCTAGCTGTAAGTTTGGGATATTCCATGATGTCAGTTTTACTTGCATTTATCTCATACGCCGAGATGCAACCAAATTCTTCGGCTCTCTTTATAACCTCTGGAAATGTGGTCTCCGGATCAGAGGTTAAAATGAAAATGTCGTCTGCATAAAGAGCTACCCGTCTTTCCCACTCCCCAAATCTAAACGATAGAATATTTACTTCTCCCCTCAAAACTTCTGCAAATGGTTCGATGTATAGATTAAAGAGGAGAGGGGAAAGCGGGGAGCTCTGTCTTGTCCCTCTCAAGATTTTAAATGAGTCAGACAATGTGCCATTGATTAATAACCGTGCAGATGGCGCATTGTACATAAGTGATACAGCCCGACAGAACTTATCGCCGAAATTAAACTTCTTCAAGACAGCCCCTAGATAAGGCCAGTTGACCCTATCAAATGCTTTAGTTGCATCTAAAGTGAGTGTTGCCAGCGGAAGGAAAAAAGATGTGGCGATGTCAATTGCCCCCACCAGATCGTACGTCAGGTCTGATAGCTGGCGACCTCTGATGAATCCCCTCTGGTCCCGATGTATTATTTCCCCCACTACTGAACCCAGTCTAGATGACATGATGGAAGCAAAGATCTTATAGTCGCTGTTCAGTAATGATATAGGACAGTAGGACCCACATAACGTTGGGTCTTTACCAGGCTTAGGGATCAATTCTATAGTAGCCTCACCCCAAGATCTTGGGGGGACTTGTCCCTCCCTTAGGACTCAATTAAAGAGGGCTGTTAGAGTAGGGGCAATAACATCTACCAGGGCACAATATAATTCACTTGGAAGCCCATCAGGGCCTGCGGCCTTACCCTGCTTGAGGGACCTAATGACATTTTTCACTTCCGTCTCAGAGATTTCCGCCTCGATCCCATCGCTCTGTATGGACGAAAGGGGCGGTAAAGAGATCTGATTTAGCCATAAGTCCCTAGTCTGCTGTACATCTGGGGTATCTACCCTGTATATTTCCTCGAAGAACTCCCTAAAGGCAGTGCTTATCTCTCGGTTAGAAGTCCTAGCGGCGGACTTTCCTTCAACATTAATTTCTCTAATATAATTTTTGGCTTGACCAGCTTTGACCTTCCAAGCCAATATCTTGCCTGCTGCTTCTCCAAATTCAAAATGCGAGATTTTGCTCGCCTCCCATCTCTTCGTCACTCTCTCTTGTAATATGTTTTCTAGTTGTTTTTTCAGAACGCGCGTATTTTTTTGATCTTGGGGTGAACCGATTGAGGCTCCGATCCTCTGCTCAATCTTTACTAGTTCTTGTTCAAGATTCTTGATCTTCGATCGGTATATTTTATGCCGGTGGGAGGATCTGTTTGTTATACAACCTCTCAGAAATGCCTTTAGAGTCTCCCATACCGTGTCAAGAGAAGCTGAGGTCAAATTTATATCCAAGAATTTTCTTGTTTCCTTCGTCAAATATGTCACTTCCTCTTGGTCTAGCAGGATGGTACGATCAAATGACCAAGAAGGATGTTTGGTTTGAGCTGAGAGTTTTAAAGTAAATAAGAGAGCTGAATGGTCTGATAAGTGGGAAGGGATATATTTAATACTGGTTAGGGAGTTTTGGAGACAATAACTGAATAACACGAAATCAATTCTTGACGTGTGTTTATATTTTAGATTTCTATAGGATATCCCTTGTTTATTACCCACTCTTTCTCTCCATATGTCTGCCAGGCCTAATTGTTCCATTATCCCCTCAAGAGACTGTCTTGAATTAGAAGGGGACTGACCTCTATAGTGGGTTGATTTGTCCAATTTTGGGTTCAATACAACATTAAAGTCCCCTGTCCATATTGTTGGATCCAAAGAGGTCGTCAGATGGTTCCTTATTATTTCTAAATAGGAAGAATCGTCAGTGTTAGGGCCGTAATATCCAACTAGGTTACACACCCAACAATTAATAGACATATTCACTATGAGCCATCTACCACTTTGTTCTTCTTTGTAATGGAGAATCTGAACCTTCGCCGATTTTTTACATAATATGAGAATTCCTCTTATGTTGGCATTGTGATCAGTACTGATAAATTTGTCTATCCATCTTTGCTTTTTTAATATTATGTTGGCCTCACTTTTTAAGAGATGTGATTCTTGGATGACTATTATCTGCGCTGGGGAGTCTCGTACATATTGCAAAATACGTTCTCTTCTACCACGCACACGCAGACCATTGACATTCCAAGATAAAAACTGGACAGAGGTCATCCTCCAACATCCAACTCCGTATATTCTCCCCTGCAACTCATGATTATTGTATTATCCCGGAGATGACAGTTTTTATTCGGGCTAGTAACTTGTCTTGGGAGGCCTGACTCCTGAGGATTTTTTTAACTTTTTATGCTTCCCCCCGCCCCCTACCCCCTCCACTCCACCCTTAGAGAACCCTCCCATACTTACTCTGACCTGATGTATGGTCAGATTCGCGTCTTACAACGCCTTCTCCTCCAACACCGCAAAGTGCCCCCCCCCCTTACCTCCCACGAGAAACAAAAACACTTGTGGACATTTTACATATTGTTCTTTTTTTTTTATACCGATTTTGGGGACCGTATTATTTCTTCTGATTTTAGTGAATTTTTTTTATTTTATTTTTTCACCTTTTTATCCAATTGGCCTTTTTAGCCTATAGATCCATTGGACCCTTGTCTCTTTAATTATATATATATATTTTTTTCCTCAGTAACTGTACTGGTCAGGGCTATTGGTACAATGTTAATAGGGGTTTGATGAAACTAACCTCTATCTCTATACCTAATGTTGATCAAAGGTATAGGTGTGCAGTATTGTAAAGAACAAGAGCACAATCATTCTTCTCAATTTTCAAGTTTAAACTTTACCCTGGGAATGATTACTGATGGACTCCAATAGTTCATCTGCTTCAAAAGGTGATCTTACGTTATGCATTTTATTATTATACATAATCCGTAAGAATGCGGGGAATCTCATCTGGACTGTAGCGCCGGCTGCTCTAAATTTGTCCATCCTCTGACCCAATTCCCATTGCCTATCCAGCGTTGGTTTAGAGAGATCAGAGCGTATTTCAAAGGGAAAATCAGGACCTTTTATAGATTTTTGTTTAAGTGCAAGATTAAGAATTTTTTCTTTCAAGGAATACGTCAAGAAATTGATCAAGACTTTCCGAGATATAGATCTACCGGGATTCAGCCGGAAAGGATCACGATGGATTCTCTGTATATCTTAATCGAGCTCCTCTATTGACTCCTCAACATTTAGAGATTCCTTCAATAGTCTGATTGTGTAAGACTTTAGGTCTCCTCCCTCCTTTCCCTCTGGTATCTTGAGGAGGCACAAGTTTTTTCGTCTCGAATAATCCGCTAACGATTCCACCCTTTCTTTCAAGGCATCTCCTTCCCTCCGTAAGTTATGGATTTTTGACTCGGCTACTTCCAGATTTGCCTTCATCGCCCCAACAGAGTCCTCCAATATCTCTGTTCTTTCAACCACCCCGTCCACCTTCCTTTCCAATGCCTCACAAGACGTCCGAATATCGTTCTGGTTTGCCTTAGAAATCAGAAAATCATTTTGAATCTCTTCTCTCATTGAGGCTATTGAAGCAGCGAGAGCTTCCAAAGCACTCTCTGTGTGGGCGGGCCTCTTACTTTTGTCTCCTTAATTTTCCTCCCCCACCTCTAAATTATGTGGGCTTTCTTGGGATATTGCAGTTTGGACACTTCCTTCATTTTCTAGAATATTTTTTTCCACAACACTCGGTAGTGGAAGAGGTGGAAACTCCGCCATATCTGGTACTAAGGTAGGAGGCTTAGGCTCGCAGTTAATGCTGTGATGATCTCGATTTGTGGCAGTGGACAAGCAAAGAGAAGGTGTAGGTATACTATCCCCCTTAACTGGATTGTGGGCCGGAGTCAAGTCCAAAACTTGAGGTAGAACTTTAAAGTAAGAACGCAAGGAGGGGGTAATCCTCCCAGTGCTGTTGGTTGAATTTAGGGGGCCACCTTTATTATTTTTTTTACTGCTTCTTTTCCCCTTAGTTATAGGTTTCTGTTTTAGCCTCGCATTTGCTGAGTCCGAAGGGACAAATATGGGAGGCTCTACTGTCGCCACTTCATCTGGAAAAGAGGATTCTGGGAGTTGTAGTCTTTTTTTAGCTACCCTCTGTTTCTTTCCTGTCTTCTCAATCGTGCTCTTAGTGCTCTTAGTGCTCATAGTACTCGTAATCCTGAGAGTGGCACTTTTATTTTTAGATCCGATTATCCTTGAGGTCACCTCGTTGCCTCCCACTTCTACTTTTATTTTGTCCCCGGTCTCAACAGAGGCACCGCTAACCCCACTAGCCCCACACTCCCGTTTCCTTTCGCTTTGTTCCCCTTCGACGACTCCAACCGCTACATCAAAGTCCTGACCCCCCTCCGAGGGAGCCCGTAACCGCTGCAATCTTTGTCCCTCCTCACCAGCGCATCCCAGCCTACCTCTCAGCAGTCCACGAGCCGAACGACCTCGTCGGAGCTCCACGGCTGCTCTCTGCCACAGGCTCCAAGGAGGTGTGGGGCTGCTGGGGAGGGATTGAAAGGCTTCCTCACTGATACACATCTACCGGCACCAACACCGGCACCAACACCGGCACCGCCCAATTACGACGCCAAAGATACGAAGCTGACTCTGCTTCACTCGGCTCCCAGGGTGAAGAAACGGGCTAAAGAGACCTCAAGAGCCCCATTATCCGCAGCATTGTTTCTCAGAAGGCAGCGGCTGCACTCCGCGATGCTCGGAGATCCGGCGTCTGACGCGCGCACCGCGCTAGCCCGCGGCCGCCTTGTTCTCCATGCTCCGCCTCCATGCTTATTATTTATATTAAAATCCTTCTTGCGATGTACGTATAGATTAGCAATGTTATGGATATGTAGATAGCCCAGTCGCCCCATTGATGAAGATAGAACTACATTTGTACATTGTGTGTAAAAGACCTTGGGTCAGATTCGCAAAAGTAATCTGAGACAAAATCCTAACCTTACGACTTTCGGTGTTCACAAAAGGCATTTAGGAGTAGAAAAGTTAGGATTTTGTCTTAAGTTTGTCTTGAGTTATGGTCTTAAGACAAAATCCTAACTTAAATTATACTTAAGTTAAACTTAAGCTCAGCTAACTATAACTGCTAAATTCTCTGGTTTTGTATGATTGAAATGTCAACCTAACTATAACGTCCCTCTAACAATTGTTTTTTTCAGTAAATATATATCCACACACATACATATGCGGAGTGAAATTGTTAAAGTGATAATATTTTGACATATTTATAATTCTGGGACAACAGACAAAACAAATCATATATGGACCTGACAAAACTGTGCGCGTGAGACAAGACAAGGAACACCTTTCGACAAGAAAAGGCATAGGAGTCAATACGGGCTTACAACAAACAGTATGGAAGAAAGACAAGTAAAATGGAGATTAGCCGCCGAACGCACCTTTCAGGAGGACACTAAGATGAGGGGAAGGGATAACATCAGAGTTGGAACAAATAAGACACCTACACAGTTGGTAGGGGACTTGGATCAAGCCAAACCGGCAGCAGTGAAGCAGTGATGGGAGATGACATCCCTCATAAAATATCTGGAATGTAAAAGGATTCCAAGAAGACTGGGATTTAAGCAATTACCCACCTATGAGGACTTGGATGAGGATTTGATCAATGAATGGTGTGGGAACACAGAAGACTGTTCAATGAAGTTGATGAAAACTCTTATTGAACATGCTAGGAGAAAAATGAAATTACAAACAGAAAGGATTGAAATTATCAGCAACAAATTGGAAAAGTATAAGGAAGAAACCATAATAAAGGATCAAATCAACAAAATGGAAAAATCTCTACAAAATTATTATGAAGAGATCATGGAACGTAAAGCTGGCAAATTTACAAGTGACATACTAGATTATCAGTATGGTCAGGTTTACACGTTCGCGAAGGAATTTGAAGTTTACGAGCAAAGAAGAAATCAGGACCCTATGTTTAAAGTATACAAAGTGAGAGTGAAATAAGTTCAGATGCGGGGTCTAGTGCGGATGAAGCCCCAAACGGAAATTGGATTTTCACAAGAAGTTACGATTACTGAGAATGACCACACAACAAGGAGGGAGAGGAAGAACATTACAGGGTCATACCATAGAAGATGCAGAACAAGAAGGGGAATGAGGAAAAGAATGAGGGAGGAACATGAATCGCAAGTAAGATTGAAGTGCCAAGATGAAGAGAAAAAACACCTGGTTCTGAATATATCATCAACAACATTGCGGTTGCTAAATTTAGGTTTAAAATTTTGTCCAGTAGTATGCCCGGACTTTATTGACTCAAAAATTGAGCTATACAAATATATTAGGAAATTAAAACTTCATAAACACCATCAGATGGGAAATATAAGACTGTATCATGAAACAACTGACCAACGAATACTCTCCTCCTTCAAAATTGATGATATACCAGATCTAATCGCCATTCATAATCTTATAATGGTACTGCCAATATATGCTGTAAGTCTGGGAAAAACCATGCATGATGACCAAGAGAAAGATTTTGGGGGTCCCGGATCCTTCAACTGACACATCAGCAACAACTTTACGGAGCATGGGCTTCATCACGGATAAACGTGTTGGGAGTGGCTTAAAACCACCAAGTAAGTTCTGTCCACAACTTCCACTGGGGAATCTCTTCCAAGAATTTGTTGTGGATGATTTAGACACATGCCGGCGGATATGGTGGGACAAGTCTGAGAAAGGAAACTTTTTGAAACAGGACTGGAAAGATGTTAACAAATTGATGAACGATCCGTCATTGATCATAAAGCCATCCGACAAAGGAGGGAATATAGTCCTAATGGACCAGAAGACCTATGTAGCAGAAGCAGGAAGGCAATCAAGTAATCCTTTATATTACACTCACCTCAAAACAAATCCATTAAGTCATCTGGAAAATTAATATCATTCAATATTGAAGGTATGGTTTGAAGCAGATCTACTTGATTGGGATGAGTTTCAATAACTTCACATAGAGAAAACAAGAATGACCGCTTTTTACCTTCTACCCAAAAATCACAAAAGTGTTGTGAATCCACCAGGAAGACCAATAGTGAGCTCAATAGGATCACATTTGGAGAACAGCTCTAGATTCCTAGATCTTTTCCTGCAAGAATATGTAACAGCCCTCCCATCATACCTAAAGGACAGCACAGAATTCTTTAAAAAGTTGGATATTAACTCCTGGAAGGCGAAATATATAATGACAACCATGGATGTGGTGTCGTTATACACCTCCATTGAACATGGGAAAGGAATACATGCCTGGGAGAGCTTTATGAAGGATCGGCCGGTGAAGTGGCTGGACCACACACGAATGTTGATTGAAATCCTAAACTATTGCCTCACTTATAATGTCTTCACGTTTGATGGCAAATTTTATCAGCAAGAACAAGGGACGGCTGTGGGTACCTCCTTCGACCCCACCTACACAAACTTGTTCATGGGGTGGTGGGAGAAGGACGTGGCCTGGGCCGATGAAAAAGACATATATTCGGAGAAGGTGGAACTATGGACCCGCTTCATCAACAACTTATTCATCCTGTGGGAAGGTAGTGAAAAGGAATTGGAACTTTTTTTTAGCCAAATTAAATCATAATGATTACAATCTATGATTCACACACACACTGAGTCATCAATCATGTAACTTCATGGATGTAGAATTGGAAGTTCAGGACAACATATTAACAACAAGCATTCACAGAAAGTCAACAGCAACAAATTCCATTCTACCTACGAATAGTGGCCATCCAGATGCTCTCAAATCCCGTATAGCCAGATGCTGGAGGCCAGTGGGATTTATTAAACAGAGGAGCTGTTTGATCTGGAGGTGTGCAGAATGGTCAGGAACTTCAGAGAATGGGATACCCACTTGGAGTACTGGAAAATGCTAGAAAAAGGGCCAAGGTAAAGACTAGAGGACAATTGTTGTATCCAGATAATATTAAGGAAAGGAATAATAAAACAGTGGAGAGACTATTTTTGGAATACAACATGGCCCAGTCCAGTATCAAGAAAATTCTTATGAAAAAATGGCATGTTTTAAAAAATTATGAACAACTTAGAATGATCTTTGAGAAAGGACCACAAATAACATCTAAAATAGTTAGATCCCTGGGAGACATTCTAACCTCAAGTCATTATGAGCATAACGAAGAACAACAAGGGCAAGGAAATTGGTTAACAAGAAAAATGGAGGGCTTTACGAAGTGCAATTCCTGTAAAGCTTGCAAATATGGTCCAATTGAAGGCCATGAGGTACTAATTAAGGACAGAATATTTTTCAAAATACACTTTATTGGTTTCCTTGATTCCTCAAGTCATATATAGTATTATTAGGTACTTTTGTAGACACAATTGTAATAGTATACCATGTATAATGTCATGTATAGGCATCCGCAGTAAAGCATTTACAAGCAATTTGCACAGTATACATTACAGTATCCTTCCTTGGATGATAACAAGGTGGTAACAAGATATTCTTGCAAGTGCATTTAAAATAAGTTCTAAACTCCCCATCCCCACTCCCCCCTCCACTGGCTCTACTCCAGCTGGTATCAATATTGACCAGTTTTGTACTGATTCTCTCTTCCGCTCATATTGGCATGATTGACATGTGTATTGCATGTACTAGCGTTTCACATTGAGCTATTCTTGGGTCGGAGTCATACAGTCATATGTCACTTACCACAGGGACAGTTGCAGGTTCTAGGCCTTTAAATGCCTCCAGCATCAGATCCCAGTCCATTGATATCAAGATTTTGCGCAGACCTCTGGCCTTTTCACGCCAGATAGCAGCGCTCTCTGCACTGCCCCATCGTACCACTTCCACATGCCACACATAAACTGTTGGGGCCTTTGCTGATTTCCACCTCATTGTTATTGCACACTTTGCAATAAGAAGTGCTAGGTCAGCAAAGCGTAAATGCACAAATGCACCACCTTTTGTGACTTTGGATGCCGATGCATCCCAAGTATGCAGCTTCCAACTGTGTCCCCTACAGGAATGCTTGTCACCGTTCTGATGCTCAGGACAACGCCGGTCCAGAACTCAGCTAGCACAGGGCAGGACCACAGCATGTGCAGGATGTCAGCGTCCTCCACCTTGCATCTGGGGCAGTGATGGTGTGTGTTCGGGAACATGCACTGAAAATGGTGTGGAGTGAGATAAGCCCTGTGGAGGATTATATACTGAATACATTTAAAATATAAAATACAAGTACCCCTTCTCATAATAAACACTTTTTCTGAGGTGCGATCTGTCAGGCATTACTATCGTCCTTTATTGGATGAATATAAACTTGGTGTTACGTGACACCTTTTTAGGATATGCTCACAGGGCGGTCCATTCCCTGTCAGTCAGTTCCCTTTCAAGGTCCACCAACAATCTGGTACATAAATCAGTAAGTGAAATCCCAGCATGTGCCCTAATATCTTTGGATAACCATTTTGCAAGATGCCGCCCCTCACCCATTAAATATATTGCTTGTACCAGTTTGTGCGTCAGCAGTTATTCTACCTCTTAACGTATGCATGTATTGCTGCATGTGTCATATATAGGTTGCCCGAGATCCCATTTTCCCTAAAAATTTCTCATGATCCATCAGAGCCCCGGCACTGAAGAGTGCCCCTACTGTTGTGACTCCTCCCTCAGACCAGCTGAGGGTGTTCCATTTTATAATTAAACCTGTGTGTGTGTGTAAGGATACCTAGCAGTGGTGTGTTGTCTGAGTATGGGGTACGCTGGTGCATGTACTGTAGCCCTTTCATCCAGTATGCAAGTGCTGTGCGCAGTAGCATCGGGGCATCCTGGGGGGGTCTTGGAGCGAGGTAGCAGGAGGGTGTGTAGGCCCCACAATGAATGTTCTGGGTTGTATATTCCAGTTTGTGCAGGTTAGGTCCTGCCAACCACAACAATAGCCACTGTAGTTGGCTTGCATAGCAATATGTGTGGAGGCCAGGTGCACCCAATCCACCTTTGTATGTCTCCAATTGCAGTTTGGCTAGACTTACCCTCCGTCGGCCAGTCCCCCAGATCAAGTCAAATAATAGTGTTTCAAGTGCCTTAAACATGGGAGCAGGGATTATCGCCAGGAGGTTCGTAAAAAATGATAATACTCGTGGGAGAACCACCATTTTGGATATATTTTTTCAAAGCATCTTTTTTGATTCACAGAATCATCAAAGCAATAAAAAACACATATTTTCCATTAAAAAATACATAAATAGCATAAAAGACAATATATATAAAGTGCAGTATTTTGACAAGGTATACGTTGATTGATAAAGTGCAATTCCCTAACATTCACATACAAAAGCGTAACTTTGTTAATTTTAGCAGCATAGAAATAAAGGTTTATATAAACCTACAATCTCTTGAGGATTACAACACTTTAGTTTCACGATTCCTCCGAACATTACTGTTCAACATCAAGGATCAATAAAAAATAACAGAGCTTTAACAGGATCCTAGATGCGTAAAGTGCATATGCCTTGACGTTTTTCATCACATGTAGATTTAACCTTTTAACTACGGGTTATTCAATGCCAAAGTGTACAGACACAGGTGAATAAAATAGCAATTCCTAAGCAAGACCCTAACATCATACTTTAACATATTCCTTCACTTATTAAAATTTTAAACCTCGCTTTGATCTAATAAAGTTGACTGACAGTAGAAATCTACTTATTCCAAATACAACCAATCTGTATTTGTCTGTTTTAAGGATGCGCAACATTTCAATATACTGTCTAATGCCGAGGTTCCTAGCCAAGGGTCGTATCCACTTTTTCCTTGGAATTTTATAAAGTGTACAAAAGAATAAAACATGAGCGATATCTTCTTCTCTTCCAAGGGAACACTCAGTACAGATAGAATCATAGCCCTCACCAACCTTTGTACCCCACCTAGATGTAAATTTCTTAGTTTGCAACATACCATATCTAAATTTTAGGTAGAGTATTTTGGCTAGTAGGGGCTCGATCTCATCCAAAAAAAGTTCAAAGGAGGGACTTGTTTTAAAACTTAAAAACGGACTAATCAGTGAACCATGAGTAAGATTTAAAACGACACTCTGATCAATGAAATTCCAAAAGATGGTCTTGCATTCCTGCTTTGAGTCAGGGGTGAGCTGGTACAGGTATTCCCAATACCTGCTCAAACCCAAACTCAAAAAAACCACCTACGGATATGAATCAGCCATGGAAATGTGACAAAAGTGTCAAGGGCAATCAATTCACTTAGTGCCTACCTATATATTTGTAGCTCTTCCGTTGTCCATATTCTAATCCAATACAAAAGAGACATCCGTATGGCCCTATGCTTGATCCGCTTAATGCCTAAATCCAGCCTAAGAGGAATCACCGAAGTATTTTGTGGAAGGGCAGTAAGCCTTCATCTTGATTTTATTATCCCCTAGAGTTAGAGGCGAGAGGGCCTCCCCTCCCCATAGATCAGAACCATATAGTGCAGCTGATTGGGCCTTGGATTTATAGACTAATAATGCAGGAGTAATTGCCTTTGATGTTGTCGAGAAAAGTTTTTTTGCAATTGGAGCTGCATTGTGGTTAAGAATGGATTTGGATTTCGCAATCTGGGGGTTCCATGAAAGTTTAGAGTCAATAGTCACCCCCAGGTATACGAAATTTGAAACACGCTCCAAACTAACTCCATTTGACTGCATTTTGTTTTTAAAGCATTTATGGGGTCTGATGGTCATATACTTGGTTTTTATCGGGTTGATTTCAAGCCCCTTTTGTCTACAATACCCATCCAGCGCATTTAAGAGGTTTTGAAGATCCCTTGGGATTTGAGATAGCAGGATGGTATAATCGGCAAAAGTTAGCGCACAAATATGTTCACCTCCCAATTTCAGGGAATCATGGTTGGTTTTTTTAAGGGCCACAACCATGTCATTAACGTACAGGAGAAACAGGGTTGGCGCCAGGACACAGCCCTGGTGCTCACCCCTTTTTATGGGTGTCTCTTCTTTCAGTTCTACCGCTTTCCCCATCTCACTTTTGCATATGTTTTCTCATGTAACCTGACTAACTGTGATACAATGTTACTTGGAACCCATTGCTGTAAAAGACTGGCCCAAAGACGATCTCTAGGAATAGAGTCGAACGCGGCCTTCAAATCTATGAAGGCTACGTACAGGTGACCACCGCGCAACCTGGTGTACTTCCATGAAATAATTATTAACCTCAAGACCTGGTCTATGGTGCTTATTTTCTTCCTAAAACCAGCTTGGCAGGGAGAGAGCATGTTGTTATCCATAATCCAGTCATTTAGCCTATCTAAAATATGTTTTGCGTAAACCTTTTGTAGTATGTCTAAAAGGCTGATAGGTCTATAATTTGCGGGATCATCTCTGGAAGCTTTCTTGTGAATTGTGATGATCTCCGCTCCTTACCATGAGTCAGTAATGGGCTGAATATTGGCAATACCATTACAGAGGAGATTTATATAAGAAGCCCAGACATCTATCTCATGCTTAAATAGATCTCCGGGGATCTTATCAGGCCCGGGTGCTTTTGAAGTTTTTATAGCAGCAATTGCCCTTATTGTATCTGCCATACTTAACTGGGGGGAGGGAGCCTGATTAGATAACATAAATGTATCCACATAAGCGGAGGAAGCTTCATTTGTTTGGACCGGAACTTCATAAAGGTGGGCAAAATGGTTATACCAGGTTCTTAGGATCCAGGTTATAATCTTGGGCCGGGATATTTGCCTTAGTGCCATTCGCTATAATTTTCCAAAACAGGAATTGGTCATTTCTTTTAGAAGCTGATAGCAATTCCTCCCAGTTATCGTCTTCCCACCTCCTGTGTGCAACTTTCTGGGCATTATTGTATACACCCCTCACTTCCCTAATCAAAACTATGTTTTTTGTGTCCAGTGCTTTGGATGGGTATCGCTTTGCAAGGGCACAATCAGAGTCGAACCAAAGATTGGGATGCTAGACTTGGTTTTCAATTTGGTGTTTCCAGCGACAGGTTTAGTTAAATGAGGCTTTATACTCTCCATCAAAATTTGATGAGTTTGGGTTATCGTTTGGCCGCTAGGACGCCTTTCTATAAAGTATGATACTGTATCCACAAAGATTGTGGTAGAAGCTCAATGTTACATAGGATGGATGGCCACTTTAATGCCCTCCTATTATTAGAAACCTGTGGTTGGATCACATCTGGAACCCTAGCTGATAGAGGGGAAGAATGCATCATGAAGGAGTTCCCCATGAGATCCAAGCACAAAGGGAAATGATCACTATCCTTCCTACTGCAATCTACCTTAAATTCCTGGATAAGATCCCAATAGCCAATACTTATCATGATGTAATCAATTCGTGAAGAGGATAGCCCTCTTGAGAAGGTGTGTGAGCATTTGGAGTCTAATTGGCTTCTGCCATTGCATGATCTTAGTCCCTTCTCAATGGTAAAATCAAGCAATTGGAGTGCAGAAACAGATGGCCTCATCATTTCATCTGTCTCCAATAAGGGGATAACCATTGCTAGGTCCTGTTCTTCAGTAATCATGCTTACTCCCTGTAATGGCTCGTAACAGCAATTAAAATCACCTCCAAGTATGACAAGATCTTTAGGAAGGATAGTATTGAGGACATCCTCTAGCAGAGTGACAATTACTGACTCCTGCGAAGATTCCCTCGGTCTTATATATATATTAAACAAATACATCTGGTACTTGTTTGGAAATTTAAGCCTAAGACCCAAGATATCATCAGTGCCAGTGGGAACAATATCTGCAGAAACATTGATATCATTTTTTATCCAGACTAATAGGCCTCCAGAAGGTCTCCCTCTAACGGATTGGTGCGCCTCTAGGCTGAAAGTTCTGTCGCCAATTTTAAAAAGGGGTTCCCTGGTCCATGATTCTTGGAAAAGACAAATATCGAAAGAGTCAGTATATATGTGAAAGTCTATATTAGTTATTGATTCGTTAAATGAGTATTTGTATGTGAGAGTGAATGTGTGTGTGGTTGGGTGGGAGGTGTGTGACTGTCCAAAGATGTATAAATAGTTTATTTAGTAGGTATATGAGGTTAAGACTGCATGTGGAAACAGTTGTTTGGGTAGGTGAATGTCTTTATGGGTGAAGTTATGAGTAAATATATTTCTCAATAATACATGTCCAACAAAGTAGAAATATAAAAGGCAGTGTATGTGACAGTTGTTGTATATAAATAAGTATACATAAGACTCAGTGATTGTATGAGTGACTGTATGGATAACTGTATACTTGTAACAGTGATTTTATAACACACTAAGCATGAGTTACTATCTATATGAATAAATGAAGTGGTGTTTGTATAAGTGTGTAGCTGAGTAAATGTAAGTATGATCAATTGTTTGTATAAGTGAGTAGGATGACTGTATATGTGAATAGGATGTATGCTGGTGTGTAATGTTGATGTAGGTATATAAGTATATTTGATAGTGTTCTATTTATCTTTGTCAGCATGTCTTAGTGAATCTATAGGTAAGTGTTTAGATGTGAGTGTAGATCTAGGAATCACTGAGTGGGTTTTGAGAAAATTGTATTGGTGTGTCAATGGTTTCAAATATGGTACTCCATATTTTATAATGAGTGTTGAAAGGTTATACTAGTGTATGATGAGGTGCATCAGATTGTCACATGGATGATGTCATCAGTGATGTCATCAGTGATGTCACTGACCATGTCATGAATGATATAATATGTGACATCATCAGCAGTGGATTGCGGGCACGTGAGTTATATAATGAAGGAATTTCAATGGTTTTGTACAAGAGAAATGTCCAGCTAACTATAACACCCCTGAAACCTATGGTTTTTTCAGTGAATTTCTAAGGTTTTTTAAATGATAACTCCTAACTATAACATGTCTGTAACCTATGTTTTTTTCAGTGAATTTCAAAGGTTTTTTAAATGCTAATTCCTAACTATAACATGTCTGAAACCTATGGTTTTTCAGTGAATTTCAAAGTTTTTTTAAATGACAATTTTTAAATGTAGTAATTGTAACCAACGTATGCAGTAGTTTACACAACAAGAGACAGAGTGGTACAGATGTTCACACGGTTTAATCACTATCCCATATATTTAGTAGGACACTTTAAATTAGTCACTTAAATAGTCAATCATACTGTTAGTAAATTCTCCATCCACACACTTATACTTCCACTCATTCTTCAATGCAGATTACTCTATATATAATATATATTTAAATATTGAACCAAACCACATTCACTGGAAGATGTCATCAGTGATGTCATTCGAGATGTTATCAGTGATGTCATCAGTGATGTCACTGACCATGTCATGAATGATGTAATATATGAGATCATCAGCAGTGGATTGTGGGCACGCGAGTTATAGTTAGTACAATTAACTATAATGGAGGAATTTCAATGGTTTTGTACGAGTGAAATGTCCAGCTAACTATAACACTCCTGAAACGTAGGGTCCAATTATCCTCTAGATACCTTCAGTAAGCGCCACACAGCTGTGTTGCAGAGATGTGTAAAAAGGGGCATGGCCTGGACAACCCCTCTGCAACACAGCGCAGTGGCACTTACTGGAAGCACCTGGTGGACTGGTTAGCCCCCAGGGGCCCTCAGGATTGAAGGGTAATTATTTCCCCAACTTAAAACGCGCCACAGGGGTTGTTTGCACACGTCACCTAAGGCCCCATCCCCTCCCTTCACCACTGTGTAAACACGCCCTGTGGCTGTTTTAAGTTGTGAGGGTCCCTAGGGTCCAACTAGCCCACTAGGTCCCTCCAGTAAGCTCCACAGAGCTGCGTTGCAGAGAGGTGCAAAAAGGGGCACGGCCTCTGAACACCTCTCTGAAACGCAGCTTCCTGGTCCATATTGGAGGTACCCTATGGGCTAGTTGGCCCTCAGGGACCCTCAGTATTGAAGGGGAATTAATTCCCCAACTTACAACTCGCCAGGGGGCGGTTTGCACAATGGTGAATGAAGAGGGCGGGGCCTTAGGTGACATGTTTGCAAACACGCCCTGTGGAGCGTTTTAAGTTGGGCAATTAATCCTCTTCAATCATGAGGGTCCCTGAGGGTGAACTAGCCCACCAGGTACCTCCAGTATTTGCGGGGGTCACAGCTCACTTTTGAAAGCCCCGGGGGTGCTGGTCCCCAGGGCTGGGGGCCCCTTTGGGCACCGCATTATAATATAAACATTGCCCCCGGGACTTGGTCCACCCGGGGGCTAATTAATCATTTTTTTTCATGGCTGGATCCGCGGATCCAGCGTGCATCCCTCCAATTTTCCCCCCCACAAAACCTTTTTTTGGCCCTGGGGGTCGTTGTGGGGCCCCTAAGCAGGCCTAGGGGTTCAGGGTGTTTCTACCCTGGCCCTTTTCTTTTTTTTGTGTTTGATTTCCTGATTTCTTGTGCCTCAGTTCTAATGAGGCACAAGATGGCTGCCGACACTTCCTGAGTGTTGACAGCCAATTAGCATGAAGCTTGTGATCGAGAGGGTGCGCGGATCCTGCACGCCTCTAGATATCGATAAAGATTTTCTCAGCAACTACTGAACGGATTTACACCATTTAACAAAAAGGCCTCTTTCTGAACCAAGGGATACCTTTTTGCCAAATTTGGTGTCATTCCGTTCAGCAGTTCGGCCTGTAGCCGTGTCTAAAGTTTCCTTTGGAAAATTGCATGGAGAAAACACGTTTTGGGACCCCCCTTTTTTCTCGGACCCTGCTTGCATAATCACACCTAAACTTTTAAGATAGGAGCGGACCAGAGCGGGCCATAAGTTTTGAAAATTTCGGAAAGATTCGTCAATTGGCTCTAAAATTATTGGGAATAGAATGTTGCAATTTTCCTATGGTAACTAGGTCCTAACTATAACTATCTACTGCCAGTAGGTAATCTATATATATAAAAACGAAAGTATGTCTGTTTGTCCTTTATGCATTACTACACCATTCTTCCAATCGGCATGAAACTTTGGGAAGTTGTTGTGTACACTCCCGCAAAGGTTTCTGGCAAATAAATAAAAAAATAAATTAAAAAAAATTGTTAAAAGTTTTTGAGTACACTCCCACTAAGGTTTCTGGCAAAAAAAAAAAGAAAAAAATGTGTTAAATATCTGCCCCCCTGCCCCCCAGGGCCCTCATAATCTTTCCAATACTGAACGTTTACAGACTCGCTTTTGCAATGACCATCAACAAAGCACAAGGACAATCGCTGCAAGTGTGTGGACTAGATTTGGAGAATCCGTGCTTCTCACATGGAAAACTGTATATTGCCAGCTCACGTGTCGGAAAACCTTCTGATTTATTCGTGTACGCACCAGACGAAAAAGAAAAAAATACTGTGTATCCACAAGCACTTGATTAAATAAACAGAATTAAAAAAACTTTAAAATGTTTTCCATATGAAAATGAATAAGTTTCAATACAAAATGACACAATGTAAATTCAATGTTATCATAACAAGTTTTCTTAAACTTCCTTTCTTCTAAGATCGCAGCAACGTGCGACGGGTAAGCTAGTATATACATATTCACGGAGGAAGATGATGCATTGTAACCAGCCTACGACCACGAGACCTGTTCCCTGCCTGCAGGTTGAAATGTAGTGCAAGGACTCAAGGGGTTCTGAAGATTTTAATCGGACTGGACAAAGTGAGCCCAGCTATGCATACATCTACAAACGCAAAGATTTAACTTTGGTTTCTCCACGTTCCACCGGCCCAGGTATGATGCAGTCTGGGGGTTGCAGTGTTTCCATCATGGCAACTCAGTGGACGATCACATGGCTGGGGAGGCGTGTACTCTGCAATTAGGGAGTGATGCAGAACCTGTTATTAGCTGGGTGCGACGACTTTCAGATGGGCAGTGGCGCCTGAGGTGCATTATGCCTTATCTGCCATCTATTAAAGAATCTCGCTTGAAATCCCCGCCTGCGGCTCCTTCCTTCAGCGTTGTTAGAGGGTGTTTGGGATATATAAATATATATATATATATATATACATATATATATATATATATATATATATATATATATATATATATATATATATATATATATATTATTTTTTTTACAGGCAAGGATGCAAAGCACTCAGGAATGGAAGTCTTAAGTTTGTTTATTCAGCAACAACAAACCCAACCAACGTGTTTCAGCCTACTCGGCTTTGCTCACGGTTAGTGAGTTTTCTGTTTCTACACTCTTTAAGGCTAGTCTGTCGTAATGGGGCATTCTGGGCAATGTAGTGTATTTTTCTTTGAAATTTAAAATCATAATTAACAGAAAAAGAAAAGGGGAATTCTATGTACACTCACTAACCCTTTTTGTGGAGGTTATTTTTGATATTATCATTACACAATTCTGCCTTCATTGTTTTATATTGTGGCATGTTTGACAGTTCTTGAAGTCAACATATATCACATCTTAAGTCCATTTAAACGAGTTCAGTACTCATGTTCATATTTACATATTTTCAGTTATAACTAGACAATTGTCTCGTAATTAATGCAATCGATTTGGTTGCATTAGACCTTTCAAAGGTTTTTTTAAAGCTAATTCCTAACTATATAAGGCCTGAAACCTATGGTTTTTTAAGTGAATTTGCAAGGTTTTTTAAAGACTCATTCCTAACTATATAAGGCCTGAAACCTATGGTTTGTTAAGTGAATTTGCAAGGTTTTCTAAATGCTAATTCTTAACTATATAAGGCCTGAAACCTATAGTTTTTTCAGTGAATTTGCAAGTTTTTTTAAATGCTAATTCCTAACTATATCAGGCGTGAAACCTATTTTTTTTTTTCAATAAATTTCAAAGGTTTTATAAATGCTAATTCTATTAGCGGATAACGTTTATATATGTTATTATCCTTCTGGGACCACCTGAGCAGCCATCTTGTTTCTCAGGAGAAGTGAGGCACAAGAGAGCACAAAACAAGAGTGGAAAACGCGGAAAGGGGGGTAGGGTAGAGACCCCCTGACCCCCTATCCCTTCTCAGGTTGTCCCAGAAGGACCCCCAAGGGCAAAATTATTATTTTTTTTTTTTATAAAATCGCGTAAGGCCTGAAACCTATGGTATTTTAAGTGAATTTGCAAGGTTTTTTAAATATTAATTCCTAACTATATAAGGCCTGAAACCTATTTTTTTTTTCAAAAAACTTCAAAGGTTTTGTAAATGCAAATTCTATTAGCGAATAACTTTTTTATATGTTAATATCCTTCTGGTACCACCTGAGCAGCCATCTCATTTCTCAGTAGAACCGAGGCACAAGAGAGCACAAAACAAGAGTGGAAAACGCAAAAAGGGGGCAGGGTAGATACCCACTGACCCCCTAGCCCTTCTCAGGTTGTCCCAGAAGGACCCCCAAGGGCAAAAAAGGAATTTTTTTTATGAAATCGCGGAGTGCGCGCACGGTACGCATACGTACGCGGACCTGTATGGGTACCGTGCGCGCACCCCGTGATTTTTTTTTGTTGCCCTTGGGGGTCCTTCTGGGACCCCCTGAGAAGGGCTAGAGGGTTGGGGGGCCTCTACCCTGCCCCCTTTTCGTGTTTTCCACTCTTGTTTTGGGCTCTCTTGTGCCTCAGTTCTCCTGAGAAACAAGATGGTGGCCAACTCTTCTTGGTTTGGACAGTTTGGAATGTTGACAGTCGACTGCCAGCCAATCAGGATCGCGCTCACGCACGTAAGGGTACGCGCGGGTACGCGCACGTACGCGTACGGTACGCGTACGGTGCGCGGACCCGTAAGGTCATATAGATATATATGTGTTTTTGAACCTAAGTTTCATAAAAACCACTTGAGCAATTTTCACCAAACATAGCAAAGGCACATCTGCGTACCAGTCCCTACAATTTTACCAAGTTTGGCGTAATTCCGTACAGCGGTTCGGGATGTAGACTTGTCAGACCTTCCTATGGAAATTAACATGGGGAAAACATGTTTGGGACCCCCCTTTTTTCTCAGCCCCCACTTCACGAATCCCCCCGAAACTTTCAGGGAAGGAGCGGAGCGCAGCGAGACCTTTATAAGGAAAAAATTACAGGCAGATCCCTCAATTGGCGCCAAAGTTATTCCCAATAGAATGTTCGGATTTTCCTATGGTAGCCAATCCTAACTATATATACCTACTGGCTGTCGCCAGTAGGTAATATATATATATATATATATATATATATATATATATATATATATATATATATATATATATATATATGTATATATATATATATATTCACTGAAAAAACCATTGGTTATAGACCATATATAGTTAGGGATTAGCCTTTTCAAAACCTTATTTTACTCACACAAAACCATTGAAATTTCATATATAGTTAGTTCCACTAACTATATATCGCGCACCCGCAATCCACTGCTGATGATGTCACATATTACATCATTCATGACATGGTTAGTGACATCACTGATGACATCACTGATGACATCTCAAATGACATCACTGATGACATCACTGATGACAACATCCAGTGACTGTATGTTTCTGTAAAGTTAAAATATGTCTTACATATTGAAGAATGAGTGGATGTATAAGTGTCTGGATGAAGGATTTAGTAGGTGCATGACTGACTGTATGAGTGAGTGATTAAATGTGTCTCACTGAGTGCATGGGTTAGTGACTAAACTGTTTTAATTTGTGCATCATTATATCTGTTGTTCTACAAACTGCTGCATATGTTGATCAGTAGCTATATGAGTAACTGTATGGGTTATTCATTGGTTGTCCAAGTATTTGTATGGGAAACTGAGTGTGTGTGTATGGGTGGCTGGGAGGTGTGTGACTCTGTACATAGATGTGTGAGTATTTGATTCACTATATGTATGGGTTCAAAAGTGCATGTGGAAACAGCTGTATGGGCGGTTGACTGTGCATGAGTGTATTAGTGAGTGAATGGATATCTCAGTGCTACATGTTAAAGTAAGTACATATGTAAAACACAGTACATGTGAGAGTTGACATATATAAATAACTGTGCATAAGAGCCAGTAAATGTGTGAGTGGCTGTATGGATCATTGTGAACATGTATCAGGGATTGTATAAGAGAGTAAAGTAAATATGTGTTAGTATATGTTTGAATAAGTAAGGTGTGTATAACTGTATAGTTGAGAAAATGGAGGTGTGATTGATTTTTTGCATAACTGACTAGGTGTGTGAGTAACTCCATGGATGAGTGACAGTCTGTGACTGTCTGTTTACACTGATTGTATCTAAGGTTATATTAGAGTCTGAAGAGGTTCATGGTATTATCACATGAATGATATCATCAGTGATGTGATCAGTCATGTCAAATGAGATGTTATCAGTGATTTTATCAGTGATGTCATTTGAGATGTCATCAGTGATGTCATCAGTGATGTCACTAACCATGTCATGAATGATGTAATATGTGACATCATCAGCAGTGGATTGCGGGTGCGCGATATATAGTTAGTGGAACTAACTATATATGAAATTTCAATGGTTTTGTGTGAGTAAAATAAGGTTTTGAAAAGGCTAATCCCTAACTATATATGGTCTATAACCAATGGTTTTTTCAGTGAATTTTCAAGGTTTTGTAAATGCAAATTCCTAACTATATATGGCCTATAACCTATGGTTTTTTCAGTGAATTTCATTGGTTTTTTAATAGCAAATATCAAAAGCTGTAAAATGTCAAGTACGTGATAGGTAAAAACTTTTTCGTGTTTATGCACGCTGATGTGCTTTGAACGCTGCCCCCCTCCCCTCTTTTCTCTTAGTAGTACTCTCTCTTTGCAGATAGTGAAGAGAAGTTAACGCAGGCCCTTACCCCCGTTGTAATCCGTCGTGCCTGCTTGTCTCTCCATTTGATTGATTGTTATCCAAGCATTTACTGTTTTACAATTGATTCTCTTTGGTTCATTCTCTATTTACAAACAAGCACAAAGTCGCAATACTCTGTTTAGTCTTTGCAGATAGTGAAAAATCGTGAAAAATCGTGTAAAAAAATAAAATTAATCGAGCAAAATCAGTAGGCCACTAATTGGATCTCTTTTTGACCTCGCTAAAATAGAAATATTAGGAACAACCCTTCATGAGAAATACGAAAATAGTGAGATGAACTGAGCTCCACACCATGAGGGCTGCAAGACAGCTCGGCTCCGTCACCCACCCCGCCCAAAATAACGACAAACCCTATGCAAATATTAAAAATATAGACAACACACCAGCAAAGAAACAGGGTAAAACATTTTATTAAATAACTATTTACATAACTATTTTATACTTTTTATTGCCCGATCCGGCTAGCTCAATCGATCGAGCATGAAACTCATGCACTCTGATAGCAAGCGTTGCTACTGATGCTATGCAGACCAAAACTGGTTTTCAGTTTGTACATTTTTCTAGATGTTTCCATCCAAGGTTGGTTGAGTTTGTAGAACGATGGCTTCAGATTTTCAACATACGGTGTGGTGGCGCGGACTGGGAGGGGGCGCTTCGCTCCTGCCCCCTCCCCAAGTAAGATTTTCATACGTGAAAGTACGTTAATGGTTTTGGTCCCTGAGTTGCTTCAATGTCACTGCCATTCTCAAATGGCATAAGTTCTGGATGTTGGGTGCCATAGTTCAGAGTTCTGAGCAGCGCTTGTAACACTGTCTGAAGCTTATTTCCACCTACTGCAGCTTCACTATTCTCAAAGTAAGTGAGTGTCGTTTGTGGACCTGACTGCATTTGAAAACAATGTGATATGGTACCTCCCTAAACCGCTTGACGGAGGCCCCCGAGGGGCGGTGTGATAGCACGGACTCGGAGAAGACGCTTGGCTCCGACCCCCTCCCCAAGTCTTATAGCACCGGTTTAGCCTGAGATCGCCCCCGACATAGGCGGCCGGCTACCGGGGTCCGGCGGAACTTTTTGCCTTTTGATGACTCTTCTATTCTGGACCTTGTCCCACAATCCGTTTGACCTGAAGACACGCTGTAGTGGGGCGCCACTTTACCATTTTAGTTGCCATTCCGCCCGCTTTTGCTACACTGTGCCTCTTCCGCCATTCAGCTGTTTACCGCCCGCTCTTGCGACTACAGCGTCTCGCTCACCATGTAGTTGAGTTGCTCCCGCTCTTGCGATGCAACGATAGGCGACTGCCACAGGACTCTCAAAGCTTTTCATTATTAAAATAACAAAAGTAAAATGAACCAATAAAAAGTTTTATTAACAAGTCACATGACCTGTTATGCTTACGTTACGCGCTGCGTGCCGCGCCCCGGATCACTTCCGGGTGCGCTAACGCGGCGTGTCATATAACGCATTACGCGACAACGTAGGTCAAGAATATAGTCAAAATGTTTCCACCAACCAGCGTTCGGAACACAACCCCTTTCAGCAGTCCAAAAAGTTCTGTAAAATGACAACAGAGGGGACAGGCAACAAGAACCATCAGTCAAAGAGGGGAGGGCAAGTTCTTCTCTACCGGGTCATGTTGGGGCGCTACCGGAACTGATTGAATTGGTAGTCTACAGTGTTTCTGGATGTTTCAGACTAAAGCTGGCGTCAGCATGAGAGCACCACCATCTCGTGGCTCCGTCGTGGTCATTCCGCGAGCAATCATGGCAGCCGCTCCCCACCGGAAGCCTGCAGGAGTCGAGGGCCCCCAAGACTTTTGTAGAATCTTCACGGCTGAGGGGACGCTTTCGAGAATGGAGCCCAAGCCCTAGCAGGCAAGCGTCCGAGTTCCAAGGTGTCCCAGGGCCATTTTAGTGGACCAGGCCCAAAACCGAAGAGCCGTCCGCCATTTTAAGAGTCCTGTGGCACCCGCCTATCGCTGCACTGCAAGAGTGGGAGCAACTCAACAACATGGTGAGCGAGACGCTGTAGCCGCAAGAGCGGGCGCAACTCAGCTGGATGGCCGCCACCTGGGGAGGCCCGTTCACGCCGCCTCCCCCACGCCCCCCCCGTGCCGCCCCACGCCAATTTTCGGAGCAGCATTGTAGGATACCAAAACCAGTGCGGCAGTTTACTGGACATCACCTGGGTGCCATCCACATCTCAGCGCGTTCTGCTGCCTTGGGACTATTCGCACAACAGACCGCTACTGACGAGGCCTCCCTCCGCACCACCCGGGACGCCCCACGCTGTTTTTCTGAGCTGCATTGTAGGATCCCAAAAACCAGTGCGGCACCCAAGTGACATCACCTGGGTGCCGTCCAGAACTCAGCACGTTGTGCTGCCTTGGGACTATTCGCACAAAAGACAGCTTCTGACCATTGTTGCTTTTTTTTGTCAAAAATGTTTAAATGTTTTTACAGTTTTTGTTCCGTTCGTTATATTTAAAAGTTAATAAAGTTTTATAATCCTACTTTGTTGGAGTGTTATATATTTTTAAAAAATCGGGTGAATGGGGCCTTGAATCGGGTTATGGTCATGTGTGGGCTTTGCAAGTGTACTGCTACAGGATCGGGCATTTCAAACTCAAATGCACGTTCTTTTTCTTACCTTTCCGAAGCATGGAGCGCAATAGCAGGCAGAGAAAGGGTGATGCAAGTGTTGAACACTGCCTGGCCTGGCAAGTTGCTGGCAGTGCCCCCCCCCCGCCCGCTCCTGAAAGAGGACACACACACACCGCCGCCCCGAGTACTTCACAGATCTTTAAAAGACCATGCGCTTGGTCATGAGGCTTAAATGGTTTATCACCCCTTCTAGAACCCCTGCATCGACCCTCTGACGTTTCCTGGAAAAATTACCACGTAACACAATACCAAACCTTGTCAGCTGAAACCCCCGAGGAATCGTGGGGCATATTATCAAGGGGGTTTATCTCCGCTTTTTTGGCTTTAAAAGCCAAGAAAGCGGAGATAAAATTATCTCCCTATTACCAAGCTGTCGCTAACACCAGTTAGTGACAGCTAAAAGGAGATAGCGACCATCTTGGGCCCCGCTTTGCATGTCAGTGATATTTATCACTAATGACATGCAAAGTGGGCGTGCCAAGATGTTAGCGACTGGAAACAGTCCCTAACATCGCTATCTCCTATTACCAACTTTTGGAGATATTCGCGCTAAGCGCGAATATCTCCAAAAGCTAACACCTGACCTGAGCAGTTCTTAGCCATGTTATCCAATGGGAGGTGGATAACATGGCTAAGAGCATTTGCTCGATAATGCATGAATATCGCTGACTTTTCAGCGATATTCATGCATTGCGGCCGTTTTTTTCGCATTTGCGATAAACCTTGCTAATAGCAAGGTTTATCTGCGATAAAAATCGCCGATGTGCGGCGATAATTTTTGTCTCTAAACAAGTTAGAGACAAAAATTATCGCTAGTTGTTGGTAATATGCCCCCGGGTTTTTGCTTGCAGAAATCGGGAGGCGGGAGACTAGCACTGAAATCAGTAGTCTCACGCCTGAATCGGGAGGGTTGGCATGTCTGGATTCTCTACAGCTGGGGCCATAAACTACATCCGCAGGGCTAGGTGATAGCCTGGGACCGGCCTGGCATCTAAAATGGCTGCCGTGCACGACAAAATTGTGGCATTGGAAAAAAGGCAAGATGGCGCAGACAATGTTTAGCAATAAGGATTCATTTATAACAAAATATTTTATCGCACTGACAAATTGGCGGTCAACACTTCCTGATTTCCATCGAATCGAACGTTAACAGACGTCACGCAGCAAAAAAAAAAAAAAAGCTCACGCACAGCCGCTGGAAGACATATATCAACATATATGAGCCTCCTCAGCCACCCTCAGAAAACATAAGGGATTAGGATACGTCTCCCGCACCCCCTTATACCTAGTAATTTAATTAAAACGAAGCACAAAATGGCGAATTCCCGTTTCGCTACCAGTTTGCGGCCCAGTTCGCGGCCCGTGAAGCGCTTCTACCGTGAAAAATATATATTTTTTTATTTTCCCCACGGGACCCTTTAATAACCCCAACAACATTCCTAGGGGGTCAAGAGGGGTATACCTTGCCCCCTTTCATTAAATTCCCCCTTCGTTTTTCACCTCTTCTTCTCTCTCGATCCTACCGAGAGATAAGATGGCGGCCGCTCCGGACTGTTTAGAATGTTGACAGACACCGGGGAGCCAATCAGCTTCGCATCGCAAAGTTCCGTTTCGCCAAAAGTAAGCGGACCGGAGCGCAGCCCGGAGCGCTGTTACAGATATATATCTTGTTTTGAACGTTAATTTCTCAAAATCCACTGGAGCACATATATTGAGACCTAGCAAAGGCACATCGGGCTAACAGTCCCTACAATTTTTCCAAGTTTCGTGCAAATCCATTCAGCCGTTCGAGCTAAAAGTGAGGCCAAAGGCCCTATGGAAATTAACATGGGAAAACGTATTTTGGGACCCCCCTTTTTTCTCGGCCCCCCCTTGACGAAACCCCCCCCAAATTTTCAGGGGCTGCTCAGAAACAAAATGTGCCACTTTCCTGAAAATTTCAGCCGATTCCGTCCACAAACGCCAAAGTTATTAGACATAGAATTTTCAAAAGTTCCATAGACAAAAAATCCTAACTATATATACCTACTGGCGAGACGCCAGTAGGTAATATATATATATATATATATATATATATATATATATATATATATATATATATATATATATATATATATATATATATATATATATATATATATATATATATATATTAAGTGGTCATGAACTTAAGTTCCTTAAGATGAATTACCCAGTAATGCCGGTGTTTTACATGATCCCGAAGGTTCACAAGGATCTGTTAAAGCCACCGGGAAGGCCAATCATCTCGGCCAGACAGGGAGCCTTTGAAAATACTTCACGCTATATTGACCATTTTCTCCAGGAGCATGTTAAGACTTTACCATCCTACTTGAGCGACACTATGGACTTTCTGGACAAAGTAAAAACAGTACTTTGGCAGGAGGATTATTTAGTAATCAAACTTGATGTGACTACATTATATACGAGCATAAACCATCAGGATGGTCTGAAGGCAGTGGCTCATTTTTTGAACAATAGACCAGCTTGTATGTTAGAACATAATGCTATGATCAAGGAAATGATTGAGGTGTGCCTGACCAATAACTATTTCTTGTTCCAGAATCAAGTCTTTCAGCAGTTAAGAGGAGTAGCGATGGGGGCCTGCTTCTCCCCCAGCTACGCGTGCTTGCACATGGGGCTGTGGGAGGAGCAGGTCCTGGGAGTCTCTTTTGCTGATGTAATGAAAAACAACATAGTGTCATGGTATAGATTTATTGATGACCTCTTTCTAGAATGGAGAGGATCAAAGAGTGAGGCCGAGCAGTTCATCTCTGATGTTAATACAAATAACTTGAATTTGAGGTTCACTGGGGAGATCAGTGGAAGTAAGGTCAACTTTCTTGATGTGGAGGTGCACATTGAGGAGGGTAAATTACAGACAAGGCTGCATTGCAAAATGACCACGGGTAACACGGTCTTGCATGCATCCAGCCACCACCCCGCTCACCTGATCCAAAGCATCCCCTAAGGGGAGATGCTAAGGATCAGGAGAATATGCAGCACAGAGGAGTCATGTTCAGCAGCGCAGGGGAGCAGTAAAGAAAGATTTTTGGCAAGGGGCTATTCGTTGATCACAGTTGAAAAAGCCATGAAGAGGGCCAACAAGCTAGGTACCACCACTGATTTGGAGGGGGGACCGGATGGAACCCGCAAGGTGATGAGTGGTGAGGGTGGCCAACCAAGACTGATTACAGCTTACAGTCGTCAACACAGGCAGTGACAAAAAATCATTGGCAGAAATTGCCCCATCGTCAGGGGGGTACCCGTGATAGGTGGAACTCTGGCAGAACGTCCAGCGTTCACTTACAGTAGAGCCAGGTCAATGAGCGATATGCTTGTGAAGAGTAGCCCAGAATTAGCCAACAAAGACAACTGGTTGCATAAAAATAAGGGGTTCATTAAGTGCACCATATGCAAAGCATACACGATGGGGAAGAACAAAACTTCGCACATGACCCCATTCACTGAGGTGCCAACCCTTATAACCAAGAAAATAACATGCAAGACTGATTTCGTCGTGTATGTGCTGGAGTGTGCGTGTGGCCTGCGGTACGTTGGTAGTACCAAGCTGCAGGTTCACAAACGCATACTTAAGCACATGCGGGGGGTCAGCAACAGGGATGAGTCTTACCCTGTGGCGCAACACATCAATTCTTGCCACAGGGGAGACTTAGGCTGCCTCAGATATTATGCGATAGATACAGTACTGCCACTCCGGAGGAGAGGGGACAGGGAGTCCCGCCTGAGAATACTGGAAACCAGGTACGTCCTAGAACTGAATACTAAGACTCCAAATGGCCTCAATGCCACAGAGGACCTACATACCTGCCTATAAAAACATCAATTGGAGGGAGCATTTATATAAGAACCATGAAATGTTCATGAATGTATGAGTATGAATAGAGAGAGTCGTCAGAGCATCAGACTGATTTTTTATGAAATTGAGAAGAACAGTTTTTAGATCTTTTCACAGGGTGAAAGGGAAAAAACACAAAATTGGGGGTTTTTAATTCACTTTTTTTATATATTTTGACTCCTAGAAACGTGCGACAGGAACTGAACCACTATGTAAGGGCAGTATAGAGGCAGTTATCCTGAACATCGATTTAGCCCACTTGGGCACTATTAAATTTACTCCCCACCCACCACCCTCTCCATATCCCCCCTAAAAAACATTGGATTTTTTTGCGCAATTCTCTATGCAAATTTTGCACATATCTTGCTTATTTGCACAAATAATTAATGTATTTATTGTATAAATATTATCAGAACATGATTTGTTTACAATTATTGTATGATAAAAAAGTGTTGGTTTTATTGATATTTATTTATTTATTTGCGAGATTTGCACACTACAGGATAATTTGCACTGAAAATTAGAATGCTGAATGTTACAACCACATTTTAATGTTAGGGTGTCAGAGGGTCAGAAAGAATGGAGATAATGTTGTACATTTGCATTATTTGAAAAACTGTTTACATTATGTAAGAAAACATCATGAAGCCGATGTGATACAGGATTAGGCTGAAGTCTGTTGTTTATCTCTACAGGCCCAGTGGTCAGATGACACCTGTATGCACGTTAAATACACAAGGATTGGTGGACCATGTCATGTGATCAAGGGCTTCAGGGCCCAAAATGCGTCATGGCGGACGGAGTGATGCACTTGACTGAATAAAGCAAGCAAATTTACCTAACTGGGTCCGGTTCGTTATTTTGCAGCAAGCTGTCAGAAAAAACGGAGTTCCTGTAATATATATATATATACATATTCACAAAAAAAACATAGGTTTCACACCAGTTATAGTTAGATTGAAATTTTACTGACATAAAACCATTGAAATTCCCACGTTATAGTTAGTTGGACTCCCTATAACTTGAGCGCCTGCAATGCACTGCTGATGATGTCACATATTACATCACTCATGACATTGGAGAACCATCACTGCCGTTCCCATCCCTATTTTTTTTTTTTTTTTGCTCCTGTTGAGCAGTTTCCATTCCCTGTTTTTTGTTTCTGTTCTTAAAAAAAAGAAGAAAAAAAAAGTTCTTTTCAGAACTACCTCCAATTCTCATCAAAGAGCTATATTCTTAAAAAAATGAAAAAGAGTAAGTGAAATGGAGTGCATTGATAATGGAAAGGAAAATGAGTAAGAAAGAACAGAAAGGTATGAGAGGAGAAAGGAAGTGAAGTAGGGGGACTGAAAGAAGGTGAGTGTTGGGAAGGAAAGTAAGGAGAAGAAGAGTGAATATGGGGAATGTGGATATTCAAAGAAAATGTTGAAAAGGAACGGGGGTGTGGAAGGGTAAGTAAAGATGCATTGCTGGAGTTGAAGACTGAAGGCCTCATTTATGAAGCCATGCGTCACTTTAACGCCACCAGAGCGTCACTTTTTGTGACGCACCAGTGCTGTAAATAATGCACCTTATTCAGTCATATATACAAAGTGGCGCATCTAGGTACATGCGTCACTTTGTAAGCCCCTGCGCCACATTATTCCTACGTCAGGTGTAACGTATGCAAAAGGGACGTATTGACGCAAGAAAGGGTCGTAGAGGTGACGCAGTGAAATCTATGAGATATCACTGCGTCACTTTTATGACGCTGTTGCTTCCAATTATTCATTTTTGTGACACACTCCAGCAATGCATCACTTTTGCGTATCTGTAAGAACTTCCAACATAATACGCATGAGAAGAAGACTGAAGGACTCATTTATGAGGCCATGCGTCGCTTTAACGCCACCGGAGCGTCACTTTTTGTGACGCACCAGTGCTGTAAAAAATGCACCTTATTCAGTCATATTTACAAAGTGACGCATCTAGTTAGTTGCGTCACTTTGTAAGCCCCTGCGCCACATTATTCCTATGTCAGGTGTAATGTATGCAAAAGGGACGTATTGACGCAAGAAAGGGTCGTAGAGGTGACACAGTGAATAAACTGGGGGCTTCATTTATGAAAAGTGACGCATCGCTGCGTGAAAACAGCGATGCGTCACTTTTCAGTGCGCACTCCTTACGACATTCCTGATGCGTCATATTTAATGTATGACGAATCATGTCGCAAGGAGTTACAGATACGTCAGTATTTCTGACGTATCTGTAAGCGCAAAAGTGACGCATTGCTGGAGTGTGTCACAAAAGTGACGCAACTCCAGTAATGCGTCCTTTCACATGGGGAAAGCCCCATGTGAAAGGGCTTGCGTCAGTCTTACACCTGCTGTGAGGCAGGCGCAAGATTTTGACGCAACAGCGTCCTAAAAGTGATGCAGTGAAATCTCATAGATTTCACTGCGTCACTATTACGAGGCTTTTTGCGGGGGAACGCCCCCTCTGCATACATTATACCTGACGCAGGTATAATGTGGCGCAGGGTTTTAAAAAGTGACGCATCTACCTAGATGCGTCACTTTTTAAATATGGCGCAACAAGGAGCATTTTTTACACCGCTGGTGCGTCACAAAAAGTGACGCACCGCCGGCGCAAAACTGTTGCAAGGCCTTCATAAATAAGGCCCTGCATTTTCCCCATGCTTCTCTCCCCGGTCCGCTACCCGGTGCACGTACCGGGCGCTCCCCCCGCGCAAATCAAATTTTTTTTTTTAAATGCCCCGCGGGACCCTATTTTAGCCCCCACAACAAACCTAGGGGTTCAGGGGGGGTCTACCCTGCCCCCTTATAGTCATTTCCCCCTTTTTTTATGCCACCTCTTGTGTCTCGATCCTACCGAGACACAAGATGGCGGCCGCTCCGGACTGTTTCGAATGTTTACAGACACCCGTGAGCCAATCAGCTTTCCATGCGCAAGTCGCGTAGCACGCCCGGTATTTTTTTTAACCTAAATTACTCAAAATCCACTGGAGCACATATCTTGAGACATAGCAAAGGCACATCGGGCTACCAGTCACTACAATTTTGCCAAGATTGGTGGAAATCCATTCAGCCGTTCAGGCTAAAAGTGAGGTTGACCGCTCTATGGAAATTAACATGGGGAAAACGCGTTTTGGGACCCCCTTTTATCTCGGCCCCCGCTTGACACATCCCCCCCAAACTTTCAGGGAAGGACCGGGGCGCCGCGAGGCCATTTTGAGGACATTTTCAGGCAGATTCGTCAACCGGCGCCAAAGTTATTCCAAATAGAATTTTGAGATTTAACATTGAAAAAAATCCTAACTATAACTACCTACTGGCGACCGCCAGTAGGTAATATATATATATATATTCACAGAAAAAACCATAGGTTTTACACACGTTATAGTTAGGAAGTAGCATTTAAAAAACCTATGAAATTCACTGAAAAAAACATAGGTTTGACACATGTTATAGTTAGCTGGAAATTTTACTGACATAAAACCAATGAAATTCCACGTTATAGTTAGTTGGACTCACTATAACTTGCGCGTGCAATGCACTGCTGATGACGTCACATATTACATCACTCATGACATGGTCAGTGACATCACTCATGACATCACTGATGACACCATCCTTGTGACATAGTGACAGACCTCCTTTCACTGTAATGTAACCCTTGAAACACATATTCAAAAATAGAAACTGAAATTTTAAAAAAAATGGAGATACCCATATCAGTTACAACAAGTAATTCAGTAATTCCACCATCTATATACACATCCACTCATTCACCAACAGTTCTATATAGTCACTCATACATATACTCACTCATCATATGAAGTGATACACCTATACATCCTGTTACACACCGACAGTCATCGAAAAGTTACTCACACACATACTCACACGTGCAAATAAACTATTGAACATCCATTTATTTGAATATAGAGTTATACACACACGTCCACCTTACTTCTATTGAAAATTACACATATTTATTCTCTTAAACAATCACTTATAGAAACACATACTTATTTAAACAGGAACTCTTACAATCTCTTACTCTCACATATACTCACTTATATACATCAATATTCACATATACTAGATTAAAACATATGTCGTTACTGATAAAGACACTAGTGAGACTGTCATTCACTCACTAACAAACACATATACACACTCATCCACACATACAGTCCTGCACATATGCTGTCTTCAAAACACATACAAACAGAGAGTCAGTCACTCATACATCTATGTGCTAAGTAATACCCCCACCAAACCATATAGACACTCATACTGATACTAAGAGAAACATCTAATAACCCATATACATATGCATGTAGCTACTTACCAACACATGTAGCCACTTATACACAAAGTGAAACACTAATATATATATTTAAATATTTAAACATTACTCACTAATATTTATTTTTCAGAAAGACACATATTCACTGGATGGTGTCATCAGTGATGTCATGAGTGATGTCACTGACCATGTCATGAGTGATGTAATATGTGACGCCATCAGCAGTGCATTGCACGCGCAAGTTATAGTGAGTCCAACTAACTATAACGTGGAATTTCATTGGTTTTATGTCAGTAAAATTTCCAGCTAACTATAACATGTGTCAAACCTATGGTTTTTTCAGTGAATTTCATAGGTTTTTTAAATGCTACTTCCTAACTATAACGTGTGTAAAACCTATGGTTTTTTCTGTGAATTTCATTGGTTTTTAAAATGCTAATTCAGAAAAATGTCGTGTATGCAACCTATACTTTTGGCAATAAAGTTCTGGCAATATTTTTTTCGAAAACAAGCCGTTTTCTTCACTGTTCAAGTTGCATAGAGACTCCTTGTAAAGCAATACAGAATTCGAAAGTCTGTACCTTGCCTTTTTTTAAACACATTAAAATTTGTCTGTAAATAAAAATAGCCTTACTAAACTTTCGTGCGCGACCCGGTGTGCGCACTCTCGGCAACAGTTGTCAATAAAATGGATATCGCATTTCCAGGCTTTCGTGCGCGACCTAGTGCGTGCATCTGCCTATATATTTCGTAAAAACCTTGCGATTTGAACTTATTGAATTTCTTCATACACCCCTCAAAGAACTTATAGTACGTCAAAGAGACTGTACCTAGACTTCTTTTTTATTCTTATGAAACTTTTCAGTAAATGGAGCCGAATGTCTTTTTAAACTTTCGTGCGTTACCGGATGTACACACCTTGGTATTTTTTTTTTAAATATAAAACGTTTCATACTTTAACAATTGTGTGCTTAAATCCAGCTCAGAAGATATACAAAATCAGGATGGTAGTTAGTTCAACCCGGACCGTTTATTAGAGGTAGATCGTCCGACTCCACCGGAGGACACCCCTAATAAAAAGGACTTATATATAAAATGCGGACTAGCCGCTGTATCGTGCTAGCAAACTATAACATATAAATCGTTAGAAAAAACAAAAGGAATCGAGCAAAATCAGTAGGCCACTGATGAGATCTTTTTTTGACCTCGCTAAAATAGAAAAATTAGGAACAACCCCTCATGAGAAATATGAAACTAGTGAGAGGAACCGAGCTCGACACCATGATTGCTGCAAGACAGCTCGGCTCCGCCGCCCACCCCACCCAAAATAACGACAAATATTATAAAGATACACAACACACCAGCAAAGTAACAGGGTAAAACGTTTTATTAAATAACTATTTACATGGCAGCCTGCTGCAACATGAAAACAACACTTTCAATTGGTTCTTAATAGTTTCAATTCTGGAATTTACACGCAGCACTCCACCCACTTCCCTCACTATCTTTTCTACTCTCAAGAGAGAACAACGTCCTACATCTTTCGGAAGACTTTGGTAAAATGGCTACCGTATCTCATTCATCTTCCGAATCTGACCAAAATGATCGACTACCTTTAATAAGAAAAAATAAATCTTTCATCTGGCAATTTTTCACTTATCCTGAAGATCAAAAGAAAGTGAATGCACCAAAAGTAACCTGCACGATATGTGACTTGGTTCTCTCAAGAAAAAATCCAGCAAAAAAATATTCCTTTTCCATACATACCATGGTGCGGCATGTCAAACAAGTGCACCCTCTGCAATTTGCAGAGGCAACGACAAGAGCCCTGGCCACGCTATTACCATTAGAGGTGGCCAGCACATCTTCTGATAGACGACCTGTATCTCCATCGAGTGCAGAGATGGACTTCAGATATTTAACTATATATGGTCTATAACCTATGGTTTTTTCAGTGATTTTCTTTGGTTTTTTAATAGCAAATATCAAAAGCTTTTTTGTGGAAAATGACTAAAATTAGGTATACATAAGCGGCCTTCATTTATGTTCACCACAGCCATTGTTAAAAGTAAAGTGAAAGTCGCGAAACAGTGGCCACGCCACCTAGTCCCTTTTAGGCCCCATCATGCACGTAAGTAACAGCCATTTTCTGTGTCATGGCCTCTCTGCCCACTGCCAATAGCCTATGATTGTTCGAAATTGGTTCTCTTTGGGTCATTCTCTGTTCACAAATAAGCATAAAGTCGCAATACTCTGTTTAGTTTTTGCAGATAGTGAAGGATAGGTAGTGCACACTTTTGTCCCCTTTGTAACCCGTCATGCCTATCTCTGCCCCGTTTGTTGGTAGTTGGTTCAACCCGGACCGTTTATTAGAGGTAGATCGTCCGACTCCACCGGAGGACCCCCCCTAATAAAAAGGACATATATATAAAATGCGGACTATCCGCTGTATCGTGCTAGCAAACTATAACATATAAATCGTTAGAAAAAACATGAAACTAGAGAGAGGAACCGAGCTCGACGCCATGATGGCTGCAAGACAGCTTGGCTCTGCCGCCCACCCCGCCCAAAATAACGACAAACACTATGCAAATATTATAAATATATACAACACACCAGCAAAGTAACAGGATAAAACGTTTTATTAAATAACTATTTACATGGCAGCCTACTGCAACATGAAAACAACACTTCTAATTGCTTCTTAGTAGTTTCAATTCTGAAATTGAACACCCAGTACATCCAGAGGTGATGTCCGACAAGTTGTGTGGGGGGATGCCTTGCTAATGCTGCCACCCCCACCATCTTCTGTAGGAAGGACTCTGGATATGCTTGGTCCCTGAGAGGCTTCGATGTCCCTGCCTTGCACAAATGTCATAAGTTCTAGATGTTGAGTGCCATACTTCAGGGTCCGACAAGTTGTGTGGGGGGATGCCTTGCTAATGCCGCCACCCCCACCACCTTCTGTAGGAAGGACTCTGGATATACTTGGTCCCTGAGAGGCTTCGATGTCCCTGCCTTGCACAAATGTCATAAGTTCTGGATGTTGAGTGCCATACTTCAGGGTCCAAGAAACGCGGACTCGGAGGGGGCGCTTGGCTCCTGCCCCCTCCCCAAGTCTTGTTCCCCTGGTATGGCCTGAGATCGCCCCCGACATAGGCGGCCGGCTCCCGGGGTCAGGCGGAACTTCTTGCCTTTTGATGCCTCTTCCATTCTGGACCTTGTCCCACAATCCGTTTGACCTGAAGACACGTCCTGCGGTGTCCTGGTCCGACCATCACATATACCTGCGCCAGGAGACGGCGTGGGGTGCACTGGAAGGGAGAGGCGGCGCGAACGAGCCTCTCCCACCTCACCAGGTGGAGGTTTCTTAGCTACACCCCAGCACTTCACTCGGCCAGCTGAGTTCCGCCTGCTCCTGCGGCACAGTGCCTCGCTCGGCCAGCTGAATTACGCCTGCTCTTGCTATTACACCGTCTCACCCGCCATCCGGCTGAATTGCACCCACTCTTCCGATACAGCGACAGGCGGCTGCCACGGAGCTCAGGAAATGGCGGTCGGCTCCACAGACTTGGGCCTGGCCTGCAAGGATGGCTCTGGGCAACCCTGGAACTCGGACGCTTGACTGCTAGGGCATGAGCCCCATTCCCAAAAGCGTCCCCTCAGCCTTGAAGATTCTACAAGAGTCACCGAGGCCCCCGACTCCTGCAGACTTCCGGTGGGGAGCGACTGCCATGATTGCTCGCGGAATGGCCACGACGTAGCCACGGGGTGCTCTCATGCTGACGCCAGCTTCAGTCTGAAACATCCAGAAACACTGTAGACTACCAATTCGATCAGTTCCGGTGGAGCCCCAACGACGTATCGCGTTGTTGCGTAATCCGTCATATGACGCGCCGCGTTAGCGCACCCGGAAGTGCTCCGGTGCGCGAGGCGCAAAGCGCAGCTTCCTGGAAGCAATCCGGGGCGCGGCGCGGAGCGCGTAACGTAAGCATTTACATTTCAGTTGGTTCTCCCTCACAATATTTTCAATGTCACATAAAAGTCACCCATCACCCACTGCCATCTCTGGCTGTTTCCATGGTAACACCTCATTCTGCACCTGGCTGAAGGCACAGGTCAAAAGTTCATATCTCAACGTTCTACAGCAAAGTAACAACACTGTTTTCCCTCCAGAAACACCTGCCAATCCACAGCTCTGTTACATGTCTTTTTTTTTCACACCCAATAGTACTTTTCGTTTAACATAAACATTAACATGCAACGTACTGTTCAATCTCCACTTCTTACAATCAACCAATCATTTTTATTTTTTAAACCACACCCAGCCTCTTCCTTTTTCTTTATTTAGAATTTCAACTTCTAACTACCATTCCACTTCCAGAACCAATCGGAGGACGACTACAAATCCCTTGAAAATGAAGGTCTGGCTAATAGGACACAGTTATATTCACTGGAGTGAAAAATATGCAGTAAGCAGACGAATTTGCAACCTCGGCTTACCAAATGTACACATAACATGGATTGGCAAAAGAGGATTGAAATGTCACCAATTGATTCCATTGGTGAAAACTTTTATGCATCTCCCAGAACCAGACCTTATAATTGTGCACTGTGGTGGGAACGATCTAGGCACAATCACTGGGGTAGGTCTGGAAATGCTTCTAAAAGACACCTTTCGACAATTGATGACACTTTTTCCTCGATCTGCCTTGGTATATTCCAATATATGCCAAAGACAGAAATGGAATTGGTCCAATCAACATTGTGCACAATTTGAGAAAGCAAGGAGGCATGTAAATATATCTGTTTCTGCTTTCCTCAGAGATTACAGCATGGGTTCTATTTACCACAACAACTTGCTATACCACATGCAAGACGTCTATAGGAGAGACGGTGTTCATTTCACGAACGAGGGAAACAGAATCTTCCTCTGCAACATCAGGCTCTGCATCGGTACTTACTTATAAATGCAGAAAACACTCAATTAACACAATGGCTCTTTTCAGAGCCACCTTATATCTAAGCACTCAAACTTCTGATTTATCTCCATTTTCACACTCTTGTAAAAAGGTGTGCGCGACCGAGTGCGCGCACCACGCAACTTTAAAAAAAAATATATATATATATTTTCGCCTTTAAGGGCCTTACTGCACACCCTGAGAAAACCTACGCAGCAAAACAATCTCTACCTTCTCCCCTTTCCATATTCCAACGCTTTGAAATCAACAATATATTTACTCGCAATGACAAAATGGCGGTCAACACTTCCTGATTTCCTTCGAATCGAACGTTAACAGACGTCACGCAGCAAAATTTCGCTCGCGCGCGCAGCCGTTTGGGTGCGCGCACATGTGCGCGCGTATAGATATATAATTGACTTTAACTTTAATTTCCTCAGCAACTACTGAACGGATTTACACCATTCCAAAAAAAGCGTAATCTGCGAGCCGGACTGTACAGTTTTGCCAAATTTCTTTTAAATCCATTCACCCGTTCGACCTGTAGCCGAGTCTAAAGGTCCTATGGAAAATAACATGGAGAAAACACGTTTTGGGACCCCCCTTTTATCTCAGCCCCCACTTGACCAATCCCCCCCAAACTTTTAGGGAAGGAGCGCAGCGGACCGAGCCATCTTCTTTGAGAAATTCGCTAAGATTCTTCAACCAGGGCCAAAGTTATTCCAAATAGAATGTTGAGGATTTCCTATGGAAACTAGGTCCTAACTATAACTACCTACTGGCGACCGCCAGTAGGTAATATATATATATATATATATATATATATATATATATATATTCTCACTCCAAAAAACACCAGTAACACGAGTCACTCAAGCGGCGGGTGCTGTTTCCGCGGTGGTGTCCCGCGATAACAATGTTCACTCCAATTTCTCCAAGTATACCCAGCCGGGTTGGAAGAAATACAGCACTCTCGGGGTTCCAGTTGTCAGCAAGAAAGTTTATTACCAAAACAAACGCGTTTCGGGAGAAACTCCCTTAGTCAGTGTTACAAACTAACGCGCTGCGCGGCGCCATTATGTACAACCGTTGTGGGTGGTAAAAACAAACATAGGACTGCTTCAAACATTCATGTTTGAGCGCCATCTTGGAATATGCAAGTTGTTATTACAAAGAACCACCCAGCCATAATCACGCCGTGTATCGGCAAAATAAACTTAATTATCAAGTATGTGTCATACACAGTGTCTCATGTGTGTGGGTTACCGGGGTACATCTCATACCCGAATTGGGATGTCAGAAAGTCCACAATACATCGCCTCCGCTTATTATGCGTCAAGTTTAAACTCCAGAGATTAGCAAACATTGAAATTGATCAGGAAGTACCCACAAGCGGGCTTAAATTAACATCTAAATTTGTGCCACAAACCGCTATGGACGCCATCGACTCGTTTTCTGACGCAGTCATCAAAGGCCTGACAAATATGAGGACAGAACAAACGTCCAAACGCAAATGTTTCAACATCTCTAAAGAGCAAAGACTAGCTATAAAACAACTATCGGAGGACACTTCAATTGTATGTAAACCCTCCGATAAAGGAGGCAAAATCGTTATCATGTCAAGAGAACAATACGTGACAGAAGCCATGCTGCAGGTACAGGACAGGACATGCTATGCCAGAATAACTAAAAAGGAGTATCTTGAGAGCATTGATATGCTACATGATCTTTTGAAAAAATGGCATGACAAGCAGATGATAGAACTAGAAGAATATTTGTTTCTAAAATCTGTGAATCCAATTCTGCCCACCTTTTATCACCTGCCCAAGGTTCATAAGAACATTGACATTCCCCCAGGAATACCAATCATCTCCTCCATTGGGGGTATTAACTGAGAATCTTTCCAAATTTCTGGACCATTACTTATTTGAGTTCGTACTTTCATTGAAGTCGTACATCAGAGATACATCTGACTTCATTCAGAAGGTTGAGAACTTAATCTGGCAACCAACTTATGTACTGATAACTCTAGACATAACGAGTCTCTACACGTGCATTGAGCACGAGAAGGGCCTACATGCCATCAAATACTTTTTGGACAAAAAATCACTGAAATATGCCATGCACAATAAGATGTTGTTAGAACTAATTCATTACTGTTTACATCATAACATCTTTCTTTTCCAGGATGACATATACAGACAATTGTCTGGCACAGCGATGGGCTCCTGCTTCGCCTCCAGCTATGCAAACTTGTTCGTTGGCTGGTGGGAGGACCAGGTAGCCTGGGCCCTTGGGAACGCCACATGGAACACCAAGCTGGTGGCTTGATGCAGGTATATTGATGACCTATTCCTATATGGAATGGGTCTGTGGCAGAGGCCCATGAGTACATTCAACTCCTGAAAAACAACGATTGCAACCTAAGATTTACGGGCGAAGTAAGCCAAGAAAAGGTTAACTATCTAGACCTGCAAGTGAGCATGAGGGATGATAAAATATACACCTTATTATATCGTAAGCCCACGGCAGGGAATAGCGTGTTACACGCTTCTAGTAGCCACCCCCGGAGACTCATAAACAGTATCCTGTACGGGGAATTTCTTAGGCTTAAACGTAATTGTACCCTAGTGGAAGACTTTGAAAAAGCAGCCAATGAGAGTTTGGACAGATTCTCTGACAGAGGATATAAACGGAATCTTCTGTATGATGCATTAAACAGGGTGAGGAAATTAGATCGAGGTTCTCTCTTTCAGAAGAAGTCACATCCACACACTGATGGATAATTTCGTATGATTACCCCTTATTCAGCCAACTCTTCTAGATTAAGATCCATCATGGCAAAACACTGGCATATCCTAAAATCTGACCATATTGTTGGTCCTGATATACCGGTTGTTCCTCTGATTACCTTTAAAAAGGCAGGATCTTTACAAGACTGTGTGGTTCAAAGCCACCTAAATCCCACACAGAAGACCCAAGGAACATTGAAAGATGCTAAAGGCTTTTTCCTTGTGGAAGGTGTAAAGCCTGTGCATCGAGTAAACGAACACTAACATATGATGTGAGGGGCTGTAAGGGTGGAAAAAGAATAAACAAATTCATGTCCTGCCACACAGACCATGCAGTTTACTGCTTGATGTATCCATGCCAGTTAAAATATATTGGCAGCACCATCAACCCAGTGAAATTGAGAGAGCTTGAACATATGCGGGCAATTGCTAACAAAGATTTTTCATATCCTGTCGCCCGACATTTTGCAATAAAGCACAACAGCAATAGGGATCTCCTGAGGTTTTTCTGTTTAGATTGTGTTCCTGACAGGCCACGTGGTGGCAACAAGTTACAGACACTCAGGAGATTAGAGTCTCGATATATAATCGATTTAGAGACTAAGGCACCGGGGGGTCTGAATATGGGAGAAGAAATGTCATCACATTTAGGATGAATTTGGAACATCAGTTACTGTAACGTAATTTCTGGATAATGATAAACTATGTGATAATCCTTGTGTGACAGTGAATTACATTTTCTAAATAATGAATTACTGAAGGGGTTATCTAAACCGATGTATTCGATATGAAGGTGACAATTGTTTTTGAGGATATTGTCTTTGGAGTCATATACAGTTTCAATGTAGTGTTGAGAAAGTTGAATGAAATGGGTCTATCCTGGGAGCATCCAGAGGGGATGTCCGACAAGTTGTGTGGGGGGATGCCTTGCTAATGCCGCCACCCCCACCATCTTCTGTAGGAAGGACTCTGGATATGCTTGGTCCCTGAGAGGCTTCGATGTCCCTGCCTTGCACAAATGTCATAAGTTCTAGATGTTGAGTGCCATACTTCAGGGTCCGACAAGTTGTGTGGGGGGATGCCTTGCTAATGCCGCCACCCCCACCACCTTCTGTAGGAAGGACTCTGGATATACTTGGTCCCTGAGAGGCTTCGATGTCCCTGCCTTGCACAAATGTCATAAGTTCTGGATGTTGAGTGCCATACTTCAGGGTCCAAGAAACGCGGACTCGGAGGGGGCGCTTGGCTCCTGCCCCCTCCCCAAGTCTTGTTCCCCTGGTATGGCCTGAGATCGCCCCCGACATAGGCGGCCGGCTCCCGGGGTCAGGCGGAACTTCTTGCCTTTTGATGCCTCTTCCATTCTGGACCTTGTCCCACAATCCGTTTGACCTGAAGACACATCCTGCGGTGCCCTGGTCCGACCATCACATATACCTGCGCCAGGAGACGGCGTGGGGTGCACTGGAAGGGAGAGGCGGCGCGAACGAGCCTCTCCCACCTCACCAGGTGGAGGTTTCTTAGCTACACCCCAGCGCTTCACTCGGCCAGCTGAGTTCCGCCTGCTCCTGCGGCACAGTGCCTCGCTCGGCCAGCTGAATTACGCCTGCTCTTGCTATTACACCGTCTCACCCGCCATCCAGCTGAATTGCACCCACTCTTCCGATACAGCGACAGGCGGCTGCCACGGAGCTCAGGAAATGGCGGTCGGCTCCACAGACTTGGGCCTGGCCTGCAAGGATGGCTCTGGGCAACCCTGGAACTCGGACGCTTGACTGCTAGGGCATGAGCCCCATTCCCAAAAGCGTCCCCTCAGCCTTGAAGATTCTACAAGAGTCACCGAGGCCCCCGACTCCTGCAGACTTCCGGTGGGGAGCGACTGCCATGATTGCTCGCGGAATGGCCACGACGTAGCCACGGGGTGCTCTCATGCTGACGCCAGCTTCAGTCTGAAACATCCAGAAACACTGTAGACTACCAATTCGATCAGTTCCGGTGGAGCCCCAACGACGTATCGCGTTGTTGCGTAATCCGTCATATGACGCGCCGCGTTAGCGCACCCGGAAGTGCTCCGGTGCGCGAGGCGCAAAGCGCAGCTTCCTGGAAGCAATCCGGGGCGCGGCGCGGAGCGCGTAACGTAAGCATTTACATTTCAGTTGGTTCTCCCTCACAATATTTTCAATGTCACATAAAAGTCACCCATCACCCACTGCCATCTCTGGCTGTTTCCATGGTAACACCTCATTCTGCACCTGGCTGAAGGCACAGGTCAAAAGTTCATATCTCAACGTTCTACAGCAAAGTAACAACACTGTTTTCCCTCCAGAAACACCTGCCAATCCACAGCTCTGTTACATGTCTTTTTTTTTCACACCCAATAGTACTTTTCGTTTAACATAAACATTAACATGCAACGTACTGTTCAATCTCCACTTCTTACAATCAACCAATCATTTTTATTTTTTAAACCACACCCAGCCTCTTCCTTTTTCTTTATTTAGAATTTCAACTTCTAACTACCATTCCACTTCCAGAACCAATCGGAGGACGACTACAAATCCCTTGAAAATGAAGGTCTGGCTAATAGGACACAGTTATATTCACTGGAGTGAAAAATATGCAGTAAGCAGACGAATTTGCAACCTCGGCTTACCAAATGTACACATAACATGGATTGGCAAAAGAGGATTGAAATGTCACCAATTGATTCCATTGGTGAAAACTTTTATGCATCTCCCAGAACCAGACCTTATAATTGTGCACTGTGGTGGGAACGATCTAGGCACAATCACTGGGGTAGGTCTGGAAATGCTTCTAAAAGACACTTTTCGACAATTGATGACACTTTTTCCTCGATCTGCCTTGGTATATTCCAATATATGCCAAAGACAGAAATGGAATTGGTCCAATCAACATTGTGCACAATTTGAGAAAGCAAGGAGACATGTAAATAAATCTGTTTCTGCTTTCCTCAGAGATTACAGCATGGGTTCTATTTACCACAACAACTTGCGATACCACATGCAAGACGTCTATAGGAGAGACGGTGTTCATTTCACGAATGAGGGAAACAGAATCTTCCTCTGCAACATCAGGCTCTGCTTCGGTACTTACTTATAAATGCAGAAAACACTCAATTAACACAATGGCTCTTTTCAGAGCCACCTTATATCTAAGCACTCAAACTTCTGATTTATCTCCATTTTCACACTCTTGTAAAAAGGTGTGCGCGACCGAGTGCGCGCACCACGCAACTTTAAAAAAAAAAAATATATATATATTTTCACCTTTAAGGGCCTTACTGCACACCCTGAGAAAACCTACGCAGCAAAACAATCTCTACCTTCTCCCCTTTCCATATTCCAACGCTTTGAAATCAACAATATATTTACTCGCAATGACAAAATGGCGGTCAACACTTCCTGATTTCCTTCTAATCGAACGTTAACAGACGTCACGCAGCAAAATTCCGCTCGCGCGCGCAGCCGTTTGGGTGTGCGCACGTGTGCGCGCGTATAGATATATAATTGACTTTAACTTTAATTTCCTCAGCAACTACTGAACGGATTTACACCATTCCAAAAAAAGCGTAATCTGCGAGCCGGACTGTACAGTTTTGCCAAATTTCTTATAAATCCATTCACCCGTTCGACCTGTAGCCGAGTCTAAAGGTCCTATGGAAAATAACATGGAGAAAACACGTTTTGGGACCCCCCTTTTATCTCAGCCCCCACTTGACCAATCCCCCCCAAACTTTTAGGGAAGGAGCGCAGCGGACCGAGCCATCTTCTTTGAGAAATTCGCTAAGATTCTTCAACCAGGGCCAAAGTTATTCCAAATAGAATGTTGAGGATTTCCTATGGAAACTAGGTCCTAACTATAACTACCTACTGGCGACCGCCAGTAGGTAATATATATATATATATATATATATATATATATATATATATATATATATATATATATTCTCGCTCCAAAAAACACCAGTAACACGAGTCACTCAAGCGGCGGGTGCTGTTTCCGCGGTGGTGTCCCGCGATAACAATGTTCACTCCAATTTCTCCAAGTATACCCAGCCGGGTTGGAAGAAATACAGCACTCTCGGGGTTCCAGTTGTCAGCAAGAAAGTTTATTACCAAAACAAACGCGTTTCGGGAGAAACTCCCTTAGTCAGTGTTACAAACTAACGCGCTGCGCGGCGCCATCATGTACAACCGTTGTGGGTGGTAAAAACAAACATAGGACTGCTTCAAACATTCATGTTTGAGCGCCATCTTGGAATATGCAAGTTGTTATTACAAAGAACCACCCAGCCATAATCACGCCGTGTATCGGCAAAATAAACTTAATTATCAAGTATGTGTCATACACAGTGTCTCATGTGTGTGGGTTACTGGGGTACATCTCATACCCGAATTGGGATGTCAGAAAGTCCACAATACATCGCCTCCGCTTATTATGCGTCAAGTTTAAACTCCAGAGATTAGCAAACATTGAAATTGATCAGGAAGTACCCACAAGCGGGCTTAAATTAACATCTAAATTTGTGCCACAAACCGCTATGGACGCCATCGACTCGTTTTCTGACGCAGTCATCAAAGGCCTGACAAATATGAGGACAGAGCAAACGTCCAAACGCAAATGTTTCAACATCTCTAAAGAGCAAAGACTAGCTATAAAACAACTATCGGAGGACACTTCAATTGTATGTAAACCCTCCGATAAAGGAGGCAAAATCGTTATCATGTCAAGAGAACAATACGTGACAGAAGCCATGCTGCAGGTACAGGACAGGACATGCTATGCCAGAATAACTAAAAAGGAGTATCTTGAGAGCATTGATATGCTACATGATCTTTTGAAAAAATGGCATGACAAGCAGATGATAGAACTGGAAGAATATTTGTTTCTAAAATCTGTGAATCCAATTCTGCCCACCTTTTATCACCTGCCCAAGGTTCATAAGAACATTGACATTCCCCCAGGAATACCAATCATCTCCTCCATTGGGGGTATTAACTGAGAATCTTTCCAAATTTCTGGACCATTACTTATTTGAGTTCGTACTTTCATTGAAGTCGTACATCAGAGATACATCTGACTTCATTCAGAAGGTTGAGAACTTAATCTGGCAACCAACTTTTGTACTGATAACTCTAGACATAACGAGTCTCTACACGTGCATTGAGCACGAGAAGGGCCTACATGCCATCAAATACTTTTTGGACAAAAAATCACTGAAATATGCCATGCACAATAAGATGTTGTTAGAACTAATTCATTACTGTTTACATCATAACATCTTTCTTTTCCAGGATGACATATACAGACAATTGTCTGGCACAGCGATGGGCTCCTGCTTCGCCTCCAGCTATGCAAACTTGTTCGTTGGCTGGTGGGAGGACCAGGTAGCCTGGGCCCTTGGGAACGCCACATGGAACACCAAGCTGGTGGCTTGGTGCAGGTATATTGATGACCTATTCCTAGTATGGAATGGGTCTGTGGCAGAGGCCCATGAGTACATTCAACTCCTGAAAAACAACGATTGCAACCTAAGATTTACGGGCGAAGTAAGCCAAGAAAAGGTTAACTATCTAGACCTGCAAGTGAGCATGAGGGATGATAAAATATACACCTTATTATATCGTAAGCCCACGGCAGGGAATAGCGTGTTACACGCTTCTAGTAGCCACCCCCGGAGACTCATAAACAGTATCCTGTACGGGGAATTTCTTAGGCTTAAACGTAATTGTACCCTAGTGGAAGACTTTGAAAAAGCAGCCAATGAGAGTTTGGACAGATTCTCTGACAGAGGATATAAACGGAATCTTCTGTATGATGCATTAAACAGGGTGAGGAAATTAGATCGAGGTTCTCTCTTTCAGAAGAAGTCACATCCACACACTGATGGATAATTTCGTATGATTACCCCTTATTCAGCCAACTCTTCTAGATTAAGATCCATCATGACAAAACACTGGCATATCCTAAAATCTGACCATATTGTTGGTCCTGATATACCGGTTGTTCCTCTGATTACCTTTAAAAAGGCAGGATCTTTACAAGACTGTGTGGTTCAAAGCCACCTAAATCCCACACAGAAGACCCAAGGAACATTGAAAGATGCTAAAGGCTTTTTCCTTGTGGAAGGTGTAAAGCCTGTGCATCGAGTAAACGAACACTGACATATGATGTGAGGGGCTGTAAGGGTGGAAAAAGAATAAACAAATTCATGTCCTGCCACACAGACCATGCAGTTTACTGCTTGATTTGTCCATGCCAGTTAAAATATATTGGCAGCACCATCAACCCAGTGAAATTGAGAGTGCTTGAACATATGCAGGCAATTGCTAACAAAGATTTTTCATATCCTGTCGCCCGACATTTTGCAATAAAGCACAACAGCAATAGGGATCTCCTGAGGTTTTTCTGTTTAGATTGTGTTCCTGACAGGCCACGTGGTGGCAACAAGTTACAGACACTCAGGAGATTAGAGTCTCGATATATAATCGATTTAGAGACTAAGGCACCGGGGGGTCTGAATATGGGAGAAGAAATGTCATCACATTTAGGATGAATTTGGAACATCAGTTACTGTAACGTAATTTCTGGATAATGATAAACTATGTGATAATCCTTGTGTAACAGTGAATTACATTTTCTAAATAATGAATTACTGAAGGGGTTATCTAAACCGATGTATTCGATATGAAGGTGACAATTGTTTTTGAGGATATTGTCTTTGGAGTCATATACAGTTTCAATGTAGTGTTGAGAAAGTTGAATGAAATGGGTCTATCCTGGGAGCATTTCAGTAATCTGGATTTTTGGCGGCCGTAAAGGCTGCAGTTGCCGATACACGGCAAGATAGTAATCACATATGGAGTTTAAACTTGACGCTTAATAAGCGGAAGCGATGTCTTGTGGACTTTCTGACATCGCAATTCGGGTATGAGATGTACCCCGGTAACCCACACACATGAGACACTGTGTATGACACATACTTGATATTTAAGTTTATTTTGCCGAATCCGATACACGGCGTGATTATGGCTGGGTGGTTCTTTGTAATAACAACTTGCATATTCCAAGATGGCGCTCAAACATGAATGTTTGAAGCAGTCCTATGTTTGTTTTTACCACCCACAACGGTTGTACATAATGGCGCCGCGCAGCACGTTCGTTTGTAACACTGACAAAGGGAGTTTCTCCCGAAACGCGTTTGTTTTGGTAATAAACTTTCTTGCTGACACCTGGAACCCCGAGAGTGCTGTATTTCTTCCAACCCGGCTGGGTATATTTGGAGAAATTGGAGCGAACATATATATATATATCGCTGCACAAAGTGATCCTCAAGCCACACGAGAGCGCTCCGCAGTGTGTGCTCTGCCCAGGGGTCGGATCCTGACCCAGGAAGAATTTTGTTGTACAAAAGAGGCGGCACAGCCAGGGTACTTGTTAAAGCCTTATTTAATTACTGCTTCACCCCACCAACGCGTTTCAGCCACAACTGGCCTTGCTCACGGTCGTGAGCAAGGCCAGTTGTGGCTGAAACGCGTTGGTGGGGTGAAGCAGTAATTAAATACGGCTTTAACAAGTACCCTTGCTGTGCCGCCTCTTTTGTACAACAAAATATATATATATATATATATTTATATTTAATACAAGGAAATGAAGTCGCTGCACGCTTCTTGGATTTCACGCAGTTATTTTATTTCAAACGTGACACAAAACTCCTACGCGTTTCGAACCGTAGTTCCTGTTCACGGTAGTATTTGTGAATAGTCCCATTTTCATTCCTATATTTATACAGGTGCACACCCCTTTCACTACCTGGGGCATGCTGGACCTTTTAGTTATAGCAAATTCTATAGCTCGAGTTGCAATTTTCATGCCTTACACATTGGGGGTAGTGCGTGTCAGCGGGGTGTTCGTTTTGTTACAACACTGAAAGCGTTCCTTTGGTTGTAGGCACTGCCGCTTTCTTTATATATATATATATATATATATATATATATATATATATATATATATATATATATATATATATATATATATATATATATATATATATATATATATATATATATATATATATATATATATATATATATATATATATATTACCTACTGACGGTCGCCAGTAGGTATATATAGTTAGGACCTAGTTACCATAGGAAATTCCGAACATTCTATTGGGAATAACTTTGGCGCCGATTGAGGGATCTGCCTGTAATTTTCCTTAAAATGGTCTCGCTGCGCTCCGCTCCTTCCCTGAAAGTTTCGGGGGGATTCGTGAAGTGGGGGCTGAGAAAAAAGGGGGGTCCCAAAACGTGTTTTCCCCATGTTAATTTCCATAGGGACATTCTGACAAGGCTACAGCTCGAATGGCTGAACGGAATTACACCAGATTTGGCAAAATGGTACGGACTGGTATGCAGCAGTGCCTTTTCTATATTTGGTGAAAATCCCTTCCAGTAGTTGTTGAGAAAATTGATTTGAGCAAATTATATATCTATTTGCGCTCAACATTCTATTGGGAATAACTTTGGCGCTGATTGAGGAATCTGTGTGTAATTTTCCAGAATTATACACACATATATTTTGGCCAGCTCCGCTCCACTCCTTCCCTGAAAGTTTCGGGGGATTCGTCAAGCGGGGGCTGAAAGGGGGGTCCCAAAACGGGTTTTCCCCATGTTAATTTCCATAGGGACCTTTTTTTATATTTTTATATCTATATATATAATTCACTTAAAAAAACATAGGTTTCAGGCCTTATATAGTTAGGAATTAGCATTTAAAAAAACATTGAAATTGCTCCTATATAGTTAGTTGTAATAACTATATTTCGCGCACCCGCAATCCACTGCTGATGATGTCACATATTACATCATTAATGACATGGTCAGTGACATCACTGATGACATCACTTTATGACATCACTGATGACATCTCAAATGACATCACTGATGACATCACTGATGACTTCCACAGTTACAAGCACAAAGTGGGCAAGGAGCCTTGGGAGATTTACAGACTAATTACAGAGATTCAGCAGCCCACCAGTCTCAAGAGACACCAGCTAAACAAAAAACAGTTGCAGCAATTTTTGATAAGAGGCGGGGAGCCAGGCTGAAAGAAAACTTGGAATTGAATAGTGAGCTGACTAATGAGCCTATCGACAGAGACGATGTAGTTGGAGCTGGTAGTGAAATGAACTCATCTGAGATAAGTATGAGGCAGGATCAGACAGCGGCAATTAGCCCTGCAATGGGGGTTGAAGACGTGGCCTCCCAGCCCAGCTCTAAAGTGGATTTACCTATAATGGTGTTGGACAAAGAGCTCGAATCTGAGGCTGAAGGGAAATTTTACTCTATGTCAGACTTAACAACCTTGTCTGACAAGGAACAAGAATTGGGCAGTGCCAGCAATCTTGGGGACTGGGGGGACCTTCCAGATTATGAAGAAGGAGAGGACCCGGAACAGTTTCATACCCAGGATACAGTGAGGAAGATGAAGGATATCAGTGAAGCAGTACTGCGTGATCAAGCACAGCCATTCGTTCAGATTAACTTGGATGAAGAGCTGGAAGAGGAGGCAATTACACTTGGTCTCATCTATAAGACTATTATGACTCATCGTAGTGAGACAAAAATGGAGGGGCTGCGAACGCAAGGTGCTATAAGGAAATTACAGAACAACGTACGGCGCTTAATAAAAACCTGCGCGGACGTTACATCTCGTGTGGTGGAAGTAGAGGAGAGAGTGTCCTCTGTAGAAGATACTTTGGTGAAGCAACAATCTGTGGTAGAGTCTTTACAGAATGCAAAAACTGATGTGGGCTGGAAGCTCACGGATTTAGAAAATCGATCACGCCGTAATAACTTGCGTATTTTAGGGATAGCAGAAACAAGAGAGGGGCAGACCCTCGCAAGTTTATTGTTCAGTTGTTCGAGGATGCATTTGAATTGAATTGAATTGAAATGAAATTTATAACGCTCAACTAAGCCCGTAGGCATCAAGGCGCCTAACAAATAAAATCAAAAAAGGCAGTACCAGAGCTAAGGATAGGCTATGGCAAATAGCCATGTCTTAAGGGCCTTTCATAAGGCTTGCTTTGAGGGAAGGGTTTTAATATCAGACGGCAGAGAGAATTGACTACTTGGAACTGGGAAAGGGAGGTAATTCGAGCTCACAGATTCCCGTTTGCAGTGCGACAGCATGCGAGAGATAGACAGGGTGACTAAAATTTATACCCAAGGGCGATATTAATTTGTTTGAATAACTATTTGCTGCGAGAAGCCCTCTATGACTTAGCTCGTCCTGGGAAAAAACGCACTGGTTTGGGGTGCGAGTTTTTCATACGCCCGGACTTTTGCCCAACAACTGTTAACGAACGATGGCAAATGCAGAAATTATTTACTCCCTTCCAAGCAGTAGGAGCCCAGGTCTTTTTGCTCAATCCCTCCAAATTGAAGGTTGTCTTCAATGGGCAGACAAGATACTTTATATCTAGCCGGGTGGCACAGGACTACCTATCTGATCTTAAAAAGAAAGAAGGTTGAAAAAGTTGATTAATGTTAAAAAATTATTACGCGGAAAAGATGATTAATCCAGTTTCGGAGTTTTGATAATGAGATCTTATAACTCGTAATTGGTCTGGAATTTCTTGGAATCTGGGGTGGTGGGTAGGGTTAATTACAATGCTTTATTATTGTTTGAATATCAATGAGTGTATCTCTCTTCAAGCAAAAGAGTATCGGTTGAGGTATCTCATAAACAAAAAGGGATATTTCAATCGTTTGGTAAAAAGCTGGTCCCAACGAGACAAAGATGTTAATTGTATCTGTTTATATGTATAGAAGGAGTAACTTCTTTGTTATTATTATTCCTTATAGGTTTTAGGGATCTGTGATTATGAATGACTTAATACCGATATTTGTAATTAGAAGTTAATCATATTTAAGAAGTGGAGTAAGAGAGTACCATATGTGTGCTGTAGGGAATTCGATGGGGTGGGGAACGGTTGTTGCATCTCAACATCACTGAGGACAATGTCCTTAAGCCTCTTTTTTGGGTGGTGGTGGGGGTGTGGGGTTTGCGGGGAGGGAGTTGCAAGGGGCGGTGTGGGGTGGGGGGAGAGTGGGGTAGTAAATAAAATTGAGACTTATCTTGCAGAATTGGTAGTACAAATTATCTATAAAATGGCAGACAGACATTATAGTACATTGTATAGGCTGAGGGAATCTCATCTGGGTTTTCTTTTTCTTTTAGTACTTAGATGGGGCAGGGTAAAATAGCTATCGGCACTTGGAATATCTGTGGCCTCAATGTGCTAAAAAGCGGGCTCTTTTTCGTAAAATTGTTGACTTCATGCAAGTAGATATACTCTGTATACAGGAGACACATATTCCATGGGGGAAGCGGGAATGTTTAAAGCTTCCTGGGTTCTAAACAGACATCTATTATTAGAGGGGTCGCTATATATGCAAAGGGCGGCCTGGGTATATGCAAAAGGGCATTGGCCAATAGAATGGGTAGGTGGGCTATAGTGGAATTGTGCATTGGTGGTAAATTGTTAACAGTCTGCAACGTGTATGGATCGAATTTAGATGACCCTGATGTGTTTAAACATCTAGATGTTGAGTTGGCAGCATGGCCTAGTCCACTACTCCTTTGTGGAGATATGAACATTAATATGCCAAGTGATGTGGATTTCACGAACGTCTGTAATTATGTGGGGAGAAAATCAAAAGTTAGCAAAAAATTTTAAAGCCCTTCAGGCTCTTCTTCAGGAGCATGGTCTTACAGATCTATGGTATCTTCATAAGAGAGCAGGAGATGGCTCTACGTTTTACTCCATACCTCATAAGAAAAATGTTAGGCTAGATTTAGTTTTTTTGTCTAAACAGGTGGCAGCTGTTAGCAATATTTTTTGATTACCACAACTTCTCTCAGACCATAATCCATTGATCGCTGAATGCCCTTGGCCACGAGTTAGAAAACCACCTAGAGATTGGACGTTTGATAAGAAACTTTTATTTGATGAGGGGTATTGTTCACATATTAAAAAATGGGTAGTCCAATTGAGTATCTGCTACAGATCAAGTGGTCTGGGACACAATGAAAGCTGGGTTACGGGGTGAGACTAAAAGTTTCTCTTCCTACAGGTGGAAATTAGAACAAGAACGGATGCGTAATGGCGTTAGAGAACTTCGGGATGCAGAAATAACATTGACTTTAAACATCAAGCATGGAAATGATATAGCCCCCAGTTTACAAAAGGTGGCGATTCTCAGGGCTGGAACGTTGGAGCCTCTTGGACAGGACCTTGCGTTAAAGTTTTTACAATATCGTACAGAAATGTTTGAGTTTGGGGAGAATTCTGGCAGGGTTCTAGCTAAGAGACTCCGTCAGCGAAGCATTCAGAGTCAGGTGGTGAAAATTCAAGATGAACATGGAATAGTACATGAAACACAGGAAAAGGTCAATGAAGCCTTCTTGAGATTTTATTCCTCCTTATACAGGGAAGATACCACTCGGCTTAATTCTGAGAGAGCTGCCGAAGCTTTTCTAGCAGACCTTGAGACTGCCGTTATTTCTCCTGAACAGGCTGAGCATTTGGCCACCCCCATTCAATGGGAGGAGGTGGAGACTGCAGTAAAATCTTTGGCTAATAGCAAGGCTTGCGGACCAGATGCAATGCCACTGGAGTTTTATAAGGTGTTTTTACCCGAAATTGGCCAGGTCTTCTTGGAGGTATTAAGAGCAGCCCAGAGGGGTATAGTACCAGAATCATGGCAAAATACAACCATAGTCTTGTTTAAAAAAAAAAGACAAACCTGAGTTGGTACCAGCATCATTTTGGCCTATTTCTCTAATTAATAGTGATTGTAAAATATACTCAAAAATAATGGCCGGTCGACTTGCACAGGTGATTACCCCTCTGGTCTCTGTGTTTCAGCATGGATTTATACCTGGCTGAGATACTGCTGACCATGTTAGACGCTCCATAGCATTATTAGACTGGGCTCAAGTCACAAACTCACCCCTCGGGTTGATCCTGTTGGACGCCGAGAAGGCGTTTGACAGGGTCTCCTGGGGGTTTATGTGGGTTGTCCTGAAGTGGAAGAGATTTCCAAAAGAATTTATACAGGCGATCTGTGCGATGTATCTCCGGCCAGCAGACTTGCCCTTTTTTTATCACTAGGGGCACACGACAGGGGTGTCCCTGTTCTCCCCTGTTGTTTGCCCTGTATATTGACCCCTTTCTTTCTAAGATTATGGCCAATCAGCGTATAAAACCTATAAGAGTCAGTAATATGTCTTATAATCTGCTAGCGTACGCAGATGATATAGTTATTATAACATATGTATATATATATATATATATATATATATATATATATTACCTACTGGCGGTCGCCAGTAGGTATATATAGTTAGGATTTTTTCCCTATGGGATTTCTGAAAATTCTATGTCTAATAACTTTGGCGTTTGTGGACGGAATCGGCTGAAATTTTCAGGAAAATGGCACATTTTGTTTCTGAGCAGCTCCTGGAAATTTGGGGGGGTTTCGTCAAGGGGGGGCTGAGAAAAAAGAGGGGTCCCAAAACGCGTTTTTAACATTGAGTTTTCCATAGGGCGGTTGGACTCACTTTTAGCTCGAACGGCTGAATGGATTTGCACGAAACTTGGCAAAATTGTAGGGACTGTTAGCCCGATGTGCCTTTGCTAGGTCTCAATATATGTGCTTCAGTGGATTTTGAGAAATTAACGTTTAAATCAAGATATATATCTGTAACAGCGCTCCGGGCAGCGATCCGGTTCGCGTACTTTTCGCTTATCGGAACTTTGCGAAGCGAAGCTGATTGGCTCTCCGGTGTCTGTCAACATTCTAAACAGTCCGGTGCGGCCGCCATCTTGTCTCTCGGTAGGATCGAGAGACAAGAGGAGGCCAAAACAAAGGAGGAAATGAAGGAAAGGGGGCAAGGTAGACCCCTTCTGACCCCCTAGGATTGATGAGGGGATATTATAGAGCCACGCTGGGCCCAAAAAAAAAAAATCCGATTTTTTCGCCGTAGAGACGCGTCTTGGTACGCGAACCGGGAAGCTAACCGGCAGTGTAACGGGAGTCTGACGAGTAGCTGATTGGCTGTCAACATTGTAAACAGTTCGGAGCGGCCGCCATCTTGTCTCTCGGTAGGATCGAGAGACAAGAGGAGGCCAAAACAAAGGGGGAATGAAGGAAAGGGGCAAGGTAGACCCCTTCTGACCCCCTAGGATTGATGAGGGGATATTATAGAGCCACGCTGGGCCCAAAAAAAAAAATTCCGATTTTTTTGCCGTAGAGACGCGTCTTGGTACGCGAACCGGGCAGCTAACCGGCAGTGTAACGGGAGTCTGAGGAGAAGCTGATAAGCTGTTATCATTGTAAACAGTCTGGAGCGGCCGCCATCTTGTCTCTCTGTGGGATCGAGAGACAAGAGGTGGAAAAAAGGTGTAAATGAATGAAAGGGGTAAGGCAGACCCCTCCTGAACCCCTAGGATTGATGAGGGGGCTATTAAAGTTCCTTGGGGGGTGAAAAAAAAATGCGATTTTTCGCGGTAAAGGTGCTTCCTGGTACGTTAACCGGGCAGCTAACCGGCAGCGTAACGGGAGTCCGACATATTGTGTTTTTTGAACGTTTGTGATATGTGCACGTGTGGATTTTGTCTAATTAAGGTTAAAAAAATATATATATATCTTTAAGCGTGTTTTGGCGCGCTTACGTTTTGGGTTTGGTTTGCGCTGCAGAGACGATACGTCACGGTTATGCGATGCATCATGAGGCGTCTCACGGGCTACGTGATACGTCACTTAATAAAGAATATATTTTACAGCTATAGATATTAGCTTTTAAAAAACCAATGAAATTCACAGAAAAAACCATAGGTTATAGACCATATATAGTTAGGAATTCGCATTTACAAAACCTTGAAAATTCACTGAAAAAACCATAGGTTATAGACCATATATAGTTAGGGATTAGCATTTAAAAAACCTTATTTTATTTGCACAAAACCATTGAAATTCCATATATAGTTAGTTGCACTAACTATATATCGCGGACCCGCAATCCACTGCTAATGATGTCACATATTACATCATTCATGACATGGTCAGTGACATCACTGATGACATCACTGATGACATCTCAAATGACATCACTGATGACATCACTGATGACATCTCAAATGACATCACTGATGACATCACTGACATCTCATTTGACATTACTGATTACATCACTGATGATATCATTTATGTGATAATACATCTTCAGACTCTAATATAACCTTAGATACACTCAGTGTAAACAGGCACTCACAGACTGTCACACATCCATGGAGTTACTCACACACCTAGTCAGTCATGCAAAGAATCAATCACACCTCCATTTCCTCAACTATACAGTTATACACACCTTACTTATTCAAACATATACTAACACATATTTACTCTCTTATACAATCCTTGATACAAGTTCACAATGATTCATACAGCCACTCTCACATTCACTGGCTCTTATGTTCAGTTATTTATATATGTCAACTCTCACATGGAGTGTGTTTTACATATGTACTTACTTTGATATGTAGAACTGAGATATCCATTCACTCACCAATATACTCATGCACACAGTCAACTGTCCATACAGCTGTTTCTACATGCACTTTTGAAGCCATACACCTAGGGAATCAACTGCTCACACATCTATGCACAGAGTTATACACCTCCCAGCCACCCACACACATACTCAGTCTCCCATACAAATACTTGGGCAACCATTCAATAACCCATATAGTTACTGATATAGCTACTGATTTAAACATGCAGCAGTTTACAGAAGAACATAAATAATGATTGCCAAATTAAGACACTTTAATCACTAACCCATGCACTCAGTGAGACACATTTAATCATTCTCTCATACAGTCAGTCATGCACCTACTAAATCCTTCATCCAGACACTTATACATCCACTCATTCTTCAATATGTAAGACATATTTTAACTTTACAGAAACATACAGTCACTGGGTGTTGTCATCAGTGATGTCATCAGTGATGTCATTTGAGATGTCATCAGTAGGGGTGGGCGGAAAATCCGTTCCGCTCGCGGATTTTGCGGATTTTCGGGAAATCCGCAATCCGCGAGATTCGCGAATCTCCCGCAAAATCCGCAAATCCGCGAGCAGCGGATTTGGCTCGCACTGCTCGCACTGTTCGCGTGAGTTCGCGCCCCGCGAATAAGTGCGAATAAGTGCAAAATTGCAGAAATACGCTCTTAGCAAAACTGAAAGTAACTACTTACCAGGTTCAAAAGTTCAGGCTCATCATTAGTAGCCATTTTCTGTAGTGCTTCCTGAGGGGCCCCTCCAGAGTTCAGTTGCAGGTTGCAACTATTATGTGACCCTGCTCTGAACCTCAGAATAGTTACATATATGCCACAAAGGTCCTGAATTACAGCTAAGGGAGACAAGCAGGAGCCAGGCTGGAGGTTCAAATCCATTATTCAGCCCCTAATTCATTATTGTCAGTTGGGGCAGGGCAGGTGTTGTAACTAATTTTGCAACAATGAAAGCACTTAGCAAGTTCAAAAGATCACTAATCAGGAAGCACTAAGGAAGCAGGTGCCAGCTAAAAAAATATTCTGTGACACATTAATCAGCCCCAAATTAATTCAGGTCACTTGAGGCAGGGAAGGTGTGCTTGTTGCCACAATAATGTACACTGACTGGACAACCAGAGGGTGCTGTGATGAAACAGAGGGTGGCATGGGTGGGCCAGAGGGTGGCATGAGTAGTCAGAGAGTGGCAGTGGTGACAGAGAGTGGCAGTGATGAAGAAGAGTGTCCCAAACAGGCTGGACACGTAGAAACAACAAGTTCGCGAAACTTGCGACCCGACAGGTAAGTTCGCAATTTGCGACATTGTACAAAACCCTCGCGAACTGGCAGAAACCCGCGCAAACACAAAAAAAAAAAAAATCCGCAAATTCGCGGAAATTCGCGGATTTTGCGGATTGCGAATCCGCAAATCCGCAAAATTCGCGAACGCGAGATCCGCAAAATTCGCTCATGCTTAGTCATCAGTGATGTCATCAGTGATGTCACTGACCATGTCATGAATGATGTAATATGTGACATCATTAGCAGTGGATTGCGGGTCCGCGATATATAGTTAGTGCAACTAACTATATATGGAATTTCAATGGTTTTGTGCAAATAAAATAAGGTTTTTTAAATGCTAATCCCTAACTATATATGGTCTATAACCTATGGTTTTTTCAGTGAATATATATATATATATATATATATATATATATATATATATATTATGATCCACCAAACGTCCAAGCTTCTAGGGGTGCACTCCCAGCACACTGCACCATCCGGTTTTCATTAAAGGAAAAACTCATGTTGCTGCTCCTTGGTACATTCTTTTATGACCTGACGTGTTTCAAGGCTTTTGCCTCTTACTCCAAGGTCCTTGGCATACTGACTCGTGCAGGCAGTTCTGTTAACATAATTTATTACATGCCACACCCTAAGTGGGCCACGCACAGTGTGCGTTATGCATGTTGGACTCAGTAGTTCAATACAGAACAAAATAACACCTATAGTAGGTTCTGCGGTAGTGTCACAGATTAAAAGCATTCTTTTATACCCACAGTGGGGCCTGGAGCAGCAAGCGAGTTCATATTGTCCCAATCTGCTGCGCCAACCGGGTTTGGAAGGTTCAGACCCATGGCCTCCCACTAACTCAAGGATGTTGCTGCCCCCCCCACGGCAGGACTGCTGTGTCATCGATAATCCACCAAACGTCCAAGTTTCTAGGGGCGCACTCCCAGCAAACAACACCATCCAGTTTTCATTAAAGGAAAAACTCATGTTGTTGCTCCTTGGCACATTCTTTTATGAGTGATTATCAACAAACACAGGGTAAAGAGATGGGCACCTGCTTCGCCCCCAGCTGTACAAAATTGTTTGTTGGCTGGTGGGAGGAACAGGTGGTCTGCAATACAGAAGGTTATGAAGATCCGGTGGTACTTTGGTTAAGATACATCAACTATGTTTTTATTATCTGAAAGGGGAGTGAACAGTTAGCTCGGGCATTCATCAATGAGTTGAATGATAATGAATACAATCTAAGTTTTACAGCTAAGATTGTCAAGAATGCCATTGATTCCTTAGGTGTAAAAGTCAGTGCATGTGGGGATAAGTTGTTGACTAAATTATTTCAAAAGAACACAGGAGGCAACAGCCTTCTACATGCTTCATGTGCCCATCCTAACGGCCTCATATGCAGCATTCCTTTGGGGGAATTGATAAGAGCCAAAAGGAATTGCAGCACTGAGGCTACTTTTGAAATAGAATTTAAAAAGATGTTCATGAGATTTAAAGAGAAGGGTTATGGCCAAAAACAACATCTAATAAGCACTAGAAAATGTATAGTTGGTTGAAAGGAAAATGAGTGAGGTAGAAGACAATGTAAGATTCATTACAATGTTTTCAAAACAAATTCTAACTAAACACTGCCATGTGTTAAGTATAGATAATGTACTCCCCAAGTATCTGGGCGAGCATCCTAAAATCACATACCACATACAACTTAAAGATAGGAGCAATGGCACCAAGAGTAGTATAAGGGGGATTTTCTGTTGTACTAGATGTAAGGCATGTAGGAACAGTAGCAATGTTGCAAGCTTTAAAGTCCCTATAACTAAGTGAGAATTTGAGCTAAGGGAGCATTTGACATGTAATTCTATTACTTAATTTACTGTATTCGGTACCCTCGAGAAAATCTGTACATTTTTAGCACGATTCGTAGGGCAAAAAAGCGCATTTTAGAACATACGTGGGAAATCACAATAACAAACAATATCTAGTTGACAACAATTTTCATGATTTGTCAGAATAGCAAATTGTTACGTTTTTTTGTGATTGACTGACTTGATACCAATATTAGAGGTGGCAATTGAATCAGTAACTTCTGCAAATTGGAATCTAAATACATTGTAGATGTTGAAACTTGCTTCCAAATCTGTGAGGTTTTCGTCACCGCGCCTGCCTAGACTACAACTCCTATGAACCTTTGCGGTAGGAAGTATTTGTTGGGAAGCGCCCGGACGATGGTGCGCGTAATCCTGAGTCCGTCTTTGTTTTCGGGGGATAGTTCCAGCCTTTGTCGTTGCAGAAGCGGCTGCTTCTGTCACGGAGTAAAGCGGTGGCGGAGCCAAGAGATTAGAGAGGTACTGGTTGTGGTATTATCGCTGGGAGCCGTAGCTCGCGATAACTTCCTGCGCCTGAGTTCTTGGTACTTTTGAGCTCTCGTATCGGCTGATGCGAAGCTGGGATTTTTGCTATTGTTTGTTTGTTTTGGAGCATGGTGGCCGAGGCTGCGCGCTGCCTCGGTAGCTCCGGCGTTGGAGTTCTACGGATTCAGTAAGGAGTAACAGCGGAGCGTCGTGGTGTTCTACACGCTGCCGTGTGTTGTTGTTGATCAGGTCCGGAGCGGTGAGGTGGTCGAAATTTCCCGCTGTCGGATCGACGTTTGTGGCATATTAAGCTTAGAGGTTAAGCGGAGCACAGGGGTGGTCTCAACTCCATGCTGCTGTTTACTTGCATTTCTTTTGGTGGATAGCTATCTAGAGGAGCATAGGGGTGGACGCAACCTCATGCTGCCTTGTATGCATTTTAGGGGAACTATTTTCAACACTGCAGTATAAGTATTGGTCATGACTTTTAGAGTGCTTCGAGAGCGTTTTCTCTAACTCATTAGGTCTTCTTGGACTGGGGAAAACAGCAGTACATGGAACTCATACTGGATTATAAGTTAAAAGGGTCACTTGAAAGTTCATCTCCTCATAAACATGGTGTGTGATTAGGAGTAAAGGGTTCATTTATGTTTCATGGTGCTGCCAGGTTATATTCTAACGTGTGGATTTCTTTACAGGAGTGTGAACTGGGACACATTTGTTAGTGCTGGAAGACTGTGTACAGCTTACTAAGGTATAGGAGTTCTAGCGAGAATTATTGAGTGTAGGGTTGCCTGCTGCCTAGTATTTATCATTGCTCTGTGTTTTATCGTCTCAGAACCCTGCTGACCCCTTCCCTTCCCCGGTCTTTTTGTCATCTTTACTCCCTCACCTGCTGGTTCGGAAACCCTGTGATTTACATTCAGGGTGTTAGTAACAGCTGGAGGTGGAGCCATATATTCATCGGCCGGATCCTGCAAAGCGGGCCCTGACAAATCACTTAAATTCTGAAGAAGAAATGGCTGTACACCAAGAATAGGCATGTGATAACTTAGGTGCAAAGTGTAATGATTTCTTACTAGCTTTTTGTAGTGCTGAGGTTCTTACACTTGCTTTTAGAAATGTTGTTCTTTCATTATTTACTTTTACACAGGTACACTGGTGATTCCTGCACATCAGACCTAGGAACTGATTAAGCTAAGAATAAATATCTTATATTATCTGTTAATTATTTTCTTAAGAATTTTGACTGATGGATAAATAGATTGGGTTGATGTATGTTAATATGTGATGATTAATTTTATTAGCCCAGTTGAGCATAACATTTCTAAATTAGCCCACTTGGACAGGATTGTTCTTGATTTTTTTTGATGTTCTGACATGACTTATGGCACTATCAATATTAATGGTTGATGTAAGAAATAGTTTCATTAGCTGGGTAACTATATTATGTTTTATGTCCACTAGAGCGATATCATAATTAATATTACTTTTCAATTATTCACATTGACTGGACTGCAGTTTGATGGTGTGTCGGGATCAAAGATTCTGCTGTTTATTGAATTCTGTGTTTGAGAAATGTAGCAGTGATAGAGCAAAAATAGAAAGTGTTTCAGAAATTCAAAATCTTTTAGACATATGTTCTGGTCAAAAACAATTTTCACAGAATATTCAGCAGGATTGTCAGGAATTTTTAATGTATATGTTTGGGGTATTGGAAGATGAAGGTGTAGATATAGAAAATCTTTTTTGCCTTTCTTATCAGTGGCAGCATGACTGCGACAATTGTAGTTTATCAAGTAGTACTAGAATAGACACTGAAAGATTTATATATTTGACTTTACCAGACTGAAAATCAGTGTCATTTAATAATCTAGTTAAAGCAGCTGATCATAATATGGTGTGTACCCAATGTAAGTGTCCAATGCTGTCCATATTATTTATACAAACTTATGGTCAGAATGTCATTTTAGTTTTCCAACGATGTAGACCTGATGGAACTAAATTAACAACTTGTATCAAAAATGTTGTGGCTTCTCAGTTATCAATTTCAGGAAGAACCTTTACAACTGTAGCTATTATTTATCATGACGGTCCTTCGACAACATCAGGACATTATACATGCTACTTAAAATGTCAAAAAGGTTGGAGTTACTGCAATGATTCTCATTTGACTTATAAACAACGTTTGCCTTTTGACTTAAAAAACTCTTACCTAGTGTTTTTAGAACCAAAGTTTAAGTAAAGGTAATTGGCCTATGAAGACGGGAGCAGTTAATAAAAGTTAGTTAGTTAGTTAGTCTAATGTGTAAAATTATTTATCTCATATAGGTACTGTAAGTGGATCTCATAGTAAGTGATATCAATTTTATAGGAAATGTCGAACATGAGTGATCAAAAAAGAGAATATGAATTTTTAAACATTGTGAAAATGTCATGTGACCTTTTCTTTGAAAACTTCGGGTAAACGGTAATTTCAGAGTTTAATTAGAGAAAATTCAAAACATACTCATATATCTGACACTATTTGGCCGTAAGGAAAGTTCAAGGTATGAGTAATAAGTCATAACTTAACACAAGGAGGAAAATGAAAACGTTGAGAAATATTTCAGATGTTCTTAGATCTTTTTTCATAGAAAGTCGATGAAATGGAAGTTTTAGAGAACAGCAGAGTATTTTCCTACGAAAAGGACCTTCTCTATCTACTATTTGGCCTCAAGGAAAAGTAAGTGAATCAAAGATTAGTGTACATATATGATTTGTACGTTTATATGGGGTTTTTTAAACACAATCTTTTAGATTGTGGGGTTTTTTTTCCGCTGTTATATGATGAAGAGTTTGAACTCACTGTTTTAAGTGAAATTCAATATATTCTGAGAACAGCAAAAATAAACTATGTAACATGTTGTTTAAGTTATTCTATAGTTTGCATTGTGTAATTTATATTGTATTCCCATTGTCTCACACTCATTTTCCTTTTTCTACCCTTTTTCAGCTCTCTTTACTCACTTACACTGCCTTTCTTTCACTTTGTTTCATCGCTGTTCCTTTACTCCACTTCTTTCACAACTCCTCAATCCAATTTCAACTGTCTGCATTTCCTCTCTCCCTTGCACCACTTTTCAGCTTTCTCACATTCTCTCAGTACCACTGATTTAGTTCTCTTCCCCTCTCTTTCCTTCTTTTGCCCCTTTACTCCTTTTCCTTTCTTCACTCATTGTACTGCACTTCATTCAGTCCTTCCCTTTGTCTTTCTGTGTACTTACTTCCTCACTCCTTTTTCCTCTATCGTTCTATATTAACCTCATTCCTTTCATCCCTTCACTCTGTGACTCCCCTTCACTCACTCTCAGTCATCTTCCATTCCTCTTTCTTGTAAATGGATCCTCATTTAGACTCCTTTCCCTTTCACTCATTTTCCTTTTACTTACTTCTCTTTCCTGATTTCGTTTTGGTATCTCACATTCTTTTAGTATCTTACTTACCTTCAGTAATTTGTTCTCCTTCTATTTATTTTTCCCTCTTTTTTGTCTTTCTACATTACTTTATTTCCGTTTCTGTATCCTTCACTCTTGCTTTATTTCTTAGTACACTTTTTTGATTTTTTACCTCTTGACCTGTTTCTTCTATTTTAAAATATATATTTTACTAATTATAACTTTTTTTTCTTTTGTCTTTCACAGATATAAAGTGTAGTTTAAACATGCAATTAAGTTTTCATTAATTATATGGTAAGTGTGACTAAAAATGTAGTTTGTTATCACCCTTTGCTTTAACCTCACTTTTTTTCTCTCACCCTACCTCACCCCTGTTTCCTTACTCTGCTTCCCTCACTTATTCTTATCCTCCATGTTTATTTCCCTTTTCCTTACTTTCCTAACACATTCAACTTCTTTCAGTCTTCCTGCTCACCCACACTCCCTAACTTTCCTTTCTTTTCTGGTTCACTCAGTCCCTTTCTATCACTCCTTCCTTTACTCTCTCTGTTCTTTCTCTTTGTCACTCCCCATGTCTTACCCTTATTCACTTTTATCCACCCTCTTTCACCTCTCTTTACTTACACTCACTGCTCTTTTCTTTCCGTCCGTCACCGCTGTTCCTTTTCTCTGGTTCCGTCACTACCCGTCATTCCCCATCCTTTACTTTCCGTCCTTTTACTTTCATCACCCATTCACATTCTCCCAGAACCTCTGCTTTAGTCTTCTTCCTCTTTCTTCTCTTCTTTTGCTCCCTTATTCATTTTCCTTTTCTAAGTTACTTCCACTTATACCTTTTCTCTGTTTTACTATCTATTACACAGTCCCTCTGTGTTCTTCCCTCTAGCTCTCTTTCTCTTTACACCACTGTCTCTGTCCCCTTTGCTCATGCTCACTCCTTCATTATTTTTTTTTTATTTATTTTTTTCGTACGCTCCCGGGACGCGCCCCGGTACGCGTACCAGGGCGCGCACCAGAAGCGCTCCAGGGTGAAACATAAAAAAAATGAATATACTTTAAAAAAAAAGGTATTATATTAATATACATATATATATATTCACTGAAAAAACCATAGGTTTCACACCAGTTATAGTTAGGAATTAGCATTTAAAAAACCTATGAAATTCACTGAAAAAAACATAGGTTTCACACCAGTTATAGTTAGGGATTAGCATTTAAAAAACCTATGAAATTCACTGAAAAAACCATAGGTTTCACATCAGTTATAGTTAGGGATTAGCATTTAAAAAACCTATTAAATTCACTGAAAAAACAATAGGTTTCACACCAGTTATAGTTAGCTGGAAATTTAACTGACATAAAACTATTGAAATTCCCACGTTATAGTTAGTTGGACTCACTATAACTTGCGCGCCTGCAATGCATTGCTGATGACATCTCATATTACATCACTCATGACACAGACCCGTGCCCTCCCACTAACTCAAGGATGTTGCTGCCCCCCCACGGCAGGACTGCTGTGTCATCGATAATCCACCAAACGTCCAAGTTTCTAGGGGCGCACTCCCAGCAAACAAAGGAAAAACTCACGTTGTTGCTCCTTGGCACATTCTTTTATGAGTGATTATCAACAAACACAGGGTAAAGAGATGGGCACCTGCTTCGCCCCCAGCTGTACAAAATTGTTTGTTGGCTGGTGGGAGGAACAGGTGGTCTGCAATACAGAAGGTTATGAAGATCCGGTGGTACTTTGGTTAAGATACATCAACTATGTTTTTATTATCTGGAAGGGGAGTGAACAGTTAGCTCGGGCATTCATCAATGAGTTGAATGATAATGAATACAATCTAGGTTTTACAGCTAAGATTGTCAAGAATGCCATTGATTCCTTAGGTGTAAAAGTCAGTGCATGTGGGGATATGTTGTTGGCTAAATTATTTCAAAAGAGCACAGCAGGCAACAGCCTACTACATGCTTCATTCCTTTGGGGGAATTGATAAGAGCCAAAAGGAATTGCAGCACTGCGGCTACTTTTGAAATAGAATTTAAAAAGATGTTCATGAGATTTAAAGAGAAGGGTTATGGCCAAAAACAACATCTAATAAGCACTAGAAAATGTATTGTTGGTTGAAAGGAAAATGAGTGAGGTAGAAGACAATGTAAGATTCATTACAATGTTTTCAAAACAAATTCTAACTAAACACTGCCATGTGTTAAGTATAGATAATGTACTGCCCAAGTATGTGGGCGAGCATCCTAAAATCACATACCACATACAACTTAAAGATAGGAGCAATGGCATTAAGAGTAGTATAAGGGGGATTTTCTGCGGTAGTGTCACAGATTAAAAGCATTCTTTTATACCCACAGTGGGGCCTGGAGCAGCAAGCGAGTTCATATTGTCCCAATCTGCTGCGCCAACCGGGTTTGGAAGGTTCAGACCCATGGCCTCCCACTAACTCAAGGATGTTGCTGCCCCCCCCACGGCAGGACTGCTGTGTCATCGATAATCCACCAAACGTCCAAGTTTCTAGGGGCGCACTCCCAGCAAACAACACCATCCAGTTTTCATTAAAGGAAAAACTCATGTTGTTGCTCCTTGGCACATTCTTTTATGAGTGATTATCAACAAACACAGGGTAAAGAGATGGGCACCTGCTTCGCCCCCAGCTGTACAAAATTGTTTGTTGGCTGGTGGGAGGAACAGGTGGTCTGCAATACAGAAGGTTATGAAGATCCGGTGGTACTTTGGTTAAGATACATCAACTATGTTTTTATTATCTGAAAGGGGAGTGAACAGTTAGCTCGGGCATTCATCAATGAGTTGAATGATAATGAATACAATCTAAGTTTTACAGCTAAGATTGTCAAGAATGCCATTGATTCCTTAGGTGTAAAAGTCAGTGCATGTGGGGATAAGTTGTTGACTAAATTATTTCAAAAGAACACAGGAGGCAACAGCCTTCTACATGCTTCATGTGCCCATCCTAACGGCCTCATATGCAGCATTCCTTTGGGGGAATTGATAAGAGCCAAAAGGAATTGCAGCACTGAGGCTACTTTTGAAATAGAATTTAAAAAGATGTTCATGAGATTTAAAGAGAAGGGTTATGGCCAAAAACAACATCTAATAAGCACTAGAAAATGTATAGTTGGTTGAAAGGAAAATGAGTGAGGTAGAAGACAATGTAAGATTCATTACAATGTTTTCAAAACAAATTCTAACTAAACACTGCCATGTGTTAAGTATAGATAATGTACTGCCCAAGTATGTGGGCGAGCATCCTAAAATCACATACCACATACAACTTAAAGATAGGAGCAATGGCATTAAGAGTAGTATAAGGGGGATTTTCTATTGTACTAGGTGTAAGGCATGTAGGAACAGTAGCAATGTTGCAAGCTTTAAAGTCCCTATAACTAAGTGAGAATTTGAGCTAAGGGAGCATTTGACATGTAATCTATTACTTAATTTACTGTATTCGGTGCCCTCGAGAAAATCTGTACATTTTTAGCACGATTCATAGGGCAAAAAAGCGCATTTTAGAACATACGTGGGAAATCACAATAACAAACAATATCTAGTTGACAAAAATGTTCATGATTGTTACGGTTTTTTGTGATTGACTGAATTGATACCAATATTAGAGGTGGCAATTGAATCATCAGTAACTTCTGCAAATTGGAATCTAAATACATTGTAGATGTTGAAACTTGCTTCCAAATCACTTAAATTCTGAAGAAGAAATGGCTGTTCACCAAGAATAGGCATGTGATAACTTAGGTGCTAAGTGTAATGATTTCTTACTAGCTTTTTGTAGTGCTGAGGTTCTTACACTTGCTTTTAGAAATGTTGTTCTTTCATTATTTACTTTTACACAGGTACACTGGTGATTCCTGCACATCAGACCTAGGAACTGATTAAGCTAAGAATAAATATCTTATATTATCTGTTAATTATTTTCTTAAGAATTTTGACTGATGGATAAATAGATTGGGTTGATGTATGTTAATATGTGATGATTAATTTTATTAGCCCAGTTGAGCATAACATTTCTAAATTAGCCCACTTGGACAGGATTGTTCTTTATTTTTTTTGATGTTCTGACATGACTTATGGTACTATCAATATTAATGGTTGATGTAAGAAATAGTTTCATTAGCTGGGTAACTATATTATGTTTTATGTCCACTAGAGCAATATCATAATTAATATTACTTTTCAATTATTCACATTGACTGGACTGCAGTTTGATGTTGTGAAGAATAAAGAAAAAAATGGGATATCATATCATGGCTCATATGTTATATTGGATCTATAAGAAGAGTTCATGTGTTTGTACAATCTGAAATAATATTGGATTAGGTGAATTCTCAGTAAAAACATTGGACTTCCCATGCATTCCCTTTTATATATTGTTTTTCACTTTTATTTATGGTTTCAGAGCATTAGGATCATTAGAAGGTTGAATGCTATCGTAGACTTAACATCAATACTAACAACTGTGCGGTCAATTAGAGCCAATAATGCTCTCTTTTGCAATATTTATTTATTCACATTTTTTAAACATAAAAGATATACTTAAAAACAATAATGTTTCAAACAACCTCTAAATTCAATTGAACAGTTTTTACTACAAAAACAATTAACATACGTATAACATTTAATATTACAAAAATATTGAAAATATAATATTACATGTGACATTATTTTAACCACGATATTAAAAGCAACACTAACAACAATATTCTTACCCGAAATATTTCTGTCAATGATATACAAACTCTATACGTTAAGCACAATATTTTGGTCAAATTACTTGTATGTGTGTTGCTTGGATATGAGTTTACCTTAAAAAAATAAAAACACAACAGGCGTTTAACAAAACAGGAACACGTTGGTTTAATTAAACACAGCAGCAGGGAGAGCATCCACAGAACAGCTTCTGAAGACAGTCTGAAGACAGTCTCGAAGTACAGAGGCTTTGACCAGCATTTTGTATGATATGTGAAGTACAATAAACCGATCATACATTCTTGTAGTGCATGTGTGTAGTCATAAATTATAAGTACAACCATCTAATAACGGGGACACAGGTGGCTCTCGATCTCGGGGTGAGCCAATGTCGGCCAGTGTGTATGTGTCAAGATGTGCAGCATGATGAGCACATGATCAATACGTGTGGTGTGCATGCTCTGTCCTGATTGGCTGAGTATTTCTAACTACATGTGGCATCTAACTTTGTGGTAATTTGGGAGCATGAGCTTTTGGCCAAACATGTTTTATTGGGGCCAAATTCCACAGATCTGTTTGTGGGATTGATAGGGTTTTCACTGGTTGTGCATTTGTCTTCGGGCTAAATGTAGTTTGGGTTACAGGGTATGTTTGGCCATGTATTTCTTACTGGAGGTTGATGGGGAGGTCATCTTGGGCGAATTTGACAGCAATGATATGAGCTGATTTCTGTGTGTGCATAAAACATGGCGGTCATTGACATAATTTTTACCGACATTCTCATTATTGTGCATAAAGTTGCCATAGAGTACATAACATTGATAATTTTACTAAGTATGAGCGGAAAATTCATTCCGCTCGCGGAATTTGCGGATTTTCCGCGATTTCGCGATCCGCGAATCGTGCGAAATCGCAGCAAAATCCGCTAATTTGCGAGCGGGACACATTTTGCTCAGGAAGCACTTACAGGATTACAGCAGGTGCCCAAGTTGAAGCTAATTTCTTTATAACCATCTACAAAATGGTTACAAAGAAATTAACTTCAACTTGGGCACCTGCTGTAACCCTGTAAGTGCTTCCTGAGCGGCGCCTCCTTGCCTACTTGCAACTATTCTCTGACCCTGCTCTGACCCTCGAAGCAGGGTCAGAGAATAGTTACAAGTAGACAACGAGGCTCCTGCAGGAAGCACTTACAGATATAGATAAAGCAGGTGCCTGAGTTGAAGGTCAAATTCATTAACTCCTTAATCAGCCCCAAAAAAATGTGCGTTTTGTCGAGGCTGGGCAGGTGTGTGTTCTCCCCATATCTACAGTCGAAAATTAGCTATGATGCTTGATGGAGGCCTTTGCATCCTTGACTTTCACGAGATCTATCCCTGTGCAGTTCCTTTGACCACAAGCTTCTTTCTCCCCATCTGCTGCTCTGAACGGTGCCTGTCCTTTTATACACAGAAGAGGCATAAGAACTCGCATAGAAGCCCCCCGTTTGCCCCCCCCCACACACACTAGAGGTGTGCACCGTCTCCCGCCCTTTACACACTATGATGGACAGCTCACTCGAGGGACCCCGGCACCCTTCGGCGAGATGGCAAAGTTAATCTGCCCCCCAAAAATGTGCGTTTTGTCCAGGTTGGGCAGTTCCTGTGACCACGAGCTTCTTTCTCCTCATCTGCTGCTCTGATCGGTGCCTGTCCTTTTATACACAGAAGAGGCATGGTAACTTGCATAGAAGCCCCCCACCCCATTTGCCCCCCCCCCACACTAGCGGAGTGCACCGTCTTCCCGCCCTTTAGCCACTATGATGGACAGCTCACTCAAGGGACCCCGGCACCTTTTGGCATGATGGCAAAGTTAATCAGCCCCCCAAAAATGTGTGTTTTGTCCAGGCTGGGCAGTTCCTGTGACCACGAGCTTCTTTCTCCCCATCTGCTGCTCTGATCGGTGCCTGTTCTTTTATACACACAAGAGGCATGTGAACTCGCATAGAAGCCTGGCCCGTTTCCCCCCACACACACTAGCGGTGTGCACCGTCTTCCCGCCCTTTAGCCACTATGATGGACAGCTCACTCAAGGGACCCCGGCGCCCTTCAGCGCGATGGCAAAGTTAATCAGCCAAAAATAAATGTGCGCTTTGTCGAGGCTGGGCAGGTGTGTGTTCTCCCCATATCTACCGTCGAAAATTAGTATGATGCTTGATGGAGGCCTTTGCATCCTTGACTTTCACGAGCTCTATCCCCGTGCAGTTCCTGTGACCACAAGCTTCTTTCTCTCCATCTGCTGCTCTGATCGGTGCCTGTCCTTTTATACACAGAAGAGGCATGTGAACTCGCATAGAAGCCCCCCCGTTTGCCCCCCCCACACACACACACTAGCGGTGTGCACCGTTTTCCCGCCCTTTACACACTATGATGGACAGCTCACTCGAGGGACCCTGGCGCCCTTCGGTGCGATGGCAAAGTTACACACACATGTTCACTGGAGGCAACTCTTCTGGTCCTATGCAGCTGTAGTGCAGGTAAAGCACTATACATTTACCCAACGAGGTAGCACTTACTAATTAGCCAGTAGAAAGTACTCCAGTTAAGTATGGTGCAAAATCGCAAAAAAAATCCATGACTTTGCGAGGAAATCCGCGAATTAGCAGATTTTTTTGCGATTTCGCGTGAATTCACAAACCGCTAATTCGCAAAATTCACCCATACTTAATTTTTACTTATGTGTGCCTAGTTTATTGCATTTTCTGGTATTGCCGCTGTTGGACCTACACATTTCATGATGTACATTGACATCGTATTCACCTAATTTCAGCAACATCATTTTCCTCTTCTGCAATATCCTTGTACTGAGCCCAGCCAAAATAATCAGGAGTTCTTCTTCGAGCATGATGCAACAGAATTGTTTTCTTCTGCAGCGGATGTTGGGACAACTCAGACAGATCTTCACCAGGGATGACCAGCATTGGGGTGTGTATGGTGACCAGGTAGCAGAGGCCCAGTATCCGGGGACAAGCTGGGTGTAGGGGAACTTGCCGCATTACCAATACATATCCATCAATATGGAGGTGCCCCATTGTAGGTCATGTATATGCAGTATTACTTCACAGTGCTCATTAGAGACAATCGGTATGGTTCTTTTGCCTCTGAAACACAAAGAATAAAGTGTAAGTTTCTCTCCATATCCCAGATTCCCTGGCATGGGATGTCTATGCTGGTGTTTCACCACCTCTCATGGGACTCATTTCCCCTAATGTGGTTTTGGTGAGCAGCCCTGCACTGGAATTACATATATGGGATCCACTTGTCATACTTGTCATTAAGAAATGTGGCCCCAAAGATGTTAAGGGTCCCCCTGAGACCACAAATGGAGGTGGGAGTGGACATATTTGTGCACTGGTGCGGTAGTCTTGTTACGTCAAAGAACCTCTTGTCTACAAAGTCCCAGGGCCAAACAGTGTCCTTCCCTATAGTGCCCCCTATAGTGCCCCTCTTTCTCATCTTGCCTAGTTCCATTTGAATGTCGCTATGTTCGGTAAACAGGTACAGTGCAGTGAGTTTGGTCTCACACCGGGTGATGTTTACTACTGTTCTACAGGGTTCTACTCTATTGGGTTGAATCTTGGCCCTAATCCTACATAGATACAGGTGGATGAGACATTTTGCTTTCTCTTGGGAGAAGTAGAGCCTATCTTCGCCTATGGTATGGGGTACAAGTGAAAATATGTAGCATAACCTATTCCTGGTTTGAGGGCCTACGGCGGTCGTGTTGATACCAGATGTGTTGTGTAGTGCGCAAGGTCTCCGTAATGACGGTGCACATGTGGTTCTATTGCAGACGTGTTGAATAAGCTGTGCGCTATAGGTCAGCTTGAAGAAAAAAACATTGTCAAACAGTTTTGGTAGAGTTTCTGTGTTCATCTTTTTAGGGGTACTGTCATACACCAGAAATGGAAAAAAAAAGGAATACACCAGAAATGATGCAAGGATAGTATAATGGGGAAACACCGTATTTTATGATAAACAGTCCACTTTTTCTCCTATGGCTGTCTTGTATCTCTGTTGGTTCCTAGGTCTGTGGTCTTGGGGGTCTTTCCACGCGCCTTCTGAGCTTTCTGGGGCTCTTCTGGTGGACTCCGCCTCTAGAAAAATTAAATTTTGGACAGGCAGTTAGTTTTCCGGTGTTTTCTATAGGCTTCTCACCCACTTGGTGAAAAGAAAGAAAAATAAAGGGACTATTGCTGCAGAGCACGGGGTTGCTTCACTCGGTTGAGCGAAGAGGTATTAAACAGAAAGGAGGGGGGCTTTGTGTGGGAACCCACCCGTGAGGGCAGGAGAAGGGACCAGGAGTTCTAACTTCACTCCGGTTCCTGTGTGCCCCAATTATATGTGCGCTTCTTTTATCTGCGCTCACTTGCATTGCAGTCCGCCTCATGCACTACTGAGCCCGCACCACCCTGCACCCTAGTAACCCAAAAACACCATCTGGCACACTGCACAGCTCTGCCACACCCCCCTTGGCCCCGCAGTTACTTGCCTGCTACTGTGACCGGGCAACAGGATCACAACTGCCTCGTCCGCAGCACCTTCCTTCCCGAGGGGTGCCTTCCTGGTCTTCCTCGTCCTTGTGGGCTGCTCTCTCCCCATCGGTTCTGTCGCTCCTCTCGCGCTCCGCTCTTCGGCTCCTGACTGTTGATGTCTCTGCTTCCGTCTCTTTCTCCTTGTGGGCTGCTCTTTCCGCACCGGCTCCGTCGCTCCTCTCGCGCTCCGCTCTTCGGCTACCGTCTGTTGGGTCTTCCTGGCTCTTGTCCTCAGGGACTGCTGCAATACCTCAGTCAATCACGGCGAACCAACGACCTTGCTCTGCCTCAACCTTTTTACTTCCTTCTTCCGGGGCAGGGACTGGCCTCCCAGCTAGTGGGAGTGTGCTCTCAGCTGTGCCCCCGGGGTCCTTAGGGTCTGCCCCTCTGTTACATGGCATTCCCACCAAGCATAGCTGATCGGGCCAGGAAACAACGTCCGGTCAGGAGAGGTAGTCCATGTTGGTCTGCAGAACACCTGGCCCCTAGGATACCTGGAATGAGAAAGGTTGTAAGGCCAGAAACCAACGCAATACCCGTACATTAGTGTCCTTGTTCCGGGCCAGCCATACCAAAGGTGCGTGGTCAGTGACCAAAAGGAAGAACTGGCCCAGCAGGTAGTATTGTAAGGACTGATTTAGGAAAATAAGGGGCCCCTGCCTAATCGGATGAACCCTGGCAAGGAAACAGCATGTAGGGGTAAAGTCAGAAAAAAAGTGCACCGGGTTATGTGCCTGGTAGGGAAATAGGGAAGGAAAACTAAATACCTAATGACTAGAAACACTCTAGTGTTGATTTCTTATGATATTTTATTATTTTAACATCTTTTTTTCTTAGCAATTGTTTTCTTAATTCATTATACGTGCAAATTATTATAGGTAAAAAGAGACAAAATATGTGCAAATAGTGTAAACCTTGACAATTTGATTAATTATTAAAAAATACAGAAGTGCATTCCTTTTCAACGCGTTTCGGCGTGAGCCTTCTTCAGGAAGTCTGTATTCATGCACCAATATCTTAAACTGCTGGCGGATATGGCACAAGCGGATGTAAGTGTACTGTAGTATGATACGAAAATCAGTCCACCTGTTGGTATGTCGTTGTGTGGAAGATATTCTATCTGACGGTGGTTAATGGATATGTGAACGATCGGTCCTCCTATGTTCACTGACTGTATCGATAGATTAGCGTGGTATTCTTTCCAATGCACTAACTATGTAAAAGTATATGGTATCTGTGAGAAGTTGGCCCGATATGCAACGTTCGTTATTCTAGCGACCGCTATGTATCGTTCCAACGACCCTTATGGTGTTTGGTTGTAAGTCAACCTATAGACCAGCTATCCTAGTAGCGTGGATACGAGCAGTCTAAGGCTAAAGACTCGAGAGGGCGTGTTAAGCCAGCTGTTATACCACATATACCCCTTGAACACCCAGTGAAAGGACACCACACAAGTGTTATGAAAATAAACAGTATATTTATTAAGAATCACAACAGCCCTGTACTCTTTATGAGGACAGGGTACTAAGCACAAACCAAATCTCTTAGGAAAATACTTCAAGTGCACAATTAAAACAAGTGTCCGAGGACACGGAAAGTTTAGTGGTCTCGGGCGGACCCGATAAGGCAAGTCGGAAGCGAGGGACTCGGGACCCTAGAGTAAAGAGGCTATGCAGGCACCGAAATGCCGAGTTACCTAGCCACGAGGGCTGCGGCTGCACAAGTCTTACAGGCGTCGGGGTCTTCGCTGACGAGCCAGGAGCCGGAAGAAAAAGGAGTTGCTGGCCGGCGACCAGTGATGAATAGTTCGTAGAGATCCAAGCCTGGATCAGAGATCGATGATACCTGAAAGCAGAGGGGACCAAGTTCGTACTACTAGCCAGTAGTCAGAGGGTACCAGGAAGGCACCGGTTGGCCGTCACCTCGACCAGGTGAGTGGGCGACGCTAGGCTCTGCAGTCTCACGGACCAGGAGGCGTTGTCGGCGACCACGGCGGAGGTGCGAGCTGTCCCACGAAGGATGATGCTGTCGGCGTCGCTGGGCCCAGGATTGGGGCAACAAGCCTTGGCAGATCTCGGGCCACGTGATGGGCCTAAGATGGCGTCTTGAATGGACCAGGAGGGTCCGGGGTGCTCCTCTCGGAAAAGGGAGCAAGGGCCGGTCTGGAGCAACCAGACCAGCAGCGTTGTTTGTCGGATGTCGTCAAGGAAGGGCACAAGCCAGCGGCTAGTGACCAGACAACGTGCTGAGCAGCGAGCAGAAGGGCCCCACGCAGATCGTGGAGATGCTGGGAGACTGCACTTCGGTGCTGGAGCGGCTCAGGGTCGGGGCTTCTCGGACCCCAGAGCACTCACCAGAGAGTTACCTCGATGGTCGTGCTGGTTAAGAAAGCGTGCAGGTTTTGATGATGGCCGGTCCCTCGAGGTCTCGTCGCACCCACAGATCACAGCTGAGCTGATGACGTGGGTAGAGGTCAGAGGTGCCAGGGAAGCCGGTTCTCGTCGAGCTGGGCCGTCGGATTCCTTGAGGAAGGACTTGCAGCAAACCGCAGAGTTCTTAGATGGTGCCCGCGGATGCGGGGTGACTACTCCTTAGTCACAAGGGAGAAATCTTGAGAAGAGTCTCGGAGTATTCTTGATTCAAAGATGATCTAATTTGGAAGGGTCCCCGCTCCGGCCTTTATCCTAAAGAAAGGGGTGGGTACATGACTAGGTCCTGCCCTAAGGGTGGGACCAGGAAGGGGGGTAGTTACACCCCTCTCCCCTGCCGGACTTTCCCCAGGCCAGGGCTGGTGCCCCTGGAACTGGTTCTAACCGTCAGATGCGTAGTGAGCACCGGGGTGCCACTCCGCAGTCACCTTCTCGCCAAAGCCCTACCTACCCAGAATACACAAACCCTGTCTGGGACGGTGCGAACACCGCCCTCGACAGGAAACCCTTTGTCCAAGCGCTCCTCGCTGGAAGGACTCCCAGCAGCAGGAGGTCAGACTCGTGTCTGTGGTGGCAGCATCCATTTTGTGGAGCTGAGGCTTTAGTTAACTTTAACCGGGGTTCACAGTTACGTACATGTCGTGTCCCTCTAGAAGGGCGGAATGCTAACCTCATCGCCAGAGTTGGTGAGAGGGCAGCATCCCGATTCGTATGACACCTTACTCGACATGTCTTGATAACGCGACACCGAAGTTACCGATATGGTACGCGTTATCATGGAACAGCCATTGGGTCTTGATTCCGCAAGCTGCAACCGGGCTCGGCTCGGGCCAGAACACAGTTCACACGAGCCCACGCACTCTGCCTTCAGGATTGTCAAGGCCTGCCATAGGAGTGACTGATAGGAACTCGGGTGTCCATCGTATGGTTAGATATAGGGCTACTATACCTAAAGCAAAGGGTGATTACACGACTTCGCCCCAGCTGTCATGCAGCCAGTTGTGTCAAATTTAGGAGGCCAGCCAGGGGTGGCATAATACATGCTGCAGTCCCTGGCGGCCCTGGGTACACCTATGCCCTGAGTTACAGGGTCTGATAAGGGGGCCCAGTACCAATTGGTAAATGCACCTAGGGTACATATCGTAATTTAGAAAGAGAACAGCCAGGCTGTGGGTCTGATTAGCAGGCCCACAGCCAGAGAAAGTCGTAAACCAGTGAAACAAAAGCAAAAAATCTGGGTGATCATAGGATTGCAGACCCTACTCTCCTACATGACCCCCCCCCAAACGTCGGAACAATAAGCTAACCTTGACCAGGTGAGTCTTCTTGTTCTAAGTGGAAATATCTGGAGAGCCCATCGGCATTGCCATGATCAGTACCAGGTCTATGTTCCACTGTAAAGTCCATCCCCTGTAGGGAAATGGACCACCTAAGTAGTTTGGGGTTTTCACCCTTCATCTGATTTAGCCACAAGAGGGGCTTATGGTCGGTCTGAATCTTGAAGTGCGTGCCAAACAAGTATGGCCTCAGCTTCTTCAGGGCCCAAACCACAGCAAAGGCCTCCCTCTCAATAGCTGACCAATTCTTCTCTCTGGGGGGTCAGCCTTCTGCTTATAAAAGCAATGGGCTGGTCTTGACCATCAAAATTCAGTTGAGAAAGAACAGCTCCCACACCCAACTCAGAAGCATCTGTTTGGACAATGAATGGTTTGGAGTAGTCCGGACTCTTGAGGATAGGCGCCGTGCACATGGCCTGCTTTAGGTCATCGAATGCTTTTTGACAGCTCGCTGTCCACTGAACCTTTTTTGGCATTTTCTTGCTTGTCAGTTCGTTTAATGGTGTCACGATGGAACCATAGTTCCTGACAAACTTCCGGTAGTATCCAGTCAGGCCCAAGAAAGCTCGAACCTGAGTCTGGGTGGTTGGAGGAGCCCAGTCCCTGATTGACTGTATTTTGCTCTCCAGTGGCTGAACCTGGCCTCCACCTACAAGGTGGCCCAGGTATACAACCTGTGTCTGCCCTATCTGGCACTTGGTGGCCTTGATAGTGAGGCCTGCTGCTTGCAGAGCCTCTAACACTTTCCGCAGGTGGACCAGGTGATCCTCCCAGGTGGAGCTAAAGACAGCAATATCGTCAAGATACGCCGCACAGAAGTCATCCAGCCCAGTAAGGACTTGATTCACCAACCTTTGGAAGGTGGCAGGTGTATTTTTCAGACCAAAGGGCATCACCACGAACTGATAATGCCCACCAGGGGTTGAAAATGCGGTTTTAGGCTTGGCGTCCTCAGCTAACCTGATTTGCCAATACCCAGCGGTCAGGTCAAACGTACTTAAGTAGTTGGCCGAAGCCAATCTATCGATAAGCTCGTCTGCCCTTGGTATTGGGTGGGCGTCAGTCTTAGTGACTGCATTGAGACTCCTGTAGTCTACGCAGAACCTCATCTCTTTCTTACCGCCCTGGGTGTGAGGTTTCGGCACTAGAACTACGGGACTAGCCCAAGGGCTATCCGAGGGTTCAATGACTCCCAGCTCCAACATTTTCTGCACTTCACTCTTGATGCAGTCTCTAACGTGATCAGGCTGCCGGTAGATTTTACTCTTGACGGGCAAGCTGTCACCAGTGTCAACCTCATGGGTGCACCAATTGGTCTGACTGGGTGTTAGAGAGAACATATGTCTGAACGACTGAAGAACCTGTTTACAGTCGTTCTGTTGATGTTCGGAGAGGCTGCCACAAAAGACAACACCATCTACCGATCCATCGTCAGGATTCTGAGTGAGCAGGTCGGGGAGAGGGTCACTCTCCTCCTCCTGTCCCTCATCTAGGGCCATGAGCAAACTCATGTCCTTTCTGTCGACATATGCCTTGAGCCTGTTGACATGAAGCACCCTGTCGGGGCTCCGGGGAGTTCCCAGGTCGACCAGGTAGGTGACCTCTCCCTTTTTCTCCAGGATGGTGTAGGGCCCGGACCATTTGTCCTTGAGTGCTGCTGGGGCCTCTGGCTCCAACACCCACACCTTCTGCCCGGGCTGGTAAACAGTCAAGACAGCCTTTTGGTCATGCCAAGCTTTTTGGAGTTCTTGGCTGGCCTTAAGGTTTTCAGATGCCTTCTCCATGTATTCAGCCATCCGCGAGCGGAGGCCAAGCACATAGTCCACTATGTTGGCTGCAGGCTTTTTGAGAGGTCTCTCCCATCCTTCCTTCACCAAACACAGGGGTCCTCTTACAGGATGTCCGTACAAAAGTTCAAAAGGGCTGTAGCCAACCCCCTTCTGTGGGACTTCTCTGTAGGCGAACAAGAGGCAGGGGATCAGGACGTCCCATCTACGCCGAAGCTTTTCCGGTAGTCCATGAATCATCCCTTTCAGGGTCCTGTTGAATCTCTCAACAAGCCCATTGCATTGTGGGTGATAGGGTGTAGTGAACTTGTAGTTGACACCACATTCCTTCCACATAGCAGTTAAGTAGCTCGACATAAAGTTTGCACCTCTGTCGGAGACGACCTCCTTAGGGAAGCCCACTCTGGAGAATACTCCAACTAGGGCTCTTGCCACAACAGGTGCTGTAGTGGTCCTAAGGGGAATAGCTTCAGGATACCTGGTGGCATGATCCACTACCACCAGTATAAACTTGTGCCCTGATGCTGTTGGTGGTTCCATGGGACCGACGATGTCGATCCCCACCCATTCAAAGGGCACCCCCACCACAGGCATTGGTATAAGGGGGGCCTTTGTCGTGCCACCTGACTTACCACTGGCTTGGCAAGTGACACAGGAGCGGCAAAACTCCTTGGTATCTTCGTTCATATGAGGCCAGTGAAAGTGTGAGACAAGCCTGTCCCACGTCTTCGTCTGGCCTAAGTGACCTGCTAAGGGAATCTCGTGGGCCAAGGTAAGAAGGAAACCACGCTGAGACAAGGGTACAACCAGCCTCCTGGTCATGCCAGGCTTGGGGTCTCTTGACTCAGTGTACAGGAGTCCATCTTCCCAGTATACCTTGTGGGTACCTGTGGCGTTCCCAGCAGCCTCAGCAGCAGCCTGCTGTCTGAGGGGTTCAAGAGAAGGGCAGTCTAACTGGTCCTTCCCCAGGTCTTCCCTTGAGGGTCCCCCTGAACCCAAGAATTCAACTTGATCAAGTTCGAACTCTCTAGGCTCAGTTTCCCTCAATTCCTGTAGGTCAGCCTCCTCTGAGACTTGATCCACGACCTGGGGCAAGGGGGAAGGCGCAGCCTTAACCCTACCGCTCTTTTTCTTGGGAGGTGTCTGGTCCGTTGTTCCAGGATCCAGCACCTGTTCAGTGGGGCATTTTCTGACCTGTGACCTGGTCACAGCGAACACATGTGCTGGCAAGCCTAACATTTCCATGTGAGTCCGGTGCTCCACTTCTGACCATTGTGATGACTCCAAATCATTGCCCAACAAACAATCCACTGGGAGGTCTGAACTAACTACAACCTTCTTTTGGCCAGTTACCCCTCCCCAGGAGAAAGCTACAATTGCCATACTGTGATTGGTAGTGACATTGCTTGCATTGGTCACCAGGAATTCTGTACCTGGCATGATCTGTCCAGGGTCCACAAAGTTAGGCGTCACCATGGTGACGCTGGCACAAGTGTCCCTATAGGCCTGAGCCATCTTTCCATTTATGAAAGGCGTCTGTCTGTATTTGCGCAAAGTATTGGGACTTACGTCAGGGGACACGTCCACGTCCCCTGTACTGACAAGGACAGCCTGAGTGAGTGTGCCAACTAAGTTGTCACGCCCCTCAGAACCCAGGGTTAACCCTACTAAACCCTTGGGAGGCGCACTACCACTGCTGGCTGTACTAGGGGGCACAGGTGCCTTAGGGGCTGCAGTGGCAGGAGTCTGCCCTCCTCCTTTCTTGGTGCACTCACTAAACCAGTGAGATTTACTTTTGCAGTACTGGCACCATCTTTTGGATTGGCCATCTTTCTTCTTTTGGGGAGCCTGACCCCCACCCTCTTTGGGTTGTTGGGGACCTGTCGAAGACTTCTGGTCATTTTGTTCCCCCTTAGAATCTTTACCCTTCTGGTCTGCTTTCTTCTGACCACCTTGATTCTGGCCCTGGTTCTGTTTAACTCTCGTTCGAACCCATCTGTCTGCCTTCTTTCCCAATTCTTGGGGAGAGGTCAGATCCGAGTCGACAAGATGCTGATGCAACAACTGGTTCTGACAATTGTTTAAAATTTGTTCTCTCATCATCAAATTATACAATCCTTTGTAATCAGTAACCTTACTGCCCAGCAACCAGCCCTCAAAAGCCTTAGTGGCACAATCGACAAAGTCAGACCAATCTTGAGACTGCGTTTTCTGGGTATCCCTGAACAGCACCCTGTACTGCTCAGTGGTTAGGCCGAACCCTTCAACGAGTGTATTTTTCAAGACTTGGTAATCGTTAGCATCCTCCACCCTTGTGGTGAGGAGCTTGTCTCTTCCTTTTCCCTCAAAGGAGAGCCACAAGATAGCTGCCCACTGACTCTGGGGAACCCCCTGCACAGTGCAGGCCCTCTCCAAAGCAGTAATCCATTTGTGGATGTCGTCCCCTTGTTTTAAGGGGGGCACTATCTTACCAAGGTGTTTCGTATCAAAACTCCTTTCCCTATTGCTAGGTACATTGCTGCCACCAGTGGGGACTACCCCACTTAACTGTTGCTCTCTAGCAAAGGCAAGCCTTTCTTTGGCCAGGGCAAGTTCTTCCCTTTCGATCCTCAGATTAGCTGCCCTTTCCTTAGCTTCGTACACTCTCCTCTGAGGGGACGTCATCCCTCTTTGAGAAGAGTTGTGAGAGCCATTGGTTTGAAGGGATCTGCCAGAGTCTCTCGACAGAGATCGGGCTCGTCCATTCCCAATGTTAAGCTGACCTGACAGTAGCGCTGGGGGTCCCCCAGTACCACTATCATGTTTGCTTAAGTTGGACCGGGTTAGTCTGACGACTTCTGCCTGTCCCTTATCTGCCTCATCCCCAGAGGGATCCTCATCCTCATCATCTTCCACATCTTCGTTCTCAGTTGCGAGGTGGATGAGGTCAGGATCGTCTCTGGTTCCCTCGAGGGGAGGCATGTCTCTTTCTGGATTAGAAGAGCTGGGAAGGGTCTCAGCTTTTCTGGCATCATAAGTCTCCAAGAGACCAATCAGAAAGGACGTGGTGGGGTTAGACCCCTGCTTGATCTTCCTGGAGTGACACACTTGTCTTAACTCCTTGAAGCTCAGCACAGTATATCTCGAAGGGATGACCTGTGGAGGGTCAACTGACACAAGGGGAGACTCAGAGTTTCCTCCTTTGTCCGACATACTGTTTCTAGTGTGGTGTAAGTGATGCACCTACCTACACTATGTGTTTACCTACTATTCCCTCGCTAAGAGTTGTAGCCAAGGTGTGCTAAGCCTTGAGGAGCTACAACAGCTGGTTCAGTAGAACTCAGAGTATTCTAAGCTTTAGTTATATGTACTAACAGTACTTATGTGATCTTTCAACAAGATATTCTTAGGATACGTGTGGTAAAACAACAGCAAGCTCAAATCCCAACCGCTGCTCACCAATGTGAGAAGTTGGCCCGATATGCAACGTTCGCTATTCTAGCGACCGCTATGTATCGTTCCAACGACCCTTATGGTGTTTGGTTGTAAGTCAACCTATAGACCAGCTATCCTAGTAGCGTGGATACGAGCAGTCTAAGGCTAAAGACTCGAGAGGGCGTGTTAAGCCAGCTGTTATACCACATATACCCCTTGAACACCCAGTGAAAGGACACCACACAAGTGTTATGAAAATAAACAGTATATTTATTAAGAATCACAACAGCCCTGTACTCTTTATGAGGACAGGGTACTAAGCACAAACCAAATCTCTTAGGAAAATACTTCAAGTGCACAATTAAAACAAGTGTCCGAGGACACGGAAAGTTTAGTGGTCTCGGGCGGACCCGATAAGGCAAGTCGGAAGCGAGGGACTCGGGACCCTAGAGTAAAGAGGCTATGCAGGCACCGAAATGCCGAGTTACCTAGCCACGAGGGCTGCGGCTGCACAAGTCTTACAGGCGTCGGGGTCTTCGCTGACGAGCCAGGAGCCGGAAGAAAAAGGAGTTGCTGGCCGGCGACCAGTGATGAATAGTTCGTAGAGATCCAAGCCTGGATCAGAGATCGATGATACCTGAAAGCAGAGGGGACCAAGTTCGTACTACTAGCCAGTAGTCAGAGGGTACCAGGAAGGCACCGGTTGGCCGTCACCTCGACCAGGTGAGTGGGCGACGCTAGGCTCTGCAGTCTCACGGACCAGGAGGCGTTGTCGGCGACCACGGCGGAGGTGCGAGCTGTCCCACGAAGGATGATGCTGTCGGCGTCGCTGGGCCCAGGATTGGGGCAACAAGCCTTGGCAGATCTCGGGCCACGTGGTGGGCCTAAGATGGCGTCTTGAATGGACCAGGAGGGTCCGGGGTGCTCCTCTCGGAAAAGGGAGCAAGGGCCGGTCTGGAGCAACCAGACCAGCAGCGTTGTTTGTCGGATGTCGTCAAGGAAGGGCACAAGCCAGCGGCTAGTGACCAGACAACGTGCTGAGCAGCGAGCAGAAGGGCCCCACGCAGATCGTGGAGATGCTGGGAGACTGCACTTCGGTGCTGGAGCGGCTCAGGGTCGGGGCTTCTCGGACCCCAGAGCACTCACCAGAGAGTTACCTCGATGGTCGTGCTGTTAAGAAAGCGTGCAGGTTTTGATGATGGCCGGTCCCTCGAGGTCTCGTCGCACCCACAGATCACAGCTGAGCTGATGACGTGGGTATAGGTCAGAGGTGCCAGGGAAGCCGGTTCTCGTCGAGCTGGGCCGTCGGATTCCTTGAGGAAGGACTTGCAGCAAACCGCAGAGTTCTTAGATGGTGCCCGGGGATGCGGGGTGACTACTCCTTAGTCACAAGGGAGAAATCTTGAGAAGAGTCTCGAAGTCCTTTCGTAGAAAGTATTCTTGATTCAAAGATGATCTAATTTGGAAGGGTCCCCGCTCCGGCCTTTATCCTAAAGAAAGGGGTGGGTACATGACTAGGTCCTGCCCTAAGGGTGGGACCAGGAAGGGGGGTAGTTACACCCCTCTCCCCTGCCGGACTTTCCCCAGGCCAGGGCTGGTGCCCCTGGAACTGGTTCTAACCGGCAGATGCGTAGTGAGCACCGGGGTGCCACTCCGCAGTCACCTTCTCGCCAAAGCCCTACCTACCCAGAATACACAAACCCTGTCTGGGACGGTGCGAACACCGCCCTCGACAGGAAACCCTTTGTCCAAGCGCTCCTCGCTGGAAGGACTCCCAGCAGCAGGAGGTCAGACTCGTGTCTGTGGTGGCAGCATCCATTTTGTGGAGCTGAGGCTTTAGTTAACGTTAACCGGGGTTCACAGTTACGTACATGTCGTGTCCCTCTAGAAGGGCGGAATGCTAACCTCATCGCCAGAGTTGGTGAGAGGGCAGCATCCCGATTCGTATGACACCTTACTCGACATGTCTTGATAACGCGACACCGAAGTTACCGATATGGTACGCGTTATCATGGAACAGCCATTGGGTCTTGATTCCGCAAGCTGCAACCGGGCTCGGCTCGGGCCAGAACACAGTTCACACGAGCCCACGCACTCTGCCTTCAGGATTGTCAAGGCCTGCCATAGGAGTGACTGATAGGAACTCGGGTGTCCATCGTATGGTTAGATATAGGGCTACTATACCTAAAGCAAAGGGTGATTACACGACTTCGCCCCAGCTGTCATGCAGCCAGTTGTGTCAAATTTAGGAGGCCAGCCAGGGGTGGCATAATACATGCTGCAGTCCCTGGCGGCCCTGGGTACACCTATGCCCTGAGTTACAGGGTCTGATAAGGGGGCCCAGTACCAATTGGTAAATGCACCTAGGGTACATATCGTAATTTAGAAAGAGAACAGCCAGGCTGTGGGTCTGATTAGCAGGCCCACAGCCAGAGAAAGTCGTAAACCAGTGAAACAAAAGCAAAAAATCTGGGTGATCATAGGATTGCAGACCCTACTCTCCTACAGTATCATCAAAAAAGACCGCTTGTTTGATGCAGGTAAAGTGTTTACCCTCATGAATCCAGGGAGGACTCCATCTATGATATAAAGGATCCGTCCTTCACCCGATCGTCCGTCTGTACGGTCCGCCAGTTTTGCATAGTTAGTGCATTGGAAAGAATACCACGCTAATCTATCGATACAGTCAGTGAACATAGGAGGACCGATCGTTCACATATCCATTAACCACCGTCAGATAGAATATCTTCCACACAACGACATACCAACAGGTGGACTGATTTCTGTATCATACTACAGTACACTTACATCCGCTTGTGCCATATCCGCCAGCAGTTCTGACTTTACCCCTAAGTATTGTAAGGACTGAACAGCCCATTTAATAGCCAGGCATTCCTTTTCGATCGTGGAATAACGGGTTTCTCGAGGCAAGAGTTTATGGCAAAGGTAGACAATAGGGTGCATGTTACCAGGCTTGTGATACAGTGCGTCCTTCAGCCATGTCAGGCTCTGTTATTGTTCGTTTGTCCATTCCCTAACGGAGTTGGGGTAGGCCTTCGATAGCATGTCAGTCAGTGGGGCTGCTATGTCCGAAAAATGGGGTATAAACCTTCAATAGGATCCCACGAGGCCCAGAAAGGCCTGCATCCCCTTCTTGGTAGAGGGCAAAGGAAGGTCACGGATGGCGTCTACCTTGTCCACATGTGGCCTGATACATCCATCCTGTATAAGATAACCCAGAAACCGAACAGAGTAGGTTGCGGGCATGCATTTGGCTGGGTTAGCTGTGAGTCCTGCCTGCCGTAGACTATCCATCATGGCCCGCAGGTGGCTACGGTGTTGTTCGCAGAAGGGGCTAAATATGACTATGTCATCGAGATATGTGGCTGCGTATTGTTGGTGGCTACGTAACACTATGTCCAATAGTCTCTGGAATGTGGCTGGGGCCTGTGGAGGCCGAAAGGGAGAACTTTAAAGTGAAGAAGGCCCAAGGGGGTGGCAAATGATGTTTTTTCTTTGACCTCAGGGGTTAGGGCTATCTGACAGTACCCCTTTGTGAGGTCTAGAGTAGTGAGGTACCTGGCCATGCCTAGTCTTTCAATCATCTCGTCCATCGGGGCATGGGGTAAGGATAAAAACTGGACTGGGAATTCAGCTGTCTAAAGTCCACACAGAACCGTATTAAACCACCCTCAGCGGGAATCAGGGATTTCCTACCCAGTGAAACGCTACTCCAGCTACTCTGGAGTCACATGGTCCAATGAGCAGATTTTAGATGTACTTTGGATGATGCTTTGGATGCACCAGGGAAGAAGAGGAGGCAGGGAGTCCTGCTTACAATGGGAGTTAGATGCCCGCCTGGGACTTGTCCCAAGGAAAGGACTGAAATGGCTGTTGTCCCAGGAGACATTTCCCTATAGCCTTGGTGCCACATTTGTGCATGGATTATGGAGCTCTATGGGTTATCTCAACACCCCAAGTGCACGGAAACCATGGCTTCCGACACCAGAGCGTCGCCTTGTTTTGGAACTTAAAGGGGGGCTCCATTGGCTGGGGGCCCTGGGGTTGGCAAGACTTACATAGCTTCCCCAAGGCTGGACTTGGACTGCTGGACCTGGGTTCTGATTTTATTCACCAGTTGGGGCCACCTAGCTCCCTCTCGTCAGACTGCCCCGTCCTGGGGCGTGGCCAACCAATCCCGCCCTGGAGGACTAGCAGCACAATGGGGCTAGGCCACTGCAGGCACCCAAAATGGTGTTTTCAGTGTGGATTCCCGATTCTATTCTATTCTATTCTAAGATTTGGTAAAGCGCAACAGCTGCCCCAGCGAAGAGGCGTCCCGGCGCTAAGAAGAGTCACAGAAACCTACCAAGCAGGGGGAAGGGGAGAGCGATGAACTAACCAGAGGGGAACAGGAGGGTCTTAATGGCTTTACGGAAAGTTGGGAAGCTTTCTAGGGAACGGATGTTAGGAGGCAGAGCATTCCAAAGCTTAGGTCCTAAGACCCTAAAGGAGCTGCCTCCGATGCGGCAAAGCTTTGTGCGGGGAACGCTCAGGAGGTACTGGTTGGAGGAGCACAGATCGCGCCCAGGAACGTAGGGAATGAGGAGATTTTGTAGGAGAGCAGGACTTCCCAGTTTAAAAATTTTGAAGATCATGATGAGGGCTTTGAATTGAATTCTGGAGTCAACGGGTAGCCATTGAAGTTTGCGGATGGTAGCTTTGGCTGAGCATTCGCGGGGAAGGCCGACCAGAGCTCTTGCCGCCGCATTTTGCACGCGTTGGAGTCTTGCAATTTCTCCTTTGTTTGCGCCTAGGAGGAGGACATTAGCGTAGTCCAAGCGAGAAAGGATTGTCGCTTAGACAATCAGCTGGCGGACCTTCGAGTCGAAAAAGCCAAGTATAGAGCTGAGACTTCTCAATAGACCTATACAAGTGGCGGCCACCTTCTTGGTGTGAGTCTGATAGCTGAGTGAAGCGTCCATCCAGACTCCTAGATTTTTTACTAGAGACTTAGGGGGGGGGGAATGGGGCCTAGGGATGACGGCCACCAGTGCTCATTCCAGAGGCTGGTGTTTTTGCCAAGGAGTAGCACTTCCGTTTTTCCCGCGTTAAGTTGTAAATAGTTATCCGTCATCCATTGGGCCACCGCCGCAAGGCCATTCCTGAAACTGGAGGCCGCGATGGAGGGGCTTTCCGTGAGGGTGATGACTAGCTGGGTGTCGTCGGCATACGACACCAACGTCAGCCCCCACTCTTTGGCCACTGCAGCAAGAGGCTGCACGTAAAGGTTGAACAGGGAAGGGCTCAACGCTGAGCCCTGAGGGACTCCCTGTGCAATGGGGCGGGGTTTGGATAGAAATGGGGGAGCTGACACCCGGAAGGATCTGTCCTCGAGGAAGGAGCGGAAGCAGGTCAAAGCGAGGCCAGAAACTCCGGTCATCTCCAGACGCTTAAGAAGGATGTCGTGGGATACCGTGTCAAAGGCTGTGCTAAGGTCGAGAAGGATCAGCGCAGCACTTTGACCGGAATCTAAGATCATCCGGAGATATTCGGAGGTAGCCAGTAGGGCAGACTCCGTACTGTGGCCCGGTCTGAAACCATTTTGGGATGGGTCCAGGATGTTATTCAGGTCCAAATGTTTGGACAGGACGCCGCTTACGTGGGCCTCTGCAATTTTGGACAGCCAAGGGAGCAGAGATATGGGTCGGAAGATTTCCGGCTTAGATGGGTCTAGGGTGGGTTTTTTGATAATGGGTGACACCCATGCTTGTTTCCAGGCTTTCGGAACATTAGCAGACGAGAAGGAGAGGTTGAGTATGGCAGTCATGGGAGGCAGGAAGAAATTGAGCGAGTCCATGAAGTGAGTAGGGCTCATAGGATCCGCTGGGGAGCCTGATTTCACCTTTCTGCACAGTTTGATAAGATCGTCAGGAGAAATGTCAGGGATTTGAGTTAGAGGAGTATAGTCAGAGGTGGAATTGGTGGGTTTGATAGGGTTGAGGGGGTGCTGAGAGAAAGTTTTGTAAATATTTTGAACTTTATCTATGAAGTATGTAGCGAGTTCCTCACATTGTTCAGCGGACGCAATATTGGGGGAGGGTGACCTAGTGCTCTGAAGTCCTTGGACTAGTTTGAAGATTATTTTTGCAGGGTTGGGACTCGAATTGATTTTGTCAGCATAGAAAGCTGCGTGAGCCGTGCGGATAGCTTTGTGGTACGATTTTAGTTTCGATATATAGTTTTTTTGTCCTCACTGTCAAATTCTCTTCTCCAATGACGCTCTGCTTTTTTGCATTCCTTGCGCATGGATTTAAGGGTGTCATTGTACCAAGGGTTGGAGGCTGTGGTACGCCCTTTGGTCCATTTAGCTGGAATGAGAGTGTCAAGTCCTTCCGTAATCCAGTCATTAAAGGCGCTATAGGTCGTGTTGATGTCTTGGTTGGCTCCCTGGTGGTATTCACCAAGGGTGTCGTGGAAGTCAGCGGTGGATAGTTTATGCCATGGTCTTTTAAGGCGGTGGGTTGGTTCAGTTTTATGCGCACGTCCATAGACAAGGATAGTCAGTTTAATGAGGTAATGGTCCGTCCATCCCATTGGTATAGGCCTCTCTGTAGTGACCTCTTGAATGTTGGTAAAGACCGGGTCTAGAGTATGCCCGGCTAAATGAGTTGGAGCCTGAATAAGGGAATTAAGTTGTAGGGCAGAAAGATCGGCAAGAAGGTTTTTAATAGTGGAGTCGCTAGACAGATCAAAACGATCAATATAGTATGGCAGTCCTAAAGTAGATTGTGAATGTAGTGGTGTATGTGCTGTGTCCGGATTGGCTGAGCACTCCTAACCAATGTTCCCTCTAATTTTTTTCCTCTCTGTGCGGCAGTGTAAGGTCTCTGTGCGCTGCAACCAAGACTATGTGCGCCAGGAACCAGACCACGCGTGGGGGTGCAGCCCCAAATATCACTCCAAACTTTTGCTTATAAAAGTGAAAAGACAGTGCATCACACACACACATGCAGCACCACATGAATGGTCTTAAAGCAGGTTTTCAATTTAGATACACATGCCAAGACATGAATTGGTTACACAGGCAAGTACACTTCGGGTTCAGAAAAGCACAGGACTCCAATAGTGGTACCGTAATATGATTTTACTAAAGATCCTCAACTCGAGCACTGTTCATAGGGTGGGGAAATGTTAGGAGCCTATACAAGATCGCATATATACACAATTACAGAACATATTTATATGTGCAAGCTACGGAGTAATGTGTGGATATTCCGTCAGAGATAGTTTGTGAAATGTGTGACATCCAGGAAAACATGTAGTGTGGAAGAGGGCCATTCACACAAGTTAAGTGCCATCCGACATCCTACACTGGTATAAAATAAATGAAATATATATGAGAGAGGGTCTATGGAGAGATGATGGGCACTCTTGGAAAATGGCAGTGGGTGAACTTGTGGAAAAGAGGACTATGAGAGGAGGGCACCAAAAAAAGAATCTTGTACTGGGTGCCACCCGCGAAAGCTGGTCATGTGCAGCTGTGTCAACCTCTCAAAGTTAATTTTTGTGAAAAGATGGAATCTTCTTGCTGTAGACTGCAGCGTTCATCTTCATTTGGCAACTTCAACAATTTGAAATCAAAGGAGAGAGCAAGGGATATTGTCACTAGGAAGTGACAAGAGATACCTCCTATTCCCCAGATAGGAATATTTATGCAAACAAAAAGAAGGAGTATCCCCAACGTCAGGTTTTTTCGAAGAAAAAACTTTCGGAGGGAGAGTTATTTGGCAAAAAAAGGAAAAAAGTCAACCTTTTTTGATAGGAAACCCCTCACTCACCACCTAGTGGTGACATGCTTCATCATCGGGGTCCACCCTGGTGACCTAGCGTCACCAGGATGTGCTTCGACACCTGGGTTACAGTGGAGCAGGTTGTGACTGTCTGTGCAAAAAAGGGTGTTAAAAATTGTCCTGGTTTCACTTAAAAACAATCTTTATTATAAAGTAATCAGAACAATGTTAAAAATTACTGGCGAGATACTTCTTGGTGAGTTACGGCCAAGGTATCTCTATATGTGTCTGAGTGGTTTGGTCGACATGTTTCTACCATCAGGGCAGTAGCCCGGTATTCTTCAGGACCAAAAACAGGTGGATGGGAGGTGTGTGCCCCCTAAAAGGTACACCCTCTCCTGATCCCCTGTGAACCAACTGGAAAAATAACCAGTGGTGGATGTGCTCTTTTAAAATAAAGAGAGCCGTCTGGTTACAAAAAAAGACTTGCTATAAGCCTCTAGATTGCTTCAACGGGCAGGGGGTAGGTTCTTCTAACCGCCAAACATAGTTAGTTTGCGGGAGAATTAAACGGCCATTCACCTACTCCTATCCTCCTCTGACGGCCATTCACCTACTCCTATCCTCCTCTGCTCGGCTAGCCGAGCAGAGGAGGATAGGAGTAGGTGAATGGCCGTTTAATTCTCCCGCAAACTAACTATGTTTGGCGGTTAGAAGAACCTACCCCCTGCCCGTTGAAGCAATCTAGAGGCTTATAGCAAGTCTTTTTTTGTAACCAGACGGCTCTCTTTATTTTAAAAGAGCACATCCACCACTGGTTATTTTTCCAGTTGGTTCACAGGGGATCAGGAGAGGGTGTACCTTTTAGGGGGCACACACCTCCCATCCACCTGTTTTTGGTCCTGAAGAATACCGGGCTACTGCCCTGATGGTAGAAACATGTCGACCAAACCACTCAGACACATATAGAGATACCTTGGCCGTAACTCACCAAGAAGTATCTCGCCAGTAATTTTTAACATTGTTCTGATTACTTTATAATAAAGATTGTTTTTAAGTGAAACCAGGACAATTTTTAACACCCTTTTTTGCACAGACAGTCACAACCTGCTCCACTGTAACCCAGGTGTCGAAGCACATCCTGGTGACGCTAGGTCACCAGGGTGGACCCCGATGATGAAGCATGTCACCACTAGGTGGTGAGTGAGGGGTTTCCTATCAAAAAAGGTTGACTTTTTTCCTTTTTTTGCCAAATAACTCTCCCTCCGAAAGTTTTTTCTTCGAAAAAACCTGACGTTGGGGATACTCCTTCTTTTTGTTTGCAACTTCAACAATTGCCAAATACTGCGGGAAACAGTGCTTAATTTGAAAAACAAAAAGTGCCGGGGCTCAAAGCTTAGCTCAGAAGATGTGCATTGTTTTCTGTCTGTGTTTCTGTATGAAAGTTTGTTGAGGAAAAATATGTAACGGTCCTCAGAAATTAGTGCTGCTGGGCGTGGGATCACTGGATTCACTTGAAGATGACTAGTACAACGCAATTGGGCCAGGCTGTGGTTCAATTTATAGCAGGACCACACCCGAAGCTGACAAGTTTTGGATAATTTGTGTCAAAACCGTACGGCTACAACGGTATTCTTGAATGTTTCATGTTCAAAAAAATATTACTTTCAATAAATATCACTCAGTTCCATGAAATATCGTTTACTCGCCATTGAAGCACTTTAATATGATGAAAAATCCATGTTTTTCTATTTTCTAGTCTACCATTTTCCTCACATTTGTTACCCGAGTTACATCTTTTGTGGCTCGGCTCGTGATCTGGCTCTTAGAGCCAGGCCAGACCAAGGTTCAGCTCTCCCCAAGGCTGTCCGTGTCCCCTAAGAAATGTAGTCTCTTCTATGCCCTTTGATGCTGCAGCACCTGCCGCACCTCAGCCAGTAGCTACAAAGCGACATGTTCTAGGTCTGTACTAAAACCCTAAAATAACAAGGATTTGCAATGCAACAGGTCTCGCATTTGCAGGAATTTGAGCTATTGGCATTGTAAACGGCAATGCCTTTTTTTTAAGTGTTTTGAAAACCTGCAAGTGGTGCATAAACACGCACTTTGTAGTTATAGTCCTTACTTACGAGAAGCAAGGCTGGCAGTAAAAGCAGAGCAGTTACTGCCAGCCTTGCTCCTGGTACACAAGGACTATAAGTAAAAAGTGTGTGTTTACGCACAGCTTGCAGGTTTTCAAAACACTTAAATAAAAGGCATTGTCATTTACAATGCCAATAGCCCAAACTCTCGCAAACGTGACACCTATTGCATTGCAAATAGTTGTTTATTTTCCATTGTACATAGTGGGCATGTCCTGGCCCACTTAGAGCAGATGCTTCTATTCACTGTCACGAAGAACTCGAGGCACAAGAGCCACATGTGTGATATTTGTGGGCTGTGGACGAAAAGCTAATGTGTGAGGAGGAAGCTCTCTATCTCAAAGCTACAGAAATCACTACAGACCACTGGAATAAGACTGTGCCCTTGGACGCGAGATGTGGCAGGTTGAGTTTGTGACGCTTTCTATGGAATTTGATAAAGTCCATCATTACCCCTTTCCATGCTCATGACGAGCTCAGCTCGTCATGATGCACGGTTGAGCTGTGCTGATGACGAGCTGAGCTCGTCATGATTTATGGACTTTACAATTTCCAGCATAGGAAGGGAAAACTGCTAGCAGCCAAGGTGTTAATAAATGAATGTCTCCTGTCAATGTCTTCATGCGGGGTAGGCCAACATTATATTTCCTTAAGCCGGCATCTACTAAAGAGACTGCACAGTATTACAAGGAGCTCCCATGCCTGTCAGTCAGCTGTCTTTAGTTCATGATAGGGCTATAAGTCTTCATTTCCAAGTGTCCTCATAAAGGGAATTAGGTCTAAATGTGGGATTTTTCAGGCATGATTTACTCTGGCAGCATAAGTTAAAAATTATCAGGCCCATTTTTGTTGCATAAGATAGGTGCCCAAAAGCATCCCCCCTGGACGAAAGCCAATAAAAAAGTACCATACAGGCAAAGGCAACTTCATACCTCCAATAATACTTGATCATTTCGGAATCTCCTTTTCAGTCATCAGTCGGGCTGATTTCGTGATTTCTATCTCCTAATAAAGTGTGGCGTGTGGCCAGCTTGCAACAAGTGTCTGCCGCAAGGAGTGAAGTGCCAGGGGGTGCACAGAGGCAGCCTGTGCTTCTATGCTCTGTGCACAGCCGGCTGCTTCAATGAGGGCACACTGGAGGAAAGCCCCCGAAGACAAAGCTGTCTGTCTGGTCAGCAGACAGGCACTGGGCGTGTAAAAAAAACGGTACAATCCCTGTCATTTTGGGCAAGTCACTTATTCTCCCAGTGTCTAAAGCAAAATGAACGTGCGCTCTACAATGTAAGGGGTGTTTCTTTAAAGTGCTGAGCACTCCAATACATTCCAGTCGAGTCAAGGCTATGTAGAAAACTAAGCAAAAAGTAAACATCACATGAAAACATACTCTGGAGTAAATGAGGCTGGAGGAGGAGCGTAGAAGGGGAGGCTGATGATAACAAATAAGAGTGGACAGCTGCAGCAAGTCTCTTTTTGCAGTTTGTCATAGCGCTATCTCGACGCAAGGGTATCAGAGCGCTTTACATGAGCACCAGTTGCATTACAGACGGACACCTTCATCTTTAGGCACGGGGAGATTAAGTAATTTGCATAGAATCACAGGGTGTTTGAGCTTCCCACCGGACTCCAAGCTGGTTCCCTAGCTTCAGAGTCAGCAGCTCTGGTCCTTAAGGCACAACATTTGTACAAAAACAGAGCTATTACCTCCAATTCAATCAATATACCATTGCAGCATAGTGCTGTATCTATATTGCTCCAAGTACAATCATTTTGTTCAAGTTGACAAATTTAGCTCAAACTCTCAATACTACTACTATGTAGAAGGATGCAAAATTAGAACCCACCAATCCGTATCCCTGTATCAACATGTATACTGCAAACAATTATTCTGTACGGACCAGAGAGAGTACCGGAAAGTAGGCACTCTCATTAGAAAAGAACACCATCTAATATCAAGCCTTAATGCGGTAATTTAAATAAATCATTTTTTTTTATTCCAGATCGAAAACAAAGAAATAAAGCTAGATGATGACAGCCTTCAATCCCAAACTTGTTTTCAGTTTATGGTTACACCCAATCATTATTTGCGGACCAGAGAGGAAACTGTTAAAGTATCAGTTTCATGCAATCTCCAATATCAAGCCTGGGTGTTGTCCGTTCTTTATCAAACTAACGTTGATTGCGGACCAATGAGAGCAAACTAATTCCGATTGGCTGGTTTCCCTCTAATCCCGGTTCACATATTTCAATAGAGAAGAGCTACGTGAGGGTTGATACTCAGGAGCTGCACCTTCTCACACAGAGGTTTGATGCCCGATCTTAGCTGCAAATCGCACGGATAAGCAAGCACTGGTTTTGTGCCAACACCTTCTTTGCATGCTAGAACCTTTTGATGTGTCTTTTAAATATGAATTAATGGAAAGTCAATTGAAATGCAAAGTAGTTTTTGATAACATATTATAATAAAAGTTGTCAAGACCCTTTGTCAGGCATGCCTGGTCTTCTAGGTACAACCTGGCATCCGCTGCATAATCAGCAGATTTTCACAAAAAAATAGTTTCTAGTTACAGATCAAAAGATATTAAAACCACATCAACGTGTTTCCGGCACAACGGAAGGTCCTTCATTTAACTGAATCACAAGATGTTTAACCGACGCCGAGTCTTGAACCTGGTTCCCCAGCTACAAAGTCGGCCGCCCTAGCCGTTAAGCCACATCCTCTCCCTTCTCTCCTTTATCCTCAGTGGCAATGAGGCGTGGGTGGGGCAGGGTCTCGGCTTCGGCTCTCTAGATGCAGTATTTGGCGCTACATACAAACAAATCTTTTTCCTGTAAATCATAATGCCATCACCAAAATAAATGTGTTTGCATGGTAAAGGTACGCAACTATGGGAGGTGACTCAGTGCTGGAGGTGTGTGGAATTTCCCAAAGTTCTCAGGGGACTCAAATTAAAGGTTCTTTCCATGAGTTGAACGCCTTTTTCGCCTCTAACACCATATGCGAGGCTTCTCCCCTTCGGCAACTGTTTTTTCTAGTGAAATCATGAACGGACTCGCTTTTTGCGCATTTGCCCTTTCCTGGTGCAGATATATTCACCAATAACCCGCATTCCCTGAGTTCAATTCCACCTGTGTTTCGACCTCAGCATTTTAACAACACTTTTACAGTCGTGCATTTGCTTGTGAAAAGTAGTGCTTCTCTGTGATTTCTTGTGAATGGGTCTTTCGTTGGTTGTGATACTACTGACCGTTCCTGCACGTGGTAGTAGTGACAGCTCATCAGGATAGTGTGAAAACTCGCAGAAGGAGCCCAGCAACCCCGGCTCTTGTGAAAAGTCTTTCTCCTTCAGTGTGAACCGGCCTCTCCCGACGCCCACTATTGGAGGCGCTTAGCTCCAGGCGCTGCAGTCTCTCTGACAATGGTGAGGCGCAGTCTAGCAGACGCCAGTAAAGGGCTGGATATTCTGGTTTTCGAAGCTCCGGCGTCCCTGCTGTCTGCAGCTTTGAAGTTACTCCTGTTCAGCTATATTCCAGTTTTTGACAGCTGTCATCTCTTTTGGTGTTCGCAATACTTCCGGTCTGTTGTGCCCAGCGACCTCCTGGAGTTGTCTCAGCGTCAAATTCCTCTGCAGTGTCTCTGAATTGATTGCACTCCAGCTGTCTCGCTCCGGAGGGAGACTGTACAATTAAGAAAAGAAAAGCGTCTCCAACACAGCGTGTGCTAAAGCACACGTAGTGTTGGAGACACTGTTATTCCTTTCTTAATAGCGTAAGTTGCGGGGCTGATTGTAAACCCTTTGAAGTAGTATTCATGTTAATTGCTGCGCACAAGGGCGCCGAAATTAACATGAATTGAAGGATTAGATGTCCTTGTGTGCGCGCTAAATTTACCGCACTGCGCGCTTGGGGTGAAGTCCGTGTGCGCGCGCCCGCCCGCGCGGCTTATTGGGAACAGTGCTCCTAACTACATGTGGCATCTAACTTTGTGGTGTTTTGGTAACGTGAGCTTTTGGCCAAACATGTTTTAGTTGGCCCAATTTCCTCAGACCTGTTTGTGGTGTAGCTGCCCTTCTGAGGGATCGATCAGGGTTTTCCCTGGTTGCGCATTTGTCTTTGGACTGAATGTAACCCAACCTGTGACCTACCAATCAGTAAGCTTGGGTTTTTGTTGCCGGGCCTGTCTGACCACAAGCCTGAACATTTAATGATGTACAATAATATTGTATTCACCGATTTTAACATTAACAATGCAGCAAAGTTGCAGCATCCTAAATCGAGCACCCATCAAGTCAAACCAGAGCAATATGTATAAAGTGGAAAAAATGGTTAATATCACACCATTAATATTCAAGAGAAAGGGTAAGGTATAAACTAGAGTCAGCGCTGTGTGCCTGGGAGTCGTCGAGGCTGTGCCATCTGTTGCCAGGTAAGGGACTCTGAGACAAGCGTAAGCGTTGCCGCCGCTCTAGAAGGTTTGAAGTGTGACCTGCTAGCGCGGTGGGTGAGGTTTTATGACATCAGAGGGAGTGTGGTAGGCTTGCATGCCTAGTGACATTACATTGCTTTTACCCCTGAAACGGGTCTTTCTTGAGGTGTGAGTGGCTCGCTGCTCCTAAAATTGCACCATGTTTGAGATCTAACTGTACAAAGCCTGTTAGGAACAAAAGAAATAATTTTGCCTAAGTGACTATTGTGTTCACAGTTGACAACCTTGAGTAATTCAACTATTGTATATTTATGTATGTTTTTATTCTTCACTACGTTCTTCACAAACCACATTGTTTTGTTTTGTATATGTTCACTTGTGGTTAGGACAGCCAATCCAATGTTTGTAAATATGTCAAATAACTGAGAGAGAGTATTACTAAAGAATTACTTTCTCCACCTGGGTCAGTGTGTTATTATTTAAGGCTACTCTATGTGTACCCTGAGAGGGAACACATCCTTCTAAATCACAGAGTTGAATACCGTGTTGTTAGGTATTCTCATCCGACAGACCCATTATTGTTTGTTTAAATACCTGCCCAGGTTCTGAGGGTTACAGGGTTACCCCATTATATTGAATGGGCTCCTAAAATGGCTGCGAGTGGTGGCCATTGTTGGATGCTTGAGCGAAGGGTGCTGCAGGATGCATGACCTCACCTCCTCTCATGCCTGCCCAAGACCCACCATTCTGAGAGGGATTCCGGAAGCACCCAGGCCAAAACATTCGATGACGGCGCACAGCTCACGATGTATACCGTTTAATAATGATGTATACGACTTTCCTCATTTTAACAATTTCCAATCCAGTGCAAGTTAACAAAAACATTGATATTCCCATGTTAATCTTCAAGGTACCCCAGGCTGTAATCGCATGGTCGAGTGGTGTTACTTTACCGGTGCAAATTTACTTATCCATTATTATATAGGGCATCCCTTACCCAAAGGCGCTATAGTACTTTCCAATCAAAATGTTTACATAAGATCTAATACAAATGTTAGCTTTACAGCTTCACTATTCTTCGCTTAAGAATAAACAGATCATAAGGTCCAAAGATACAGAACAAGAGATAGCTACATAAGACATGGAATTACAACTGTGTGTTTGAATAGGTAGTATAAGACAGAGCAGTGAACAGGTTGTCACCTGGTATATCCAGAGACAGTATAGGCGAGAGAGCATGGTCCCCGCAAGAGGAAGATATGATGTGGGTAGTAAAAAAGTCTGTTAAGGAGAAGGATGTGTTGTCTTTTATGCTGGTCATATACCTCTCTCAATATATCCTCTACCTCAACTCTCTGACTCATCCCAAACCTCAGTGTACTACTCTCTCCAATGCACTACCCAATTTATCACCCTATACGTCTCTCAATGTATCCTCTACTTCCACTCTCTGACTACTATGATCCCCAAAAGAACCCTTTCTAGACTCTTCCCTACTTTACCCTTATTATGATCCCCAAAATAACCCTTTTCTAGACTTTCCCCTCTCTACCCCTCCTTTGTATCATCTCAAACGTCTTGGACTGTTCATATCTCCCAAACAAGCCTTTCTAAACCGTTTTCTCTGACTTCTCCCCTTCTCATCCCAAACCTGCTCTTGTTGCTATGATCTCCTAATAAACTCTTTGCAGATCCTTCCCTCTTCTATCCCTCCACTATCCTTTTCAATCCAACTAACCGACTCACATGTCCACTGCTCAAATTAATTTAATATGTCCCTATACTAAATTCACCACTAATCCTGTTTGGCTTCCGGAGTAGCGTGCTACTCCTTGAAAAACATTTTGATGCTTTATCAGGGGTAAGAAGCACTATATAAATCCATACACCTCCATCTTCTATCCCTCCACTATCCTTTTTAACCCAAATAACAGACTAACATGTATCCACCGCTCAAATTAATTTCATTCTTCCCTATACTAATTCACCAATAATCCTTTTAGATATTCTGGAGTAGCATGCTACTTGCCAAAAAGTAGCTTCAAAACCTTGTCAGGGTTAGTAAGCGCTAAATAAATGCAATTAAAAAAAATTAAAACATGCCTACCATATACAATTAAAATAGATCATCTAGATGGGTGCAGCTCACCACTGGAAGCATTTGCAGTCATGTATAAATGAGGGCCAAGGTGTCATATTTCTTTGGTAGAGAACAGGAGAAATCTGTTCCATTTGTTGGTGAGTTGTACTGCATAAAAAGACAAAGATAAATAATTATCTTAATTTCAGTGCTAAGCAATTTAACATGTTGGTGTCTTCATGGGAGTTTCAAATAAATCGTTAGAGCTATTGTTTCCTTCCGTTAAATCAGCAAAACATAGGAAGAAAAAATTAATTAGTATCAGCTTATATTCTGCTCTATGCAGAATCTTCTTCAGAAATGTTTTGATTATAATATAGACAAGGGTCATAATTATCACAAATATGTATTATCAATTTCCTCTAAAAAGACATTTCATTAACCAACGTGTTACACTGTCAGCACAAACACAGGTATACCTTTAGAACCACTCCATTTCACTTTTCGGATAAGCCCATATCTTACTCAAACCCCATCTATTTAGGGGTTTCTTGAGTAAAATCAATAGAATTAGATGTAAAATACAAGTCAAATGTGTCCATGTACCATTTACATTAAGGACGTTTTTGGTCCCCCAAAACTGTCTGTCTAGTACAGACCTAAATTGGACCATGCCGGTGCAGGAAAAATATCCTGTGCTCACATTTAAATCAACACTTAAGCCTGTGCATATTGCAGGAATGAGTGTCAATAAATGCATATGTATCATTCATTGCAATAGAGTACAATATGCGAAAAACTGACAGTCCAATTCAGTTATACTGCCAACATGGCAGATTGTATTCTGGAATATCGAGTGTAAGAATATCATGACACATTAATATCATAGACATAATATTAAGGGACAACATATCGAAAGGTATGTGCATGTAGGGAAGTTTAGATTTGCTATCCTTAACTCCACATCTGTGTGTCTTGGCAATATAGGTATATTGTCAAGACACGCAGATGTGGAGTCAAGACACATAGGGCCTGATTCGCAAAGGTAAACTTAGACTAGCAGTCTAAGTTTTCGACTTTCGATATTCACAAAGGTAAGTTACAGGTATTATCTTTACATCGGCACTCGAGGCAGAATTTCCGCATTTGGGGTGGAATCTCCACAGCGAGTGTGGAGATTCCACTCCACACCTGGAGTAGAGTCTCCACCCTGGGAGATCTGCCCGAGTGTGCAGATTTCATTCCAGGGGTGGAGATTCCACTTCGGGAGTGTGGTGGAATCTCATCATTTGGGGCAGAGATTCCGCCGAGAGTGCGGAAACTCCGCGACGAGTGTAGACAAAAAATACTACTCATAACTTACCTTTGTGAACACCTCTTCATGCCAGGGCATTTTCAACAATATGGAAACATAAATTAGCCCTCCTCTTTATTCTGTGTGGCATCTGTTTTTGTTCTATTTTTTGAGTAATTAGCTTGGTTGCATCACATTTCCCTACATGATATGCACAAGTGGTACTGCAGAGGTTTTTACATAATAAGTAAAGCTCACGTGTTTCCATTTGTACTGGTTTTTGCATTTAAATACAACAAAAAATCTGGACATGTCAGTATTTATGTTTACAAAAGTAAAAATATTCAGAAAGTAGATATTCTTTTATTTTACTTTCCATGTTGTCAGTCATGGTAACCAGGTCGCTATTTCTGCAGGGGATGTTTAAAAATAAATACATTTCCTTAAACAAGTGCAAATGTACACATCTATTTATTTCTGTTTTCCAGTGAATGCATTCGCTGGATTTTATATGTGGCTGCTTACTGGGCTAAACCTCAGCGGGCATCTAAGTGTCAGGGCTCATTTACCAGTTACATAAAGGTAGACATATACTAATTGCAATTTCTTTTTTTCAAAGTACACAGAATAAATAATAAGTACCAAACATACGATCAAAAAATATATATGGATTATTCCCAATAGGAAGATTAAAAGATAAATATGGGATAAACGTTGTTTGAAACGTGGACAAATCAAATACCATAAAACCTAGAGCCTTCATAAAAGGCTACCTGCATTACTTTACATTATGCATCAGCTCTGATGAGCCTAATGGCCTCCTACTTATAAATTCAACTCATAAACATTATCTGTACTTTACTGCTGCGTCGGGTTGTCTCTTCTAAAATGCACACTACTAAAGTATAATAATAAAACTAACTACCATTAACAATATAACGATGAGCAATGTCCATTTCTTTGATAAAAATTCCACATCACAGGATCGAAAAATGTGCCTCTGCTTTAGTTCAGTAATTTTAAGTCCAATTGTGTTGCTCTTATGTTGATTGCATCAATTAAAATGTTTAGTACATGGCGCAACCCTGTAGAGGTACCAAATCTATTTCGGAGGTCAGACCAAACCATACTCACTTCAGGGAAGTTCTGAAAACTAAACTGTTCTGGATCATCTGCAACTAAGTTCTGCATACTCTAGTCAGCAATGGAATACTTGACTGAGGCTTACTCTTCACTAATTGAACTAGTTTCCCCTTCCACTGCTTACAAACTTTAGAGTTGCTGAAAGGTGCTGTGTGTTGTTTTACAAAAATGACAAATAAATAACAGACCATAACATAAATCAATATTAAATTGTTTAAAAAAAGCATGCCTGCACACTGTGATATTTAGCATGTTTAAGAAACGTAAAATGGAACTTGATCTGTTACAGTAGGGAGCTGTTGTAATAATAATAATCTACGAAGGAGTGCGTATTTACCTGTTTCTGGTCTAGCGTAATTATTGTGGAGATCACTGTGTTGATGGTCCCAGGGGGTATTTGTTTTGTATTGCACATGTTTGGGGTGGATCGCACCGATGATTTGGGGAGCGTGATAAAGAATGGAATTATTCAGGGGTCTGACCAATCGTTTAGGATAAGGTTGTCAACAGTTACACATTTAGAAAGAACAATAAAAAGGTGAGAGGTGGCACCCAGACAATTGGTAGATATTAGATACAGCTGTGTTAGAGCTTTGTGCAGTTGGAATGGAGATAGGTTTACTACAGATACAGATACATAATTGGGGTCCTTTTAATGTAAGTAAAAATTAATGTAAGTAGAAATCATTGTAAATTCCAATATAAATTGAAATCCATCTATAGTAAGTGCAATTGTGTTCTCTTTTTTGCCTTTTTGTACTAAACAATGTCTTCTCTTAATGAATTATTCATAGTAACCTCATTGTAATATGTAAAATTTGCAAATTGCTCCAATAAAGTTTGCTAACTTTGCTAAGTCTAATGGGTCATTATATGTTGAAAAAGTCATACTTTTCTATCACATCAAATGTTTGTTCATCTCTGGATGTATTTTGGTGACTGTCTTTACAATGAAAACTGATGAAAAAGGCATATAGAATGATTTGCCGAAAGAAAAATCTTCTTCATTAATACCACTAAAAACAATATGATGTTTTCATATGACGAATTACATGCAATTGCTGAATTGTTAAGTGGCATCGAACATAACAGAGCTCGTATTAATTTATGAATGTGTTTAAGAAGCACAGTTTGAATATTCATTTCAAAAACACTCATTCTGGATCCTCGTGTGAATTACAAAACCTCCACTGTTTGGAAGCAGTTTGTGAACTGTCCCTGCTATGTTCCAAAGGGGTAATAGGATAATTTGTAAACCCTATGTTTTAGTTTATGTGTCGATTGTGTTTCTTTGTACTGCTCTCTATTCATTAACATGTTTCATATTCCATCAGGTACTAACCTCATGTTATGTTAATTAAATGAATAATCATGACACCCTGCAGACTTTGGGGGGGATCTATATGGTGCAGAGAAAGAATATCGAGCACCTAATATTGAGTTGCACAAATATCCAGGGTCAGAAATATCGACAGCAAGAATATTGTGGTCAAGAATATTTATTTAAGGTAAGTAATATCAATTTTAAAAATATCAAAGTGTTTAATATCTTTGCAAAAAATATAGTTGATAAAATATCGTTTTTTATTATTGTTATGTATGTTAGTATATATTTTATATGTATGTGGTGTATTTTTTTGTATACAAATTGTTTGTATTTTTAATATATGTGTTAAAAATGTAGTAGGTATTATTATTTTTTTATTTGAATTATGTGTTTTTAGTTCTGTAGAAGGTTGTGGGTTTATAGGAGAATATGGTGGGAAGTAATTTAATTTCATATTTGTTTAATTGATATTTTATAGTGTTAAATGTGTCAACTATTAATTTTTATTAATTCGTTATTAATTTTGGTAAATTTGTGATTCATGTTAGGTGTGTTTTGTGGTATTTATAGGTGTAAAGGGTGGGAAGTAATTTATTTTTAATTGATGAATTGATAATTTGTTGTCAATTAATTTTAATAAATTGATTGGTAATTAATTATGGTAATTGTATAATTCATTTTAGGTGTGTGTTGTGGTTTTTATAGGAGTAAAGGGTGGGACATAATTTGTGTTTAACTAATTTTATTTAGTTGTTAATTAATGTTAATTATTTGATATTTATTTTGGATAATTCTTTATTTTTTTGTGTGTTGTTTTTACTTTTAAAGGGGTAAAGGGTGGGTATGAAATGAATTTTAATTATTTAATTATTGGTTGTTAATAGTAATAGTTTGTCTTTTAAAAATAGTATTTAATTGTGTTTTATTATTTTATAGTTTATTTTAGGTGTGTGTTGTGGATATAGGGTTAAAGCATGTGTACTCAATAGATTTTTTTTATTAATAAGATTTTTTTATTGATTATTAATTCGGTTAATTATGGAAATAAATGTAATTAAAAATGTTGAAACGTTTTGGTATTGGTGTAGTGTTATATGGCAGGAAATAAAATAAATACATTTATGTTTTAAAAAATTTTTTGTTTGTTAATATTTGCTACTTTTAAATAATTATTGTTTAAAAATGTATTTATTTATTTGTTTTATATAATATTTGTAGGTTTTTGTTATATGTAATTAATATTATATGTGTTTTTTATATGTTTAATATATTTCGTTTCATATTTCTAAAACATTGTCTATTTGTTTTTATGATTCTTAAAAAGTTGTAAGGTTTTTTGTTTTGTTTTCAATTGTCAAAGTGTTATTAGTCATTTTTATTTTCTGCTATCCAGCACTTTCCCTACTGTTGCACTCACTGGAGTGGGAATAGTAAATTTAACTCTTCCATTATCCAACACTTACCTAACTTTTGCACTCACTGTGGTGGGAATGGTGATTTTTACCCCTCCGCTATACAACACTTTTCCTACTGTTGCACTCTTTGGAGTGGGAAAAGAAATGTTTGCCCGTCCGCTATCCAGCACATTCCCTACTGTTGCACTCACTGGAGTGGGAATAGTAATTTTTACCCCTCCTCTACCCAACACGTTCCCTATTGTTGCACTCACTGGAGTGGGAATAGTCATTTTTGCCACTCCGCTATCCAACACTTTCTCTACTGTTTCACTCACTGGAGTGGGAATAGTCATTTTTACCCCTCCGCTACCCAACATTTTCCCTACTGTTGCATTCAATGGAGTGGAAATAGTAAATGTAATTACTCCGTTATCCAACACTTACCCTAGTTTTGCACTGACTGCAGTGGGAATAGTAATGTGTACCCCTCCACTATCCAACACTTTTCCTACTGTTGCACTCTTGCCTTTTCCTGCAAACTGAGGATGTTATGTCAGTTGGAGAATAGCTGAATTTAGCTAAGGGTTGGTGTATTTCACGGAGGTGTTCCCGTTTTTTGAATTCGTGGAGGTGTATTCTGGGACGGAATTTATTACATCTGGAGAGATTTCCTCTATACGATGAGTTTGCTTGTGCCTGTAGCTTATTGGAATTACTACTATCGTACTTCTGTACACAAGCCTATTATCCTGCCTTGCTGTTAACTAGAAGTAGCAGGTGATTGCCATAAGAATATTTCCAGAGGTGGAAGAGTTTTGACCGCCAAAACATCTGGGAACCTGAGAGTTATATGATGACATGATGATATTGGATGTCACTTCAAAATTAAAGCCCCTTCGTTTAATTTCCATCGACGGATTGAAAGTACAAAACTGAGAAAAAAAGAATTTACAATACGCTCCCTGCTCTCATTGGTATTATTGTGTTGCGCTCCTTACTAAGACCTGCTGCTTATCAAATCTGCTGGCCTCTGTCTTCATAACGCTGTAGCGCGATTAGCATTGGCAAAGATTAGAATTAATTTCAGCGCTTTTTGCCGACTTTAGCACTGTGCTTTAATTCACGCTGTTGTAACACTATTTGTGTGATATTGCATTGCTTGATTTGGAAACCGTTCATTGTTGCGCTTTCTGCACACATTGTCTCAATATTTCATTAGTCTTTGTGCCTGTCTGTAGTTTCGTTTTCGCTGCCATTTTGTTGTTGTTGTGCCTGGGAGCCCGTCCTCTACAGCCCGCCCCGCCTCCCAGCTGATCCTCCCTCCCACTGACTGCATAGCCCGCTCCCGTACTCGGAAGCGCTGTGACCGTCCTGACGCTGTCGGTAGCGGTCGCTCCCCACGCTCCCTGCTCTCATTGGTATCGTTGTGTTGCGCTCCTTACTAAGACCTGCTGCTTATCAAATCTGCTGGCCTCTGTCTTCATAACGCTGTAGCGCGATTAGCATTGGCAAAGATTAGAATTAATTTCAGCGCTTTTTGCCGACTTTAGCACTGTGCTTTAATTCACGCTGTTGTAACGCTATTTGTGTGATATTGCATTGCTTGATTTGGAAACCGTTCATTGTTGCGCTTTCTGCACACATTGTCTCAATATTTCATTAGTCTTTGTGCCTGTCTGTAGTTGCGTTTTCGCTGCCATTTTGTTGTTGTTGTGCCTGGGAGCCCGTCCTCTACAGCCCGCCCCGCCTCCCAGCTGATCCTCCCTCCCACTGACTGCATAGCCCGCTCCCGTACTCGGAAGCGCTGTGACCGTCCTGACGCTGTCGGTAGCGGTCGCTCCCCACGCTCCCTGCTCTCATTGGTATCGTTGTGTTGGGCTCCTTACTAAGACCTGCTGCTTATCAAATCTGCTGGCCTCTGTCTTCATAACGCTGTAGCGCGATTAGCATTGGCAAAGATTAGAATTAATTTCAGCGCTTTTTGCCGACTTTAGCACTGTGCTTTAATTCACGCTGTTGTAATGCTATTTGTGTGATATTGCATTGCTTGATTTGGAAACCGTTCATTGTTGCGCTTTCTGTACACATTGTCACAATATTTCATTAGTCTTTGTGCCTGTCTGTAGTTTCGTTTTCGCTGCCATTTTGTTGTTGTTGTGCCTGGGAGCCCGTCCTCTACAGCCCGCCCCGCCTCCCAGCTGATCCTCCCTCGCCCCTCCCCCCTCCCCCCTCCACCATCCTCATATGACAGATGCATTTGCGCGCAGCGGACACGCCCCATGCGCGCCGAAGGTCGCCAAAGGTAAGCCTGTCTACGCCCGTCCGCGCCTGGACCACGCCCAGCGCCAGACCCCCTGGCCCCCGCAAAAGCCATTCCACCCGGATAACATATGCCGCCGCTACTCTCCTTGCCCTCAACCCCGGTCGCAAGCCACAATGCTGCGTAGCTACCTCAGGATACACCCAGGGTCCTTTCTCCTGCCACTCCTGCAAGTTCTCCTGCATCAGGACCCATGCCAAATCCTCCCCCCCCCCCAAACACAGCTCCGATTCTAACCACCTGAAATGCATCCTGCTGAACACCCGCTCGGTCCACAAACACGCTACTGAACTCTGGGACCTACTCGACACTACATCACCGGACGTCGCCTTCCTTACAGAAACCTGGATAAACGCCTCATCACCACCCGACATCGCCATAGCCATCCCGGACGCCTTCAAGATCATCCGAAAGGACCGCATCAACCAAACAGGAGGAGGCATCGCCATCGTTCATAAGAACACCATCTGAATCACGACCAGCTCTGACAATAACCTCTCGACCGCCGAACACCTTCACTTCCAGATCCACACCGACCCCAGAACCACACTTAGAGGCACCCTCATCTACAGACCACCAGGATCCCGCACTCAATTCAACAAAGACATCACCGACTTCATCAGCCCACATGCCCTCACCTCCGAGAATTACATTCTACTGGGAGACTTCAACTTCCACCTGGAAATCAAAAATGACAGCAACACCACCACCCTTCTGGACAACCTGGCCAATCTCGGACTCAATCAACTTGTTGACACCCCCACCCACTTAGCCGGACACACGCTCGATCCTATTTTCACCTCCAGCAAACACATCTCCTTCGATCGCACCACAGCTCTCCATTGGACGGACCACAGCTGCGTCCATTTCAGCTTCAAAAAGACCACGACCCACATCCCGCCACAACCTATCCCTCGAAGAAACTGGAACAAAATCACCACCGACCACCTCTTCACATCACTTAACCAAAACCCCCCCGCCATACCATTGGACCCAAACCAAGCTGCCACTAATCTCACACAATGGATCACCCGCAGCGCTGACGAATTAGCACCCTTTAAACACCATCAGATCAAACAAGGAAACAAAAAGGCCCCTTGGTTCAACGATGACCTTAAGAAATCCAAGAAGTTATGCCGTACCCTTGAGAAAACATGGAGAAAAAAAACTAACCACTGACAACCTGATCGCCTTCAAGGACGCCATCCGCAAACACCACCAATTGATCCGATCCACCAAGAAATCAGCATTCAAGGATCGACTCGACAACAACGCCCACAACAGCAAGGAACTATTCAACATCGTCAAAGAATTTACCAACCCCACCGCCGGCACCAACGACATCACTCCCTCTCAGGACCTCTGCGACTCCCTATCATCTTTCTTCCACAACAAAATAGCCGACATTCATAACAGCTTTGTAAACCTGTCCGAAGAACAACCCACCCCACCCAACTGCGAACCAAAACAGCGCTCTCACAACCTTTGCGCCTGGAACCCAATCACGACTGAAGACACCATCCGCCTGATGAACTCCATCCACTCGGGATTGCCAACTGGCCCTTGTCCCCACCACATTTTCAACAAAGCAGACTCCATCATCGCACCCCATCTCCGTGATGTCATCAACTCTTCCTTCAACTCCGCTACCTTCCCGGAAAGCTGGAAACATGCAGAACTCAGCGCCCTTCTGAAGAAACCCACAGCGGACCCCTCTGAACTTAAGAACTACCGCCCCATCTCACTCCTCCCCTTCCCCACCAAAGTCATAGAGAAAGCCGTCAATAGTCAGCTTGCTGCCTTCCTTGAATCCAACAATTCCCTCGACCCTTCACAGTCCGGCTTCAGAGCCAAACACAGCACCGAAACCACCCTCATCGCAGCTACAGATGACATCCGAATGCTACTGGGCAGCGGAGAAACAGTTGCCCTCATCCTACTCGACCTCTCCGCCGCCTTCGACACAGTATGTCATAGCACACTCATACAACGCCTTAACAACATCGGAATACAAGGAAAAGCTTTGGATTGGATCATCTCATTCCTCGCTGGAAGAACTCAAAGAGTCCGCCTACCCCCATTCAAATCAGAGGCCACCGAAGTCATCTGTGGTGTACCACAAGGATCTTCACTCAGCCCCACCCTCTTCAACATATACATGAGTCCTCTCGCATCCATCGCGCGCCAACACAACCTCAACATCATCTCCTACGCTGACGACATCCAGCTGATCCTTTCCCTCACCAAAGACCCAAACACCGCCAAAACCAGTCTACACGAAGGAATGAAAGAAGTTGCCGAATGGATGAAAAACAGCTGTTTAAAACTCAACTCGGACAAAACGGAAGTCCTCATCTTAGGATCATCCCCCTCTGCCTGGGACGACTCATGGTGGCCACCTGCCCTAGGTACAGCACCCATACCTACTGATCACGCACGTAACCTGGGCTTCATCCTAGACTCCTCCCTCTCAATGACCAGACAAGTCAACGCCGTCTCATCTTCATGCTTCAACATCCTACACATGCTCAAAAAAATCTTCCGCTGGATCCCGACCGAAACAAGAAAGACAGTCACACACGCACTGGTCACCAGCCGACTGGACTATGGAAATACCCTGTACGCCGGGACCACAGCCAAACTACATGAAAAAACTCCAACGCATCCAAAACGCCTCAGCCAGACTCATACTGGACATTCCCCGTCATGCTCGCATTTCCGTCCACCTGAAGGATCTCCACTGGCTCCCCGTCAACAAGAGAATAACGTTCCGCCTCTTCACCCACGCACACAAGGCCATCTACGACCTAGGACCCGAATGCCTCAACACAAGACTGTCCTTCTACACACCCACCCGCCAACTACAATCATCCAATCAAGCCCTCGCCGCAATTCCGCGCATCCACAGATCCACCATGGGAGGAAGATCCTTCTCCTACTTAGCGGCCAAAACTTGGAACTCTCTCCCCACTCACCTCTGGCTTACACAGAACCACCTCTCCTTCAGAAAGCAACTCAATACCTGGCTATTCGATAAGTAACGCACCCACCCTCCCTCAAGCGCCTTGAGACCCTCTGGGTGAGTAGTGTGCTGTACAAATTCCTGAACTTGAACTTGAACTTATCAAGAATTTGTGTCTATTAAGAACTGTATCAATTGCGCCCTGACGAAGGAACTGTGGACATGGGTCCTTTTCCGAAACGCGCGTTGGTGCCTCTTTCCTCTGCTGTTTTGTCATGTGTATGATTCTATGTATTTCTTTTATTTAATGTTTATTTCATGGTATGAGAGTTGAGTTGTGGGTGACAGCGTTGAATGAATGCTTGGATGTTTGGTATGACTTAATGTATGAAAGACATATTTTGCTTCCTTTTTTGTGGGGTTTTTGTAAATAATCTTGTATATAATTGAATGTACTGTATATTATGATGATGTTTTTGTGCTATAAACTCTGTGGACATGCAATGAATAAATAAGACAATGTTTTCTAAATAATCTTTGCGTTGGAACAATGCTGATATAGATATTGCATGATGGATATATTACCTAGATACTGAATTGATACCTAGGAGAGGTTTGTTCTTGCTCTAGCACTCTTTGGAGTGGGAATATTAATTTTTGCCCCTCCGCTATTCAGCACTTTGCCTTCTGTTACACTCTGTGGAGTGGGAATTGTAATTTTTGCCCTCCACTATCTAACACTTTCTTACTGTTGTTATCACTGGAGTTAGAATAGTAATTTTCACCCCTCTGCCATCCAACACTTTCCCTACTGTTGCACTCACTGGAGTTGGAATAGTAAATTTTATTATTCCACTATCCAACACTTTCCCTACTGTTGCAGTTATCGTATTGGGAAATGTACGTTTTATTTTAATAGTTTAATGTTTTTATTTTATTTTAAATTATTGCTATATATAGATTTTATAAAAATTTAAAGTTTAAAAACTAAATAAAAATAATAGTTAATAATTATTTCTAAGTAAATATATGCATATGTATAAATTATTATGCTTGTGTGTAAATATTTTTTTTATCAAGTTTATTTGTTATATTGAGTTACAGCTTGGTGCTCACACTGGACCAGGTGTAAGGCATACCACCTTGCAGCACCTTAGGTCCTATCCTAGCTTCGGGACTAGAAACAACAGGTCTACCCACAAATGTCATCTATTAAGACACTTAATTATTATCACTTACCAAAAGTAACTTTTGAGCACTTGAACATTTCATTAATCTGTCATATAGCAAACAATTGATATGTTAATCCAGGACTGGTCACAACACTTTGCAAAGAAAGGCTTAAACTGCCACAGGTCATTATTGATATAATTTAGTAATGCCTCACTGCACTGTCAATACTGCCAATACAAAAAACCTGCTAAATAATGTGTTATTCATTTTTGTGAAAATGCACACAAAAATAAATGGTAACTAAATAGAATCTACTATGGACCTGCACTTTGTGCATCACTTCTAAAACGTTTGCTTCCTCATTTCATTTAAACATGGTGTCATCACATACTTTGGGAGTGTAATCGTGTGTTAATTCTACTTTAGCACAAATGAAGACCACATGCAAACAATTAAATTAAATTTAAATTATGGACAGAAGTGGTCTTTCCCACAGTTCTAGCTCCCTAGCAACAAGGTCTACCAACTCACAAATCAGGATTTGTCCCACCCAGAATGACAGTCCATCCCAAATTGCTGAGCCAAGTCCCCCTTGATGAGAGCAAAATCAACCCCAAATGTGTCCTGGCTCATTGGAACTCATCATAAAGGTGTAACTGGGGTCTCTGGTACAGCAAGCCCTGAACTCACATATCAGCACTCTCCTCTCACTTAGGGGATGAAAATGTTTAATTCAATCTAAACTACTTTGAAGATCTCAACTGATTCCCTTCCATCGCTTTAGCTCATTTGTGCTGTTACTCACAGGATACAGCTATATGCAACTCAGTCTTGCCTTTACCCAAAAGTTATAGTCCCATTTAAATTGCTAAACCACAGCCCCTCTAAACAGTAACAAAAGCAACTATAGTTATGTTTCAGCCTTGCAACTTTAGAATGGGAGTCCAGATAAAGATATTGTAATTGTAAATGTATTTATATATCACTAACGACCCCTGACGAGGCATTGAGGTGATTTTTCAACAAGTAGTATGTTACTCCAGAACCTAAAATTAATAGTTAGTACAATTTTTTTCTTTGTTTTCGTGTGCATTATTTGTGGTAGGGTTGTGCTCTTGATTTCTTGTATATTTAGTAGCTTTTTGGGAAGGAATAGAATGATAGGTGAGGATTTTAAAAGGGAAAGTAGTGAGTTGCTTTGTAAGTTATGGCTGTGGGTGCTTGTTAGTTGAGTGGCATGGCTAAAACATAGAGGTGAAAGAATGAGAAGAATGTTAGGGAGTTTATTGTAGTCAAAAAGTTTGGGATGAGTCATAGGGAGAAGGGATGGTAAGTTTTTTCTAATAGGAAAAGGTAAATGATTTATACATATTTTAAATATATATATATATTTACATGTATATATTATATATACATATTTACATGTGTATGTATATATATATTCACTGAAAAAACCATTGGTTATAGACCATATATAGTTAGGGATTAGCATTTTCAAAACCTTAATTTACTCGCACAAAACCATAGAAATTCGCATATATAGTTAGTTGCAATAACTATATATCGCGCACCCGCAATGCACTGCTGATGATGTCACATATTACATCATTCATGACATGGTCAGTGACATCACTGATGACATCACTGATGACATCTCAAATGACATCACTGATGACATCTCAAATGACATATATATATATATATATATATATATATATATATATATATATATATATATATATATATATATATATATATATATATATATATATATATATATATATATATATATATATATATATATATGAAGAAGACGCCATTCACATCCAAAGTCGAGAAAAGTGACGAGAGTGAGCCCAGATTCCGTGCTTTTTTCGGTGATTTATTTAAGTATTCCACCAGCCATCCGCCATATATATATATATATATATATATATATATATATATATATATATATATATATATATATATATATATATATGTGTGTATATATATATATATGTGTGTATATATATATATATGTGTGTATATATATATATATATATATATATATATATATATATATATATATATATATACACACACAAACACAATGTGTGGTAAGTTTTGCTTGCTTGATTTAACCCCTCTATATAAATACCCATATGTAAATTGAAGCTGCAATATTTTCATGGTCTGCTGCGCACATTTATTATCATGTGGTACTATTTGTATTGTTTCAAATAACTGTAATTAATGTATGTATACATAAATTTAAACACAGCATTTAGTTTAGTTATTAGTAGCAGGTGTAACCCTCGGTATATGCACCTATATGTACATAGAAGCAGCAATTTTCACATGATCTGATATACACATGCATCCTGTGGTGTAATATATAATTTTCCCCTCATACGAATGAATCTGTCTATAACAAGAGACACTTTTCAAAGTGCAAAGAATTTTACTTGTATAACAACAGCTCTTTTCTATACCGTGAGATGTATATTTTGTCATGTCTGAGTTTACTGTTGTGGGACATTCTTAAGTGGTAAGTATAGTAATCATGTGGGGAAGAACCACATTTTGACTAATGTTCTAAAGTGGACATAGTTGTCTGTAGATCTTATGTTAATGGGTAAGGAATTCCATGGTTTGGCTGTCATACCAGAGAAAGATGTTCCACCCATGTTGTTCTTTTCTTCAATCCAGGAATTATGAGGTGAAGAGCCATTCTTAATCATAGGTTATTTTTTGTATGTATTTGTTGATTTTCTTCCTGATGAAGAGTGAAGCCTTGCCATGTGTTGCTTTGTGTCTGATACAAAGCAACTTGAAGGAGGATCTTCTTTCTTGCAGCTAGTAACCAGTGTGGCACTCTCAAGAAATGTAGGCTTGTGGCTTTACATGCAGGAGGAGTATATCAGCAGCGTTCTGAATTCTTTGCAGTCTTGTCAAAATTAACAAAGTTGAGCCATCATACAGACCATTAGTGTAGTCCATTTTTCTTTAAGTTTGAAAATAAAGTTTATTGAACAGAAAAAGAAAACAGCAATAACTTTCCTCAATATGATAGATCAACAGTGCAATAAGTACATTAAGATATCTGCTGACAATATAAAAAAAACTTACATTTATGTAGCAAAATAAGAAAGGAAAGAGAGGCATTTATAAAAGAATATCGACAGCATAAACTGATAATTTAATCTGTTTATCTACATATTTAAAGCCATATATAGTGTTATTTTGTCAGATTTTAGATAAGAAAGTGTTAGAAATAGGGGTGTCTTGTCAGCAGTGGTATGCACCCTGTCCAAGTAGAGACCTTTTCCTTCTAGTCAGGATAGGGGGATTACATACCCAAGATAACCCCTGTTCACCCCCTTGGTAGCTTGAAACAAGCAGTCAGGCCTATCTCAGAGGCAATGTTTAAAGTATTTGTACATAAAAAACTCAGTAACACAGTGAAAACACTGCAAGTGGACACAACACCACTTTGGAAAAATAAAGTATATTTATCTAAACAAAACAAGACAAAAAAGACAAACATCCAACATACACAACATAAAATATGACTTTTAAATAGTTTCAAGCAATTCTGTCCATGGAAAGCTATGGATGAGTGATTTTTACAAAAGTACCTCAAATGTATTAAAATCATCACAACAAAACTGTCACAGAGGAGGGAAGTGTAGGAAAACACGGCAATGGGTCAGTTCCTGAGTCCTTGGAGAGTTCTGCTGCACCCATGAGAAGTCAAATCCAGTCAAATCCAGACTTTAGGGGGAAGAGATGCATTCATACCAGTTCTGGTTCTGGTCAGGGGGTGCTGCTTCGGAAAAGCTTGGCACACAGGTACAATGTGTGAAAATCCTGAAAGCGCTGGAGGTCAATACGGTGGCGGCACACATGCTATGCTTCGATTACTTCAGCCGCGGTCCCACAATATGTAATTTCATTTAGCTGCACAGCAGGGCCTGCGTTAGAGCCAGTGTGGTGGTCTCGGACTTCAGAGTCTGATGCATGGAACTCGGTGTGCAGCGATTCTTCAGGCCGCTGACAGGTGCTACATTGATTTCTTTGGCTGCACGGGGTTGTGTGTCTGAATTTTCTTCCGCACTGTGGTACTCTGTCACAAAACGCAGCTGCAAGAAGGGCGAAGTATCGATTTTGTAGGTTTCTTCCGTTCTTTGTAGTTCTTTGGAGCAGGTACAACCATCAAGGGTCCAGAACTGGATTTGGCACCACAAGGCAGGTCAGAACTGCCAGCAGTGGAGTTCAAGGATGCTGCAGGTATCCTGCTCTCCGTTATGCGAGGAATCTGGCTCCACCGTTGCAAAGGCTCAAGAGGGATGTCGCGCATTGGCGATCTCTCCCTCTGTCAGATCTTTTGACTGGTTGCGAGTGTTTGATTGATTCAGATGCTCCGTCCATCACCACCCCCTTTTGTACCGCTTTTGGCCGCCACAAGTGTGGCAGGGTATGCTCAGACGTGAGTCCCTTGCTCACTTTGCCACTGGATTCAAGCAAGCCGGGCTGAAGACGGCTAGAATGCCAGAAACCGGTCCTCGGAAGCTTGTTTCCAGTCCAGGGAAGACATGGCTTGGCAGTTCAGGCTGGACTGTTCCCATGAGGCACAGGGTCAGACTGATTTGCATATAGCCATGTCTGAACTGGGGTGGCAGAGTGAGCTAAAGAACGGTGATGGATTAAATCCAGATCTTTTGACTTGGTGTGAGTGTTTGATTGATTCAAATGCTCAGTCCATCACCACCCCCTTTTGTACTGCTTTTGGCCACCACAAGTGTGGCAGGGTATGCTCAGACGTGAGTCCCTTGCTCACTTTGCCACTGGATTCAAGCAAGCCGGGCTGAAGACGGCTGGAATGCCAGAAACCGGTCCTCGGAAGCTTGTTTCCGGTCCAGGGAAGACATGGCTTGGCAGTTCGGGCTGGACTGTTCATGAGGCACAGAGTCAGACTGATTTGCATATAGCCATGTCTGAACTGGGGTGGCAGAGTGGGCTAAAGAACGGGGATGGATTAAACCCAGATCTTTTGACTGGGGGTGAGTGTTTGATTGATTCAGATGCTCCGTCCATCAGCACCCCCTTTTGTACCGCTTTTGGCCGCCACAAGTGTGGCAGGGTATGCTCAGACGTGAGTCCCTTGCTCACTTTGCCACTGGATTCAAGCAAGCCGGCCTGAAGACGGCTGGTATGCCAGACCGGTCCTCGGAAGCTTGTTTCCGGTCCAGGGAAGACATGGCTTGGCAGTTCGGGCTGGACTGTTCCCATGAGGCACAGGGTCAGACTGATTTGCATATAGCCATGTCTGAACTGGGGTGGCAGAGTGGGCTAAAGAACGGTGATGGATTAAACCCAGATCTTTTGACTGGATGTGAATGTTTGATTGATTCAGATGCTCCGTCCATCACCACCCCCTTTTGTACCGCTTTTGGCCGCCACAAGTGTGGCAGGGTATGCTCAGACGTGAGTCCCTTGCTCACTTTGCCACTGGATTCAAGCAAGCCGGGCTGAAGACGGCTGGAATGCCAGAAACCGGTCCTTGGAAGCTTGTTTCCGGTCCAGGGAAGACATGGCTTGGCAGTTCGGGCTGGACTGTTCCCATGAGGCACAGGGTCAGACTGATTTGCATATAGCCATGTCTGAACTGGGGTGGCAGAGTGGGCTAAAGAACGGTGATGGATTAAACCCAGATCTTTTGACTGGGTGTGAGTGTTTGATTGATTCAGATGCTCCGTCCATCACCACCCCCTTTTGTACCGCTTTTGGCCGCCACAAGTGTGGCAGGGTATGCTCAAACGTGAGTCCCTTGCTCACTTTGCCACTGGATTCAAGCAAGCCAGGCTGAAGATGGCTGGAATGCCAGAAACCGGTCCTCGGAAGCTTGTTTCCTGTCCAGGGAAGACATGGCTTGGCAGTTCCGGCTGGACTGTTCCCATGAGGCACAGGGTCAGACGGATTTGCATATAGCCATGTCTGAACTGGGTGGCAGAGTGGGCTAAAGAACGGTGATGGATTAAACCCAGATCTTTTGACTGGGTGTGAGTGTTTGATTGATTCAGATGCTCCGTCCATCACCACCCCCTTTTGTACCGATGTTGGGAAGGGCAGCCCTGTTCAAGATGATGGTACTCCCACGCTTTCTCTATGTGCTTCAAAACAACATGGTCCCGGTGCCTGCCTCCTACATCAAGGAGGTCGAGGGTCTCCAGAGACAGATGCTGTGGGACGGGAGGCCGCATATTGCATTCACCAAACTTACGCTAAATTGGTATGATGGGGGGATTAGCTTATCAGATATAAGGAAGTATTACTGGGCGTCTCAGTTGACAGCGATTAATCACGGGGTCTATGAGCGACCGGATGATCCCGGGTACGCAATGGATAGATGGCTGCTCCCCGGGGGGATTATATTAGAGCACTGTATGTGAAGCCACACAGATTCCCTCTGACTGGACCCACGGTGCATGCGGTGCATGTGTGGCACGCAGTTACCAGACACCTGCAGTGGGGCACAAGTTGATGTTGGCCACGCCGCAATGGAATTCTGAAAGGTTGGGGAGCCTTTGGAAGACGAGGGGATTCGACAAATGGGACATCATTAGGATTTCTAGGATCAAAGATATATGGGGTGAGGGCAGGATACAATCATTCGCTGAATTGCAAACACAGTACAAATTAGCCGACACTGAACTTTTTTGCTACCTGCAAATCCGACATGCACTATCAACTCAGGTGCAGGAGGGCACGTCTCTCCCTGAAGCCTCCCCCATCGAGGATAGGGTGCTTGATGGACATTTGCCAGAAAAAAACATTTCTTTTATTTATAAGAAGCTGGTGAATAATATGGAGGACCCGTTGCAGGGATTGAGGGGCAAATGGACTGGCGAAGGGTTGGAGTTAGATGATGAGGATTGGCGGGTGGCGGTTTCCTCCTCGTGGGTGGTGGCCATCCCGGCCAGACACCGGCTGGTGCAGCTTAAAATCCTGCATAGAGTTTATGTTACGGGTCAGGGCCTGGTGGGCATGGGTCGGGTGGAGAGCGCCCAATGCAGACGGGGTTGTGGGGAAGTTGGGACGTTCATGCATATACTCTGGAGCTGCGAACAGATACAACAGTATTGGGCAGATATTCATGAAGAAATACGGTCTGTATTGGGGGTAAATCTGAGACCGGAAGCTCGCAGATGTATACTGAATATCTGGGAACCCACAGATCTTACCACATACACCACGCAGTGGGTGACACTTGCTTTTATGATAGTGAAGCGGAACATTGCACAATTGTGGGGTGCCAGTCAGCCACCCCTGGTGGGGAAGTGGAAAGAAGATCTAGACTGGTGTATATTCAGAGAGAAATCGGTGTTCATTGCACAGGGTTGACCAGGAAAATGGAGTAAGATCTGGGGAGTGTGGAATGAGAATAGAGACGACATCTGTCCCCCACCAAGAAGACAGGGTGAAATGGAAGCTCTTGAAACCCCCTGATCAGGTGAATGTAATATTGGTAATTTATTTTGCTAAAGTGTTTTTGCCTCTGTATTGGAAATGCCAGCCTGCATGTGCTCATATTATTGTCAATGGTCGACTGTTTAATAAAAAGAAATATAAAAATAAAAAGGATGCTGCAGGTGAAGTTTTTGTGTCCCCTCTTCAAGCCCTTGGAGAATCTTCTTAAGCAGGATACCACAGCAAGGTAAAAGTCCAGTCCTTTCCACTGCCCACAGTAGTCCTCCTAGCAGCTCTTCAGCTCTTCTTCTTGGCAGGGTTCTCCTAGTGCAGGAGTAATCTAAATCTCTGGGGTTCTAGGTCGAAAACGTATGCTCCTTTTTCCCTTTGAAGTCTTTGTACGAAAGTCTCTCTTGCTGAGTATAACCAGTTCTGTCCTCCCTGGTCCAGCCACACTACAGGGATGGAGACAGCATTGTGAAAGGCAGCCACACCCTGTTCATGTGTTACTGACAACTCCTTCCACCATGCTGGCCATGGAAGACTCATCAGCAAATGCAGGGCACAACTCAACCCCCTTTGTGTGAGTGTCTGGAGTGAATGCACAAACAAATCTCTGTCAGTCTAAACCAGACATTGATTCCACAGGCAGTCAGAGCTGCAGGATGGTTAAATAAGAAAAGGGCCACTTTCAATAAGTGGCATTTTCAAACCAACTATTTTAAAACTACTTTTACTAAAATATGTATTTTTAAATTCTGAACTCAGTGAGCCCAAACTCCATATCTCAACCAGTTCCCAATTTAAAGTTAAACTTGTAAAATGATACAAGGCAGCTCCAATGATAGCCTATAGGAGAGCTAGTCCTCCCAAAAGTGAAAAATTAAATTGCCAGTATTTCACTATCAGGAGAGGCCAAACACACCACTACATGTCCAACCATGCGTATACACTGCACCTTGCCCATGGGGATACCTTGGACCTACCTTAGGGGTGACTTACATGTAGGAAAAAGTAAGGTTAGGGCCCGTCAAGAGGGTACACTTGCCAGGTCGAGAGGACATTTAATAACTGTGCGCGCAGACTCTGCAGTGGCAGGTCTGAGTCACATTAAAAAGGCAACTTGTGTGGGTGGCACAGTCAGTGCTGCAGGCCCATTAGGTAATCAACACAGGAGTTAGGCTCAATGACAGGAACCAGGGTGGGCCAAAGATACAAAATACACAGAAAAGGTACCTGGATTCCCACTTTTTGTTTTTCAAGTAACCACACTATATTCTTTTTGTGGTTAGGTTATTTTATTCAACCTCTTCTTTTTTGTTTTCAATATTTATTCTGAATAGTAAATCTCTTCTATACCGAGAAGGACATATAATTTGCACCACAGAGACACATTAAATACAAACATATACAAATGACTTTCAAAAACACATTAAATACAAACATATACAAATGGCTTTGAACAAAATCAATTAAATCAAATAGGCACACTTATATACAGAAATTGCTCCAAAATTGCAACAAACAATACAACGCAATATCTTTACTTTATGCATGTGTAACCCAATTCCTTTTTGATTCAAAGAACCTGTTGCTCAATACCATTCATCAAAAAAGCAACACAGCAGATAAGAATATGCCATTGCCTATTTGTAAAACACTCTGCTAGATTTTAATCAATTCCTTCAATTAAGACTATGCCGACGCGTTTCCAGCCACGTTTAAATTCTTCGCGGGCTTTCATCAGGGCTTCTTATTATGGGCATAATGGGGCAATCTATAAAGCAAATGAATAAAAACTAGTCAACGTTGGTGTCTCCACCTTTCCTTTGCAGCTGTCATCAGTTTCTAGTGACCACATATCATACCTTCTAGATGATTCTTAAATGGGGAGCGTTTAGTGACTTCAACAACATGGGTGGCGGCCAAGACGTAGTTAATCTGAAAGAGACATATATCTGATTCAGTGCTCGTATCTCCTGTGCTCAATTCCTTAGATCTGTTAGCGAGTACTATATCAGAGTGTACCTTGTAATGATTTGTATCAGGTGCGTACATGCGATCAGTCTTTCCAAACATGTGATCTTACGGGGGACCGGGGACAGCTCTGTGGGAGAAAGAGTGTGTATCGTTGGAAGACGCTCCCTTTTACAGCCTATTTTTTATCCACATTGCATATACATATTTTACGGCGGCATACCCGTATCTAATTACCAGGACATTTCGGACACGGCTTCACTCTTCTTAAGCCGATCCTATTATAAAAATGCCAACAATCTTATTAGGAAGTTCATCAACAGGGAGGGATGAGGAATTGCAGTGTCCGTTTCTTTCCCCAGGGTAGGAGTACAAATTTATCAAAAAATGAAAATGGACACTTGTTACACTTTACAACCTTCTTCCTTGAATCTGAGGTTGTAGTGTCCATTTTCATTTTTTGATAAATTTGTAACAATCTTATTAGTGCACATTCTATGTCCTGCACTACAGTGGATATATGCAACTAATACGGTGTCTTCTCACCTTTTCACTTCTAAATGCCCAAGGAACCCGTCCCCGTGTTATCTCCAGCAGTTTAAGAGCCGGCCGGATTCTTCTTCCGCCGTTCCAATCTCTTCACCACGCTCTACAAACACCAGAAGTAAAATTAATCCTGGGTTCACTGCCTCCATTACGGCAGTTTCAAAGTGCTATTTCGCGCGTTCTCACCTATTCTCTTTGCTCTAGTCGGCTTCGTTTCTGCCTGACCCCGCCGCATCTGCACTGCAGGCCACCGCTGGTTCGTTCACCCGGAAGCGGTACCCATGATATCCTGTGCCTTGCGCCTCTAAGGGTGCTGGGGATTGTAGTCCTGGGTTTATTCACAACGCTTTTTCACGTACTAGGAGTATATATACCTTATTTACTGTGCACTATGTTCACGTCCTTAGATTATGTATACCCTATTTACTGTGTGCGATCATTGCTCATTGACTTGTTATCACCACGCTTTCACGTAATTAGAATACATATGCCTAATTTACTATGCAATATCATTGCTCCAAACTCATTAAAAAGACACTAATCCCAGAAGTGTACTTTGCTCTATAATCATTGGCGAGCTGGCCTCTTGCATCAAAGGAGTTTCTATATTTTTATATCTCAAGTCGCCTCCATTGTAGTCACTTATGCTACGTGTCCATCTTTCCTATCACTTCAAGAATCTTCATTAATGGGTCTCACTGACAAGTTAGTCAAACCAGGCATATAATTAGAACATATGTAGGTCACATCCATTCTTATGCTCACCGCCAGATAAATGCTGTGTCTTGAGAACCGTTATTGGTTGATCTTAAACAACCCTAGATAACTCAGACATTTCATTAAGGCCCGCTTAGAATGCTGTTAAATTTCATGATCAGGTATGCTTCTTTAGTCAGTATTATGGAGTCCATGCCTGCAGTAATTCTAGATATGTTTACCGCCAACAAGACTGTCCATTTAAAATCATGTTCAGAATGGTTTTCCTTCAAAAAATGGTCAACCATCGGGGCTGTGCACACTTTCTTTTTAATTCTGGAATTATGTTGTGTAATTCTTTGAATAATGTGTTGGTTGGTTTTGCCAATGTAGATTTTTTGGCATGGGCAGACAACGGCATATATGAAATTTTTTGTCCTACAGTTCGTAAATGTTGAGTGTTTCCATTTGACATTTTCGTGATTGAATTCTGTTCCTTCTATTGTGCTTGCACAGGCAACACACTTTCCACATTTTTGGTGTCCCTCTACTGGTTTATACCCACTGTGAAAGTAGATATTTTTTCAATTCCTTAATGAAGATGTCAGCTCTTACCAATTCCTGCCCAATGCTTTTGCTTTTCTGCATTGCAAACATCGGGCGCGGTAATTTGACCTCCATATTTTCCAAAAGGTGCCAATTTCGCATTTTTATTTGTTTGAATTTGTTAGTCTGCGGTCCAAATGTGGTCACACAAACAAGCTTATCCAATGGTGGCTTCTCTCTCTTTTCTAACAATGTCTCTCTTGGCGTGTTCCATGCTCGTTTCTTAGCATGCTTAAGCATTTTTTTGGGGTAACCCCTCACTAGCATCTGGTCACAAAATACATCTGCATGGTAGTCCAAGTCATCTCTACATGAGCAATTCCTGTGAATGCGCAGTAGCTGGCCGTAGGGGAGATTTTCTTTTAGACTTTTGGGGTGTGAACTCCCAAAATGTAAGATAGTGTTTTTGTCAGTCACCTTCCGGTGTAAAGTAACCGTGAGGTGCCCTTCTCTGGGTGCCACATCTACATCCAAGAATGTCAATTTAGTCTGGCTTTTAGAACAGCAGAATTTAATGTCCTTGTGTCTGCAATTAAGCCAACCAAAGAAGTGGTCTAACTCATCACTCGTGCCCGACCATAGGCACCAGACATCGTCAATATAGCAAAGCCATTGTGTGATTTTCTTTGAGAAAGGGTTATTATCAAAAATGAATTTCTCTTCAAACTCTGCCATGTAGAGGACCGCCATCTCTGGGGCAAAAGGACATCCCATGGCGGTCCCCTTGACCTGTAGGTAAAACGAGTTATTGAATTTGAAATAATTCTTTTTGAGGGCAAGTGTTGCCAGACTGAGAATGAACTCCGTTGGAACTCTGTGAGGTCTTTCTCTTTTATCTAAATACAATTCTATGACTTCAAGAGCCTCGTCTTGTGGTATTTGGGTATACAATGAGGTGACATCAAAGGTCACCATCCATTGCCAACATAGGACTCATGCAACTGGTCAGCTGCCCCCCACACTACAAAGGACACATCTTGGACACCATCTTTACAGCCAGCTACAGAATCAATCTCAGCTACACCATCAAACTCATCTGGACAGACCACCGCATTGTCCACTTCACCATCGCAGGCTCACCACCACACATCGACACTCCCCCTATCCATGCATGCCACAGCTGGAATAGAATCACTAAGTCCCAGTGGACTGTCGCCCTCAACGCCAACAGACCTCACACTGCCAGAGACCGGGAGACAGCCATCCAAGACTTCTCTACCTGTATCACCAACTTCGCCAGCACTGTGGCCCCCGGGAGAATGACCAGCACCCAAAGATCCCCAAAACACACCAGCTGGTTCACCCCAGAATATAGAGTCTTCAAACGTGAGTGCAAGTGTCTGGAGAGATGACAGCACTCCAGCAAAAAACCCTCAGACCTCACCTCCTTCAGAACGGCCCTCGGCAAATACCACTACCACCTCAAGGAAACCAAAAAGAATGCCCTAACTACCTGTATCAAGACAAACACCAATTAAATGAAAGAACTCTTCAACATTGTTAGAGAATTCTCATGTTCTTCAGCCACCGAGACCCAGAGAGGGTGGTTGGGGTAAACAGAGTACTTCAGAACCAGCTGCGACTGGTTTTCCCCCCACCCTGCACCCTGAGACAAAGGGGTTTTCCTGTATAAGAAGGGGCTGTGTCCCCATACAATTTGTCCTGTTTTTGGTTCTGCCTAGGATCTTGCCAGAGGGGGCTGCTGCTGCTGCTGCCAAGAGGACCGCCACTTGGCTGTCTTCCTGCTTGGAGACCCAGTGTGCTGGCTCTGGCCCTGCCTTGCCCCTCTGCCTGCCTCCAGACCCTGCTGGAGCTTTGATGCGCCTGGAGGCGCCCTGACATTGATTTATAGCGCTAGGAGCGCTTTCCTGGTGCCCCAGCGCTCAATAGCGCTTTGCTTAGCTTTCTAGCGCTGAGCGCGCTTCTTCTGTGTCCCCGAGCGCTTGGGAGCGCTTTAGTTGCATTGCCGGTGCCCACCCGGCATTGGGACCGATACTGCCGATTTTTTGTGAATAGTGAGTGCCCACCTCGCTTTATCTTTCATTTGAAGGCCGGTGCCACCCGGCATTGCCCCGTACTTTGATTTTATAATTACCACGAGGGAGCCCACTCCTCGGGTACTGGGAGCCCGCCTGCCTACCTGAAACGGGCCGCCGCGCTGCCCGCGACGACCCGGAAGTGTTCTGGCCGACCGGCCAATAGCAGCGCGGCCCCTGAGAGGCCGACCGGAAGTCCCGCCTCCGCGACCCGGCAGCGAGGAGAGAGGCGCCGCCAGCGAGGCTCCGAGGAAGAGGAGCCCCGCGCTGCAGCGGAGAAGAGCCGGCAGTGTTCCTGCCCCCGCAGCACCAGCGCGATACCGGTGAGTGCGGGGACAGGGTCCTTTGTTCCTCGAGCGGCCCCGATTGGCAGAGGGCCGCTCCAACGCTACTGTATTCTTTGTGGAGCCCCGAGGCTCCTGGGGGCATGTCTTCGAGCCCGAGGCTCCGTGGGGCATTTTCACTGATCCTGAGTCCCCCGTGAGGGACTCCAACGCCCCCATTTGTGTTGGCGAGCCGGCAAGGCTCCTGGGGGCCAGTTGTGTGTTTTTGAGCCCGGCGAGGCTCCAACGACGGCCGCATTTGATTGAGAGCCCTGAGAGAGGCTCTGGGGGGCATTTTCATTGATTTAGAGCGCGGAGCTCTAGATTGCACATTTGGTTTGGCAAGCCCCTGAGAGGCTCCTTGCCCATTCTGTTCTTGAGCCCTCCTGGCTCCAACGTTGCCCAGTCCTATTTAACAACTGTCCAGCACTTAGTGGACAGTTGCCACGTTTAGGTTTGTGTGCTGTGCTGCCTGCGCAGCTTCCCTGACATTAAGACTCAGGGCATTCCGCCCCTTTCGAGGCCAGTTGGCCTGAGGGACACTTTTGAGTGCTGTGCTTTGTGCACCCCGCGCATTGTAATTTCTTGTTATGTAATTCTTGCGCATGTGTTCTAACCTGTACCTTTTCTAAAAGTGACCTGATTAGGTATTCTTATGGTTATCCCTCTTTGCTGAAAGTAACCTGCATAGAGAAATGCTGATTCCTCTTACCTTTTCTAAAAGTAACCTGATTAGGTATTCTTATGGTTATCCCCTTGTGCTAAATGTGACCTGCATAGAGGATTGTTTATGTTTCATTTCATGTTAGGTTTCCTTCCCTTCGCTAAGAGTTAACTGCTTAGGTGTTGGTATTCCTTCCTTAGGTCCTAGTTACCTGCGTGATTTACCTACAGTGTGTTAGGGTTGCGTAGGAGGTCCTTACTGTACCAGTGATTACTGGATGTGTGTTGCATTTATAATTTTGGTGCTACTCGTTCTATGTTTACGACATAAGTGTATATCTACCAGTATTATTTTCTAACAAGTGCCTACCCCTGACAGTGGTCCATGTGGCCCTGTCCTGTACATAATTCCCCTTGTAAATTCTGCCCGTGCCTCTGGCACATTGTACAGTTTGCGTGTGTTATCTAATGTATTTTGTTTATTATAATACAAAGGCTATTTTTGATATAACCTTGTGTGGAGTCTTTTCTTTGTGGTGGGCCTTGGGTGTTGTTGCTGGGGTGCGTGCGCAAATACTTAACTCATACCGCCTCCAAGTTTAGCCTAGACTGCTCGCGCCACGCTACCTAGAGGGCGAGTGGGGGTTGCCTTGGTGTGTGACTCCCCTGCCCTGACTTTAGAAATGGTGATCCCTGGCTGACCTCGACGCGAGTCTTGGCCGGCCAGGGTCCCGTTTCTAACAATCACCATGCAAAGATCCTGATATTCCAGAAAGAAGATGATAACACCTCAAGGTTTCTGTGATGATGAAGCATGTTGAGAACGATGACCACGTTTATGGGTTTGTTGTATGTTTAAATGAGTGGATTCTGGCATTTCAAGGACTTTAGCAATAATTGAATGAAAAAATTAGATAGCTTGAGTTCCCACCAAATTCTCAGCAAGACCATAAATTTGAAGATTGTTACGTCAATCACTGTTTCCCAAATCTTCAGTCAGTTTTTTGAGGTTTGCAACTTCAGTTTGAAGATGTTTAACATCCTGAACAATGTCCTGTATGTCGCTTATCCATTGTTCCTTGGTAGTCCCTCCATTCTCAATCAAAAAACACTTGTCATAAAGTTTCTGAAGTTTCCTATTAGTATCCTCCATGTAAGGTTTCAAGGCCCATATCTCATCCACAATAACTTCCATAGAAACAAAGGCGATAGGTCTGACAGAGGATGGAGGGTCCTTCTTAGGTTTTTTTATTGGTTGGTAAAGATGTTGTTGTTGGAGCTTTAGAGAACATTTTAGAGGAGGTTGTGTGGGTGAAGGAGGAATATGACAGAAGAGATTCCTGAGATAAAATATTAGAATTCTCCATAGGAGACTCTAGAGTGGAGAAAGAATTTTTGGTATTGACTGTCTATTGAGAAGTGGGCATAACAGGTGTGTTTAGCTTCACGTTTCTGGTTTTCCCCATGAGCAAGAGTGTTCACTGAGTTAAAATAGGAAATGCAATCTATATTTATAACTTTTTGCGATTTTCCGCACTTAATTATGGAATTGCCTAAAGCGGCCACTTACAAAATATGAAGTAAAATTAAGTGGGAAGTGCAGAGAATACTGGAAAAAAATGTATGCTTCCATGAGGCTCAAGAGGCCATAACTGCAATAATTAGTGACAAGTTTGAGCCAAGCAAGTGAATACGATGAAGTACAATGGAAATAAAACTGGTGTTCTCTTCATGAGAGAAATCAAAATGGTGGGCTCAACCAGGTCGTCAGAGCACAATCAGCCTGATGGCAAATTCAGCAAGAGTGCGAGAAAAAATGTCACCTGCTGTTAGAAATGCGTGAGGGATATGTTCTGCTAAATGACTCACAAATATGAAGAAGTCAGGCTGCCAGTAAGGTGGTAGCAGGCCGAATTCCCTCTGTGCCAGCGTCGGAGCGCTGTTAGCTGGCTGCCATCTTCGACAGGAGCCAAGCCACGCCCCTGTGTAGTTCAATTTTGATAGTACAAGAGAGACAGTAGCTTGTACCTTGTGTGAGAATCCTAGGTGCAGGAAGGTGCATTGCAGTGTTTTCACTGTGAGAAAGTTTCATTTGACCACCTTATCCACGTGAAGATTCATTGACAGTTTGGCATCTATGGTAATTCCAATGTGTTTTACCTCCTAAGATATTTTTGGAAGTGATCAGGGCAGACGCAGAGGGGAATGTAGGTTTTTAATTCGTTTTGGTCTTGTATAACTCATTATTGTAGGGCAAGCAAAGTCCCTGTGGTGCAGTAAGCTTGTGACCCACATCTGATTATATCACATGACATGGAGGATCTCACTTAGTGAAAAAGTGATGAATGGAATTGGATACCCGCAAAAAAAAAAGATGATGGACCGAATGCTGAAAAAATCAAACATTTGCCTCCAGTCACAGATCTGGGTTAAATCCATTTTGTTTGCATGTCACGCCATTCCAGTTTAGACCCAGCCATATGGAAATCAGTCTTGACTCTGCTCCCCATGGGAACACTCCATCCCCAACTGCCAGTCTAGGTCCTCCCTGGACCAGAAACAAGCATCCTGGGACCAGTAAATGGGTATCAACCCTCATCAGCCAGGCTAGCTTGAAACAAAGCCAGACGTGTGTTCCTTGCTCGTTGTGCCACTGGATTTAATCTGGCCTGGCTGACATTGGGTGATATCCCGAAACCGGTCCCAGGATGCTTGTTTCTGGTCCAGGGAAGACCTGGCCTGGCAGCTCAGGCTGGACTGTTCCCCTGAGGAGCAGGGTCAAGACTGATTTGCATATGGCTGATCCAAAATGTGGTGGCATAGTGAGCAAAACAACGATGGATTCAACCCAGAACTCTTGACTGGGTGTGAGTGGTTGAAAAGTTTCAGCACTCCATCCATCATTTTGATGTGTTGGCTATGTTCGCCCTAAGTGGCCAAGGGTATACCCAGATGTGGGTCCCTTGTTAGCTGTGCCACTGAATTCAAGCTAGCCTGGCTGATGGGTGATAACCTGAAACCGATCCCAGGATGCTTGTTTCCAGTTCAGGGAGGACCTGGCCTAGCAGTGCAGGCCGGACTGTTTCCCTGAGGAGCATGGTCAAGTCTGATGTGTATATCAAAAGGGAGGGAGTTAAAGTAGTTGATCAATAGATCAACGGACACGGTTTTCCACACAGGAAGGTGGAAGGTCCAGTTACAGCTTGTGTCCGTGTCTTGCACTAAGGAAACAAAGGGAGGTTGCTGCACTGTTCCTATGGAAAGTGAGGGAAGTGTTAGCTGGCATGACCACAGATGTTAGAGTAACATCCTGGGGCATCCATTTTGTTGGATGTAATTGCCTCACACACCCCGAAGGATGTCATGCTTCATCATCGGCGGTTGCTACCACTACACCTAGCCCAGCCCACACACCCCCCAAAAAAAAGATCTCCGCCAAAGAGCCCCTCTTTGAGGTGAGCCCGTCGGGGATTGCACCGCCTCCCCGACGAGGAGCAACCGCCGATGATGAAGCATGACATCCTTCGGGGTGTGTGAGGCAATTACATCCAACAAAATGGATGCCCCAGGATGTTACTCTAACATCTGTGGTCATGCCAGCTAACACTTCCCTCACTTTCCATAGGAACAGTGCAGCAACCTCCCTTTGTTTCCCCAAGTCTGATGTGCACATGGCTGGGTCCAAACTGGGGTGGCATAGTGAGCAAAAAATGATGGCTTCAACTCACACCTGTTGACTGGGGGTGAGTGGTTGAAAAGTTCCAGCACTCCATCCAGGGCACGAGTCGGGGGTACACGTGGGTGGACGGCATCCAACCACTATTTTCACAGGGGGACTGCCGGCCACTTGGCCAATAATTTGGGCCCCACTGAGTAATGTGCTGAACTCGTCCTGGGTTAATTTCCAAACACTGGGACACTTTCAGCAGCGCCTGCACATTGTCTGCTTTCCATCTGCAACAAGCAACAGCGTGCAGAAGGGATCGACTGAGGATTTCTTATTTAAGACTCCTGCTGGGCCCAGAACAAAGGTCGAATCTGAGGGGTAATCAGGCCTCCTTTTGTTCAAGTATCTTGGCCTGGAGCAGTCAGGAGCCGCACAGCTGATGCAAATGAAAAAGAGGGAAACAAAAGCTCACACCTTGTTAGCACTTCACACATACTTAAGAGAGGCAGCTTTTCACTTTCTTCAGTCCCTGTTTAGGAGATATGCATGCACTTTAAGAATGTCAAATGAGTTGGTCTTTCCCAGTATTTATACGAAGCAAATTGCATTTATATAAAGCTTGCTTTCCCTTGAAATATTTTAAGTACCACTATTTTTTCTTGTATATCCCTACTCAACCCAATGCAGAGTGTCAGAGTCCTTTACATCAACGCTTGCATATTACATATTATATAAGTTTGTAAATGAATGTGCAGGATGTGTTACATAAAACTGGGGGATTGCAAGGTGTAAAAGTCACATATCATCTTCCATAGCTCACTGTGCTATTATCCTCGCAATCCGCTCAAACGTACACATGATAGACCTGCTAGACGTATAAGTGAGGACTTTAGATCTGATGTCACTTCTTGTGATGCCACTTTCTGTAAAGTCGTGGCTTGCGATGCCACTTTCTATGATGTCAATTCCTGTTATGCCATATGTGATGTCATGCGCTGTGATATTGTGCACTGTGAAGTCGCGAACTCTGATGTTGCATGCAGTGATGTCACATGCTGTGATGTCACTTGCATACTGCCTAACTAGGTTAGTTCCTCCACTTCTTTTTTTAGAACTTGTGCCCTGTCTCCATCCATCATCTTGTTGTGTTTGGAAATGGATACCTTCATCTACTACAATTGTTTACATTGCCATTTGCATAACAAATTAGTTTAAGGTATAAGTAGTGTACAAACAACTTAAAACTAAAGGGTACAATTGTACAGTACCAGTACGTTTCAGAAGGTAGTAGATTCTCCTATGGAACATGTGTGCCAATATCTTTATATTACAGAACTAAGTGTACCAATCAACATCAAAAAAACAGAATCCTGAAAGAGGTTCAATGAAGATTCAACGATATTATCATTCACTATTTAGACAGTCTAATATTCCTGTTAGCATATTAAGTACAATTTTACACCTCCGTTGTAGAAATATTGGGCCTTTCAACTATGACTGGGTATTTGCAATAAATCTGTGTATGTTATGGCAAGGATTAAATATGGTTTACTAAACCACACTCCAAATTGTTTTGCAATGCACCACGCTTCATAAGTGTGGCAAGTTAAACACAATTGCATTTAAAGTGCACATGTGATAGGGAAGTGGATTGTAATTGCATTCCCAGGTCTTTTCAATAACATTGGCTTGTTTAACCCACTCACAACCGTTGGTGGGCTGGGCTTGTTTCGGGCGTCTTTCCCGCGGTGGCGGCTCCTCCTCACTGCGAGAGTTGGCAGCGCTGCTCGATGCCTTTGTGTGAACTGCGCTCCGAGAGCGGATCGCACGCGCCGAGCCTGCAGCCAGCGCCCGGGGACCGATCGCCAGGACAGGATCGCAGAGGAGGAGAAGGGCCGCGAGGATCCGCTGCAGCCTGCTCAGGGGGACACGAAGCGCGCAGCCCGCACTTGTGGATAAACCCACAAACTGCTGCCTGCCTGTGAGGAGCAGCATTGCACAAGTTACCTGCTGCTGCCCGAGGAGCAGGTCCCTTTCCTCTCCGGACTTCCCCGCTAGATCGGAGCTGCCCGGTTCCACTTGTTTCTCGCTGAGAAAACCCCTGTAATGAGTTTTGCGAGCCCGTGTTGGATTGAAGTGGGAAAGGCGAGGCTTCCGCGCGAGTGAACTCGGGACGCATCTTTCGGATATTGTGTGTGTTTCTGAACAGACGTCGCAAGTCAAGAAATAAAGGCAGAGCAGCGGAGTTCTGTGCTGGATGTGGGCAGTGACATGGACGTGAGATTCTACCCACCAGCAGCTCCCGATCCCTCCGGTCCCGCAGGGCAGACTCCGTGCCTGGACCCCTACTACTACAAGGTGACGACCCTTTGTGCGCCGGGGTGGATGGATGGGGGAGAGTGTGTCTGATGGGCGGGGGGTGATTCCACGGTGGCCCCGGCCCTTCCCCGCAGAGAGGACCCACTTCTACGAGGCGGGGTGCTGTAAATGCCAGTTCTGTCAATGAGTAACCCCTCCAGGCAAGGTTTGAATAGAGCAGCACGTTTGCAGGCAGTTGAATGTGTGCGGCTGTGTCAGCAGGGGCTGGACCCTACACACACACTTGCTGCAGCCGGTGCACGCACCACGGGCGCTCCCGTGGCCCTCCGGGTCGGACCGGCCGGGAGGTGGAGGATTCCGGCTGGATGGAGCGGGTGTGATGTCCTGGTGTCACGCCCATGGGGCTCTCAGCGGGCTGTTCCCTCACACTCTGGGACACTAACCTTAGGCACACTGCAAATCTGTGTATGGTGGCACGCGCCCTGGATGTGGTCCCCTGTGCTGGAGTGCCCTAGCACTATGTTAGCATATAGTATGTGTGCTGCGTTACTACTCCAGTGGACCCAGCCAACACATTGACACGCGCTTTGGCTGAAAAGCAGCCCGAGTCCATGTGTTTTTTTCTTGTTATGCCTACGGACTCGTGCGGTCTAAAACTACCTCTCCCTGGAATATAGTGTACGTAGGGGCGTAGCAAATGCAAAATGGGACCTGAGGCTATTCACATCTTTCCTGGTAAAAGCAGTTATTACTGGAGTGGTGGGAGCCTCGTGCGCTGTGTCCCACTGTCACTGCACCTGCTGCACCGGCGCAGTGTGCGCTTCTCGGTACGCACACAGACACATACTCTCTCGCGCTCTCACACGCCCATACTCACACACCCATACATACACACACTCACACACCCATACATACACTCATACACACACACTCACATACATACGCACACATACATACACACACTCACACACCCATAGGGACACCCTCTCACTAACACACACACACTGTGCTGGGGCAGGGCACAGGACATGCCGCTCTCGCCTTGAGATTCCAGTGTTAGAGCGCATGTACCCCGGGCGGCACTGACAACACTGGCGTGCATGTGCGCCTCGAGCTGGGAATCCTTTAAATAAAAGGAGAGGCGCGTATGCCTAATTGCGGTGTTGTGATTGGAAGCACAATTCGTGCGGTGCCTGGAGATGATGATGGGCCTAAAGCGCGGTCCTCTCATCCCCACATGCTGCCTCAAGGCGGCCGGCGTGGCCCACGCATGCTTTGTGTTGGTGCTGAGCGTCGGACCAGCGCGCACCACCCCCTGCTCTTAATTAATACTCAATGAGCTCTGCACGGTAAGCCGTGACAGGAAACTCCCGCGTGCACATTGCATATGCAATGAAGCCAGTGCTGTCATTGTTACTGCGCGGCGTCTAGGAGCCGGGGCCACACAATTGGCTTCCAGTTGCCCGGAAATCCTAGAGCCGGCGACCGTGCCACACATCCAAATGTTTTGTTTTTCAACCTGGAAACGCATTTTCTCTGTTACTCTTTTGTGAGAAGCGTTGGGTAGTTTATTCTCCACTCACTCTTTCCTGTGTGCGGAATTAGGTTTTACACAGTTGTAACAAGCGCAATATAAAAATGTATAATCAGGAGCGACCTTTAAAATAACAATTGCAGGCGACTCGACACAAAGAGAGCCTGCCAAGCAGTTTCAAATGTATTCCGAAGTATGAAGATGTGTTAAATATTTTTTGTAAACTGCGGGAGAGTTCAACACACTGTGTGCTACAGACTGGATATGCAACCTGTGTTACTTGTCCCAAGTGTGTAATGTCTCTAAAATAGCATGGTGTCAAGATCTTGACTGTTGAGGTCTCTCGCGTCCTGTAAAACACGGCTTTAACAGTGTGTGATCTTTTTTCAAACCCTTCCTTGAACAGCTCTGGAAAGCACAAATGCACATTCCCAGCGCAGGCACTAAAAAGATGGTTAACTACTCCCCTCACAGCTGATACAATCAAAGCGGTGCTTAGATAATGTGTAAATCACGAGACATCAATTTTTTATTAAAACGCTGTCCGTGTTATGCCTCAAAAGTGAACAGTGTAATATTGTATCACGTATCGAATCGTAAATAATATATGGTTTTCTTCATACTGTAACAAAATTGGACCAGATAGATTTGTTACCTCAAACTTGCCAACTACCCAATTATTGATATTGTTATACCATTGATTGTCTTCTTTGTAACTGATATACTGCACACATATATTTTGTATATATTGTTTAAATCGCACCTGGATCAGAATATATTTACTAAATGTTTGCAGCTGCAGCATATATATATATATATACACACATATATATGTGTGTGTGTATATATACGTATATACATATATAAATATACATATATATATATATATATATATATATATATATATATATATATATATATATATATATATATATATATATATATATATATATATATATATATATATATATATATATATATATATATATATATATATATATATATATATATATATATATATATAGCCCCACTTTGTCCCAGGAAGCAGTCTAATGTCGTATTTCATGCACACATGAGAGAAGTTGTAAGGATGTCATTGGCCTACACAAGGTATTGTCTCTCCCAATCAGTTTCGGTTAAGATTAATGATATTGGTAATTGGTGTTGTGCTTATGAAGCTGAGGCCTAATTATGAGCAGCAGAAACGGAATGGATAAGTGCTCCTAGGCCGAGATGCTGCTGCCGCGATCAGTCAGCGAGACCTACCGGACTGGCTGGCATGCGTCTGTATACTTCTCTTTCCGACCTTAGTACCCAATCTTATTTTCAAAGTCCAGTGCTTGCCGGGCTCGCACAAGTGTCAGTAAGCTCTGGGTGGAGCACAGTGTCCTAAAGCATAAAGTGCATGGCAGGTGAGCGCAGCCAAACAACAAGCTTGTGGCTAGTGTCACAGGGAAAAGCACCAAAACCCCAATGTATTCATTGGTGAAATAATGCCTCTGGTGTGTTTCAGTGGAAAACTGCAGAACAGTGACACGAATGTCAAAACAACTGAAGTGCCCTGTGGGGGTTGAACGGTAACAACGTTTCTACCTATGACCAGCAATTTCCAGCTGAAAAAAGACCTTTTAAGTTGAAAACATTTGCAGTTCCGGCCTATTTTTCAGATGTCAAATGTAGTTCAGTTGTCAGGTATAGCCCATACTCGATTCTACTAAGCACGTTTTTCTGCGACTTTTATATCAAACAGTTGTTCGTTGAGTAACTGGATTGATTTTGCAGCAAATAACCGTGCATCTGCATATTTAATTAGATGGACTCTAAAACAGCAACACACCGTACTAAACAAGCATGATAAACACACATTTTAAGAAGAACACGATCCCCCAAGGGTATTTTCATTAATTCATTAATAGTGTTTGTTTACATGCAGATTACGCTTGTGTGCGGAGGCATGCTACCCCCTCATTTCAGTTCGCTGTTTATGTGCAGAATCTTGATCGTTTTAAGACCTGCTACGAGTCATCCCAGCCTGCCCCTGTCTAGGACCGAGCAGTGTAATCGCGATGGATGTCCAGTCGTGAGGCTGTCGCCGGACAGGGCCTGTTGCAGAGCTCGTGCATCCTCCCCGGGCGCGCGCGCGCTCATCCATCGTGCAGATTTGCCACCGATCAGAGATTCGCCACGGCGGGCACTGGGCCGGGCTGGCACCCTCTCAGACGCATGTTTTCCCTCAGCATTCCGCTGGCAGCACCCCAGCCCTCATTTGTATGTCGAGAACTGTAAAATGCTTGTTCTGTTCTAAATGCTGCGCGGTTTCAGAAAGTATCAAGTGCCCCTTGTTCCCAAGCGGGCTTCCTGCGCTCTGGGCAATTGTTTACCCCGAGGCCTAGCGCCGCCGCGCCGGTAGGCAAGGGTGGCGGGTTTTAAAGTGAGCTGTATGGAGCGCACATCCACAGAGGAAGACGTGCATTCCTTGTAGCACGTGCCCGCGCTGGGAAAACAGTCCGTGACACTTCCTAAATGTGTTTTAATACGTTTCTATATTTTGATTTTCTTTACGCTGCTGTGGGTAGGAGGTATCCAGGAAGTTGCCTCTTCGCGGTTCCTAACACCTTATACACGGTAGCAGGGTTGTACTCAAGTGCTGCTTTCACGAAATTAACATACAATGAGGGGCTTGGCAGTCAGGGTGCGGCTGGTGTGCAGTGGCACCGGGAGCCCAGGAGCGTGAAGGGCCCGGGGATGTGCGGGGCCCACAGTTTTGGGTGTCTCGTCATATCCAGCCGGCAGCAGGTTGATCCCATTGTCGCAACCTAGGACACTGACTGTCCCCCTGTGTACACCCCCACCCCATCGCAAGAAGAGTTGTCAAGGAAAGGGGCCGTGCTCCGCTTGTGTAAACACTTGCCTCGCAGCGCTTGTCTGAGCCATACGAGGCTGCGCACAGCGAGAGCCGAGACAGGCCGGCTAGGCGACCCGCCAGGAGTGCTTGGGCTGCGATGGCACACCGGCCGCATCGCTGGGCAGCCGAGGGGGCACGCTGGCCCGGGCAGATAGATTTAGACATGTCACCTAAAAGAGAACTATGAGGCATGCGGCTAATGAGCCCTCCGCCGCCCGTCAGCCGTGCCACGCAGCTCCGGCTGGCAGCGCATTCATTCCCCTTTAATTGAAGCTAATGTTCAATCCAAAATAGTGTAGTGACAGCTTAAGCTCAACAGATGAGCTCTTTTGTAAAAATATGCTTCCATTGTTGTAGTATTTTAAGCTCCGTGCCTGCGCGCCTGCCAGCTCCTCAAACAGGGCTGCCGCTCTCATGATTTGTGAATGCGCCGCTACTTTACCTCACAAATCTTCCCCGAGTATTCCCAAACGCGGTTTAAAACCAGCTCCCGGCGAGGGCTCCTCTCTGAGGCGCGCATCCGGGCCTTGTTTACCCGTATTGTTGGACGCGGCTGTCTGTTCACCTAGAGCCCGCTACTATAATCATATTTTGACACCGTTAGCAGAGGTCAGGGCCTGTGTTGACAGGGAGGCTGACCCCTGCCAGCGGTGGGAGGGAAAATAATGGCCTGCACTGCTCCCCACGGCGAGCCTCGCTGAGCGCTGCAAAGCGTCCAGCAGAGATATCCCTGGAAGTCCAGGGCGCGGGAAATCCAACGTTATTCATACGGATACCTGCATGGCGCGTGGCCGCGGTGAGGGGGGCCACAACTCCGCACACCCCTTTATGAACAATATAATTGCATACCTTTTGTTTTAAAAGAAGAAACACTTGTTCATAACTGAACAACACCTTCGAAACTCTTTTACAAGATGTCAACATTGTATGTAGCAGGTATTCTCTGCTTATGAAGAAGTCCCGTCCGTGCGCTGTGGAAGAAAAGGCTTCGAGGGTTTTTGAGTGAAGGGAGTTGTTGTGAATTTGTTCCCTTTCTTCATCCCCTCCCGTTCTGTTCCTAATCTCTCTCTGGGAGATTAATGACGTCTCACAATGCCACTGACAATTTGTTAGTGGTTTTCAGAAAAGTGGTTTAGACAGAAGACGCTGATGTGAGCTCCACTTTGCCACTTCTAGGTGGCCAATAGCACAGATGATTTTTTTGAGGGTGTTTCCTTTTCGCAAACCTTTCTCTGTGTTTGTTCGGCCCGAAATAGGCATTATACAAATTCTGAAGTGACTGTACTGTTTTGTTTTTGCATACAATGCAAATAAGCTTGATTTTTACATATTGTAATCTTGGTTTAGCGTGACACAAACACGCACATTTTCAGTACACCACGAACATATTTACGTAATGGTGGATTATTTGTGTTTTCCTGTTACTGGCGAACAATACTCCTATTGCTATTTCCTGTGGTCACTTTCACTTAGTCAATGTCAATTTTGGTGACATATTTTTTTGCTAAACTCAGATATGTTACAGCGATTTAGACCTCATTGACTTCATCATGAATGTGGTAGCGAACCATCAATTGGATGTTTTTCCAATTTTGACGCCTGGTAGAATACAGTGCACATATATGAAATTTATTTAGAGAGTATGAGATGGTGTCTAAGCATACTTTGTCTTTGTGCATCAGCAAATGAATAAATAAAAACAATAATTTTGAAAAATGCATCAAGCATGGTCTCAAGCCTCAGATAGAGAAAAGACGTAATGGAAGAAATTATGTTTCTAAGTATAGAGCATTGAACTGTAATAAGAGTTTAGGGATATGGAAAGCAATTGGCCAGTGAAAAAAGTAATTCAGCGGAAATGGAAGAGTAGATGCCATCTCGAAGTCGATAACGGACCAATGATCTCACAAAGTTCGCGACAATGGAGAGGCTTATTTCTGCCAACAGAGGCCCAGACGATGTTTTTCCACATCAATGGTTTATTCGAGGGGAGCTACTGGAGTGTTGTTTAATAGACACTGCTGGTTTTATATGAGATCATAACGCAAATGCCATTGGGGGTCCTCTCCCCTTTATTTGCATGACCTTTGTCCTGGAGTGGTTAGCTCATTGATACCGTTTTTTACAGTGACAATTTAAAACAAATTTAAAATAAGAAAGAAAGACAGAAAAAAAAGAATAGACCATCTGAGGCTGTCAGTTATTGAGCGCTATTCCACAGTGAAAACCTATGTGATAGAGTGGTTGTTAAGCCTGACTGATTACATCATTCGAGGTGATGCGCATCAGTCTTTGTGTAAGAACCAGGCTATTTTCCCTACTGTCAAAAGGGATCACTTCCAACATGTGGTCAGCTTCTAGGAGACTTCATACAGTAATTACCCTACAGATTGACATTGGTGGTCTCGGAGCTCCCTTAGCTATGCTTACATGAAATATCTTTCCTGAGTGCTAGTGTGTGTTAGATCTCAGGATCCTTTCAAAAAGTGATCTTCCTCTTACTGCAAGTTTGTTTGTTGTGGATTCCAATCTATTTTCAGCTGCAGTTAAGAAATAAGGACAAATATGGTTACCGTGAACATTTACTTTGCCATCTTCCTAAGAGTCTATCAATCTGTATCTGCTAAAATAAGCATTTATTGACGAGCATGACATATAAGGATGGATATAATTGCCTTAAAAGACTCCCATGTCTTCTGACATTTAAAGGCTAAGGGTACTAATAAATAGTTGCCACACGTTTCAAGATATCTGTATTTTAGATAACCAGTTAGTCTTGTTTGTGGGAGTTGTATTTGTAAAAAAGGCATGTTCTAGTTCATTTTTGGGGTCCATACAATTAAAATATCACTCCCTTGCATCTGACGAACACATTTAATCTTTTTTAAGTCCCTTATGCCTCAAAGTGTACCCCGAATTAGATGGTAGTGTGTAACATTTGCTTAAGCCTTACTCAGGTTAGAAGGTAATACGACTCTCTCAATTGTATTTTGTGCCACTCCTCTGCTAAAATTATAGAATATTGCCACTATGTTTCGTTTTTTTCATACCTAATTTTACCATCCTGATGCAAAAAGGCCTTCATGTTTTAAGTCTTTTGGAAGAGTTTAAATGACAAGTTTAGGCATAAACAATTAGTCTCATCTAGCGTAAATTCAGCACATGTGTTTAATTTCGTGAGGTGCTGTGAGGCCATCACTGTCAGGATAGGGTTAAAAACGAAATTAGCTGGTTAATGTTTCCTGTTCCGGCATCCACAGTGCAGACAGGCTAGCCAAAGTCACTTTGAGGTATAACTTGGTACAACATTTGTCAGCTTAGTCAAACTCAAACCTGAACATTGCAAGAGGCATTAGGCCGTAGGTGAAGGCACAATCCAGAACACACAAGATGTAACGAGACGTGCACAACATAGGAATAATGAACATTTACTAGCTTAATACTTTTACACATTTAGACCAGAAATATAATTACTCGAGATTAAAATTCTTTTAATTGTTGAGTGGAGTTTATTGTTTTAGTCCCACAGTAATTGTTTTCTATCATAAGGGATTATAAAAATATGTAGCGGTCACTTTGGTTCATTTTTTGCAGGATCAGGGTTATGGGGCTGACTGCCTCTGAGTGGACTGAGTAAAAATGCTGTGAATTTTTTTGCCTTCAAGGAAAGGTTGTCTTGGATAAATAAGATATTACTTTGCCCAATTGGTTCAAACCAAGGCAGGTCATGATTGGCTTTGATGACCTAACATTGACTAAATGAGAGCCCTTGGTGAAGCAGTCTTAAAGCCTTTAAAAAAAGTTCTAAGTGGAAGACGCCTTACAAGAGGCCAAACCAGTCTATAAGGCCATCAGCTCAATCAAGCACGTTTTCCCCACTCAGTTCTCTCATAAACCAATTTCTGGAGAAAATTTCTCTATAGTGAATGCAAGTGTCAGGTTTTGTCCGTAATGAGTTCCATTGCCTTGGTTTAGTTTAGAAGTTTGTCACAGCAAATATATTTCAAGACAAAGACAATGATTCTAACAGGGTATGTGCTGAAAGTGGGTGAAGCAGGATGTGCTGTCCCCCCTCTGAAGCAGCAGTTACCTTTGGAAGGTCATTTGTAGGTGCTAAGCTACTTTTAAAACTCACGGACTGGAAAGGCTATCCTAAAATTCATGATAACCTCTGCTGTTTCAACAAGTTACTCCTAGTCCCTCTCACAGTTCTTTTCATATTGAACTTATTTTTTCCTAGTCCGTTGGCACCAGTTATCCTATCCTTTGTGCTACTAACTGCAGTGCAGTAGGTGGAGACCTCCATCTTGCATTTTTGGCACATAGATTACAGGTGATGGTTTAAGACTTCTTGGAGTGCAAACTCTGCACTTTGTCGAGCACATACGAAGTTGAGCTGCCAGCTCCCTCCATCTCTTAAGGATAGAGGTTCCCTAGATTTTCATGCACAATACCTTGAGCAGAAGTATAAGTCATGTAACCTCTGGCATGAGGTTTAACTCCAAAGAATTTAAAGTAAAATGATCCAGTTTTGGTCACAATAGAGTGGAATCCTGAAATGTGTAGCCCAACAGTGATCACTGAGTGGTCTCTAAACAAGGCCACCTTCCTGTTTCATTGCGATTTCCCTCCTTACATCTGACATCCTGGGTCTGTTTTCCCACCAGCAAAACATGAGCATCTGAACGAGATGTTTGGAAAATGGTGCCCCACGTCAGAAAACAAAAGATTGATTACATCTGAGTGCTTGGACAGGGTAGCCTCCCTTCCTAGCTGGCTCTGAATTTTCATATGTATATGAACATGATCTCTGTTCACAAATGGAGGTAGCTTTAGCTAAAAAGTTGTACTTCGGCTTAAATAATCAAATGAGGATTACTTAGCAACATGCATGACTGAAATTATAAAGATTTTTTTCACAAGTTCTTAGGAACATACACCAATGAACTGTCATAGGATATAGAAGAAACATGCCCGGAAATGTTCACTAGTGTTACAAGTTATGGCGAGTATGTTTAACGTGATCACGTTTGAAAGAAAGGTTATTTACACAAAAGCAAGTGGAGTCATAGTGACCCAAACTTCAATTGCAGAACGTGGTCTCCTTTGGAAATTTCATACGGGGTATCAAGTCAGTCTGTCCTCAGGTAATTTTAATGTTATGCTTTAACTGTGGGAATGTACAGTACGTAATTATTTTTAGAAGCATGTTTTTGGAAAACTCCAAAATTAGTTGTACCAATTTTGACTATTTTGCCTGTGTACCGAAGTTGAGACACATCCATTTGTCACAAGTTATGAGAAATACATTAACTCTTAGGTTTAAATCTCATTGCTGATCTATAGGAGAATAGTGCCATTTTGTAAAATCATATAGAGCTTTCAGGGTATATTGTACCCTGGTGGGTAGATTTCCTGCACTTCCCTGTAAATAATGGAAGCTACATACGCATTAAGAGTTTCCATTTAGACGAACACATATAGTTCTGGTTAAAGTGAACAGGGCTAGAACACTTAGCTTAAGTGCACCCGAGGTACAGAGAGGCAAACCATTTTGTGGCTAATCAGCCATTAGATGGTTCTCTCATTGTTGTGGTTTAAGAAACCCATGTGTACTGCTATCTTTGCAAATATACTGGGCAGCCTATAATCATTTATAGTCCTGTTTTCATAAAATGTGTAGGATGTCTTTTTTTTACCTCAACCTTGGGCACCAGCCTACAGGGGCTTGCGTATATTCACTATGGGTAAAACCCAGACAAAACTTGGGCAAATATTATCCTTAACAGATGGTATTTCTAATGCTTATCAGTAGGGACATTTATTTACCCTCTTGGTCTGATTTCCCTGATGAGGCAGTTGGAAAGTTTGACAAGGTAGTTGACGAATGTACAGGTGACCATATGAACAGGACTAGGTGTCAATCTTTTCGATAGCAACCAACTTTAGCAGGCATTTTGGCGACCCCAGGCACTTGGTGATAACATAAATTAAGCTACCTATGATCCGAATAATTAACACTCTCTCCTAGCTAAGACTAAAAAAAGACTCAGTCTGCTTGGACAATTCCTATCTTTAGGGTCTACTCCAGTACAACATCTCAGCTGGGGGCCATATTGATAAATTCTCTCATTTTTACCAAAAGCATGTATTATTTGCCTTAATGTCCTTCAGTGAGCAGTCTCCGTCTTTCACTTTTAAGGTCCTGAACATGGCTGAAGACAGGCAATGGTGCTTGGCATCAGTGATAAAGTAACACTAATATAGGATCTTCTCTTCGAAGGGTGTATTCAGTCTTCAACTTTAAAAGGGAGCAACATTTCTAAATAAGCAAAGTAAACTGACATCACAGACTTAAAAATCATTATAAAACATGTTTACAGATTATGCCTCAATGTACTCAATGTTTAATAGTGGCAAACAATTATATACAGTCACTTCTCGATCTCTGCAAAAATGAATCACACCAGATAGTGTTGTGGTTAGTGGAAGATTTGTTTGAAGGAGATTGAAGGCACACACCAATTTATATTTTAACACGTAAAATTTCCTCAGTGACTAGTCCAATATTCCTGCGAAGTCCACTTTGAATATCTGCCTGTTTGTGTATTTATGGTGAAACTGATTGGAGCAAAAACATTATATGAGGAACACGATACATATAGTTATGCCCTGCAGCACAAAATGTAACAAACCCTTACATAAAAACGGATGTGTGTTCAGCAGAATCAGATTAAGTCCGATGTCAAGCTACCCTCAAAGTCGAGTGTGACTGAGGCCTCCTATGCTTGGATGGAAAATTACCTTTCTATTTTAATACTTTTGGGACTAGTACATGTAATATTGCTCTGAACTATTTATTTACATTTTACAAAAAGTCTATTTAAACCAGTGCTTTTAAAAAAGTATATAATTTCCCTTGCTAAATGTGTAAATATGTTATGAATCAATTTAAACTTCATATAACATTCAGAATTTCAGATAAACTTTGAACAAAAGGATTCCATTCTTGCAGTCTGATAAATGTTGACCATCGCAAAAATCGAAAGCAAAGTAAGACCATTTCAGCAAAATTGTGATATTGTGAATCACTTCATTAAGTTTCCAAACACACTTAAAATAGGTCGTTGCACTAGTGTAATTTTCTCCTCTGATTACCAGATACATTATTCAGTGAAACAATGTTTTTCAAGCTAAAGGAACAAGCAGGCTGTATTCAGTTCTACTTCGTGGTCGCTTCTCTGGCTTAGATAATAGGGTATCAGCATTACTCCAAATGGTTGCTTTTCCAATGAAATACTCAAAGCACAATAAAGGCAAGATTCTGTCTATTCTTTTGCCAAGAAATAATTTCTCCTTATCTATTTCGGATAGCATAAAGTCAGGGTCAGCCAAGTGTAACAGCTTTTTAGGCCAGATTTACTATATGTTGAGCACATTGTGCAGATACCATTGCCAACTGCTCAAGCCGTGGACCATGCAGCGACCTCCTCGTTGAATGTATATAGCTTAATAGCCCAAGCCTTTGTATATACAGTGAGTTGTGTCTTCCTGATAGGTTTGCTGATGAGCCTAGAAGCTAGGCTTGCAGTGACATTTGCAGGGTGAGAATTGTGCGAGAGGGCCAGTTCCCATGGTTACCAGTGACTGACTATATGAAGAATAGTTAGATCATAGGCACATTTCTCACATTGTTCTGAATAGGCTTCTTTTCCCAAGTGTACATTGATCTGCACATGTTCTGATAGCTGAACGCCATTATTGGGAGCACGCCCGTTGATAATTAAGGATGCACTTACGCATACATCACCTTTTATGTCCTTTGACATCTTACTATCTCCACATTGGAAGCCCAACGACAACAAACTGAATTATCATGCAACTGCGTATATCTGGGCGAAGGGGTGGAATTAATTTTGCTGTTAAAACAAAATAAAAGCTAGTGACTTGAGTATCTTGAGAATGATACTCAAGGCAATATTGCCATGTAATCTAATTGTTCATTTGGTGCAATTTTTCCCCACATCACTGCCTTAAGTGTATTTATTTTTGGTTTTATTTAGCAGAAGTAATACCAGCTAAAATATTCTGGTCCTCAAATAGGATTTAGAGAGATTTGCACAATTATTTTATCCTCCACTCAGGAACACTGACTTGCATATGTTGCAAATAAAATATTTTAAGGGGTTTACTTTTTCAGTCACCTGCGCAGCTCTCTCCAGGCCCATAAATGTATGACACAGATATCGATTGAACTTACAAAATCCTGACTTGTATCAGATGCAGAGTATTAAAGAATATTTTAAATAAACATTTAGTGATAGTTCCCCTGTTCAAAGCTGTGTATCATGAGTCATACAAAACATGTGCCTCTCGATCGCAGTTGGGGCCTCGGGGAACAGTTTTGGTACATCATCTTTCGCTACTGCTGAGACACATAGCGCAGGGATTTCTATTGATAAAAAGAACTGTATTGGTTGAATTGAAAATATATAAAAAATAATTATTAACAACGTCTCTATTTGTTTAATATCATTAGCCTGAACGCTGCTAGAAAGGCACCAGAGACAAAAATAAATGTTTTACATGTTGTGCTCCCTGTCCAGCAAAAGTTCAAGTTTAGCTGCAAAGTATCACCCTTTGTTGCCCCCTGCTGGTGACACACCTGATTCGCTTTATTGACACCCAGCCCTGAAAGCAATCAAATTCGAGGTTCTGAAGCTATGCCTTAAAATTGCTTTTTTAGCTGCCTTTTACCAGTACTTTTTTAAGCAACTTTGAGAAAATGATTAATGGCACACAATCCAAGTTGTTAAATAACAAAAGAAAGATTACTATAGTTCAAACCTTTTACAGTAACACATTTTCATGTTCAGTTACTTTCATTTTATTTTGAAGATCTTCAAGGGTGCAATATTTGATAGCATTACTTTTCTCATAAAGCTAGGAGCCTCACAGCAGCCCTAAGAGTAGTGTTTTCCTGGTCGAGTCCCAGCAGAGTAAGGCTACAGGCTGATAGATTTGTTTCCCCATCTGATGCTGCACTGCACATTACAGGATACATTTGTGTAGTTTGTACTGCAAGCTAGTACATCATCTCTGATTTATTTCCGTATTTCAGTCCGTGGTTTGTTATCTATCTCTTCTCTCTGCGGTGGTAGAGAATTGTCTAAAAGTACATAGCATGGCACGGCAGAAAGCTCTGTAAAATCACTCTGTTATCTTCCAATGCACGGGTTACAGCAATGCATCATGGGTAAATATTTTGTGTAACTAAGATATACATTTAAAAATAAATATTTAGGAAATGAGAAGAGCAAAGTAAAACGAATTGGTAGTTATTAAACTGTGCATAGTGCTGCATAAGCATTCTGTAGACATAACGGCGTAAAAGTCCTATATTGCCTTTAGAAATACATGATGAAATCACCAAGATATCAATGGGACATGTAATCGCTAAAACCGGCGAAAGGGTCATGACATTGCTTCCACATAGTTGAAATTCCGTTTCAGAGTCCTAGTTTAATCTGCATTTGAGTGGGCTTTCTGTATTGCTTGGCTTGTGAGGATCATGTTCTGCTACTGACGCTCACTGGAATTTGTTGGTTAATATGACCAAGGTTCATTCCTAAAATCCGTATAGGCCCCCAGTTTCATGGCAAGTCTAGGCCTTCCCAGAAGTGTCCATTTTTGACTAACAGCGTTTAGTATCACGGCTACAATATTATAGCCTCTATCTGTGCTGGTTCTTGCAAGAGGAGACACACACGAGGTTGAAAGACCCCCCCCCCCACCCCTCAGATTTAAATGAGGTACTTTTGTTTGTATTGAACAGCCCTTCCTACCATAAGAAATGCACAAAGAAGATAAAAGCAAATAAGACATAAAGTCACTACTTGCTATGCATAACAGTTGAATCGAAATTGTTTGCTGCCATCTGCAGTTGCAGAACTTTAACTCTGCTGAAATAAAGTGGGTATCATCAAAAAATGGCCTTCATCGTGGTATGATGAAAATATGGCAAAGTTAATACCTCCTGATATAGTATTTTTTCATAGATCAGGCAGATTTCTATTTATTCCCAAGAGAAAAAACAATGGCTAAGTATAATTGAGGCCCATTATTACAGACAAAACTGCCTGCCTACACTAACAGTACACGTATTCCACCATTCAGTAGCATTCAGGCAAAAGCAGTTTCAAAAATGTATCTTCTTACATCCAAACAGGTGTTAAAATGGGCAATCATCCTGTTGTATCATCCACCTGCATCATTTTGGCAGGTACTCCCGTGGGGCATTTGGAAAGAGTGGCACCTCTTTGCATAGCTGTGAAGGGCTGTGCAGTGCACAGAACTGTATTTTCCGATGTAGGAGAAGTCTACCATAGCTCCATTAGTATCAGTGCAGTACATCTCCATTAGATGAGCCCAAATGATTTTGTGGCAGGGGTTGCATTTAGTAGAACCTAAACTATGTGAGTTGAAATACCTCATGTTTCTTTTCAGTTAGACCAGTGACAAGTGCTTCTTCGGCTTAAGGCTCTTATCATGGCCGCCAAACTATTAAAGTTGTCTTGAAAATTATATCTAAAGTATTAGGGTTCTGATTCATCACTCATTCTTTATTTATTTTTTTTACTTTTAGCACCTTAGCTGCTTTGGAACGTCCAGCTCCAGTGCTGAACGTTCCATTGCGCAGGTGCAGTTGGAACGTCCAACGGCCGACGGCAGCACTCCCGAGGTAGTGGTGCCGTCGGCGGCTGGTATAGGCGCAGTGCTTAGGAGGTTAAGTCTCTACTGGACTCACAATACATGTGTGGAACTTCCTTTTGTCCCCTCTAGTGGGTGCTTAGACATTTGTTAGACTTTTTACAACGAATAGCATTTTCTCCAGTAAGGGAACATGCATCCTCCATTTTTGTATTGTGTATCTGCTGGACACAATAGTAACAATTCATATAAACAAAGGGAGATCGCTCACTTCAGTGTTGCATATTTATGTTAAATCTCTACTCAGATGAGTACTAGAAATTTGAAGAGGCTTAAAGGCATTAAAGGTCCTGTCTCACAATGGCTCACTATTTATCGCTATGAACTATGGAATCCAAAGCTGTTATTCTCATGACATCCACAAAATCAAGTTACGCTTGGATCAGTTCCGTACTGTTTCCCTAAATAAAATGTTTTATTTGCACAAGTTTCAAATAGGAGCCTTTGCCCAAGAATGTCATCTTCATGGAAGAAATGCGATCTCCGTTCAATATATTGAAAAGAGGCATATTTCTACAAGCTCTTTCATGTGTCGCACTAGATATTCATTGAGCCAGTTGTAAGGGCCAGCATTGCATATCTAGAATGCTGCTATTTACTCTAGATGAAAAAACAATGATTTTTGTTACAGTTAAGGCAATGGATCTGACGCACATCTAAGATGCCATGGGACACATTCCCACATCTAGTCAGCTTGCATATTGGTCTCTTCAGCCGGTCATGGACAACCTCAGACAGTGGTGCGGAAAACTTTCCACTAAGCAGATAGGGCTCAGAGCTAGGATGACAGAAAGTTGGCTCTACATTAAGTGGTGTAATGGGATTAAGAGATCAGGCGTTGCATGGGAAACAAGAACAAAGGCTGCAAGCTAGAGTAAAGAGCACACACTAATTTTGACAGAATGATCACGTATATCTTGACCACTGACTTATAATACACAAAATGAGACAGACTTCAACAAAGATTAAAGTGCAATCACTGGTATTGGAATGAGTAGAGTTATAGATATGATCCCGACCATCAAGATGGACCTCTGGGATGAAAGAGTAATTCTAAACATATTACAGAATCATAGAGGTGAGTTTCAGAGACTGAAAGGGGCTTGGAACTCTCCTCAAGTTTAGAATGTTTCGCCCAATCTTTGGCCGAGGAAAGTGTTTCAGTATAATTCTTGTATAAATTAATGTCTGAAGTATGACAAGTGACAAAATCTATTTCAACAATGTTTGGAGCACACCAATTATCACAACCCAATTAGAGAAAATATCAATCATAAAACAACAATGGTCGGTTGGGCTCGTGATGCTCTTGTTTCTTTTCTATGATCTTGCAATCCGCAGTTATGTACATGTTCCACTATTGGATACCTTATGTCATTATTCTTAATGGCTCTTAAATGTTCAGTCATACGCTCCTTCAGCATACGTATTGTGCTGCCCACATACATTTTAGTGCATTTCATTCAATCACATAAATGACATACTTAGGACTGCAGGTTATGTTTGTCATGATATCATACATTACACCATTGTTAATCTGAAATTTTTTCGTCTTATCCTTGGCACACTTGCACATCCCACAGTGCCCACACTTGAAAAAGCCCTAAGAGTGTTGATCCAGCCAGGTTTCAGGTTGTGCCTGCTGTGGATAACTTGGACTTAATAACGATTCCAGGGTTCTCCCCCTACGGAACGTGATTTGCGGCCGCACCCCAATATGCCTCTCTAATGTTTTGTCCATTCGTAATATATGCCAATGTTTACTCATGCTTTTCAATAAAACATTTCCCACTGGGATGTAATCAGTAATTAACCTAATAGGTTGCTCAGTCTCCAAGTTTCTCCTAACAGGTTTCAAGGTGGTTATGTGCTTGGTCCTCAATGCCCTTTCCTTTGCCTTTAGTATATCCCGTTTACAGTAACCCCTACGGAGAAATCTTTTTTCCATATCATTTATGTACTCCTTAAACTGCAGCTCCTCACTACAATTTCGTCTTGCTCTTATCATTTCACCAAATGGAATAGCTTTCACCTGGTGACGTGGATGGGCACTTCTTGCATGCAAGATTGTATTGCATGAAGTTGGTTTACGGTACATTTGACTCTGAATACAATCATCTTTTACATACAGTTCCACATCTAAAAATATTATCTTTGTTGAACTGTGAATTGTGGTGAATCTGGTATTCATATCATTACCATTCAGATAATCATAAAACTCGTGTAATACTGCCTCTGTTCCTGTCCATATCATAATGCAGTCATCTATGAATCTCCCCCAATAGAGGATATATTCATTCCATCGACTCCCCCCTGGGCCCCAGATAAACACCTCCTCTAGCCAACCCATGAAAATGTTGGCGTAGGCCGGTGAAAATCTGGTGCCCATGGCCACACCCTGTTCATACCAATCTCCCTTGAATAAGAATTGTTAGACAAAATTAGCTCAGTCATTGCTAATAACATACGTGTGTGCTCCCAGTGGCTCGCAGTGGCTCCTGTACACCCAGTGTTAATGAACTTTGACAAAATCTATGTTTGTCCTGGTTAAGAACTGTCCAAGAATTCATGTATAGGTAATTCATGTGTGATTCACATAGCACCCATAATAAATCCTATGTCCCAAGACAGTGCTGAGGGGAGGAGACAAAACGCCCAGCAGAGTCCAAATGCCAATTAACACCACATTAGACTGCGGTTGGCAGAAGTAACATCCTTTCAGAGCTATTGGTACCTTATGCTAGGGTTCTGTCATCATATCCCAGTACCTAGTAAACTTCTGGATGGATGCGGGTGAATTAATCCATGCGGCTATGCTGTCTGTACTATAAAAGTCCTTCTCAAATATTCAAGGGTTCCTATCAATGCTCAATGGTTCTGCCAATTGACATAAATAGACCACACTTTCCAGCCTGGCCAAATTTGAAGCTGGCAGGAGGCTCAAGCATCCTGTGATTCTGGGCAAATCATGTAATCTTCCTGTGCCTAAATAAAAGGAATGTCTCAGTTTGTAATGCAATTGGTGATCATGTAAAGTGCTCTGATACATTCGGGTCGAGTTTGCGCTATATAAAAACTGCAACCAAAAAAAGAATCAGAATGCAGTACAGATAGCATTATTGATACTGGATTCATATTGGAATTTATAGGCAGGTTCATCAACTGGCCACAATACTGATTACTTTTTATCTTCTTACTTTCCTTGCCAAGAAATTAATGGGTTTAGATTATGCTTAATGGTTACGTGACCCTATAAGAACAATCAAAAACATTACATTTTATTCATGTCAGTCATTTGAAGTGTTCCTGGTGCCCTTGGGCAGTGGTGTCCTCGCAATGAGCTACAAGGATTGTAGCATCTCTTATTCTTCTTCCGGGGTGGGAAAGTGTTATCATGAAGAACTGGCTTCTAAGTGACAACAATACTAACCTTAACACTTCCCCAGGGCCATTATATGAAGCTGCACCATCAATATTCTCTAAGCTATTTCTGGTCCAGACAAGTACATAGTGCTCACATATATAACATTGTATAGGTAATCCTGCCCTCTCCAGTCCCAAGGTGATTTTAGATTGTTTCTCGAGCTAATTTCTTTTCAAGACTTGACAAAGCCTTCGGTTTGGATAATCTCCAAAGCCTGGGTGTTACCAAGCCTCTCCATTTTTTTGCCATAACTCCATTACAACAATGGCGGCTTCAGCTGGCTCCCTTGACACTCCCCTGTCAAACAAGTTAAATGAACTTACGCTGACTGCCGCTTCATCTCGTGTTTCTCTCCTTACTACAGATCTGCAGAGAGTTCAAAGTGATTTTCAGCAGAGCCAAAGCGGCATCTGTGCCATTCCAGCAGCATACGTACCGCTGTGACGTGCGGCGCAGCCACGCTGGGTCACGCACGCGCCCTTTTCTCGACGTGCCAGCTTCAGAGCTGATGCTTAGTTTGGCAACGCCGCAGCGCGTTGACTTTCCCATTTACTGTCATCGCCTCAGAAGCTGCGGTGAGCTGGAAACTTGTGCCAGACAAGGAGCAAGTTGTAAATTTGAAGTAGCTACATGTTCACGCTTGGTCTAATTACTTACCGTACTGTAGCCGAGGCCCGCCGCCCGTAGTCCACGCACTACTGAATATGGAGTGTAACTCGTTCCTGTAATGAACCCGCTAAAGTTTCTCATCCGAAAGGATAGATGGCGCCCCTTAAATATATCACTGTATAGTGTGCAGCGTGGAATGTATATAGGGCCCACGCCACTTCAAACCGAATAAAGCAGTGGATTTCAGGGACAATATCTGCATATTTATTGACGATACATAACGGCATAAGATTTCATTACTGGAACGGCTGAAGTGGAGGCCCCTTAGTAGGAAATTGTTTTCCCACTAAGAAAGCAGTTGGGCCGTTTTGCGTCCGTGCAGTGGACTGCCTGCTTGTTGATAATGAGGGGAGAACCAACTTGCCCTGAATTGATGTTAACCAGGGCTGTTCAAGCCATTTGCATGACTAGACATAATTGAAGTGGCTGAATTAACTGTCGCGCTTTAAAAAAAAAAGCCCACAAAGGCAGATTTTGTTTACAGGGACTCAATGAATAGCAGCATTCAGCGAGACAACACCGAAGCAATATGTATTCCGAGAACTATTGTCTGTGTGCAGCTGTGACCACAAGATGTTGCCAGTTTGTACCGTAGATAGAAACAAAAAGAAGCAACAGAGTACAAGCGAAGAAACTTTTGAAGCAAGGTTACAGGAACCTTTGGAGTGGTGGTAAGATTGGGTAAGGCGTGCTTGCTCATGATTTAAAAAACGTTTAATGGTATGCGAGAGTGAGAAAGAGACTAACAACACAAGCTGTGAAAAGGGAATACAGTATTCATCTGGACCAGAAGATTCATTTCTAGATGATTTCTGTTGATACCGATTCATACATACATTAAACGTTTGATCAGTCCTGTGAATTCTTCTAGTATCCCGTGTGTGGTAAAGTGATTTTACGATGATTAGCCAGCCTTACAATACATGTTATTAAGGGCATCAGTTGTGTATTGGACTCCCTGTATTGTGCCTGGCCTTTTTGACTGTAAACCGGTATGGGTTCAAAAACCTTACCCTGCCAGACTGACTGAGTCTTCCATGATTTACAGTTGCCTGAAGAGACGTGTAGCTACAATAAATCACACACTGTCTTCAATGAAAATAATCTTTATTCCACCCCTAGCTTGCCTACATTAGTAAGATCTGTTAGTAGGCTACCTTATACAGGGCCACTGGAATTATGAGGCATGAGAAAGCCAAATGATGTGTCAGGGTTGAGTAAATTATGCAGCAAGAATAGGCAAATTATGTGACATAATGCAGCTCATTTTGTGAAATTACTACTTACTTATTTTGTCATTTTTAAACTTGGTAACACTGTATGGCATTGGTTGCACCCCATTAGTGCCGGTTTAATACCCCAATATAGCAATAAGCAACAGAAAGGTGACCAGTCTGGCCTGCAAAGGGCCTTCCACTGTGCGGCAACACGTGTCACTGTATTTTTAGTAACTTTGAACAGTTAGAGCTAGAAACAATTTTTTTGTCAAAATCTGCAAATTATGCGGCAGATGATGGATTATGTGGCACATAAGGCAAATCTATAATCAGGCAAAAATCTCTGCTGACACACAATTGCATAAGTCTAGTGGCCTTGTTTATACACCGAGATTAGTTTTGGAGAGAATGACACCAGCCAGATATGATATTATTCTCTAGTCACAGTTTATTTAATGGGGTTTAAAGAAAGTTTTATTTTCTGAATTGTGTTTGCCACAACAGTTTTATCTTGCATCCCTCACCGTCAACAGAGAATTGATTGCAGATATGTCATGATGTAATCTAGAATGACATAAAGATCATTTCAGTGCCACTTGGTGGCACCATTTTAAGTCATGCAAAGCATGCCAGCATCCTAACATAGGCACAGAATCGTTTGCTAGATAACCCATGACCGCTATTGGTCTCTTGCATGCATACTGAAAAATGACCTTTTAACTGTCACAGTTTTACATATGCAGATTATTTGCCATCTGCTACATGGCCAATGTAGATGAATTATTACATTAAGGACCTCGGCCTCTGGATAAACATGTCAAAGAAAACAAGCCTCAGATGCAGTTGATCCCTGGACGTCCTGGGATCACTTAATCTCAAAACTGCCTCATGATGGTTTCAAGATATTTGACTAGGCAGTCCAAACAAACTAGTCATTCCCTGATCACACTGTCCATAGTGACCAATAACGAATGCTCAGATCCAAAGGAATCTGGCCACCTCGATTGGATCACTTGCAGATAAATGTATACTTTGCCTCATTCTTTGTAGCCTTCCAGCCATACAGTCAAAATAATCAATGAAGAAAAATATGGTCCAGCTCCTCAAGACCCTACAAATTATCATCATGGGGACTCCCAATGGGGTGGACGATTCAACTGGAAAATAAAGAAAAGTTGGCAGATAGAACAGCCAACAAGTGGTGCCGTCCTGAGCTTCCTGACTTGAAGAGATGAAGTCACAATCTGGAATAATGCTGAAAATGGCAGATAAACATGGAAAACACACTGCTAGGCACACCTAATGGGGATAGCATAAGGCATTTACGACTAATCTCTCTGCGCAGCAGCAAAAATTAAGGGCCATAGCAATATATTATGTATGTACAATATTGAGCTTATGGGTTTAGTCCCATGGAATGACAGGTGGACTGCTGTAGCCCTGCTGCTGGAAAAAAAGAAAACAGCAGCTGACCCTAAAAATCTTGCTAGCTATTGCACCATGTCAATTTACTCTTTCCAAGAAAGATCTTGTGGAGAAAGGTCCCACTCAATGGCCAACTCTATCTGGAAGGAAACAGTAGTTTACATGAGGAACGATTGAGATACATTGGTCAATATTGGAGAGGACAGCATGTCATTAGTGAGTGAAGGGAAGCTCAAAGTCCTGATTCAGATAAACAGTCTGCAGCGTGACGTGATGGATTACCAGACTGTTTTTCACCACTTGGAAAGATGGATTGGAGTCTCAGATTCATCTTTACTGTGGTTACAACTTTCCTAGGAGTTGGGAGTCAGCGGATCCAAATTGTAAAGTCGCATGCTAAATCTGCCTTCCTGTGGTATCCTTCAGGATTCTGTATTCAGTTTTTAACTGCATGTGCAGCCCCTGGTTAGAAGTAAATGTGAGAATCCACTAAATTTTAAGAGTATGCAAAGGAGATGTAGTTCTGTTTACACCGTTGCAACGTCCAGAAAGACACAACATACTTTTGTTCTGCCTGAGGCACATTTATTGCTGGATGAAAAAAAAACTGTGTCTGAACTACACAAATCTTGACATCAAGGCTACTTGAGGCCCTCCCTGGTACAGTTCCATTCCAGTAGCCTCTGGAAGTAGGCACAATTCTCAAACCAGTCCGGAAACGAAAAAACATTGAATGTGGTTTGAACAAATCTCCTATTCTCACAACTGGTGCCAGATAGCACTAAAATCATCATCAGCATCATCAGCTTTTAGATGATCATACTGATGACAGCCTGTTCTCCATTGAATTGAACTTACCATGGTCCTAATACTGTCATAGCAAGATTACTGCACCAGAGTCTTCCCAAGGAATCCATAATTCAGAAGATAATTCAGAAGCAGTCAGCAAGAATTCAACTAATTTTTTAAAAAGTCACAGACCATACCACAGCCCTAAAAGAACTGCCTTCAAAGAAGTTGGATGCATCTTCTAAGTTTTCGGAGGAAAAAGTTTTCTGTATTCCTGTGCCAGTTGGTTACTCACAACACCCTGAGTCACAGCGCCAATTTAGGCAGCTGTAAGCAATTTTGAAAACTAAGTGCAGTCACAAGATACGCAGGCCAAAACCACCAGAGTCCTGCAATAGTGTCTTTTGAATGCCTTGGATCAACACCTGAGAGAATTTCCAGTCTGCAAATCTTCTATAATATGTTGTTAAACTCCAGTTTAATCCGCATTGATCGAGAACAATTAGCTGTCCTCCTCATTGATCCACCAGTGGAGACTCCCCCAGTAGAAATGACGCTTATGAAGAAGATTACATGGCCACTGTTTTCAGAGGATTATCCATTAGCATCCTTCTCTATAACGTTGTACGCTCTTTATCGCTTGACCGTATTGCATTACACATGTTGCTTCCTGCATCCTTCAGTATTTGTAATTCCTGTGCCTAATCAGACTACCAAAAGGGGAATTCATAGGGCTTTACAGAGCATTTGGCACATTTCTGTTTATGAATAGGGTGGTTTAGCAGCAATGTTTTGAGAGATTGTTTTAATTGTATGTTCTCCTCCACTTCTCTCATGCCACTGACATCTACCCCATAGTCAGTACTATTCATAATAGTGTCAAACAGTAACTTAGGGGCAGATTTACAAGCCCCATGCGCCACTTTTGCGTCACTTTTAACATGGGAAAAGTGACGCAAAAGTAGCGCAAGGGGCTTGGAAATCTGCCCCTTAATTTACAAGGGCCCCCCTCATCTTTTTATGAGATGTATTCCCGCTTTTGCCCATAGTCAGAATGTACCGCAACATCGTTTTCATTATTGTGAGACCCATTATGTTTTCATTTAGGTGGTGTTTCCTCCAAGTGATGCAAAAAACTAGTTACTGCAACAAAAGTGAGGTGACATCAGAGATGACTTTGTCTACCCGCTCTCTCCTCAGAGGAGCCTGAAGGAGGAAGGAGTAGACAGTAGAATATATGGAGAGGTTCAGGTATACTTTCAATGGCAAAGAGCTTCAATCAAGAAATTTGTCTTTTACATCATGAGAATTCCTCGTTTAACATTGAAGTACCTTGGAGCAATTAACATTTTACTGTGGAAAAATTGTAAGAAAAAACACATTTATAACTGAAAATGAACAAAGTGAAGAAATGCAACACAAAAATAGGGAGAGTTGTGGCGAAATATAGGACTTATTTTTTATTTTTTTTAATTGTGTGGAACATTGCATAAAAGAGGAACTTGTGCGGTAAATGGCACTGACACAGCAATCAAGAGGGGAGGCGTTTGAAAAGAAGTCGCTTTTCTTTCTGAAGGACAGGCACCCCCACCACCCTCTTTATTTTCACACAGTTCATGAAACTGGAATTACAGGCTCTGAAATCTTTGTACCTCACATGCGCCTAATGCACGGTGTCAACACCAAGAGCATCACCACCTGAAATAATAACATTACAAAGGCAAGCTAACCTTTTCAACAAGAAAAGGATTTTTTTTCCTCTTCTGGCAGATACAGCCATGACTATTAATCACTAAAACCTCCAGATAGAGGAAAACTAATATCAAAGCTAATGATTTATTTTATGTTAATGACTTTCTGTAGCGCACACAATATTGTTGATAATGGACTTTCTGCGTCGCGTTCAGTTACTGGGGCTAATGGAGAAATCTCTGCTTTGCCAGAATGCACCTTTTTGAAGTAGATTATGCTGTTCCTCTCCAAGCCAACAGTCAACAATGCCCAGCTAGAGCCAATCAGGGGGCGCAGCCCATGATCTCAGTAGAAAAGAAGTGAATGCCAGGCAGCACATTCCCCACCCTTTGGAATTGTTAGACGCCATTTTAGTTCCTTTAGCCTGCTTACACATTTATGTCATGAACATTGACATATTGCTTTTTTTTTTAATACGAGTTTTCAGTTATGTTCGCTTTCTCTGCAGGCAGATTGACTTTTCCTGTGTTGTGTCTGTGTCTAATTGCAAATAATTAAAAAATGAAAAGGCATTCATCAAATGACAGCAGGTGCATTATCTGCACTATGAATTTTAAGGCCATGTTTTGTGGAGGCAGTAACTTGTAACATCATATAACAATAAGGATGATTCCCTTACTAAAGTTCACCTAATGTGCTAATCACGTCTAGTGGTTAATAGAGGCCTCCCATCCCACTCCCCTGATGGCAATAAAGGGCTATTATGTTCATGGCAGCAGTTCAGGTACAGCTGGCGAGTGTTAATAATGCATCATTGTCCCACTAATAAACACAGCAAAGGTCAGCACCTCAAATCACCCATCCACCAAACGAACCTTGTTCCGGGTATTTATTAAAGCTCTAAACATGTATCTGCCCCCTTCGGTGTCTCCGGCGTCACAAAAGCACTTCTGACAAAGGTTACAGAACCTTATCGGGTATGTGAAAAATGATCAGATATTGATGCAAATCGTTCCCCTGTAGCTTTTCGTGCCGCATCAGTTGCTGATGGCCTCAGTTTTCATAACGGACACACATTTTAGTGACAGAATACATTTGTGAATCGATTCACCCTCACACTCAAAATTTCCATAAGTTTCTGTACGGGCGAATGCCGAATATTTATGACAAAATGCTTGTTTAAATATTGGGGTCATGTTTAACACACCTCATTGTGGGTTGAAGCAAAAAGGGAGTTCTAATGTCCCCTAACAGGACAAAATATATACATTTTCATTTAAAAGAAGATTGTGTTCACGCGCAGTATGTTATTTCTAAAGGAAAACCTGCACATCGACAACCCATCAGTAACCGAGGACTATTTTAATTTACTTCCGGTGTATTTGCACCGATTGCGGCAGCCTTGTAGAAACGTGGAATCCCACTTCCTCCCGTTGAGTTTGAAATGCAAACCGAGCCAAAGCTGCCTACTTTGTGCTTTTGTAACATGCTGCTGTGTCGTTGTTCTGCGTAGGCATGTTGGTGGCCTTGCATTCTCATCTCGCGATAAGAAAACCTTTGAAATGTGTAAATAAATGCAGCGAATGCCAAAATCAAGCACTTGGGTCACTGAATGGAATGGACAGGCTGAGATGCTTACGGGTTCTTTCTTGTCCTTCGTTAATCCCTATCTAGGCATTTTAATGTATCACATTCTAAGTTATACAACACCCAATGCATTAGAAGTAATTTGTTGTCATGCTGCTTGCTTTTACTGCATTACAGGAAAGATTGACTGGCATTGCACCAGGGTGGTCAGACCAATGATATAATTTGCTGTATAGTTGTATATATATATATCTATATCTATATCTATATATATATATATACATATATATATATATATATATATATATATATATATATATATATATATATATATATATATATATATATATATATATATATATATATTTTCCTGTCTACCCTATACTTTTAAAAGCAGAAAGTAGACCACTGCGCACAAAATTAATCTGTGCAAGTGTGTGCCAGCACTTATGCAATATGCGTAAGCGCTTGGCTGAGTTGGCATTGTTTGTAGTGTCTGCGGTTGTCATACATGTGTCTTTGCACATTATGCTTTTGAAGTTGGGTTTGACACAATTTAAGTTTTCTCTTCAGCCGTGCACCTCTTCCTGTGCACACTATGCATGAGCTTGACAGGGTGTGCAATGGGCAACTCTGGCAGGCGAGTGATATTGTGAAGTGGCGAGCGTTTCAGCAGCTGCTTGCATGTGAAAGTGGAATGATCAGATATGCTGCATTGTTAGTCTCGGGCAAAGCATTACGGTCTAAGCCCTGTAAAAATGTACACATTATTCGTCAGTTGCAAAGCAAGCCTTTCATGTTCGGCTTTTTTTCGGAGGCTTAGCTCTCTGGCTGATGTGAACTAGCATGACATTGGTTTAATGGTCAGTAAATGAATGGGAGTGCTTTGAATTTGAATTGCTGCCAATTTTGCACCAACAAAGGGACTGTCAAAAGAAAGAACAATTTTATGCGAAAATGCGAAGCACAAGCACTGCTTGAGGGAGATGGGGGACGGCCCAACAGAGATATTCTTTAGTGCGGCTTAGCAGTGATACTAAAATTATTAGAGATATATCCGTTTCGCCGGATTCCTTAGTCGCAAACCAGGACTGTTGTATCTAACGCTCTTTGAAACCTGTTGTACACACTGGGCTCTGTTAGGAAGCATCCATCTGGAATTTGCAGCCCTTTGTGTTTTTTTCTGAAACAAAGCACTGTGCCTTGAGGGTCTGTTGGCAGAGCATGCGAGATGCCCACTGTTGGAGCTCACATGCCTCCCTCTATCTCTTAGGGGGAAATTGTAGTTTAATCAGCTCTGGCGCTTTCAGTGTGTAACCTTCATCAGGAAGCCAATTTGTCATGAACGTTAGGAAGCAAGTTGCATCTGCTCTCACCTCCTTTGGAGGGCATAGTAAGTAAGGAGCCAACTTGTTTTTTTTAGTCTTCCTTTTCTTTTCGGTTTGTGTTTGGCTTGTTGGAACCCCAAAGGGTACCATGAGAGACCTCAACAGAAAATTAAGCTATGGTAGTCTACTTTTTTTATGACAGAAGTGACCTGCTGTTGATACCCATTCACTAGTAAAATACAACACCTGTACACCCTTCACCCAAAACCTCTCTGAATGTCCCAACTCCACCTCAAAATGCTTTTATGTCCCCCAAATTGCCATTTGTGTGTAGCCTTTTTCTTGTTTTAAGATCTCCGAAATTGCAAAATATTTATTTAATTGTGTTCCTTTCTGTTTTATGTAGAGCACCATAATATCTTCTTGTATTATGGCTGTACTATCTAAAAACTGAAATAAATAAAAGGAGTGAATTTGAATGTATAACCACAATAAAGCAAACTTACACAGAACAGGCTCTCATGAAGACCAAACATCCACCATTCATTTATTTTCAGGATGATTCATGTCCTAATAGCTGAAAGGGGGAGAGGGGATACCAAAAAAGGAACTGTATGGCCTCACACACCCACAGCTTTATCATTGCCTATTCTGCACTCGCCAGAGAATGCTTTAGTAGTGGGTGGCCCTTGTACTAAGTCGAGGGACTATTCAGGGATGTTTGTGAGCAATGGGGATCCTAAAAGGTAAAAACCCATCCACCTGCCTGTGTTTTAAATTCTGTAATTTATTATTGTGTGGTGTAGGGGTAATTAAAAGTAAATATTGGGCACTTGACACACCATTATGCGGCTTGTGTCCTATCTAGGTTGACATATTCAGCCCAACAAGGTCCCGTAGATGGGTCTGGGGTGTTCTTCAGTACTAGGATCATGTTTTTAACATGGACAGGGTGTTTTTAACAATGGCAGGTGTACGGGGTTTTGAGCTTTTAGGATCCTCCATTCATCACAAACATCCCTAAATAGTCCATCTAATTACAACGTAGGCCCCCTGCCACTAGAGCAATCTCAGTTCTTTCAGTCCTCAAATATTTCAGATGTTCACCAAAAATACATATATTAAGAACATAGATAAGTTGCCCAATTCTAACACATTTACAAAGCCATCACAGCTAGCACTCCTGCTTATCTTGCAGGCAAGCTAACCATCTCTGGTGGTTCGCAGCACACCCGCAGCCTGGCCTCGTTCAGACTGCAGACTAGGAAGTGTGAAAAAGAAACAAGTCAGCAGACCTTTTCCATCTATACACCCAGGATCTGTACCACAACATTCCTTATAGGGCCTCTTTAAAGAACACTATATCACAGTGCAATAACCATCAACAATCCAGCTACCTCTCCTATCGCTCGTTGATCAATTAATGCTTGTGTTTCATCCAGCTGCCTTATGGTTAAGTCGGGCTTTAAGACTACCATATCCATACATACACCTTTCAAGAGAGTCTGTTATTTATTTGGCAGTCCTTTGCGTTACTTTTTTTTGGGGCAATGGAGGAGTGTATTGTATGCTAGAGCCAATCACCAGCCATTAAAATCTTCTTGTTCTATAGGCAGTAACGGCTCCTGGAGGGAGTGCTGCGGGGCGGGGGAGGGGCAGGGTGGGGAGTAGTAAACCCCAGCATACGGCCAAATGGAGGTAAGTACATACATAAATAAATAAAACAAATTACATTGCGTGCTCTGCATTGCCATTTGGCGTTGCAGCTCCATTTATTTATGTACTTACCTCTGTTCGGCCGTATGCTGGAGTTTACTACCCCCCACCCTGCCCCTCCCCCACCCGCAGCACTCCCTCCAGGAGCCGCTACTGTCTATAGGTAGTCCTCAATCCTTCAACTGTTTGGATTTCTCTCCGAGATTGTTCCTCCTTTGACATCATTTAAGTAATAGGAAATGCTGCGTCTTTATTACATGCCTGGCCAGCTCATTGACATTCTAGCGGACGATGTCTTCTTGGTCCCAGTTTAACATATCATGGTGTGAATGCTGACACTCCAAAGCCCCTCTGAAAGGTTTACTTTATTCCTACAGTCCAAATAGTTACAATTGGTCGCAGAAATCTGATAGCATTAGTGCATAAATTCAGTTTATGCTTAAAATGCCCTTTGACACAACCCCAGGCCTAGCCAGAGGGCCAACGAAATGTAGAAAAAAATTCTTAGAAACGAAACCAATTCTTATTTTAAAAAATTCCATTTGTACGCGCTACAAAAGCTGTTACTGTTTAAGTTCCTGTTCAGCGGTTAGTCAGTACGGTTCAGTGGCCGTTGTCAAGAAGGCTTTTCTCTTGATTGACAAGCCCACAGGACGGTGAATGGAGATTTTAATTGCGTATCATGTGTGCATACCAGAGTGGATAGATTGACTGACTCAATGTGAGGCTCTAATGCTTGGCTCCATATCTGCACAGCTCCGCCCCCAGAAACAAAACTAGAAAGCAAAGAAACACGGACTTGATGATTATTGGGCATGTTAGCTGGAAAATAAGGCCCAGGAATAGATACTATGAATACATCCCTTATTTATACACAGCAGTATGTCAGTCTAGCTGAGAAATATTCCCAATCTTTCCATAGATAGTAATGGCACACTAAAGATGACACCAACTCATTCCCTGGCAAAGGCCCCTTAAACGCTGGGTGAGGAGTGATTTATTGAGCTGCCTTGAGAGGGAAGAGAGCTGTATTCAACGCCCTTAAAAAATGCCAAAGCAAAATCTTATTTAAGCCATAATTTAGAAATCATCAAACTAACATGAGAAAACAGTGCACATATTTAGATGGATAGTAACAAACACCTCTGCATTTTCTGACCAGTTTTAATGACAAGAACATTAGAGTGCTGCAAAGCTTGTAAAAAAGTGAGAGCAGAGGTGGCAATGAATGACTTGGAGAGTTATATGTCTAATGTGGTATTTTGACAAAAGTTATGGGAGTGGCACAAATAGCACAGATTTAGATGTAAAGGACAGATTGTATGTCAGAATATCTCTAACAAAAATATTGTTTCAGTTAAATATAGGGACCTAAATATAGGTCACAAAATATTTTTGTACCCATTATTTACTACACAATATTTTTCTAAGACGATATTCAGGCCACACTATTCTGGCACCATATCTAGCATATAAAAGCACATCCATTTAAAAAAAAAAAGGGTGAAGACATCTTTCTCAAACATTAGGCTTGTACGTATTCAGTCTTTCTGTTGGCGTATGTGCACGGCATAGAGCTACCAAGAGAGCCAGATACCTAAGTGCCTACTCTCTTTTCCATACTTCTGAAATTCTTTTTTGTCAGTTGATGTAGATCGGGACCCAGAGACAATATTTGATGGCTTGGGCAGCGTACTTATCTGTTTGAGTGATGCTGCGGCACGATCAAGCATTGACTGGTGTCCATTGCGCTTCATAAATAATGAATTAAGCCTGTATGCCTTTCAGGGATTATTCATACAAATGCACCAATTATATTTTAAGAAATGGGACCTACTAATGGCCAGTCTGATCTGGAGGAGCGGAAAACCAAAGATACAATTTAGCTACACTGAAATGATCACACGAAATGGGTGGCCTGGCCCTGCTGGACCTTGAAAACTACTGTTCAGCAGCCCAGTTACAGCATTTAGTGTTGTGGCAGGCTCCTTCAACCAGTAAGGGAGATCAGCCTACTAGCAGGGAGTCTTCAATATGCAGAATTGAAGCATATAGTTATGCTCAGGCAAAAAATTGCCACATGGTGCACACATCTTATTAAGAATATGTGTGATATATGTCCAAAAACTACTGTGAAAATTTGGAACAGAAACCATTTTCACGGGGATACTGGCATTCGATCCTATCCTGAGTGAGAAACTTTAGAGAAGGCAGCAGAACAGAAAGGATTAACAGCTGCTGGCTACAAAAAAACTGGGAGACTTTCACAGATGAACTAATGAAAATGCTTGACGAAGTAAGGGCAGGATATGAACCGAGGCGGTGACAATTTTTGTGTATGCCAGAGTATTCCAAAAGGTGGGGTCATTATGACCCAAGTTTCGCGGTACAGTACCATAATGGCAGACATTGGATAAATCAATAGACAGTGGTGCCTCTTCCGCTAAGGCGGAGGAGCTTCGCCCCACTGCTCAAAAGGAAAATCAAAATGATAATAATGTAACCTTATTATCATTTTATTTTTCCTTTTACAGTCAGTAGCGGGCGGGGCTGGCCAGAGCAGGGAGAGGAGTGGTTTGCACTCCCTAAGTGCTCATGACTGTTCGGCCCGCCCTCCGGGACCGGCCAAACAGTCATGTGGACTTTGCATGTTCTCTACCAGGCTGCATTACACAGCCTGGTGAGGAAAATGCACAGGCACTCTGTCCCTGTCTGAGCGCCGAACCATGCGCTCAGACCAATCACAACGCTGCATTGCAACGTTGTGATTGGCTCATGGAGCCTGGGTGCCCGGGTGCTTCCTGCTGCCGACCGGGACAGGAAGAAGGAAGAACAAGAGGACGAGGATGGAGACAGAGGAAAGATGGCGGTTGGCCGTTCCAAGAAGGTCTTTTTTTTTATTCGCTCCCGACAATCACCCCTCCCCCGGGCCATCCCTCTACCCCCTTCCCATAGCAGCCACTACAGTCAATAGAACTGACCGAAAGAAGATTTGTACAGCATTAGCAAATGAACATCCACATACACACCTGAAAATAAGAGCTACATGAAATAATGACCAGCAACATCAACTTGCAGATAAAAATGGGGAGAAACATTAAAATATCTCCGTTTTGCCACTACTAACTTAAGATTTCGGATGCTGCTGTGGAAAATAGTGCATAGACATTGCTATAAACAGAAGAGTTTAAAACAAGTAATACCCTAAATAGATCCAAAATGTGCTCTAATGCAAGACTCCAAGTGCAAAGGTTACGCATATGTTATGGATCTGCTCTAAAATAGAGGAATCATGCAAGAAAATGGTAAGAATCTGGTGCCAGATGAGGAGAACATAGCACGCCAATCCCTGGAGCACAAACAGATGGGACAACGCCTTAAACCAAAGAGATAAACAATAAATTAGAGATGTCTGGCTTCGCCCTAGTTCTAGCAAAAGGCCATGTTGCTCTCAGAGAGTCCCGTAGTAAGTAAATGGAAGGCAATTGGGCACTGGCAGAGAAATATAAAGACGGTGATCCACATAGTTGAAAAACCTGCAGAGGGTCGAAGAGAAGAGACCTTATTGTCAGCAAAGCTACTGGAATCAGTGAGGGAATCTAAACTACAAGAATGAACCACATAATGCACTGGGAATACATATGTGCACTGCAAAAGACATTAGAGGCAATGGGGTTTAATGAATAGACATTGTCTTGAACGATAATAATTGTAATGCATAGGTATAAAATCAATACATTGTACAAATAAATAAATAATAAAACAAAACGAAGGGTGTACCCAAACCACCGTACCATGGTGCACACTAGGGGAAGTAGCAAATTGATGCACTTTGTCCAGAATTCCCCACCTCCAAAGAAAGACCAAGAATTGCTGTCATCCTAGTCAAAAGTAGACTTTGTTGCTCTCCTCCTCAGCCTCAGCATACTAATTCTTAATTCTGCTTGATTTGAATATTAATCAGGATACTTTGTGAATGTCCTCTACATTCCAACTCTGTGAGTTTGCCCAAGATTCCAAACGTTTCTCCTTGCCTGCACCATGCGCACAACATCTTCCTACCCCTTATACATGAGTCAGTGAGTGTGAACAATGTGCAATTGTAATGTCATCTGCACTCAAAAGGGAATGCAGACCTTTATTACGACAATCGGCATGTATGATTCTTTGGCATATTTGTAAATTACATCACACCTACATTCCAACTAAATGCAAGAAAGCTTTATAAATGGGCAATTTAGCCCCTGGACCATAAAAACCTCCCCTTAATGATCCTCAGTGTTTTAATTAAGAAGGATAGAAGTTGGGAAAGAAATGCTTTTAGTCAATGTAACAGGGTTAATTTTGTCCCCCCCCCCCCCCATGGCCTCCATTGATTAAGTTATGAGAAATAACATTATTCATATTGTCAGTGTAATCCAGTTTGGAATACCATAATAGAATAACTTAGGTCTTACTACTGTTTCCTACTACTATTTCTACCATGCATCATTCATGTTACCTAATATATCATTTGATTTTTTTCACTAGCACCTAAATGTCCTGATGCGAGCCAAAGGGCTCTAGGCCTTCTACCCCAAGCAGATAGCTTCTGATGTCTACATACGCTATATCATGGGAGGGGCCATTGTTGACCATAGCATAGCATGTGTATAGTTGTCGTCACCCACTTGGTTTGGAGAAGTTAAATAAATGCAACAGTGTTGTAGCTATGAATTTTTATTTTGTATTGACTTGGGAGTATCAATTAAAAGCAGTTAAGATTAAAGCATTAGTAGCGGTTAATAGTAGGAAACTGGATTAAAAGAATTTGCTTAATATTGTGCCTAATAGTTCCAGCATTGATTGCATTCCCTGTTGAGCTGTTGAAATATACCCACATCCTGCATGACTTTGCTCTAACTGTCTGGAATGAGAACTGCTCCAGTGTTGTGGGACGTCCAGGGCCATGAACATAACGCACTTCTTTCCTTCCGAGAGCTTACCGGCATAGAATAGTACTCTCTAGCTTGTAAGTAAGATACAGGGTTTTTATACAGTGACTCACTGAACAAAAAATGTGTGATCCGTTGTTTTCTTGTTTCCTAACCTTTGCTTGGGAGTGTGGCATGCAAATTGTACTCAAGACAAAAAAATCATTGAGTGAGATGTATGCATGGGTATAGTGCGGTGTTAACACTTAAAAATATACTTCTCAAGTAGGCCTATAAACATATTAATGCTAAATAAAGGCATAAAAATATCATAAACTGGCAAACGTCGTAACTTAAAGAAATAATGAAAAAAATCCTTTCTGTGTTAGGCTCTCCAGAGGCCAACATAAAAGGTGATAGGTCATAAACCGCATGTCAAAGGAAAAACACGCTACAGTCCCATGTAATTTCTCCAATCCAGCTAACTTCTGGAACACCACCTGTTGTGGCGAGTTATACTAACATTTGTGTTATTGAAGAGCAACATAAAATTGTAAAAACTCATTTATAAATTAAAAGAAGTTTACTGAAGGAAGGTATAATAAAAGTTACAGGCCTTAGAATGTTTCCACACCCGTGTACCTGCTCCACTTTTTTATGGCTGCAGTCATGTCACTGACGTTGTACTTGGATAGTACAAAAGAACCCAAAAGGTGATTGAAAACGATCCATGTCCAAGTCACGCGGGTAGGTTAGCACACTCAAGTTGGACACACTCGGATTTATTAAGACCCACAACCATAAACCACTTCTTCTGGGAACGTGGGCCAAAGACCTGGAATGTGTTTTCCTTCTATATCAAAGAGGCTTCTTCCTGCACCTTTTTCAAGTGGGAACTCAACATGACTCTCTCAGAGATCTCGCGTGAACTGCACTCATTTGAATACGGAAAACAGGAGATGGTCTCTCTCAACTTCCCATGATTCTCTCTTTTTGCAGTGCTGCAATGTTAACCCAGCCAAGAACTGTAAAAATTGCAGGTGAATAAAATGAAATCTTAAGTTAGAAGGGAATTTTAGGGACCCCCAAAATCACCACAGCCTTTGATGTTGAGCCTCATGATTTAAAAGGATTGGGAGAACAGAAGGACTAAGAAACCTTTCATTGACACAGTGTTTTTGTTATAACAACATTGGGCTTTATCATCACTCACGGTGAAGGGCCAGACAATGAGTCCATCTACATGACGCCTAAAAGGTTCCCAACCCTACAAAGTAATATATGAATCCAGACCTTCCCATGCAGGAAGCTTCGGGGATGACAAATATACTTAAGTAGTAAAAATGAATGCTAAGATCAAGTAGGAAAACATATGGTAGAAGAAAGGAAAACAACAGTAAACACGCGTACTGTCAGAAATTCTGGCACACGAGAAGCTTTAAAGAAGGAATAGAGTAATGTTACAAAGGGTTGAAACAGGTAATTTAGTTCAGATTTTGTGATAGGGTAGAAAACAATTAAAGAGAGCTGCTTTGCAACGGACAATCAGTGTAAAAAAATACAATGCTGAGGTCTGATTTGATTATTTTTATGTTGCATTTCCTTTTTAATTTTTTTATTTAAATCGGTTGAGGAATTTTGACGCCATGTATTGGGCCATTGCAAAAAAAAATCTCCACATAAAAATGATAAAGGCATCTATTAATGAAAACAACCACGCATAAGAAAAAAAGTTCTAGCTTTTTCTTTTGCTCAATCCCCTAAGTTTAAAAAAAAGCATGGCTACTGAAAAACAAATTCTTCAGTACAATATACTTTTTTATGTTGGTGAAATAACCAGAGCTCATTTCGCTAGATACGTGTGTCATGGCGAAAACTGCAGCCAACACCATTATGTTTTTTTTTTTAGCGTGACAAATGTTTGTATTTCAAGAGCCGGAATCAATGCAAAAATTGTGTTGAAAATAATTTATTGAATCACATTATTTTTCAACCTCATTCGCTCTCAGAAAATAGTATGGAACCAGACTCCAATTACACCTCACAATTGCTTTATTATACTGGTTGAAATATATTCCCGAAGCTCTTATTCCTTTTAGCGTGCACCATTTGCACAGGGCTGTTGATGTCTGTCAGCGGCCCTCTGTGCAATCTGCCATTCTTTGAGTGTTGTGTTTAAATTGCATGCATCATAAATATGAATCTTCTCTCCCTCGCTCTCGTTGGTGTTGAATTGTTAATGTGTTTCAGTGTGTGCAATAACCCCTGAATGACTTTATCATAGCAGTGCACAAAATTGGATTGCACATTGCAGTGCTTTCTATTCGTGAATATGTATGTGTATAGATCTTGGCTATAGGTGGTTTTGTGGCCTTTGAGCAGAGAGTGCAGAATAATAACTTCTAGTGGATTTTTGCAGGGGTGTACTCTGTTACTTGTGGGAGAAGTTGGTATCTCCAGAAGGGCAGATGGAGGCAATGTTGCTGTTGTTTAATGAGCTATCTGCTACTAGCTGCTGGGTGATGAATATTGGAAGGCACGTGCAAGCATCATTGGGAAGGAAGGGAAATCTGACTTGGTTTGATCATGACGTTGGCGCCAAGAAAACAGAATGTCTCCACATAATATGCAGAATCATACGCTCAACTGTGTTTAATGGTCAAACCAACGTTAGCTTTATCAGGACAGGTAAGCAAAGGTAAATAACATGATAAAGCACATTAAGATGGTGGACCTAGAGCATAATTGGCAGTGTATGTCACAAATCATTCAACTAACGAAAGGTTTGGAAGGTGGTGGCCATAAGGATAGTTATCAATGTACAGAACCCTCAGCCATGTCTATCATCAGTCATACTGCCTGGCAGTGCCTACAGTTGGTCAAGTGCAGGGCTATAAAAGGCTCGGAATCTGATTATAGACAGTTGTGGGGTGAAAGTAAATGCTCGTATGATCCAGAAGCTGATATCGTGGTGCAGATTTCAAAGTATCTTGGCCCAGATAGATTGTAACTTGTTGGTATGAAAAGGATGGCATCATGGGGATCTATGACGATACAACACGATCATTTAGATCGCTGTACATTACATCGCTGTTTTTACAATGCAAGGCTGGACTTTGGAATAGTGTGATTTACTATTCCAACTCCAGTCTAAGTAGACTGGTAGGGAAAGTGTTGGAATAGTAAATCACACTATTCCTTAGTCTAGAGCGCCCTCCAGTGCAAGTCGTTGTAACGACTTGCGTTGTAAATACAGCGATGTAAATGTATTGCAGTGTTTTGACCGCATTGTAAAGGTCGTTTTCCGATGATGGACACCATTATTGCATAGTTTGTTTTCTGCCAGTTGGGAAAATCACTTCTTTATGGAGGAGGCACTTTAATCCATGCCCATGAGAAGGATAAAACTGATTGTCCTTTTAATTGTGGGTTTCTGTCTTTGGTATGGCCATCTGAATCAGTTTGTTAGAAAGTATTACAGCTCCATCTAATGTCGTAGTCTGATCAGGAGGGCATTATTCAAATCAAAGTGCAAATGGGCTGTCTGCAGGGATTGTCGATGGACTGTGGAGCGGCACTTATACAAGGTGTTAAATCAGCCAGTGGATGTGGATCCGTCTTGTGCATCTGTTGACTTCTTACAGTTTCAGCACGGATAGTCAAGATCATCTTTGATTAAAATGTTATGCTGTTTTGGGGCACTCAATGTTGGCTCATTTTCATCTTGAGAGCAATCTATACTGGTGTTACGGGGGCTTGCATCGTGGTTCCTGATCAGACATTAGAGTTAAAGCACATTTTAAGTAGGTCGAGCTGAGGCAGGGATGTGTCCTTGTCCCACTGCTTTTTCAATGTGTACTTTAATGATCTTGTAGGAGAGAGGGGGTGGGTGGCAGTCGCCAGTGCGCCAAGATAGGGAGCGGCATGACTGTCCCTGGTCAATTTTGTGGATGGAATACTTCTACTGAAAGTTGCAACCGCAGGGCTCTAGTGATGACTGCAACCTATGAAGAGGTAGCCCTTGCTTCTAGAAGTAGCCCTTATTGTCCGGTTTAACAATCAGTATGCTAGTAAGTCCATTACATCCTTTTAAAAAGCATGTATATATTTTTGTTACTTAATATAAGGCATTTAGGATCCAGAATGTAGGGTTACAGAGCACTTTGCATCAGGGGTCAATAGTACATAGTGCTGTCGTCTGGGTTAACGTTATCGCATGTATACAAAACATCTCCCAGTATGAATCCTGGGAGATGCTGGGTGAATGCTTGGGATGGGCTATGATTTTCAAACCAGTGAACAGCTTGTATGTACGTCCGTCTTGGGGTAAATGGTTCAGTATATTTTGGAGAACAAACCAACAAATACCAGCTAAGGTCTGGCTGGGTATGGCTTTAGCAACTTACCTGATTGGCATCAACAGCGGGGCAGTCTCACGTACCGTGCTCCCAGATCTAAGAGAGGACAGGCAGCTTGTAGAATAACAGAGAGCAGGGGCAGGACAGACAGCTTGTAGAGTAACAAAGAGCAGGGGCTATGTTCTGTTTGAATCACAGATTGGTCAGTCTGTGCCTAACTGTACACAATGACAAGTTATGGCATACTCAGTTTAAGCCAACCATACCCACTAGGTTATCAGCAAGTGGGAAATCTGCAGATTGAGTTTCCTCTCCTTTCTATGGTGGATATATAATAAGTTTTAACTATGAGAAGAACACTCTGCTTTATGTACGCATGGAGCTGCAGCCTGACGTAGGACATCATGGAGGATGCCATGTGGGCAGGATATGTTCCCATGTTGTGATGTACATGGTGTCTAAGTACTAATTGAGAAAGAACATCAGATGTGCTTCTGGTGCAAAGCTGAGATAGAATCTGTGCGGCCTATGGTTCTCGTTTGGTCCAGATTGTGTGACCTGTTAATGTCATTGCTGCCAATCTTGGGTTAGGAGTAAGATGTAAAGGGGGCATGGATGAGGAAAACAGACTCTCCTCATCAGTTTTTCTTTAACCGGCATTTCATTTACCTTAAAATCTGGTTTCTAGAATCTTCTGTTTAATGAATTGATCAAAGAGCAAGTGTATCTATTTTGACACAATCTTTTCTCCTACTTACATCATCTAATATCAGCTGAGATTGCACACTACTTTTCACTCAAACAGTGACTCTCCTCCCTCAGTCATTAAGCAGTAACATGTGAAACTGGAGTTTTTTTGTAATCATCTAGGACCCAAGTTACAGAAAATGCATACATTGGCTGCAGATGTACTCTTGTGAATTTCATATATCTATGCATTTTCTGGTATTTAGAGACTCCTAGTGAGTATGCCACTGGAGTACAACCTATGGTTCACCGTGCACACTCATATGGATGCTGTACATAGTGAACAGTGCCCTTGAATAATTATAGCTGATATGCTCTAAAGCCAAGTTTAACTTTTTTATTTTTCTGGGGGAACCTCTTTTTCCAGGGATTACCCCCCATATAGTATGGCAGTGTATCAGTTGCTTACCGTCTGTGAAAAGGATCTTACTCAAACATTTCGCTGAAGTACTTTGTTTCTTTGACTTGTGCCCAGTATAGTATGAAATAAGCACGCCCATATGTATTGGTATCTACTTTCCAACCCAGAATGCTGTATCACAGTCACTGATGGTGAAAGCAGTGACACGCTGGAATGGCAGGAAACAAATGTTGTGATTCACCACCTTCTAATGAGGCACTGAGCATCGTGCATGCCTCTCTGAGGGGCGTCAATGTTCCTCCGCCTGAAAGCAGCATCCTAATATTGGTGGTAGTAAAATCATGAAGGTGGCATCTGCGTATGGGTATAATGCCATTTATTGCAGAACATCGGTAAATGGCCCCTTGGACTTATCTAAAAAGTCCATGTGGTCCCATAAGCTGTGTAGCAATTTATGGTCCTCTCACATGGAGTAGTTCACCAGAACAGCTCATCATGTCTCAACTTGACATGGGGGCCGGTGATGCTGTCCTGGTGAAGGCCTCATGAGTTACTGCAAATGTCTACCTTCTGTTGATTGTCATTACTCCTGAAAGTGATACTTACACTGGAATATGGACTACAGGGAGACTGCCTTCATGGTTTAGGTGCGTTGTGAAATGAAAGTGACAGGCAGAGCCACAAATGATTGCACATTGGTTACTGTGGTACATGCATGTTTTCAGCAGTTGTATTCATTGTGCATGTGGCGTGGGCAGTGTGATGTTTACCCCAAGCAGTAGAGTGTGGATTCATGAATGTATGCAGGTATACGTGGTGTTTTTGGGAAATATAATCCTGTATCAGTAGGTTCAGAAGGCATTTTGACACATGTGGATAGGTAGCTGGGAACAAGCACTGTGCTCATCCGCCACATGGCACATCACTACATTGGGCATATATAGGCGATGAAGCAACCAAACTAACGTACCCTTTGTATCACTAGTTTGTTTGGTTGTATATTGTACATATATGGATAGATGTAAAAATGGTGGCGCTTTCTGGCAAATTATCAAATATTAGAGTATTCCAGACGCCAATGTGTTCACTACATAAAGCATATGTATACTTCTAGAAGAGCTACTGTTGGTATCTACTTTACTCCATCACCTTTATTGGTCGAGTCTAGGTCTTTTGCATATTTGTGAATTTGTTGATAAATACATTCTGTATGCAGTTTCGCAGATCACTGGGATGGGCTGTATAACTAGAGTTCAGTTTATATTTAGCTTTCTCTCGCACATGCTCCTTGATTAAAACATGGACGGCTTCTTCTGTCGGAGCTTTTTATTGTGATACACATTTCTATATGAAAGCAAACTACCAAACTACCAAACCGACCATCTGACCCTGATGTCCTTATAAATGCACTGAAAATGTGTCTGCCGTGTTGATGACATGGGCATTATGGTTAAATATGAAGGCGTCATGAATAGCAGTCTGTTGTCCAGTTCAACTATTGTGTTAGGCCTGCCAACGATTCCATCAAACGTCTCCTAGGTCTACAGCAGGTTCTGAAGTGTGTGTGGAATATGCATGTGTATCTACATGACTTGGTGCATTAGAATGCATGGTGTGTGCCTGCTCCTTACTCATGCCAAGGATGTGGACCCTGATGGTAGGCATCTGCTTCATCTTTGTCTCTTTATGGTACCTAGCGTGATCCTATGGATTACAGTTTGCCCCGCTGCCATGTTATCAGCAGGGGTAAAGTCGGTTCTATGATACTTTGCTTAGGACTCAGTGTAAAATACAGTTTGCAGGGCCTTTTAAAGTTAGTCTTACTTCCGTTATTCAAGTAACATTTTTTTTATGGAGTGGAAAGTCTAGCCGTAGTGACTAAACTGCCTTTGCTGCAAGTTCAAGCACTACTGTTAAGTTATGGTTACAGCTCGCCCTAGCAATATGGTAGAAGACATTATACCTAGGGGCATAACGCAGGCTCCAGCAGCCTGTGCTCCGCTGGGGGCCCCAACCCACAAGGAATACCCCAAACCTTCAGGGGCCCCCATTCAGCCAAGGCTAATGAATATCTGTGAGATATGGGGGACTCAGCAGCGGAAGCTCCCCCGTTATGCTGGAGGAGCGTCCCCCCCTTAAAAGGGCATGAAAGGGTGGAAAAAGACACTCATTTTAATTCTCCTTTTGTGCCGATTCTTGGGAGCGGGGCGTGGGGTGGCGACAGCACTGTGGGGAGTGCTTGGGCTCTCCCACCACTGCGCATGATGGTTTGGTCAGCCGTCTCAGGCTGGCCAAACCATCATGCGTAGTGAACCTCTCCAACCCCAGCCGCATTGCTGAGGTAGGAGAGAACAGGCACAGACTCCCAATCTGTCCTGGAGCGCTAATCAAGAATACTCAGACCTATCCTGATTGGCCGCAACGCATTGTGGGCTCCTGTACCTGAAGCAGAGGAGCGGGACACAGACGGCTGAAGATACGCTTTAAAAAAAATGTAATTCTCTGCCCCTCCCTTTGTGACTCATATGCCCCCCTCACCTCCGCACCCCCTCCCCCCAACCTCCAGCCTGCCCTACCACTCGTCCCAAATACGGGTCGCTGCTGAGACTCAGGGGCCCCTCATCCCATTCTGTAGAGGGGCCCTATTATTACGCATTACACCACTGATTATTCCTTTAATTTAACAGGGCCGTGGTCTCTATGCGGTGCTGAGAGGGGCGGCGAGAGCCATAGCTTTCCACGGATTTGCAAAAAAACATAACTTATTTCTCAAATACCACTGCAGCCCTTTTATTCACAGCCGCAGCAATTCGAGTTCTCAATATTCTTTTAGTGCCGCCGCAATGCATTGAAACAGGAGCTGTTCAAATGACGTGTCTGTCATTGTTTTGCTGTAGAAATATCATTTGAAACATCGCCAGGATGCATTGAACGGCTAATTGCTTCACATAATACCGCAATCAGGCTCATTTGAGCTGTGCTGCTGTTTTTTCGTATCTCAACTTCTTTTCTTACGCATTTTAAATTGCAAGGCATTTTGCGAATAATAACGCTGTTCAAGCAACTCGATCTATTTGTGTTTATAGGTGATGTGATTAAAAGCTATATATTCATGTTCATGTTCAGTCTGCACACCACCTGCGCCGCAGTGCCAGGCTGCCCTGAATTTGGAAACATCCCTTACAAAATGGTTTTGTGTTTCACCTTCATCTGGCAGGTGAGCTGTCCACCTTTTCTTGTGAAACATAATCAGTTGTGACATAGCAAAATTAGACACTAGCTTTTATTATCTCCCGAAATCAAAAACCATAACTGGAAAGATATGTGGCAGGCCCATTACACGGACTCGAGAGCCCAGTTTACCAGCTGAAGGTGATTTTCTCTTAACACCCAGAGTTTAATTAATTGCCTTGAAATATTGAGTAAATTGTTATTTGAATACTTCACGGCACTGCATGTTAACATTTCAAGGACAAAGTGTTCTGCTTTCCCTTTCAGTCCTGCTTCGACTGTTATAATATATCTTCTGAATTTATGAAGGGAGCTGCAGTCGTAAGCAGAGTCAGAAGTGTAGGAAAAATTAGGTGCAGGAGTAAAATATGATGGACAGAAATCGAAATGCCTAGTGCTTGTCGAAATCTGATACCGCTTTGGGAGTTATTAAAAGGCCCAAGAAAGAACACCTTAGCAGGCTGGGTGCAGGGCCTTAGACTAAACAGAGTTTCTTTTCTGCAGTATTTCCAGATGAAGTGTGTTTGAGCTCTGACAGCAGAATGGCTCACGGTTAGATGTTGACAAGTTGGCTGTGGAGGTTTCCAATGAAGAACAGCTGGACATCTGGGAAGCAAAGTATGATATCTCTTTCTAATTTATTTTAAGTTCACGTTTGCATCACCGTCTTTATTTGTCTGGTGAATTACAGTGTTTGTGCTCGAGTCTTGAGCCAGTGAGATGCAGGACTAGGAAAAGCAAACATCTGCCAGTTTATTGGAGATATGTGTTAGTAAAGTAATTCATATCATGCTCTGTTTTGTAGGCCTGTAGAAATAAATGAGAGTGTGAAAAATCTTGCAGGCCGCATAGTTTGATCTTTTTAGCCAACAAAACCATTACTCTGTACTTTTTTTCTCCCCCCCTTCCGCCCCCCAGGACATTCGACCTCTTGCAAACTTCATCCTTCCATCAACAGATTAGATTAAATATCCATTTCCGCATTATATTAATATTGTCAATGACACTCTAATACCGAAAAATAAATGCCCGTTTCTATGGCTACGCCATAATGGGCAGAGGCATTAGATTGTGCCTTAAGGCCACGCGTGTACAGATTGGCTCTAACCATGTTATTCATTGCTGAGCTATCAAATTGAGGAGATTCTGCAATATCATTTTTCAGGCTCTTTTACCGATGTCAAATTTATGAGACCATTAGATTATATTTTAAGCACTAGGATAAATATTTTTAACATTAAGGATAACGTGCTCTAGTCTAATTGTATTGGATATGTTATTTCAATGTAGTGTTTTTTTAGAATTCATTAAGTCGTCTATTGTCACAGTCAAGCGACAAATGTGGGTTACGATTGTAAATTAAACCTCTAATGCTGAATCCTGCGTCCAACTTAAATGTAGAAACGTACCCACAGGCACAGCAAAGGAAATATAATGCTGAAAGGCCTCTTTTTCCCTCTAATTATTTATTCTTTGTGCTGGGGCTTTGTGCAGTCTCACTGTATTAAGCTCGCGTTCCCCTTTCCTTTCTGCCCTCTCTTCTCTCAATTCTGTGTCCTTTCTCTTTTCGTCAGCTGTGTTTAGGACATTTCCAAAGGGAAAATTACATCTCCAAAATTGTTAGGCTTCAGGGCAAGTGTTTTTTTTGGGATTGGTGGATATTAGGTTAAAGATTTTCTGCACAGAGCAAAAAAATAATATATATATATATATATATATATATATATATATATATCTGCTCGATTTGCATTTGTGCTGTCAATTTTCCCATGTGAAAATATATGCTGGAATGTTTTTTTTGCCTGAGAAAATGGCATCTTTTGTAGGTCTTTTAGGCTGCCAAAGTACTTTAAAAATCACCAGTCTTATAGCTTATCTACTGTGGAAAAATACAAAGTTCTCAAAGTTTTGCCGGAATATTTTTTTGTGGGACTATATTGGGATGTTAGTATATATGTGCAAATCTGTAGTATTTGGTGGTAAACATCTAGGTCTGGCTTTATGGCTGCGCGACTAGTCCAGACACTGAATGAACTGTGGCATGAGGGGGTACTGTGTTAAATACTTATGGGTTTAAAATCACTGCTGAAAAGTTCCTTGGATGTTCAGCAGTCTTCAGGCAACAATAAAAATGTCAAGGTAACTCTGGTGATTAATGTTCCTGCTGAAGAGAGATCAGAGTTTTGTCTTGTGGCACTTTTGACTCATCCGAAAGTAGTGCTGAGGGTTAATGTGGTGCTGCAAAGAATGTGAACCATGCCGATCCTAGAACGAAGTGTGAGTGATCTATGAGAAGTGCTATCAAAAATTAAATGTTTGTCAGAGAGGGACTATGGCAGTGCTTTAAATGGGCCGGTACTGCCCGGTACGGAGTACCGGCACTTTTCTATTTTGAGTGAGAGAGTACCGGCACTTCTCAAGAGAAATGCAATACTTTTGATTGGAGAGTACTGGCACATCTCAGAAACAAGCAGGTACTTCTATTTTTCCATTTCAAGCACTGGGCTATGGTGATATGAGGGGCACTGTTGGAGGATGGAACTGAGGGAATTAGTGGAGAAGGAGGTCAAAGGGAGTGCACCAAAAAGATTGTTCTGCTGGGCGCCATGCCTATCTGATGTGTGCAAATTATTTCTGGTTTCTTCTCTACACCGAGATGTGTTATGTTTCAGGCTGTAGTGTAAACTATGACGTGCACAGTGCTAACAAACTGTGCATAACAAAATTATCCACCATGGATGCCATTAAAATGAAGCTATCTATGCCAGGTCATTGCAAACTGTCTGTAATAGTTGACCTTCCTCGACTCTAATCTAATTTTACTGGGGGAGCCAATACATCCAACTGCTGTTAGGGAGGAGTAGCTGTCACACACTACCAGGGGGCTGTTATTGGCTGCATCTTATCCATGTGGGTCATTTGTTTAGCCAATGGTTCTTCACCTTTTGACTTCTGTTGCAAACAAATACATAAAGAATACAGAAACAATGTTTCATCAAATACACAAATGATTAAATATTGATTTATTTTGCAAACAAATATAAAAAATCTAAACTTTAATTTTAACAGGAAGTATGGAGTTTTTCTAAATTCAGTTGAGGCCACTCATCTTCCATACTATATTTTGTTTGATGCACTTGTACTGCTCCCACGATTTATCTGAGGATAGTTACTTAAGTTTTAGCCTACAATTTCAAATTCCTTCACATTTACAGAACATTTGACATTTTTACGTTTTGTTTCTTTATTTATATACACTTTATGAATCTGTTAATATTCTTTAATTTTCTAAGCAGTCGTTGACCCTGTATCACAGACCCTCAGGGGTCCCTAGACCATAAGTTAAGAACCCCTGGTTTAGGCAAATTTGTGCTTCCTCAGCAAATAATCCTTGGCAGTGCCATATTCACTTCCCCACTCCATAGTGTAGTCGGTAAATGGCATTGCTGGGGGAGATGAGCAGTGGTTCTGAAATACTTTGGTGCACAATTTGAGTTTTGGCTGTTGCTGTAACTCAGATTTTTTCTGAATGCAGTAAAAGTTTTCTGCCAGATATAGCACCCGAATGGAAAATTCTTATTAGATTTCATGGTATGTGTTTTGCATAGACCGTTTGTGAGTGACCAATGAGCCCAGTTATCTGCTATGCCAGCAAACATTTGTAAGCAGAGCACATGAAGTATTTATTTGGGAAAAAACATGGTGGAGTTGAAGGCTTAATGATTCATAAGAAAGCAATATGCCGGCCTAGACAATATTCTTTTTGGCAGTATGCTTGCCAATGTTTGTCTTCAGAATGCACCATTTTCGCAAAAGACACAAATATGTGTGCTCTAAAAGCAACTTTCTGCTGCAAGAATTAATTTTAACGTTGTTATTGGTATAACACTTAAAGCCTAACACATTCAATCTTTTTCTGTTTTGACATGAATTCTTTAGGTTCAAGTTTCTGCTCAAAATGTTTGACTCCCAGAGTTTTTATGACATGATAGTTTTTCTTGTGGCATCTACATGTTATTTCCAGTGTCAGATAAAGAAAGTGGTGCCCAGCCTCTGCGGAATATGTACAATATTTTCTCATTCATCATTTCGATCAACACACAAAACGCGCATTTGTGCAGCACGCAGTATGAAAAAGTATTAAAAAAATGAGTCAGTAATCATTAACAATCATTTATTTTGTCATGTACATCAGCCATAAATACAAGGCATAGTATAAAACAAATTGCTTTCACTTGAAGACTTTTTGTGGTTGCAGTTGCCTTCTTGTGATTTGTTGAAAGAAGTCAATACCGCTATAAAATAATCTTTTACACTTCCTAAGAGAACCACTAATAACCCTAATACACTGCCAAGAGCTGACATTTTCAGAATTTCCCATGTTAATAAAACTCCTTGCTATATCCAGAAGCGGTAGTGTGAAGGCAAGCAGGAGTTAGCAAACTGCTTGAGTGACTATAACAGGGGCTTCCCAATCAATTTCAGCCTTTAAGTTTATGTTGTGGAAAATTTCATTTCTTGAACGAGGCAACTTTAATAACAACTGTGGAGCAATACACTTGAAGAAGCAGAATATAACATTTATTTATACAGACTTTCACCGCATCACTCGTTTACTGTTATTGCTTCTGATCCACTTATAAATAATATATATTATAGAGAATTAGTATCCCTTCTGAAGTTATGCATTAGTTGGAATTTTCATGGGAATATGCTATTTCATTTTGTCACTAATACCTTTGGACCCATTTGAAGAATGTGCAAGAAATGTGGTTGAAACTAAATCCATTTACTTTTGGTTCTTTGTTCCAAATTTGGGGCAGAACGGTCAAGGAATTCAAACGTTAATAATTCAAAAGACTTTTGTGAGTTGTGCACATATCTATGAGTGAGTACTTGCAGTCAGCTACAGTAATGTAAACTATACAGATCCACACCAGAGTTGTCTTGAAGCCTGAAATCATGCCAGATTGGGCCCTTTTTGTTGTTTGATGTAGGTTTATTTAATATTTTTTAGATATCTGCAGGTAAGAAAAATTACAAACCTTGCTTGAAAGGGTTAAACAATCACATCCTCGTGTGGTACATAGACAACAATTAAGAACTCTGTGGTCCAGTTGTACCATTATAGTAATATCAATCGTATACTTACATATTTAATCACCCTTCCAGAAGACTACAAAAATCGAGTCTCTTGTGATTCACTAGAATGAGGTCATGTCAGAAATACTACCTATGAGTGCCCCTCAGAAACAAAAAAATACAACTTGCCACAGAATAATCTTATTGTTATTTTAAACACGTGAATGAAGTAAGAAATGCTCACAGAACCCCTGAAGACACCTAGAGGCAAATTCCCATTCACTAAAAACCTTTAAAAATTCTACAGAGAATACAGAAACAAATCTATGCGGTAAAATCTTCTTCAGAATTCAAAAGGATCTAGTAAAGAAAAACACCCTAAGAAACTAATTGAAAATTGTAAGATGAACCAGCAAGCCAGCTGCTGTTTAGTAGTAGACAGTTCTTAAAAAAAGTGAATATTCTTTGGTGAGAAAATTAAAAAGATCAATACTTCCCTGGATTACTTAGCATGAACGTAGGGATTTCTAAATCAACTGATAAATCTTCAATACCATGGCCGTATATTAAGGAGGTCTCTCTGTACGAAGTGATCAATCAGTAACACAAAATTCTCATCTCACTTCTTATACCTGATTCTTTGGTAACTTCATTAAGGCAAAACCAACTCAGTGGACAAACCTAATGTGCACATCCTAGCCAAGGGGGAGTTACCTTATTGCCTAAAATTAAGTCACGTAAGTCCCCTCCTAAAAAAAAGGATTTGACCTGGAACTTTTGCCCATTAACTAATCTTATATGCCCTGCCAAAATTATAAGTAGCTCCATAGATTCACAACAAAACCATTTTACATCAGAAAATGATCTTTTCAATAATATCCAATCAGGTTTTTAAGTTGTATGTAGCTCAGAGACAAGCCTTGCTACGATTAATTGACAATGCACTCCACAAGCAAATCTGCACATGTGGTTTATGCCATGGTCTTTTTTCATATGTACTTTTTTAACACAATATTTAACCTATGCCAGCATGCAAGGGGTTACATTCGAGCAGTATTGTAAAATTACACTGAAGAAACCTTGTAACTCTCAGTAGGGTTGTTTGCCTGTGTAAAGTAATTGTTAAATGCAATCTGTGAGGCAGTACAATGTGTTTTTCCACTATCAATTGTGTTGTACTGGTTTTAATAAACACATATGTGACCTTTGTGAAGTAGTAATAAATGCATGATGTGCCATAGAGTTGCTGTAATTACCTGTTACTGGGTCACATTTATTTTCATGGTATAAATACAAATATTGGATGCGAGCCTGAGATATAGATGTGTTGTTCAGTATCTTTGATATTTCACATGAACAGCTTTTAAATGAACTTTGTGATCATATCAAGCAAGGAGTCTTTGGTGATTTTTCTCTTCTAGTATATTCTTCGGGTAATCTGCACTGTACATGCATTTAAAAAAACTTGTGGCCTAAGCAGAACCTATACATACATAAGCACTATAAAAGCACAATTTAACAGCTAAAACACTTCAATCTGTAGTTTTTCAGCCACACTAAAATTACATTTACTTTTGCGTATGTCTAGTTAAATTATCTGGGACCAATTCACGACGCATTTATGAGTATTTATGAAGCGCAAATTCTTATAAATGCCTTTGTCAATTGGCCCCATACTTTAGATTGCAGACAAGTGTGGTCATTTTTATTATATGTGTGCCAAAAGATTGATAATCAAGAAAGGAAGCCACCAAAAACAAAACAGTGATTTAGGGCGAAGTTAAAGACTATGGGGCAAATTCACTAATACATTTAACAGTATTTTGTGTGTAGTTATCTGACAGAACAGTCAGTGGCACTAAATAACGTCAGTACCAGTGACTTCTGAAAAGTTTCAATAAGTCTACCCCACTCATTCAATCAATCAGCATTTGTAGAGTGTGGCTCTGTCACCCCTGAGGGTATCTGGGCGCTGGGCCCATCGGCCAAGTTGTGTGTTTTCCACTAATTGTGAAATCTGGATGTGTGGGCTCGTTCTTGTGACCAGAGATTTGTGCAGTGTGTAGTGCTTTTAAAAATGAGCTGGTTAACCTCCACGCCATGGGTATTAATAATGACAGATACATAGGGTACAAAGTTCAGTTACATTATTGTCAGTAACAGGGATGTCAGAAGAAAAGTTATTACAGGAAAAGGAGGCAGGGACAGACACCGTGTTGAACTAGAAGATAAGAGCCCAGTTCAGAGTTAGCTTGCGTTTGGTAAAAGTATAATTGCTGGAACTGCCCTGCAGTATGTTGATTTATTGTCGACCATTAAGCAGAGAGGGTTTGCTCGAGTAAGCATTATGTGTAGGTTGTTTTTATATGTAGAATCATGCCAAGCACACTTTCGTCTTTTGCAATCAACCTGTCAAATATGCTTAACAGGTTCCTGGGGAAATTCATTGAAAAACAGTAGTACTATGTAAGCAAGACAAATGATACTTTATTTTAGCTGCAAATATGAAGAAAATGCCACAAAGGTGTATGAGACAGGAACAATAAATGCTAATGTTTAATTTCTTTGTTTGATCTATTCAAATGGGTGCTCCCAGGAATTTACCAGATGTTTATTTTGAGTAATTAGTGACAACAGTGAATGTTCCCGAAGAGTGAGAGGAGAGCAGGAGCTTTGTCAGATGTTGGTGAACTGAAAGTACTGCCACAGCGTGGAACCCATTGTGACCAGATTATGATCGAGCTTGTTGTGTTTGAACAGATAGTAACACACCTCCTTAGTTAAACATAAAGGGCCTCATTTATGAGCCCTTGTGTCACTTTTACGCCGCCGGTGCGTCACTTTTTGTGACGCACCAGTGGCGTAAAAAATGTGCCTTGTTGCGTCATATTTTCAAAGTGACGCATCTAGGTAGATGCGTCACTTTGTAAACCCCTGCGCCACATTATACCTGCGCCAGGTATAATGTATGCAAGGGGGGCGTATTCACGCAAGGAAGGGTCGTAGAAGTGACGCAGTGAAATCTATGAGATTTCACTGCGTCACTTTTAGGACACCGTTGCGTCAAAATCCTGTGCCTGCCTCACAGCAGGCGTAAGACTGACGCAGGCCCTTTCACATGGGGCTTTCCCCATGTGAAAGGACGCATTGCTGGAGTTGGGTCACTTTTGCGACACACTCCAGCAATGCCTCACTTTTGCGCTTCGGAACACAAAGTTCCTTGGTCACGGGTCACCGTGACCAAGGAACTTTGTGTTCCAGAACGCGTCGGGCAGTGTTTGCCATGGCTTGTGTAATTAAATAAAGCACTAAAGCACGCTTTAAAGAAGAATTGGGGCTCATCGTAATCCTTTGAAAACGAGAGGATTAAGTGGTTTTGGAGAGAGATATATATATATATATATATATATATATATATATATATATATATATATATATATATATATATATACATACATATATATATTTCCTTCGTTCGCCTTACGTATTATTCGTCAACTCCAAACCGAGAGTTGCTTCGCCTGCACGGACCTCATAGGACTGGAGTCTGAAAAATTCCAGTATGTGTTTTCAAAGAAATGACGAAGCCATGTGCAGTTCCGGTTAGATTTTATTCGACGGTTGCCACCAGACACGTTTCAACTGCATTTTCAGTCTTGGTCACTGATCCCAGTGCCAAAGAGCGCCACCATTTAAAAAAAACTTTCAAAACACCACGTGACATGTAGTGAACTACAACCATAAATAGTGAAGACAGACTGGTAGTTCCAACCTACAGCGTACTCGTGTCATCGTCATTAATATAAAACATGCATTTATATTTCATTACACAACCTGGTGGTTGTAAAAGTAGCAAAATTATAGCTTAACAATTATACCAAATTAATTTAACAGTAAAACCACAGCTTATTTGCCACGTTTTGAATTTTAACTTCAATACCTCGGAATATAGCCCAAGTGGGCTTTTCAAATCTTATTAAAAAATGTATATATTGTAATCCCGATGTAATCTATCACAATCACGCCCTAGTGGGCTTGACTCACTCACAATGACACCGTCTATGGATTCTTCTCAATTATTTCTCTTCCGTCTTAAAACTACTATACATTTTTTTTTAAATTTCTCTACATTTGATCCACTCATTAATTCTTTTTTCTTTTCATCGATTAAATGTTTCTGCTCATTTTATAAGTGTGTGTAAAATTCTTCTTCATTATTCAAACCCTCTGGCTGTTTCGAATTTAATTATATGATATACCGAGACTCCAATCTCCGTAGCTTCTCTCTATCCCCCCCCCCCCCCCCCCCCAGGATCATTCTCCACTGCATCAATTACATAATAGGTAAATTCTCTGGGTTTTTTTTATGGCATTTTTCAAAGGGTTGGGCAACTGGATATGCTCGATCCCCATTCTTTATGGCCTTTAGATATTGCTACACTCTTTTGTGGACTTCTAGAATTGTGCTGCCCACGTACCGCAGGCCACAAGGGCACTGCAGCACGTAAACGGCAAAACTCGTTTTGCAAGAATATTTACCCTTGATCTTTTTCAAATTTCTTGTAAGTCATGCTTACAGGCCTTACATTTATTGCATTTAACAAAACCCTGACATCTACTCAACCAAGTATATTTAGGCTGTGCCCTTTTTTCAGGGTTTTCCTTACTAAAGCCTGTTTGAATGACCTTGCTTTTCTGAATGTTATCTGTAGTCTACGGGGGACTACTTTTCCAAGGACAGAATCATTCTTAATTACATGTCAGTGTTTGTTCAGAATGCCTCTTATTTTATCCTGCTGTTTACTGAATGTTGTTATAAATCTACACTGACTTGTTACTTCCTCGGTTGGTTTAGTCTCTTTTGAGAATACAATATCCTCCCTTTTCCTCTGCGAGACTCTTCTAACTGCTGTATCAATCCATTGCTTTGGATATCCTCTGTTAGTGAATCTTCGTTTTAAAGTAGTGAGTTCTTTCTGCATTTCTACTTTCTCACTACAATTTTGTTTTGCCCTCAGACATTCCCCATAAGGGATACTTCTTTTGAGATTATTCGGGCGAATATTCAGTATTCGGCATGTAATAAGGTGTTTCCTGAGGTGGGTTTTCTGAATAGCTTTGTTTCTACTCTTCCATTGTTGGTATATACAGTTAGATCCAGAAAATGTACTTCTGTTCTACTTATTTCACTGGTAAAACTAAGATTTAGATGGTTCTTCTGAAGTTTATTGATGAAACTCTTTACTTCACTTTCAGTGCCTTTCCACACTAAAAATAAATCATCAATAAATCTATACCCGTGCATAATGTTAGTTTCCCACTCTTCTTGGTACTGCTTCTGGATCACCTGCTCCTCCCACCAGCCCATATGCAAATTAGCATAGCTGGGGGCGAAGCAGGTGCCCATCGCAGTACCACACACTTGGTGAAATAACTCACAATTGAATAAGAAAAAATTACTGCTCAAGCATTTTTCAATCATACGTAGAATCATTTGTGAATGAGACCACATACTAATTGTTTTGCTGCTCTCAAACTGTCTACGTGCCTAATGCTGGTGTACAGCGTTGACGCGTCTATCGTGACCAGTAAATAGTCATCCTCCCAAGGAAGATCTTAGATTTTCAACTGAAAATCTCCCGTGTCTTGAATGTAGGAGGGCAAGTTTTAACTAGAGGGTTGAGGAATGAGTCTGCATATTTAGATGTATGTTCCAGGGCACTTCCAATAGCTGAAATTATAGGGCGTCCTGGCGGATTTTCTACATCTTTATGAATTTTTAAGATTAAATAGGAAACTGGAGTAGCCGGTTTATCATTCTGCAAGAACTTGAACTCATCATAATTTAAAAGACCTTGATCATGCCATTGCTTAAGTTCCTCATTAAATTCCATGAAGCACTTAACCATTTCCTTTTCCCCCACTCTTGTATAAGAATGCTTGTTGTTTATTTGCTTATTGGTTTCAATTAGATATTTTCCCTATCCCAGAGGACAATATTCCCTTCTTTGTCCGCGTTGCGAACAACACAGTTGTCATTGTCAGATAGTTTCTTAATTAATGCCCAATAAGTTCTTTGTTTTTGCAGATTCACTTTATTTTCTTCCTTGTCATCATTATGCAAATTTAGATTTTTTAATTCATTTGTGACTTAGTCACTGAAGATATCTGTTGCATCTCTTGCTGTCACAGGAATAAATCTTGAAGTGGGCCAAAAAGTTGTAGATGCATTGTCCATGATGTTAACTTCTTGTTCTCTGGCCAATGTTCTTTCATCTACTCCATTAGTTTCCAGTGTATTTTCGGAATCCATTTAATTCAACTCCATCATTAGACTCATGTCCTCAACTATTAGACCCGCACTTAAAACTCTAGGTGTGTCCCGATTGTTCACATTCCCCAGCCTTGGGTTGACAAGGAAGTGTTTTTTTAACTTAGCATCCTGACGAATTTGAATAAATCAATTCTTGTTTGGACATAGTCCACATCCGTCTCAGGGCAAAATTATAGACCCAATTTCAGAATACATACCTCTTGATCATTTAAAGTTACAGTTGTGAGGTTGATAATGAAGGTGTCTTGTTGCTTGTCTTCCATTATTTGTTGTTCTTCTTTTATTGACCTCCTTCTGTTTGCTGCCCATATATATATATATATATATATATATATATATATATATATATATATATATATATATATATATATATATATATATATATACATGAACCCACTGAAAATCACCAAATATAGGTATCTCAAGTAACTATAACTCATGCACTAAAGTATCTATAACTTAAACCCATGCCATGCACAGTGGTGTCACCAACTAAGTAATTTCAGATGTTGCAGTTATTTTATCAATTATGTCATAGAACGTCATGAGTGATGTAATATAATATGTGAGATCAAAAGTTGTACAGTTGGGTACAGTAAGCGCATTCCACACTGGCCTACTTCATAATTCCAAAGGATTTCATACTGTTTCGTTATACAGTATGTCACATATTTGCAGTATTTTATTGATATTCTGACATATTTTGATCAAATAACATGAAAATCAGCACAACCAAGTAAGTCTCACAGCATGTTCTTGTTTGTTCAAGATTTAATAGTGAAATACACTATTTTTTACTGCCCCCTTCATATGTGAGGTAATGACCCATCCAAACCTTTGTCTCCCTGTTGGGTAGAACCATAGTGTAATCCTGCATAAGCACCCTCATTTCTTTCTCCTTTGTACACCACCGCTATGATATGTAGACATATTTTAAGCCGCTATCATTAATGTCTAGTGACAGCCCTGTCAGACCACTCTACCACTATTCGCTTACTATTATGTTCCAGAATGGTATCAGTAGTGTATTCAAATGCTGCACCACACTCGCATTCACTGTCCTTTGACGTAAGGACCAAAGATTTGTCTCTACTTCACAGCGTCTGGGGCAGTTATTTGGGATCTAGGAAATAATCCACTCGTATCCTTTTTCTTCGTTTTACCACACCACCAGATAAGGGGCTGAATTTCTAAATCATGTGAATATTCCACTTTGGCTCTTTTGCTTCATGTTTTGGATCCACTAATATCATGATGGCACCATCTCTCTGAAAGAGGGGAATCTCCACATTTGTATTGAATTCAATTGAATTGTAGAAATTGATTTGGCTCATTTTATATGCTGTATTTCTTGAAGATGTATCCCAAGGAAGGATTGTTTTGTGTTTGAAACACCAGGTTGGGTGCATTAATTATTGTAGCCACGACATTAACATTCATTGTTAATGTAATGCTATAAGGTAGATGCTGCTGGTCAGCATACAACTCCACACGGAGTGCTTTTTCACATCAACCCCATTGCACTCTGTCTTGTAAATTTCACACTCTGTTTTTAAATTTAAGACCACAGCATCTAATTTGGTGTGTGGAATGCTTACAAAAAAGACTGAGACAGTAGAGTCGGTTCAGTCCTACAGTTGTACCTTCCAGATCATAAAATAATGGACTCAGCAGCTGCATATTGTGCTTGATTGTGCTTTACTCTCACTGTTTCCACAGATACCACTTTGGTGCTCTCCTCTCTCATCAAAAAGAGAACTGTTTGTCCCCACAGTCTGTCAGCCTAAAGAGACATTCATTTATATGAACATCATGTTTGAACTTTGATGTTTGTGCTCATGACATAACACGCTCATGAAAGTGGTTTTCATGAAACTGTTCCGGATTTAATAGATTTTCAAGAAATACGTGATTTTACTCAGAAAAAGCAAAAACACTTCTCTCAACATGAAAATTTACCTTAGGATGAATTGTAATCTGAGAACGAAAAATCTGATTTATGAAGCAGTTCTGTTTTGACAAGCAAGAATTCTTATGAAGTGTTTAATCTCAAAATCTGTAAACAAGTCATCTGATTCAGACATGGCTGGTCGGTGTGGCCACGATAAATGCAGGAGTTACTGATATATTTTTGTATAATATCCAACCATTGAGGATGTAGCGACTGCAGGGAGCACTATACATTTAGTAGAAGATGGTTTGAGGTGTACATCTCTTTTTCAGAACAAGCAATGCTTCATCTTCACAATTGCTCTTTTATGGAAAATGGTGTGTGTCCTTTCGCTATGCTTCGCTAAGATAGAGAACATGGTTTACGGCATTAAGGTTTGTTCAAAGAACTAATAGATCTGTACTGTTTATATAGAGATGTATTAACCATGGCAGTTTGAAAGTTCTAAATTTATAATTGTAATATTTGTGTACTTCACTATCCCCTCATGTATAGTGAGTGCATCGCCAATGTGATGCAGTAAAGCCTCTAGTAAACACACTCCATATGAAATATGTCTGTACTGTATTGAAGCAACAGGTAGTAGTATTTATTTAATGTGTGTACTTGATGTGTACAGAGAAGGTTCACAAAGACAAGAGGTGTGTGCTCAATTCCTGGATCAACACACCTCTTAGAACTGGCCTTCATTTTACAGAAGGAAGTTAGTAAAGGTCAGTTTTAACCAAGGTTTAAGTGAGGCATTCTAGGAGATGTGGCATATTAAATCATCTGTTCTTGCTGGTCTACTAGCCTCTGTTAGATAGCTTGTATGATGACTGGGTTGGGTGACTACAGGAATATGATGAAAATAAATCTGTTTCTGTTTTTCGGGAAGTTAAATGTGAATGTTCCTTTATTTCAGAGCCAAGTTGAAGGGACCTCTCAGTAGGATGATTGCAACCTTTTCATAAGGCAACTGATAGTGCATTGCCTTAATTTTATTATATTACTATGATGTATGTATGAATTGTGATATATCATGGGACTTTCTTGACTTTGTGAAATGCAGGAGTTTTGTTTATTGATGGCTGCCTATGTATTAGCTGTGTGTCTGATCCGCCAGAAGGCGCTGTCTGGTGTGAAAGTGAGCAATTTGGCTTCCCTGATTGCTTGTAGTTAACATTTATACAACAATTGGATACTCTGCCCTCACTGAGGGCCTTTTTTATGAGGCCGCGCATCACTTTTACACCGCCGGTGCCTCACTTTGTGCCTTGTTGCACCATATTTACAAAGTGACGCATCTATATAGATGCGTCATTTTGTAAACCCCTGCGCCACATTATACCTGCGCCAGGTATAATGTATGCAGAGGGGGGCGTTCTGACGCAAGAAATGGTCATAGAAGTGACGCAGTGAACTCTATGAGATTTCACTGCGCCACTTCTAGGACGCAAATGCGTCAATATCTTACGCCTGCTTCACAGCAGGCGTAAGACTGACGCAGGCCCATTCACATGGGGCTTGCCCCATGTGAAAGGACACATTGCTGGAGTTGCGTCACTTTTGTGACACATTCCAGCAATGCGTAATTTTTGCACCTACAGGTACGTCAGAAATAAGGACGTATCTGTAACTCCTTGCGACATGATGCATCATATAGTAAATATGATGCATCCGGCATGTCGCAAGGAGGGCGCAGTGAGAAGTGACGCACCGCTGCTTTCACGCAGCGATGCGTCAATTCTCATAAATGAGGCCCTGTATGTTTTGATGTGCAGGTTTACTGTCTGGGTTATGTTTGAGGGAATGAATGTTGATTTGCTCCTTGATGTCAGTGATACTGGCTTTTTGTTTGTGTATGAAATCCAGAGTGTTTTTTTGGTTTTTAATGTTACTTATGATAAGTGTTTTAATGCATAGCATTATTGTGTTTCACAAGTATCTCTGTGAGTGGCCATGCCAAGGTGGAAATGGAAGGTGTTACGACTCAGCCTTTCTGCTCAGTGAATGTGCATTGTGTTTTCAGCAGGTCGACCAGTTAAACACTGTATTTTTAAAGGGCATTTTCTCTTTACCATTGTCATGAAGAGGAGGATCTGCAGAATATGTTGGTTAGCCTTTCAGAAATCTCCTAGTGTGCTTTCAGAGTTGTGATGGAAAGGGATAAGTATTTCAATGACATGGAAAGTAGGGATGGTGTTTTTATATTACATAGGCTGGGTCAACTGCAATAGATATTTCTGAGTTGAGTAATTCGTGTTTTGATGTATTTCACATCATATTTATTTATTGCCATGCCAGTTACTTCAGTTTCCATCTGCCTCAATATGGCCAACACATTTGTAAATGTTCTCCACATGATATACACTTACCTACATTCAAAAAATATGTAGATTTATAGATTGATAACTGTGAGATACGTGGCTGCTTTTCAAAGAGGGATTCTGAATGGCATCAGATAGGCAACGAGAGCAAAACTCAAGTTGTCTAAAGTGTCATTCAGAATCTATAGGTGAAAAGCATCCACTATCTTACTTATAATTTTAAGTTATGTAGGCCCTCCAAATTCTTCAGCCCCTGCTTATAAATGGTAAGCTGAGTCAAATAAGTAGTAGAGGAGCCATACATAATATGACCTCTCCTCCCCTCAAATTTGAAACAAATACCTTATCTGCCATCCTTAACCATCCCCCACCATTGTCCCTGCCTTTCTTTCTCCTCCTGAAGCAGTGCGTTCTGCTTTCAGTCAAATCAAGCATGCAGTGCTGTTCTTACAGGCTCTCAGAAAGCTCCATCAGCCTGGCCAAGAAGTCCTTTATGACGTAGCAACAATGGGCACATTTTGGTATCAACATTTTCTACATCATAGTAGTAAATTACCAGATTTATAACCTGGTGTAAATGATAGAGTGTTCCTATGGAAGCCATACATAAACTATTTGGAAACAAACAGGGCTCGGCTAACAATGAGTTAGATGCACATTTGCAGGCAGTATTTTGTCCCTCACAATTTTATGCCAGCACATCTGGAGGGTGTTTCCAATGAACAATGATATCTGAATTCAGAATTGAATGCCAATACATCAGTGCAAAAGCTGTGTGGCCTCCTAGAACAGTGAACTCATTACCTTTAATGTGCCACATGGGAATAGGATCACATTTTGCTGATGTCAGAAGGTTTCAGCTTCTCCACCGACATGGGTCATGACAAACTTTCCCTGCATATGCATCAGAAGGTGTTGAAGGAGAATCCGGCCTCAGTATGAATGCATTTGAGTACACAAACACTCATAACTCCTTGAGAGTTGGTTGAGGGAAACTACAATGCTTGTCCACTGCCTGCACTTCCCCTTCTCATGTGTGAATCTCTGTAAATGAGGGCTCCATGCATGGCATGTCAAATACTTGTGCGAGTGCAAAATAATTTGGTCAATTTGCACATTAGTGAAATTTACCTTTTACCACAGTTTTTTCCAGCACAGAAAGCTTTATGAATCAGGCATTTTTGCAATTTGTTTAGAGTGAATAAGTCTATTTCAGGTGTTGGAGCACTGCAAATGATCTATGGACCTCACTATAGGGCTTTATTAATTCGTTATACCTATGAGTGTGCCCCTTCCTTCAACATTTGAAGTGCATGATTTCCAGAAATGGATCATGCCCATTTGATAGTTTGAATTACTGAATCATTTTGCGTGTTCAAAGCCAAGCCATTAGGCAGTGATTGCAAAGGTGTAGGAGTGCTATAGAGGATACATATTAAAACATTCACCCGTAGAGCTAACTTTTAGAAATGACATTATGTGTATAATTGTATTGGCCCTGTAGATTTTAATATTCTACTTAGGTGCAATCTGAGCAATTAAAGATGGCCACCTCAAGGTCGAGCCTTTAAGAGGCTCCCGGGTTTGAGATCACTTTTTCTGGTCTAAATCCCCGTTAAACCGGCCAACCATACCCTAAACATATGTAACCCAAATATCAACCCCCCAGCAACGTCTCAAACATATTCGAAACTAGAGCAGTACCTGTTTTTCAACTTTTTTTACCTTGACTTCCTCGAGATTCACGTTTCGGATTGGCATGCTGATGATTTAGAGAGTCCCAATTCAGATTTCCCGTGGGCTGAAGGAAGAAGTCTCTGGATCATGATTGCGGTTTTCTGGTCAAGCGAGACCTTCTCATCTACTGACGCTCCATTTCACACTCCACACCCCACTGCTCTCCAAGCGGTTTGCCCGAGGTCCTCAGGATTGCCGATCGCCGATTAATGCTAGATTCCACCATATTGCCTACGACCAATTAAGCAGGAGCGTGATAAGTGCTGGCGACGTCCTCACCTGCCTCTGGCCAGCGATGTTTCCCGCAGCGCTGCTGTAAAGCCCTGCTTTGGGGGCTGGTGTTTGAGCACAGCGCTCACCAGGCTTTGTTTTCCCACGGATCAAGAACCCGGTGACCTCATGAATCCCACCCTGCCTTCCGGTGCGAGATCTGCTTAACGCTGGGTCCTTCTACTTCTCTGGGTCCCCAGACTGGCGGCTGCTCTCTACGAGACCCATTGCCGAATTTCAAGGTTGGTGCAGTGCAGCCTGTCCCCCACCACAGTGGTATGTCCTCCATGACGGTCGGTTTCTGGTCATGGTCGCCTACCAATTGGATTGGACCCTGCAGCTGGATAGCGGTAGGCAGCTGCCAGACTCATGTTATATCCTTAAAGCATATTTTTCACCTGACACCCCCTACATACCAAGAACCATTGCCACTCCTTACAGTGATGCAGCTCTGTAACACACTATGACCACAGGGCCGACCATCATGATCATGGTGCTCGCTGGCCCTTGCACCCGACCGAGCTCTTCCAGCATAGAACTCACTACTACTTTGCCGATCCGGTTAAGCCTGCCCTTTACATGGATATTGGCCTGCACCAACCCTGTGCTGCATGTGCTTGGCGCAACACGCGTCCTGCCACTTTGACTACAGGGTGGTTTTGGCTAACTAAGAGGACTGAGCCTTTATTCTGGGATGGTGCAGACTCTCCTTTGCTGCTTGATCCTGGCCATCCTTGCTCGCTCACCCGGAGTGGCTTTAAAGATGACCCCCTCATTCTCGGTTACTAGTGAGTGAATCTTCTACCGACCAGGGCGTGCCTGCCTCCCCTGCTCAGTTCATATTGGTGTATCTGTGGGATCTTATTTCTCAGTCACTTTGTTTTTATACTCAAACGACTTTCCTTTCACCTCTATTTTATTACGTACACTTCATTTAATATTGGCATTATTATGCCATTTAAGATGGCCCCCATGTTTGTGCCCTGAACCGTCGCACATCTACTTTCATAGACATTGACATAGGACTATCCACAATAACACAAGAACAAAAATGGAAAGGGGACTTCCCAGCCTTTCTATGAAGTAGTCCTTACACCTGGTACCAAAGGGGCAGCCATCTTGAAGGGCCCTCTCCATTCTCTTTGCTCCTCGCTGCCTATAATGCCTATCATAGAATCATCCCATATCAACAGACTGAAGTAGTCCCTACTGTCCCCTGGAGGGAACCACTTGTTTAGAATAAATTATCCTCCTAGCTTAATCGAAACACCACTACAAATCTCAAACATAAAGTTCTCAAACTGAAGAAAGAAGCACTTATTACAGACCCTTCTGCTACAACTCGCACTACACGCACTCACTCAGAAGCTTCCAGCCATCCTCGTGTGTTCCACGGTTGGTCACAGCGCTAGGCTGCCGCCTCCCACGGTAACAAGGGGGTGGCAGGCATTTGACTCACTTCCTGTTCCACTGGGAGCGGTTATCGCTCTAGTGGACCCACACAGCGCTATATAGCCCTCGCGCCTTCTCGAGCCCGCAGCAATCGCGCGCAGCCCCGCCGAAGACCCGCCAAAGAGCTGCCCGTCTGCGCCCGTCTGCGCCTGTCCGCGCCAGGACGGGGCATAGGGGCCATGGACAGTGCTCCCTCTCTTACAACTCGATTAGGTACGAGGCCACATCTAATCACCTATACTGCTTATTCCCTACTAGACTTAAAACCGCTGTCCGCATGCTGTACTAAAATACCGTGGCATACTGTTGAGGGAGCCTTCTCATGTTTAGAATGCCACCGCCGAACGCTCAGCAATAACATTCCGTCTGAAGCAGAAGCTCCTGTAGTAGGGCTGAAGTCTTTCCTTCTAAACGTGCGATCCCTGCCCAAACATCAGCATGAGGTATGGGATCTGGTAAATTCTATCCAGCCGGACATATGTTTTGTCACTGAAACCTGGATGAAGCCCCACACCATTACAGCTGTAACAATGGGGATCCCAATTGGATATAAGCTTAAACATCTAGATAGAGAAGGGAAGACAGGCGGTGGCCTAGCAATCATACACAAGGACGATTTAAAGGTCACTATATTTGCACAACATCAAAGTTTACAACTAGAAATTATGTTTTTTAAAATTGACCTAACTAGCCACACATTCTGGAAAGGAGCTCTGGTTTACCGTCCCCCAGGACCAAACCCAGATTTTCCGCTCATTCTCCAAGAATTGCTAGCCCCCCCAACTTAAATCCAATGAAGACTTTATTCTTCTAGGGGATTTTAACATCCATGTAGACCAACCAACATTACCTGAATCCTACTCCCTTATCACTGACCTTTCAAACCTAGGTCTAGAGTTAAAAAACAATGGACCCACGCACAGGGGTGGCCACACGCTGGACCTAGTCCTCTCCAACTGTTCCAAGCTCACCTGCCTCCCAGCAAGAGAGATTTTATGGACAGACCACTTCCTTTTAGAAATCTTACTCTCAACTCTCAAAAGACCCACTAATAAAGCACCCTCCCCTCCCACTTGGCGCCGCCAATGGCATAAAATTTCCTTAAGTAACTTACAGGAAATTTGGGTACAACCCATCACACTAGCAGAAGACACAGTAGATACAGCATTGGCAAAATTCACTGGCTCAATCAAGCGAGCCATGGATATCCTGGCCCCTCTAAAACTATACAAAGAGTATCCCTCCTCTAAACAAGAAAGTTGGTATACTCAGGAGTTAAGGGAGGAAAAACAGAAATGTAGGCGAGCCGAGAAAAAATGGAGGAAACATAAGACCGAGGAGACTCGAGCGGTTTTTCTTCATGCTCAATCAAAATACTATAAAAACCTCAAGCAGGCTAGGAAAAATCGCCTTATGCAACAGCTAGAAGAAGCTGCTAACTGTCCCAAGGAGCTTTTTAAAATCCTTCAAAACTTTGTTAAACCCGCCGCATGTGAGAGCTCTGATGAGTTCTCACAGACCTTATGCGACGAGATATCGTCTTTCTTCGAGAGTAAAATAAACACTATATATGAAAAAATAGTGGCTGCCAATAACAGCACGAGTGACATCAATAAGATCACATCTCCAACCCCGCTTACAGATAACGAACATCCACTATCATCCTTCCCTCTAATTGAAAGTACAGAGCTCCCTCATCTCATTACTCATATCAAATCAGGATCTCCAAATGACCTCCTCCCTGCCAAGATGGTTCCTCCTCTCATCCCTCTCCTGGGGCCTTTCATACAGAATGTCATTAACATCTCCCTCACTAAAGGACAAGTCCCAGCAGATTGGAAAAGGGCGGTGGTAAACCCAATACGTAAGAAAGCGGCATCCCCATGGACCGACCTTTCCAACCTGCGTCCCATCTCACTCCTGCCATACATCAGCAAGATAGCTGAGAAGCATGTGAACACCTATCTGTCACAACATCTTGAAGCGACGGAGGGCCTGGACTACTCTCAATCTGGTTTCAGGCCGAACCACAGCACCGAATCAGCCCTTCAAACAGTGACCAATAACATCAGAATGGCACTGGATGGAGGCAGCTCTATGATTCTGGTGCTGTTGGACCTCTCCGCCGCTTTTGATACGGTGTCTCACAAAGTGCTTCTTGAGCGATTAAAGGACGTAGGACTGGAAGGTGTGGCTCTGGCATGGATGGAAAGCTTTCTGTCAGGCCGTTCTCAAGAGGTTAGGCTGGGCTCCCACAAATCCATCTATAGGGAGCTCAATAAGGGAGTGCCACAGGGTTCTTGCTTAAGCCCGACACTTTTCAACGTGTATGTGGCTCCCTTGGCCAACCTAGCAAGATCCTTTGGGTTTACTCCAGTGTCGTACGCTGACGACACCCAACTCCTCTTTCCCTTTAAAGACCTGATACCTGCAATAAAAAGATCTTTTGCAGAGGGAATGAGAGCAATATCTGCATGGATGTCATCAAACTGTCTCCAATGCAACATAGGGAAAACGGAGGTCATGTTGTTTGGACAAGCAGCAGCACACTGGACACCTGAATGGTGGCCCCTGGAATTAGGTCCTGTTCCTAGCCCTAAAAACACGGTGAAAAACCTTGGAGTGCTATTAGATCAGACACTCACTTTCAAGGACCACGTAAATCAGGTGGCTAGTACCTGTTTTCGAGCCATCGGAATGCTAAGAAGAGTGTTTCCCTATCTGCCAGACTGCCACAGGAAAACACTTGTGCAGGCATTAGTCATCAGCAGAGTGGATTACTGTAACAGCCTTCTATTAGGAGCAAATGAAGGGCAGCTTAAAAAGTTACAGGTGATCCAAAACACGGCAGCAAGGGTAGTCCTTAATGCTCCCCCCAGGACTCCCTCCCTCCCGCTGCTGATTAGGCTCCACTGGTTACCAGTGAGGAAGCGAGTGCAGTTTAAGACCCTGTGCACTATTCACAAAAGTGTGATAGGCAAAGGTCCAAAATATCTAGCCAAAATCTTCCAGCCATATGCCCCTGGACGAACACTGCGCTCAGGCAACCAGCAGCTTCTGCAGGTGCCTAGAATAAAAAAGTCCAGACAAGGAGGGCGAGCTCTAGCCCATCTAGGACCAAAGCTTTGGAATTCCTTACCTCTCGAGATGAGATCACTCACCAGTCATCTGACCTTCCGAAAGGTCTTAAAAACACACCTATTCCCCAGTAACTGATCCCCCTCTGTTAATATGTACCATTTCATCTATCTATAATCATCTGAGGATATTCTTACTGGCAAAGCGTGGAGATACCCCTTCGGGGGTCTATTCAGGCGCTATAGAAGAATATAAAATAAATAAAATAAATAAACAAGGGCATTATACTGAATGATCTTATCTTTGTCAACAATCGTTGTGCTCTGTGGAGGAAAGTGCTATCCTCTTGACACAACATCACCGCCACCAAGAAAATACTGCACAGCTATAAACTCACTATTGTGTCCTTACCTTTTTACAATGCTGAAGCCACCATCTCCATCTAAAACAACGGCACTGGGCTCATTCAATTTTCCAATCACAACTTGGAACTCCTTTACGATCTCTTCTCCTACATCAAGATTAAGTTAAACACTGTTACAGCCCCTCCCTACTCATTCCTACTCCACACTGACTCCCTTCTTTGAGATAACAACATCCCTTCCACCCCCTCCTCACCTCATCCCACTCCTCTCTCCTGGTGGACACCCACTCATCCACAGGTATAATTGCAGTCCAAAATACCCCTTCCTCTCTCATGCATTTCGACCTTACCCATTGTCAAAATCACTCCACCAACTCTCCTTCCCAACCAACTAAAGAACCCTGTATCAACACTGCTCTCAACCGGAACAGTATCTACACCACTCTCAATCAGTTATCCAATGTTAAGATTACAATAGCGGCCCTACTAATAACTGTCCTCCCAACTATCCTGATGTGACTAGATTTCGATATCACAGTGCTCCACCAGTCAGGAGCTCATTAGGAGTCTCCACACTTACTCAACGCTTGATCCAATAAAATCGGATCTACAGCTGATTAGGGCTGACATCATTAATCTAGTGCATGTCACCTCTAACTTGGAACATTCTAGGTTGATAAAAATGACTCACCTCCAGAACCACAACATCCCTATTCCCAAATGCACCACTGCTGCTTGCTCTGCCAACACCTGGGCTCTTCAACCTATTAGAGATGCAAACCGAATACAGACCGTTCCTCCTTACCCAATAGGCTACTTAGACAGCTAGTGAACAACAATATCCTCTTCCTCCTCACCGCATATAACCCTGCTCCAACTGACCACATATGTCAACTGAAAAATATCAGACTATTATCATACACCATCTCAGGGAACCCCACCCTATATCTTGGTCCATTAATAAAACAAAGCTTAAACAAGTCCTCATCTCACAGGCAATCCCATTCTCTATCACTGCCCTCCTGCGAATATCTGAGGATCAACATCTCCACCAAAGACAACTCAACGTGCACTGTACACACAATTTACCACCCTCCTGGAGATAACCATGCATTCATTGAGCAGATCATGGAGATCATCTCCTCCAATAATGGAGAACTTAACAACCAGATTTTTGTTGGCGATTTCAACATTCACTGGAACGACACTAACAACCAACTTGTGAACAGCTTCAAATCCTTCCTCCATGACCTCACCCTGATTCAAGCCTGTAACAGTCCTACTTATAATTAAGGGGCCATTTAAGACTTAATCATAGCAAAGGAGAACACCATAAAGATTGAATCTATCGTACCATGTGATTGAATGACCACTGTGGCATCACCTTCTTTATAGCTGAATGGGTTTTGAAGGGGTCAACCTATGAACTCCAAACAGTGGGTTAGAGACACTCATAACATCAACCCAGTCACACTGTTAGTTATTAGTGACTGTTTCTTGTTCCCTAACACCAACATGTTTGACACACCAGACCTCACCGATCACTACATCAACTTCCTTTCAAACATCATAGATGTCATTGCCCCCAAACAACTAAAGAGAGTTTTGTTCTAAAGATCCAACCCTGGTTCAACTGAAACCTTAACTAGGAACACCACTGCCTCAGACTTGCTGAAAGATCATGGAGGCTTGCCCCCTCTCAGGTGAACCTCAAGCTTTAGTGGCAGAGAAAGAGCGCATACAATAGGCACATTAGAAATTCCAAAGCAGCATTTTTTTGACAACAGCTAGACACAGCTGTGAATCGACCAAAACAACGGTTTGAAATTGTCAAAAACCAAATGAATTGGAAAAGAAAGTCCCCTTTCTCAGACACCAAAAGTTATCTAAATGCAAATCTTTTGCCTTATTCTTTGCTAAGAAAACCAAGCTAATCACTGCTGATCCCCACAATGCTATGAAAAGTACTGTTTGAAGCCCCCCCCAGCTCAGTCCTTCATGCTTAGGAAGAATCCTCTAGATGTCCTCCGCATAAACCAAAAATCAATACCATTTGGTCCAGCTTTAAAACCTTTGATGAAAGCGACATCTTAAACCTTGAGCATCTTGGAAATACTCCAATAATTTCAATGATCCTCTACCCTCCAGGCTCCTCAATGAGACTATACACACATCCTGGTCGTCTTATGGACCAGGCTTATTGATGCCTCATTTACTCAAGGATCCATAAAAAGTGGCCAGGTTACTCGTATCTTCATAAAACCCTGCTCTGACCAGTCTGACCCTAACCTAACAACTACTACGCAATCAACTATAAGCATTAAGGAGACTAAAACTATTCCTTCCCACTGCAGATCTCAACAAAGTGGTTCCAGCTGATATCTAAATTACCCTATAATCTACCATCATTGGCCTTCCTAAAATCAAACTAGCATCACTGAAGGCTACCATGAACGCGGCAGCTACACTCATCACAGGCTCAAATAAAAGGGATCATATCACCCCTGACCCCCAGACACTAAACTGGCTACCCTCTGTGGCTAGAGGATCCACCTCAAAATGTCTTGCATGACCAATAAATCTCTTCACTACAAAAGCTCCTTACCTTGCCCAGAAACTGACCCTATCTGGTGGAAACAGATCTTTGTCAAGCACAAGCTCCCTTCTACAGAAGACACAACAATTTAACAAAAAGAAAACCTACAAGCAAGCCTTCTCTGGAACTGCCCCAAAAATCTGCAACTCATTTCTTCCTGAGACCCAGTCCAACCCTTCAACATAAACTTCAAAAAAGAAGTAAAACTTCTACTATCAGATTCCTTTACATAGAGGATATGCCTTCCTAACCTCCAGTCGTGACACTGTTTGCTCTTGTTGATTTTTTCATTGTTACTTTCCTTGTTTGACATTGTATTTATCACTTCTATATCCAACACCATCTGGGATCACCGCCAATCTTCCGTTTCCCAACCATCTACATGCTAACTGTTGCAGAATGTCCATACACCCAAAAGGGTCTTGTTCATGCCACTATTTGCGAGACTATGTGTTCCTGTTTTCTTACCCTGTATTATTATCCAAGTTTTTTGTCACTGTAATTATTGCTTTTATGACCAGTACCTTAGATATATTTCTATTGTTTATCGCTCATATCATAACAACCTTTCGATATTTTTATACAGCGCTTTTGACACCCAAAAGGGTCTTGTTTGTGCTATATAAAACTGTATTAATAAATAAATAAATGTGTGTGCATGAGGCGACAGATATGTCAATTGCTGATCTCTGGGTTAATTAAACATGTAAGAAAAAAAAGTTTCCAATGTATTAATTGGCAAACTGTACTTGTATTGTCCCTTTGACCATACATACGTATGTCTAGTAATATTTTGTAACTTGTATGAAAAGTGTTCCACCTATTTGTAACTTTTTATACAAAACATCAATAGACTGCAAAGACACTCCCATTGGTTTCCTTTTTTTCAAATAGAAGCTTTTTGTGGTTTAACAGTTTTCAGTTTATTGAGTCAGCATAAAAATTGAGGTCCATGTATGTAAAAAACAAACCTTTGCACTGTTGTTTAAGAAGCAAACATGTACCTGTAGCCAGGCTGGTATAGGCCACAACCTACCGGAAATAGTTTGAAACTGCATACTTGTTGCAGGCTGGCAAGTACTTTAAAGTGCAACTACCTTGACTTACAGATGATGTAACAACAAGCAAAGGTTATGGGCTTAAATGTTTCACTTTAGATGACAAATTATTTTTTAGATCCTCTGGACTAAGTGACTTTCCTTTCAAAGAGATAAGGCATAGCCTAGGATATTTCTTGTACTGATAGGTTTCCAATTAATAACTGTAGCAGCAACATGTTACCACCTTAGGCAGTCGGAAATAGTTGATTTTCCTAGTACTTTATTGATATGTGCTTTTTTAGTTGGGAATGTAGCGGCATTTGTAGAAGTCTGTAAACGAACAAAACGTAGTACTAATTAGTCTAACACATCACAATAAATTAACACAAAAAAACATAGCAGACCCATTCGATCACAACCAAGTAAGCACAACCCAAACAGAACAACACACCACAATACCCTGCTGCAATATCCTCTGGGGCCTCAGCTGCAATCCCTCTGCTTAAAAATGGACAAACATTCTTGTTGCTTATCACCATCATCACAAATTTCTTCTCACGGTCCAATGGTAAAATGTTTTTGCACAAACTACTGCAGCGTTTACCACCAAGGAGATTGAACAGTAGCGGCTTAAAAGTGTTTTAGTTTCTGGAATAAAACAAATAATTTTTAGGTAGAAGAAAATTATTGCCAGAATTGCAGGTTAGTACATTGATGAAAATACGGCCTAAAAGTGTTTTAGTTTCTGGAATAAAACAAATAATTTGTAGGTAGAAGAAAATTATTGCCAGAAGTGCAGGTTTAGTACATTGATGAAAATACATGAGTATGGCATACAGCAGAAAATTCAACTTTCTTCTTGTGGTCGATTTAGTGTAATAGTTAATGCTTCCCTGTCGATCTACACCATTACATTTCTGACACTTTCACACAGATTTCAGAGTTAGCCTTCACCTTTTCTCGTAATTACAAAACTCTTATTTCATTTGCTGCTTTTTAATTACGACGAGGACTCCTGCCGAACCAGTTACATAAATGTAGTGTTCTTTTACGAGTATGAAAAGAATCACTATTTGCTGTTTCATTTCCTCACTAATATGCTGGCATGTTTAGTTTGAACCTGAGCTCTTGGAAGTGTATTCTTAACCAAAGCAGTTCCTTTTTCATGTAAGTAGGTTAAATGTGAGTTGTAAAGCCCGGGGGCGCTCATTTTTTTTCCTTCATGTTTAAAAGCCTCTTTCAGTAGGCTTCTTTTTAGAATCTTGGCATTCCACGCTTTTATGGCTGATTCAAATTAACATTTGAACAGCCCCCCTTTTTTTCTTTTTTTACTCATACAAAAGTATTTCTTTTTTAATACATCACTTTAAGTAGGGCTGTCGTCAGACTGAATTTAGAGTTAATTTTATATATTTTTTCTACAATGTGTTTGCTTATCGTATGTAACTTAAAAGACGAAATATTCTGCAGTGTTTGCTGCGAGTTGAAAATACACGATAAATGTACACGAAAGGAAACAGTTGCATTTTGTATTTTATCGTAATGAACTTAAGTATGTTAGATTTAGCAACATTATATTTTTTCTTAGATTGCATATTTACACACAATAAGAGTTGAGTTAGAAGAGATCTTGCACACTCCAGGGTTCAGTGTCTATGCGATCACAGAAAAATATTTTTCTCTATCCCTAAACGATGTTGCTTTTTCTGCTGTTTCTTCTCTCGACATCAAGCACCAAACCCTGACCCCTGTGTGACAGTGAGCACAATAAAACTGCATAGTGCTTCTGTTTGCAGAGTTCCCAACCCTCACCCCCCCACCTACTCATACAAACACAGCTGCTTCTCAGAAGCTTTTAAGCAATGATACAGTCACCATGCCACCTTCCTAAAAAATGTAGGGCCTCATTTATGAAAAGTGACGCATCGCTGCGTGAAAACAACGATGCTTCACTTTTCACTGCGCCCTCCTTGCGACACCAGTGACGCGTCATATTTACAGTATGACGCATCATGGCGCAAGGAGTTACAGATACGTCAGTATTTCTGACGTATCTGTATGGCGCAAAAGTGACGCATTGCTGGAGTGTGTCACAAAAGTGACGCAACTCCAGCAATGTTTCCTTTCACATGGGGCTAGGGCCTACGTCAGTGTTATGCCTGCTGTGAGCCAGGCATAAGAAATTGACGCATTTGTGTCCTAGAAGTGGCGCAGTGAAATCTTATAGATTTCCCTGCGTCACTTCCATGACCCTTTCTTACGTCAAAACGCCCCCCTTGCATACATTATACCTGGCGCAGGTATAAAGTGGCGCAGGGGTTTACAAAGTGACGCATCTACCTAGATGCATCACTTTGTAAATATGGCGTAACAAGGCGCATTTTTTACGCCACTGGTGCATCACAAAAAGTGACGCACAGGCGGCGGAAAAGTGACGCACAGCCTCATAAATGAGGCCCGTAGTTTTAAAGTCACACGTCTGGAACATACAGGATGCCCCCATCCCCCATGTTAGTGTTTTGTAACCAAGTGCCGCACTTCAAAGATATGATTCAAAGTTTATTTATTACACAACCACTACCACCAACACGTTTCACCAAACAGGTTTGTTCATGGTTGGGTAAGTGGGAGTATACAATGATAAAGGAAAGAGAACTTACCCAACCGTGAACAAGCCCTAGTGGTGAAAACGCGTTGGTGGTACCAATCCCGTTACATCAATGTATCCATTGAAACCCTGGGGCACACACTCCGATATCTGAGTGACAATTTTTATTGCATATAGTTTGCCATGATGCATTTTGGCCGCATTTATAGATGTATATATATTTTTATTAAAATCAAAAAGTCTTGGCTAATACCAGACCTAAACAGGCACACTATATGTATGACTTGACTGAGGTTCTGTTGTATGTTAACTGTTTAATGTACATTTCTTAACATCAGATCAACCTTCCTCTCCGAGTTTAATCCCTTCTTGGAGAGGACCACCAAAATGTTACCTTATATTTTGTATAATCGCAAAAAAGAGTCAGCACTCAAAACTTCTGTGTGCAAAAAAGACTGTCTCAACAGGAGAAAAAACTTCCCGTTAGTAAGCTGGCATGTAAATCAGTTACAGTTGTTTGCAACACCATTGCATCTTTCTCTCAAGGTCTTCTTTATTCTCCCTTGCTCTCCATCACTCCTATACATCTCGATTGCCTCTTCAGCTCAGCCCCAAAATCATGCATAGCTATCTAATAGGTTCTGCGTTTAAATACTAAATTCCTCCCAGAGCAATAAGGAAAATACATAATAGTTTCATAATGGCCTAAATTGAATAAGCAAAAAGAGGTTCAGTAAAAGTGAGTCATCCCTTTTTCAGTTAAATTTGATTTGTTTTGACATCTGTGGCGATCCCCTAAGGCTAATCAGCCAGTTAACCTAGCAGATTTTTATATCGGAATTGAACAATATTTGAAACAAAGCACATACATCCCCTATGTTTGTGTACTTGGACAACTGGGGTGCATTATATTGTGACTGTTTGAACATAACTGTAGATCTGTGATTGTTCGTCTGGCAGATTTACATATCAATCTCAGTTTTTTGTGAATCTAAAAAGTATAATTAGAGCAGTGAATGGCTTATGTTTGACAATCTGACGTGCGAAGAATTACTGATAGTGTAAAATCCAAGGTACCTGCACATACAAAAACCTTTCGGTCACAGACGTGATTTTCTTGAAAAGAGAGGCACTTTTTCTTTCCATTTTACCGAAAGCCACCCCAGTGAAATACAACTGCTTTCTGGAAGATTTAGTGTTTTGTAAATACAGAATTGCTTGTTATAGATGAGGAAAGAAAGTATTTGAGTGATTAAATAACACACATAGGTATGCATGTCAAGACCTGTATAGTTATACAGTACTCAAACGTGTAAGTGCAGCTTATACATTGTTGGTTTTGCCTTTCTGTGTCCTTTTTGCTCGAAGTGAAGTTGTCTTTGAAAAAATAAAATACGCTATTCTGGAATGTCAGTGGACATCTCTTTCAGTTAAACACCACAGTTCACAAGGCACCTTTTGTAGTACTAAATGATGTAGGTGGTATAAGAAGTTCTGTAGATGCACAGATTGGATGGCTTTTCACTGTGTTATGTACCATACAGTTTGTGCAATCTGTGCTCAGAGTTATCCCTATTTTGTCCCATTAAATTAGTGAAACATTGCTAAATGAAATAGTCTTTCAGCCTGTTGCATAATGAGCACAATTACATTTATAGGAGAGAAATATTTTCAACTTTACCTAGTTTACCCTTACTAGAAGCAGATGGCCCTCGTGTCTCCAGGAAAGGCTAGAAGTCCCTGCAGTGTTACCTGCATTAGTGTCTCAGTACTGTTGATATCTACGTTTGAATTTCATTAGTGCTATACATTTGTTTATATGTAGGTACTGCTTAGTAAAATAGACTTCTCTATATGAAAAGCTTAACTAAGGTAAGTCTAATCAGTGACTAAAGGTACTTTTCTCACTTATTTTTACTTAAAATGTTGAGGTACAAAAGTTTTAATCAAGCCAAACTAACACTCCTGAAAGCTTAAAGCAAATAACTATTTCAAAACTGTTTGCCCTCAATTTCTTGTTCGAGTGTTTCAGCATTGGTGGCTCCTCCGCTAAGAAGGAGGAGTATTGCCCCACTAATCTTTGAGCAGTGCAAAAAAATAAAAATAAAATGGTAATACGTCGTTATTATCATTTTATTTTTCTGTGCGACTCAAAGACAGGTTAGGTCGGGGCTGGGTCACCGCCTTCAGAGGCAGGAGGAGTAGTTTGCACGCTCTAAGTGCACATGACAGTTTGGCCGGCCCTCTTGGGCCGCCCAAACCGTCATGCACACTTAGCATGTTCTCCACCTGGCTGCGTTGCACAGACCGGTAGAAAACATGCCCAGGCTCCCAGGCACTGCCTGAGTGGCCAAACAGGCCGTTCAGACAAATCACAACACTTCTCATGCAGCATCCTGATCGGCTGGGAGAGTCTGGTAGCCTGGGTGCTTCCGGTTCTGCCAGTGCAAAGACTTAGGATGGAGTAGAGGCTATGGCGTTGACAGGTAAGTTTATTTAATTTTTCATCCCCTCTCCCCAACACCCCCGTTCCAAGACTGCCTTCATTGTGTTATGGGGAGACAAAAGTGAATGTATGAATGAATATAAAATGAATAGAGTTCTAACTTAGCCCAGGGGCGTCAAGGCCCTATAGCAGAACGATGTACAGACAGGAGAGATCATGCTCAAGCAGGGGTAGATGTAAACAGCCAGGTCTTCAAGGCTTTGCAGAAGAGGGAATGTGACACCTGCCCAGAGATTTCCTCCGGTAGGGAATTCCACAGAGAATAGTTGTGTTTGTGTGTGTGTGTGTCTTTGTATGCATATGTGCGTTGTGTAAAAATCATGTTATAGATGCCGATTATGCTATGCAGTGGAGAGTTGTCTTCCATGTGTTCCCCACAGTAACATTGATACTTGTTGGACAACACTGTGTTGCTTCTTCATATTTCCTTTAAGTGACCAGTTTTCTGAAGAGCTTAAAAAAGGAATGGGCTGACAGTGCATATCTATTACCATATCATTGTAGGGGGACCTTGCTTTAAACATGCAACAGTACACAATACTCATCATAACTTGAAAGAAAACCCCTGAAAAAATCAGAAATCAAGTCAGCAGTGAATATAAATGCAGTGCAATTAATATAGCCTAAAAGCGTAAACACAGAACTAAACATTTGACTAACAGACCAGCCTATCACAACTTGCAGAAAAAAACCCATAAAAATGGACTTTAATATTTTCACCTGGATAAGGCACTGCTGTGCCGTGGTTTCTCAACAGGCATTATTCCCACCCTGTTCAGAAATCACAGCAGTGCATACACCTAGGCACCGTTACACACTCAGCAGTAATCACTGCAAAGTATGTAAGGGTGCCGAGGACTATTCTTTGCACTGCACTGCATAACTATTGGCGCCCTTACATACTCTGCAGTACCCACTACAGAGTATGTAAGGGCGTCGAGGGGTATGCACCACAGTGCATACCCTTCTGCCCCAGTTCATTCTCTTCTGTAATCACTGCAGAATTTGTATGGACGGAAAGGGGTATGCCGTGCGCCGCAGCGCAGTCAGTGGTTTTTAATTAGGGCCGGAAAAGGGGCAGTCCCTCTATGTTTAAAAAACAATGTGCAGTGGTTTTTAAACATAGAGGGACTGCTACTTCTTCCACCCCTGTTTAGAACCCAACTACTGCAGGTTAATTCCACTGGTGGAGCAACGGAATTTATTTAAAAATTCCGCATTGCAAGAGCAACGTGGAATTACAAAATTCCTCTGATTTCGCCAGCGGAATTAAAGATTCGCCCAGGCCTGCTCAAATGTATGGTTCGAATGGTGATGTGCCTCAACAGGTCTCCTGACAAATTGCTGCTTATTTCTTAACATGGTGGTTGGTGTTTACAAACTCCTCTCACTTTGTAGTCTCAGAGAAGGAAAAGTAAAGTCAGAAATGTGACAAGCTTGCTTGGGAGTGTGAAAAGTAATACAGTAAGGTGTAATTTTTTTGTAACACACAACAAATATAAATACCTGTACACATTCAACAGTTAGTAAAGCAAAAATGAAGCACACGTTTTACTTGATGATGTCCAAACTGTAAATATTCACTAAAACCCAATTTCCACAAATTATCATTTGTGCACAATGTAGGTTTATAAGTAAAACCGTATATCTGCGCAAATTTAGTGGCCATTTCAGTGGAAATTGTGCTGTCTGTACATGACAGTGCACTTCCACATGATGCTTTAGTAACATTAAACATCGCTTGCCTTATGTCCATTAAAGCTAGGTGGATCACTAAAGTTTGTTGTTCTAAAAATTGGGTAGTGATTCTAAAATGTTTGGGAAGCACTGCATTACACACATCTATGCAGTGTGTCCATATTCCCACCCTCTGCACTCTGTGGCCAAATGGGGCACAGTGCTTGACCACATTTGCAGAGTATATACAACATATACCAATAGAACACAGAAAGACACTATTGAGAACAGATGATGGTGTCGATATAGAAAACCTGGAGTATACAGGGTGGAAAAGTGTACACAGATTTCAGCCAAGGCGTTTTGGAGCGTGTCCAGGGCTGCAGAGAGTGTAGTATGTGTGCAGACTGTGGCTGTGGGAGTTTAAAGCACAATTGAGTATTTCTGGCTTCGCTGGGCGTGTAGAGCTCAATTGAGCTATGCTGAGGCTGGACAGAGAGTAAATGAGAGTAGGCAGGGTGTGTATACGCTGTACTCATAAGAAGGGCAAACGATAGCTGAGTGTGTGGTCTGAGTAAACATTTGTTGGTCATGGCAGAATGTATGCAGTGCATATCTAAAGATGTGCAGGGTGTCATAGAAGAAGCACAAAATGGCTTGCTTTTGATGCACAGCACGTTGAATGTCTATATAGGCCCCTTTTTCAGTACTGTAATATTCAGTAGGCTTTGCTGTTAATGTTGGCTCCTAAAAACAGAGGGCTGAGAAGTGCTTTATTATACAGAAAAACATTTTTAATTTCTACCAGAGAACCAGAATGACAATACATGAATGATATGCATAATGCCTGCATCCACTCTTCCATTATGATGTCCTCTCTAAGGCAGCCAGGAACAGTGCAGTAGATAGTATCTATTGTAATTGTATTTATATAGGCCTTACAACCCCAGACAGGGTCACTCCAGGCAGTCCTCTGCTTTGGGACCCGAGGTTAGTGAATAATCCAGAGGTTATTGACTACTTTTTGGTTATTGTATTTCTTGGGAATAGAATTATGGTCTCAAGGATATAATTCTTTGCATTTACTCCAGTATCCATTTGGTAGACAAAAATAGCAGTATTTAGGTATGATCATTGGTGGGATTTAATCAATCAAGATATGTCACCCCTGGAGGTATCTGGGTGCTTGGGTGCGAGGTCTCAGGTGAAAACCAAGTTCTTGATGAAACGGTGGGACATTGCAAGAAACGAATAGAAAAAGGAAAAAAAGTGGGGAGGAAAACGAGCGAGCAGGAAAGGCAAAACAAAAGGTAAAACAAAGGGCAGAAAAGGCAAAACAGAGGGCAGAAAAATGAACAGAAAGGCAAAACATAGCAGAAGAGGGCAAAACCGATGGCAGAAAATGCAAAACACGGCAGAAAAAGGCAAAACAGAGGGCAGAAAAATTTGCAGAAAAGGCAAACAGAGGGCAGACACACAAGCAGAAAAGGCGAAACAGAGCAAGAAATGAGCAGAGGAGGCATAAATAGAGGGCAGCAGGTAGACAGGCAGCAGAAGGTAGTGGATTGCTGGCATGTTGGACAGCAGAACTGTCACAGGTGGAGCTGGTATGAGGACCTCGCCAATGGGTTTATGCTGGGGCCTCCATTAAATAGGTTCCTGAGGGATGGTGGGTGCAGGATGATGGGAGGAGGAAAACGGCAGGAGGAGGGAAGAAGACAAAAAAGAGGGGAGAAAAATGAGCAGATAAGGCAAAACAGATCAGAAGAGGGCAAAACAGAGGATAGAAAAACGAGCAGAAAAGTCAAAATGGAGGACAGAAACACCAACAGAAAAGATAATTGAGGGGGCAGAAAATGAACAGAAAAGGCAAAGCAGAGGGAAGAAAATGAGCTGAAAAGGCAAGACAGAGCAAGAAACGCGCAGAGGTGACAGAAACGGAGGGCAGCAGGCAGGGAGGTAGACATGCAGCAGAGGGTAGTGGACTGCGGGCAAGCTGGACAGGAGAACTGTTGCAGGTGGAGCTGGCACGAGGACCTAGTATGTGAATTCATGTGGATAGTTGGGGAGATGGATAAATGATTTAGAAGAGATTAGGTATTTATAAGTTGTAGGGGTATGACTTTAAAAGAAGGAGCTCTTGTGATCTTTGAAATGAGGTGTGGGCAATGTGCAGAAATAAAACAATAGATATTAACACAAACTTGTGTGACATAGTAATTTGTGCTCGGGGAAAGGTGGCACACAGAGGTGAGAAATTTAAAGAGGGTAATTCGGAAAAAAGGGGAGGCAACACTGATAAGTTTTAAGTAAAGTCAAGTTCATTTTTTAATGATGGGTTTTAGGAGACTTTGTGATTTAGCATGTATTCTGAGGATACAAAACAGTAAAAAGAAACACAATTATTTGTATGTGATATGGTGCTATATTCATTATTTTTGACAAACACTAAAATAAGCCAAATAGCGAGCCTACTGCTTGGCCACAGCTTCAGCAAAGACAGTTTAGGAATTGGAAGCATAAAGTAATGTAATGATAGGACACATATATAGGTAATTAACAAGAGCTTTAGGCTGCACTGAAACGAAACAGTAACCTCATAGTCATAGCAATGCGAATGTGTGTACAAAGTAAATAATGAAAACATCAAAAGGAGATCTGCAAATGCTAGAGCAGATGTCTTCTGACGTTCACCCTCTGGGTGTGTCTCATGGTATTGGAAAGGCAAAGTGTCATCCATTTGGGTGTCCCAAGGATCGAATGGCCCAAGATAGAGGATAAGGGCAGCTACCCCTGATAGTTCAATTGTAACGCCTGCATTCCAGTGGATGGTGGGTGGTGGTGCCTAATTTGTAAAAAATTAAGTGCCAGGGCCCTTTCCAGGAGGCCGCTGCAGCGTACACTATCCATTGCAGCTGCAAATGACAGTGCCAACACAATTACTAACCCTCACACTCTTACAAGTGTGACAGTTCAAACTATTCCAGGTCCCCAAAGCGCTAAGAATGGCTTTTGTGGCAGATATTAGTCATTGTCAAATGTATATTGAATGAAGGATCAGCTGTTGTTGTGTTCATTTCTCATTTTGGCAGACAGTGCCCACCATGTGGCAGACTGTCATAAGTACAGGTGCTGATAAATAAGTTCCAGTGCTGAGCACCGGAAACCACTGGCTCAAATTAAGCAATGGCAGGTGGAGACTCATACATTGAAGAGTGTGAAAGATAGAGGCAGGTCTACCTTTGGAAATGCATTGAAGAATTTCTTAGCAAGGGGCTGCAGATTAGTTCTTCCTGAGCACTGCCATCTGGTAGATGGGCGGGGTGTTGGGTGGGACTGTACTTTCTGTTGCTCAAGGTGAGGAAGTTTCTAGGCCAAGCCTGCCCTTTTGCTTTTTCCTGTTTACTGCTTCAGAGAGACTAATGACAGCCTGAGGCAAATAACTTACACTTTATTGTGCCCATGTTGTGGGTACACCTGCTTGAAATCAGGGACAGTGTTATGTGTTATTAGAATCATGCTTTAAACAAAGGGAGCATCTGGAGGGCAGCTTGAGGAAAGTCACTTGAAAAAGCCCCATACCAAACCGGTTCTGAAGCATGAGAAAGTGGGTGCACTATATGTGGTGTCACTTTAAGTACTGTGGCCTGACCTGTGTTTTAAATGTTGTGCCTTGATAGAAAAGGAAATGCATGCACTTCCGGCATTGAGTACATCTCACACACTAAACGCAAAAAAATAATAGTTTTGCTCAACATCACCGCAGTAACTGACAGCATAAAATCACAAGGTGCCGAGCAGCAGCATCAAACCACATTAGTGAGATGCTATGTTGTGGAAGGAGCAGGTCCTGATGCTCCCTCAAAATTGAAACCTATGCCAAAAATAGGAATGTATCTGTCCTACATTACAGAGATGCCATAGAAGGAGAAACTGTGCTATATGAGAAACTATTTCCACAACATAGAGTTCACAGTACAGAGACTATCCGCCACAGGACAGCTGCACACATTGAAAAAGGCTCTCTATACAACACACACATGCACCCACGAATAGCTGCTCTGAGCCTCGCCGTGCATATGCTGCATAGGGAAGTGCAGTTCCACACCAACAGCCATACCATCACTGAGCAGCACTAAAACAGAACCTGCAACGACCAGCCAGTGCAAACCCCATACCCACTCTAATCCACAAGTGCAAAAAGGACATATGTACCACGTACTGTGAAAATGAGATAGGTTTAGAATGAACACATTTTGCACGCACTCGAGGTAAATGCCGAGTTTGTACCAATCAGTCCGCCATTCCAATGCCCCTTGCACACCTGTCCGCACGTGCAGGCATCGGGGCGAAACTGCACTGCACTGGAGCAGGCGTTATGTGTCTTGGTGCAGTCACTCTCAAACAGTAGAGAGGAAATGCTTCTAGCTGCTGTACGTAAGAGTACTAAGACCCACGAAGCTTTGCTAAATGTGTGTTTGCATGCATTTATTCATTCCTTCACTCCTGAACGGCGCAGCATGGCTCAGCAGAGAGCACATCTTGGTAGGATGACTAGGTCATGACCTGATGCTTAACTGTAGGAAATGTGTTCAGCGGCGTAGTACTGAAGCCACGTGGATCAAACCCATGTCTGAGAGGGTGGAGCAGGCCTTCCCTCCTGGTCTCCACCCCATACTGCACTATCCTTAGCGCCTAGATCTCAATCATGAACTATATAAACAGCCAGTATTATTATTATTCCGATGCATGCTCAAAGGGACCCCTAAAATAGAAAGCTGCTCTCAGCCTGATCTCTGTTTACACTTCTCATGTAGCATGCCCCATACGATTTGGAGTTCATTTATAGCTAAGGGAGAATTCTGAAGTGGCCTTGTGCATGCAGCACTATACAACACATTAAATATATTCTATTATCATTAATTATTGTAATAACTTGTGTTACGTGCAGCACTTCATATCCACCCGCATCGTTAATAAGTGTTGTGCAGTACAAGTTTACATGGCAGGGCATCCAAGCAGTAAACAAATGATTTTAGTAAACATGCTTGCATCACCGACCATAATTCTCCATGATTTAGGTTCAGGATTATATATTTTCACTTCACCTCAGGCGTTGCACCTTGAGAGCTTGCTTTCTGTGAGTCGGTGCTACAGAAATGAACACCCTCTTCTTTCTCGATGATTCTACAAATTTGCATTCCACCCAAAGTACAGTCACCACTTGCAGTTCACTTTTGTGCAGGATTCTGTCTTCCAGTAGATAAGTCCGATGTATATGTTATAAGTATATGTTAAAAAGCTGATTTTTACGTTAAATTACCTTCATTTTACTCCAGCAGTTCGAAAGAGACTCTCATGCAGAAGGCACCATCTCTTTTTCTGTTTTTACGTGGCATCACGGCCAGAGCTGCTAACGGTTGCAGCTGGGGATCCATGTTCAAGCCTCGGCTTTCATTCAACATCATGTGATTCTGGACAAATCACTTATTTTCAGTGCTTAATTTGAGTCAGTGGTTTCCAGTGCTCAGTACCGGCACCTAATTTTCAACACCAGCACTTATGACGGTCTTCCACATGGTCGAGCAGTGTGTCTAAATTAAAGATGAACACAACAACACTTGTATATTAGTTCAATATACATTAAATGACTAATACCTCCTGCATAAGCTATTCTTATAGCTTTGGGGACTTGCAATAGTCTGAATTGTCACACTTGTAGGGTGTGATGGTTAGTAGCTGTGCTGGTTCTGTCATTGGCAGCGGAGGCAGGGGCACTGGGTGATGCAAGTTGCAGTGACCTCCTGAAAAATGCCCTGGCACTTATGGTATTCTCCTCCTGCCTACAAAATATGAATGTGTCCATGTGTAATGTAACTGGTGCTCATGCAAAGTGCCCCAATACCTTCGGGTCGGATTTGTGCTACATAAATTGCAAAAAATAAAAAAAATGATCTCTCCCTCACGAAAAGTGGCGCTGCTCAGAAAAAAAGTTTAGCATATTCTAAAAAAATAAAAAACAGCACTTCTCATATCAGACAGTTCAACGTAGCTGAAAGCCCACAACAAACTTCTACAGATCCTGCTGCTGATGCAGACGTGGGAAAGTATTTGGTCTGGGGGCCAGGCCATACGCCTTCGTCTGCGTGTACTCCACCTCACTGTAGAACGCTGCTATTTGCTTGGAGAACAGACCTAACGGTCAATCCTCTACTGTGGTTTGGTGTGGGATCATCAGAACCACTTGGTGGCAACACCATATGCAGTCACCAACCTGCAACTTCTTTGTGAGTCTCATCAATTCCTCAAGTGAAACTGTTCAGCGATATTTCCTTAATCTCTTTACCCCATCCTCCTAATAAATGTCAAAACGCCATACACAGAATACATTATTGCCTCAACTGAAAGGAAATCAGTAATCTGCCAGACATGGGTGAATGACTAAATGGACAACCAATTTAGAAAACGTGACTTATTTGTCTTAACTTTGCTGCATCTAAAAACAAAATGAAAACACAAATATCCAACTGTCCAAGATGGTGTATTAAATGTATATGTATTGAGGGAAGCACAGAATTAATTCTATTGGCTTATAGGTAATTGTATCGTCTGAGTGACATTCCAAGCTAGTGAATACTGATATGGCAATATTTGATCGGCAAAAAAATATTCTGATGCAGTTAAATTGAATGAAAAGTTAAGTGGATGAAAACACATCATTCTCAAGAATGTCACCAAAGACCCAGATATCACATACGAGGCCCAATTTCTAAATTTATTTGAAGTATACTTTGAGAAAAAAACACTAATAACAAGACCTAAAATTTCAAAAATTAAAAGATTAAAAATTACATTGAGATATAGAGGGGTGTCACAGTAGTCTGTTTTTATTGACAAGACCGCTTTTAGGGGGTAAAAAATGGAGGGAGGAAGGGTGAGCTAAGAAATATAATTAGAACAGAGGAATGGATTTCGGAATGCACAGTTTGGTCAAGTTGAAGTTACATAAGAGAAATTTGCATTTTAGAATTCGCTCATATGCAGGGCGCTGGATCTAGATATTTGGGAAACGAAAGAGGAATGTGCGATAAGAGAGGAGAAATTAGATGAGGAACATATAGGAACATTTTAAAGAAGGGTTGGATGATATCTCCCCGTAAAAACATAAAAGACCCAGTGAAAGAGGAGGATTCGCTATATGAGTGGGATTGAAGAAAGAAGAGTCCTTGAGCTGGGCTAAGGGGTGAAGCAGCAGGGGCCGTTCTAGACAGGCAGGTTCAGGAGGGGTCGGACTGTTTTGTCAGTGGGCTGCAGGCTGGACTGCCATGACACCACTGTGCCCTGTGGCCCCAATCTAGTATTGTACCCCTGCAGTATGGGACTGGTTTGAGCATTTTTGCCAGGGCTAATTTTGACTTCCATCACTGCCATGAGAATGATGGATCGTACCCAGAAATCATCAAATGGAAAATTGGATCTATTTCTAAAAAAAAACAGGAATGACACATGCATTGTGTCAAAAAAGTTGTTTGTGAGGTTGAATTTGCCATCCTGCACCTTACCCTGGGCTCACTAGGAAACTTTCATCACACTTTGATTCACGAGTGATGACTTTAAATCACGAGAGATGACTTTGATTCACGAGTGATGACTTTGAGTCATAATGGCCGAGTGTGACCAGTATCACATGGAAGCATCCTATGGGTATTCCATGTGCCCTGTTCTGTAAAGTACAGGAGGCTGTGCTAGGCAGGTGTAAGCTGCCAGGCACTGCATTGACTCCATTGCAGGTTTTGGTTCATGCAAACATCTGGGTTTCTAGATGCCCACAGGCTCTGCACTGCATCCTGACACATGAAACACCATAATTCTGGGCACAGTCAGCTGGTGGGTCAGAGAATCTATGGGACATGCTAGTGAACTTAATGTGTTGTTCCACAACTGTGTAGATGGATGCCTTGAAATCAAGGGTTTATCTCAAAGTCTTGTGCCATGCCACAATGTGCACAACCGACTAAACCAACTATCCTCAAAATGCTAAAGTGCTTTAGTTTCTCATCCCCTTGTGTCTCATGTCCCTTGTGCGTGAAGTTGCATAATAGTTCTGTCCTGATTATCAATATTGAAAGACCCATAATTTTAGGTCGATAAATTAAAATACCGTATGAGGCAGGCACAGTGTTGTTTCCTTTATCTTCGGAGGTTCTGTGCTCTTCGCGTAATTTGTAAATGTTTAAATAATGATTTTGACAGGAAAACGACGTACCTAGAAGCCAGCCACTCATTCTCTTATGCATACTTTATAAAAGCATTTATTTAAAATCATTATTCGGATGGTGTGAAAAAAGCAGAGCCACTGCGCTGCTAAATTAGTTAAATGGCATAGAAAAACCTTACGAGCCTCCTTTTAGCATATGCTGTGAAAATTACAGGTTTATTGCTGATGCCGTTGCCATCATTTACTTGCATGTAATCACCTGGCTCCCTGGTGGGTAGTATCTCGAAAGCCCGGCCAAGAATCTGTGATTTTCTCCTCAGGCGTCCTCTCGGAGCCCGCGACGGCCGCCGCCGCCGCGCCGTGATAAAGGCCTCGGAGTGCCTCGTTCCGACGCACAGCGCGGGACACTTCATTGGCGGGCATTTCCGCCCAGTCATTTATGTGTAGCCTGCTTAGGGGCTGCAAACAAGAGTGAATGAAACGCCAGCATGACATCAAAAAAGGAAACATTACACAAACGTAAGACTGAGTCTCTCCACGGCATACACTATATGGCTGAAGAGGTCCATGGATCAATCCTTAATTAACAGATCAGTTCTGTGGTAATGATCTTTATAACACGGACAGTTAATTAGCTGAACTTACTCTGCGAAGTTTGCATCTTAGCAACATTACCCTTCAAAAGCGGGTTCAGTGATGTGTTTTATAGAGTGAAAAACGTGCCTTCCCGTGACCTTTTTACATACGTTTGACCCCCTTCCAAAGCTGGATGATTCTGTGGTTTTGTGCTAACTACCAATACATTTTTCAGGTTGTTCCTGAACGACCGCAGGTAGATCATGTTGTCAAGGAGTCCAATGTGTTCCACAATGCGGTAACCAGCTTCCAGAGGATCCTTATAGTTTATTCAGTGGGAATCAGAAGGCTAGTCCATATTACAGTATTTGGGTTACTACTCCTGCTGGATGTAGTGGCACCATTGTTTGCAGCTACTTAGAAACTATTGTCCAGAATGATGTGGGTAAACGGGACATGTTATTCCATACTGAACTGGTGACCTCTTGAGTGATTTTAGAGTTTTGATCATGTGTTGGTGTTTCCTAAGAGCCTCAGGACCCGATTCCCAAAGGTAAACTTAGACCTGAAGTCCAGCCGCGGCCCGTGCAGGTAAGAGCGGTGGGGCGATGGGGTCGCGTGGGAGGGGGGGGGGGGGGGGGATGTTGACGGACGATGATGAGGGAAAATTAATTATTTATTTAATTGTCCCTCGCCATCGGCCGTCGAAATCCCCCCCACCCCACCCCACCACGCTTACCTGCACGGGCCGCGGCTGCGGAAGTCTAAGTTTAGGACTGAAGTCTAAGGGCCTGATTCATAAAGGTAAACTTAGACTTGGTCCAAGCAAAAGAAGGCAGCTTCAGGGAACGAACACAAGGAACATAAAAGACCCTTACACCAACCACAGGTTATTTTTTTTACAGAAAATGCTGTTCATCATGACCCTATCCAGAAAACACAACAGCTAGTAAGTTACTGGCTCCAGATATATAAGTTATTGTAAATTACTATTTAGAAGGAATCGAACTAATGAGAGTATTTGCTGTTTCATTTTTTAAGCAGAAAATGATCATTCCAATGATCTTTATAAAGTGCAAATTGAAATGAGTTACCATAAGCAAATTCCTCAGTTCACTGTAAAAAGCTTCCATTGGCAAAGTATATTTGTGAGAAGAGGTATATTCCGTGCACAGTTTGGCAAAGATGTGAGAGGGCGGAAATATAGGGTGTTCCTGTTCATAGACTTGTAACAAAACAGCTCCAACACCTCTTGTCAGAAGCACCATTCTCCAAAATTGATGTCTGTATTGTATCGAGGATAGACTGGAGGAGATACAGTTACTTCATAATTTCTGAAATTATATCTCTTCTGCCTCATCCAAACAAAAACATTTCTGGAAAAATTGCCTTTTGTTCATATTAAAACAAACACTCCTTTATACATTGCCCATGGCAAAAATGATTTTCCGTGTAGTTAAGATGCAGCTACTCCATAACTTGATCAATTGATTGAGAGCCCAGAAATAATTTAGTAAATTCAACAAAACCCCGTCTACTCCACAGCTTTCTTGAAATCATGCTTCCTAGTTTCAACAGGCCAACTGATGAGTTTATAAAAGTTGAAGACCTTCCTGAACATGATTACTGTGTTCTTCTAGTTAAGGAGATTAAATCATTTATTCACTGAAACATAGACTGAGCATTGCCCAAGTTGAAAAGTATTGCTCTATACGTATAGTGCTTTCTATCCATCATCTGCTGTTATGGACCGCAGAAATCCACCTTGGTAAAGATTTACAAAGCTTTAACCCACTCAGAGAGGTCACTGATCAATGAAATATATACCAGTACTTGATACTCAGTTCATTCAGCTCTATGTAATCAATAGAGGGGAGAAGGTAAACGGTTTTTTGAAGGAACGTGAAGAAGATGGTGCTTGCAGGAGAATTAAATCAGACTGTCGGTCTGTTGAATATTCATACCTACAGTGCGACACAAAGTATGCTACTCCTGATCTGAAAATACACAAGAAATAGAATGTTGATTCTGAGGAAAGGAAGCTAATCGGACAAGGACTGGAGTTCTTTCTATCACTGATACCCCCTCACAGATGTCCACTGGAACTGCTTCCATTCTCTTCAGACTGGCCATGCGTCCAAGAACCATACGATGTTTAATAATGATCATGACAGGAAGGTGAACTTGTAAACCATGGCAGATTTATCCACTCAGTGTGCAGATAGTTCCTTGATATAAGATCAAATGACAGCATCTCTTTATGATCCCTGAATGTTACGCACATGACTTAGCAAGTACAGTCCTCTTCTTCATTGGTGTCTGTAGGGACTCTTTCTCGCTTCACCCACAGTAGATCCATATGAATTCCAGAATCATCTGAATCTACAAAAGCAAGAGCCTGTGAAGAGAAAATAAGGTACAGATGGAAAGTAACACAAACCCAAAAATAAGTCAATGTCTCCTGCTCCATTGAGTGTTCTTATCTCAAAACAGAATTGTTAACTTGTCTCATAGGCTAGGACGGTGCAATGTTCCCCTTGCGAACACGATCTACGCACAGCTGTTTACGGCATCTCTCAGGAATCTGACATATCGAGGGACACTGCAGTGCTTCCTCCTGAAGGAGACATTGGGGAATATCAGAGTTCCCCCTAGACTAAGATACATAATCCTAAATTAATATCACAGAGCCTGAGGGCCGCCTTCTACCGATTAGACACAAACAAACAAGATAGTCTTAAATGAACACCAAGGAAGGAGAACGAGAATGAGCTGCATCAAGTGATGTGAGCATCAATAATGGGTTTTTCTATTCTCAAAAGTAATCTGCCCCTATAAAATCTAGTTACTTGTTCAAGGTTATTTATCCCCAGTGGATGTTGAGCATCCTGAAGTGCCTCAGAGTAGTAGCACAATTGAAAATGGATGAAAGTGCATGCATTTCAAGATACCAAAATGCAACACTGTAATGAAATGAAGAAAGTCAAATGATGCCCAAGAGGTCTAACAGGACAATCATGAACAATAATAAATGGAACCATAGAGGAGGGTCTGTTCAGCAGAAAAGATCGTAAAAGTGACTCTGAATAGGGTTTCAGGTTAATAATCAGGGTAACAACGAGAAGAAACACCTGGTGGGAGATGCGTCCTGGTTACCGTCTTCACCCTTCCTAGGAGACACTTTGCATCTCCTGAGGTCTCTTTTTGCACTTGAAATTTTGTGTTAGTAAAGACTAGGAAGGATCTGGACAAAAACCCTAGTTAATCAGTTATTAAAAGTTACAGCAACAGCAGACTCATTCATTGTGCATGGACAATCCAAATGTCTGTCGGGACAGCAATCTTTTGGAGCAGTTATCACAGACATATTGGATAAAGAGCCCATAGCATCTTATGGCCAGTACCAAGTGCCAATACATGATTATATAGGCATAGGATTTGGGAGAACACTAGAGTTCACCATCACTTCCTGTATAAATAAATATATAAATGTGCAATGCCGAGACTAAAGCACAGAAGCAAGGATCTAATGTTTGGTTAAAAAAAAAAGATTATAGGAGAATTTCGAAAATGATATGTCTTACATTTTTATTTGACCCACCTTTTACTTTTAAACTACTCCTCATTTTAGCACCTCATCTCTCACCTTCTACTCACTAGCTAATTCTTCTTCTATATTGGACAGTTTTCTTTCCTCAATATCTCATTTGCTCTGTCTCAAAGTTTCATCACTCTGTGTAGGTTCCTCCAAATCCTCTCACGTCCACTGCTAATTCTTCCGCTATAGAGACAACTTTCTTTCACACTGACTCTTTTGCAGTCTCACCTGTTGTCCATTTGCCAAAGTCATAACATTCTGTGTACTTCACTTGTCACTCCATCCTCCCTCTTTTCTGGACAGAAAGCTCTATTGATTTGTAAGTACTTATTAACGAACGTTGCCTTATCTTTCATGGAAGGTGTTGCCTAGCGACTCCATCCTTGTTGTAATGTGAAACAGGTCGTACAAAATGTAAAATAAAGTACTTACATTTGGCGGAGCTAATTTTCAATTAATCCAAAAGATGCTGGCATATTAAGGGGAATAAGGCTAGGATATAAACTCTCTGAGATGTAAAGCTTGGCTTTACAAATTGGCAGTTTTAGAAAATATTACTTCGCATAAAAGATCTAAGCAAGTTGTTAAACTGCGTCACATGAGTCCCAAATGGCAACTACCATGGAACATGATTAACGCAATTTAAACTATATTTAATCTTCCCACAAGGTTGAAAAAAAGGGATTTAATTTAACCTTATGGCAGTGGAGATAATTATATGGAGACAACAGTACAAGAAACATTAGATTTGAAATGCTATAATTAATGGGAAATCGAGTTGTGCCAGTTGCAGTTTTCTAAGGAAAATGACGAGTTACCATAGCACCATAAAAGCAGGTTAACAAAAGGCCTGGGCAATCACAGAGGTCACTAATGAACTACTCAGCATTTATCTATGGAGGCTTTGGATTCATCTGTATTTATGAAACCAGGTAGTAGGGACTAATTTAGGATCATTTGTAGTTGGCACATGAAAGGAATATTTAACATAGGATTTCTTGAATACGGGCGTGCAACCATTTCTCTTATTTCTTTTTTCAAAATAAATGTAGATTTTATTAGATTATAAACTTACTAAATCAAAACACTCAAAGGCCATATCAGACGATTAATTTGAACAGTAATGAGTTTAACATGGGCACTAAGGTTATAATATAGTATTATAAATGTCGTATGGCTCTAAAAGAACATGTGCTCACAGAGTTGGAAGGGGAAACAAAAATGTAAAGCGCTTCTGTGTTGATTCACTGGTATAACTCCTCAAAACCGCTCCACATTTCTTCATACATAAATATCCGATTGGTGTTGCGACTATCTCTTTCTCATAATGACTGCTCTTCTAATAAAAGGTGTCCGTGAGTAATCATTGCAGACATTTGGCAATATCAGAGCCCTGTACAGCTCATACCCCTGTTCATTCCTTATTTTTACTCATTGAACGGGTATGTCAAATCATATTACCTGGCACTCCTGAATCTAAATTTATAAATGTTGGACATCAACCATCCCCTGTATTTTACTCAGGTATGGTTCCAAGACAATGCTTAATAGAAGTCCATTCAAGCATTGATACTTAGTCGTCTTGACTATGGAAATGCTCTTGTTTTAACTTCCGAGTCCCTACTATCCTAATTGCAGGTGGTTCAAAACACTGCAGCTCGCCTGGCTAACAAGCTGCCACCAGGCATGCCTTCAGCCCCATTGGTCAGCGCTCTTCACTGATTCTCCATTAGGAAAAGAGCACTGTTCAAACTACTCTGTCTGGTGCACAAATCCTTGTTAAGCAAGGGCCCCAAATACTTACAGGATAAACTCATCCTCTACCTCCCCGATAGAAACCTTAGATCAAATTATTAACTTCTTCTGTGTCCCCAGTGCATCAAAATGTCTAAGTACGGTGGCCAGGCCCTTTCTTATCTGGCCAAGATGCCCCTTCAAGGGCAAGTCGTTGCACTATATCAAGAACCCCTTAACATAACATGTAGTGGTTTTACACAGAGTTGGCACTGTAAGTTCATTTTGCCAATTCCTTGTCAAATCATCACTCAGTATTTTTTTTTAAATAACAGTGTGTACCTTTATAAGTTTAGGGATGTATGTTGGCATTTCATCTCTTATTCCCTTCTTTGAAATTGTAACCATGCTACAGACTGAGGAGTTCAATTTATAGTACGTATCTAAGAATTTGGATGTTTTAGCTACTGGCGATTAACCAAGGAAGCCTTAGTGGCTTATAATACCTTCATTAATGGATAATGGCAGTCCTGCATCGTTGGGGAGCTGAAGGTGTTGAATCAATATCAGGAAGGTTTCATAAAAGGTATAGACCTTGCTTGAAGAGACTGTTGTGGGCCTGAGGTCAGGTAAGGCAATAATTGATAAAGTCACATGGGGACATGGTAAATCATGCCAAGCACATACTTCTTGTCACACAAACCGTGGAAAGTAAACAAACATGTCTTTGTGTGAACAGTCACAGGTCCTTTTCAAAAACCTGTCTACATCCCATCAGGATAAGACAAGGAATTTACAGAAAGTTCCAAAACAAGCACTTAATTCACATATCGCCCAGATCTCACACCCACCATGGCGGCCCAGCAGGTGTGATATAACTGTCTTCTCCCTCTCAGGAGCAGAAGCCGGAAATGGAAGTACTTTCACTTGTTCAAGTCCTGCCCAACCCCAACACCCCAGCCACCAATCTATAAAGGCCACATTCTGTAAATGCTAATTTAGATTTCTGGGCAGTATACGGCACGGGGCTTGAATTCACATGGATTTGGTAAAAGAAGGACAGCTTCTGAAGTACATCTGCATGGCCAAGTGTTTTGTAAGTATATAAGATGCCGCCTTTAAATAAAACCTTTTGGGTACATTTGTAGTTTTTATCGGATCCACAAAAATAAAGCTGAGTACTTCTGGAAATCTATAAAAGTCATTGATTTCTGCGAGTATTCCTCCTGCACCAGATACATACACACGCAGATTGTCCACTAGGAAGACCACCGACCTCAGAATGAATAGCAGAAATGTGTGTTGCACACTTGGAGAAGTGTGGCTCAATGGTTAGGAGAGGCAGACCATGAAGCAGAGGTCAGACCCGGGACCAGGGTTCAATTCCCGACGCCGCAGAGTCTTGAGCCCAAAATGTCCCCGGACTCGATAATTCTTGCTTCAGTGCCTGCTCGAATCACGGGTTCACACTCTGCAACTCCGGGCAATAGCTTGCTTAATCTCCACTATGGCCCCCTGCGGCGGGATGCCTGGCTTTCACCTTGGGGGTGCCCAGTACGGGTTATCTCACAGGGAAAAACCAGGCCGGGTTCCCAAAGGAAGCGCTTAGAGACCGTTGGTGATAATGCGCTATATAAATATAAATTACAATTACTTGACGTTTTTCACTTGAAACTTGAAAAAATATTGACAAATATAGTTCATGGCACTATTCACGGATAATCTTATCCTGTCATTAAGTGAACAGTTGCTGTCATGATTGCTTCATTTGCTGATGTGTTAACATTTACACGAAATGTAAAGGGTAACCATCACTAAAATGTAGCGCGTATAAAAATATTGGGCTATATTGCCATTGAGTTCTCCCAATGTTGCTTTCCCTCTGTACAAGTAATATCCGATTTGCAGAGGAGGTATAAAGTATCTTGATGGAATATAAACTACGTTTTCCTTGCACCCCCGCCTGAGTTAAAATTCTGGCCCGAACCCACAGTGTGTTTCAGTTGTAAGTGTAACTTATGACTCCTAAAAATGAAATTTGGTGCTGCAATTCCCAGGGGTTGCAGTTGTTTTTCAACTGCAAAATCTGCTTATTATTGTTGAGAATCCACCAAGGCATGGAATGATAAGTATACATAGGATTGGTAGATTGGTGGAAGTATGTCTGTTCCCAAGGAGAGGGTTCATTGCCAATGTTGGGGAATCCCACACTGTCACTACCTTGCGGGTACTCACAAACATTGGGAAGGACTAATGACTTTGAGACCCTATTACCACACTTTAATTTAGTCCTGTAAAATGTGAGGGTAATTATGATTTTGTTGTTGTTGAAAAAGTGCCAAATAACTTCCTATTTACAGGTGGTAAGCGTTTAACAGGTATGACCTTGGCAAGGAAGAAAGGGAAAAGGTAAAATGTGCAAATGCCTATTTCTGCCATACTTACTCCTGCTGAATGTGCGCATTATGGACAAGTAGCAAGAGCACATATTTTGTACCAGAGGTATGCCTGAAAGACCATGGCTTCCGTAGCTTTCCAAAGTGTACCATTTGGGAGTTTATGAATCCCAAACAAAGAGGAAATCTATATTAATAATAGACTGAATCTGCAATGCAAATTATTCTTCGTTATTGTGTCTCAGGCCCATTGAGCAGCTATCCAATTAAGTCAGCAACAAATCTGCATAACAGAAAATAAAGTAAATATGACACCACCAAACAAGTGACGTTGAGATCATTTTATAATGACAAAAGGTGCTCTGACAGTAATCTGCTAGTTGTCAGCCCAATTGAAAAGTTATTTTTTTGAATGGAAGCTTTGGACCAGCTTAATCTAACAAACTGGATCCGAATATCTGTTGGTTTATTATTTACTTTCCCTTCCAAACTTTAAGTTTTTACTCAATTTGACTATAGTATCTTCAAAACACAGTATCACATGATTAAAGACTCCATATCAATTATTTATTGATTTGTTCTTATTAGTTTGCTATTTGTAATCAATTTTACAATTTATCATGCTGTTGCTTGAATTCACGAGAATGTAGCATTAAGTTGCTTCTCTGGAGCATTTGGAAGGATCTGTGATTGAGCAATCATGTCCCTGACATTAAGGCGAATTATTTTCTCTTTCGTATGCAGTAAAACATTACTCAGTGCACTTTGAATAATTTTATAATAATGGCAATTCTCTCAATTAATTGTGCATCTCCTGCAGTTATGTTCTTCAAGTAAAACTCAACTTTGCTCTTGTCAGCTCTACTGTGAAATTAATGTAATCACCTCATGATCATAAACCCTGAATTTGCTGTGGGTATACAGAAGGCCAAACACAGTTTGCTACAAAAGGGCCCCTTTATTCTTGTTGATTTGCTGCATTAAGGTGCCATGAAATAGTGAGTTCTTTATAGTTCATTTACATCTGTTTTTCCTAGAGAAATCAGCTTGTAATGATTCCTTAACTTGTGTGATGCATGAAATGTATGACTTTGACATACAAAGAAATCAAGTTCCCTGCAATACTGAGACCTATTCCCGCAAGACTAATTCATGTACAGTCTGTACTACATATTTCTTGTAACCCGTAATCATGTTTGATTAACCTCCTATCTTGCCTATGTATCCTATATTATGCAAAGAAGCAATATGGTTGTATATTTGGACATTTTTAGAAGGAAAGATCTTGTGTAAGTCTTTATGATCTTTATGAAAATATGTTGGGTACAGCATCATTACTCTATAGGAGAATTATGGCAGTATCTGACATTTTGCAGGACACTATATTACTACTGTAACTATAAATATCCATTATAACTATTGAGAGAGGAATAAGAAGGGGTTCACTGCTTTTTTTAAATTTCTGAAAAGGAAGTCCCAGGGGCAGTGGGGAGTTTAAAGACTTTGTGAGTGGGAGTTTAATTTCTGCATCCATCTAATGTAACCAGCAAATATAGTGCAAATAGGTCCCTGATTCATTGGCTTTCGATAGCTCTGGGCAGAAGGTAAAAGCAGTTTAGTCATCTTTATATTACCAGTGGCTTAAACATACATGACTTTGTTTTAACGCACAGACGTCTGTGTTGAATCCGGTCCTCTACTGTATGCTAGTGGGGATCCCTTTGGGCCTTTAAGGCATGATCACATTTTCTAAGCCCCAGTGCTACTTTTAATATGCACATTAGGACACCAACAGCTTCCGCACCAGTTGTTTGGTAATCTCAAGTTTTAGCAAGTGCCATGATCAACTCTTGATTTGACCTAACCTCTATCCACTTGACCCCTTGAATCTGTTGGGTTAATGTGAATCCCTTTCCTTAGAGAGAATAACAGAAAGACACAGGAAACAATCATTATGATCAGTGAGAACATTAGTCCTACAGATATATTGTGGCCTTATGCCACAGCAGTTAGAACTAACCCTTACGTTTTCACTTTGCCTATGCTCCTTTCAAATTGTAAGCTGATTTGTTTTATAGAATGGACTCCAATCATCTGATATTTTGAGCAGTGATAAATCTGTTTCTTCTTCTACTGTTCTTGCTCAACCATACTTCTTTTTGCAAGAGTTACAGACAAAGACTCATTAAAAAAAGACAACCATCAACTACTTGCCTTAAAAAAGCTGTTGGTTCCCAAAGTTAAATAACAGTATTGTGTTTCTCGTGTTAAGGAACAATGCCTTGACCCAGAAACATTTATAAAATACTGCCATTATTTTAAACACTGTGTTGTCTTCTTGATAGTCCAAAAACCTGTTGTTAAATAGGTTTTTGTTCCACTTAGACAGAAACCCTGCACTTAAGTCTGCACACATTAGGGTATGGTAACTGAATTAGTCATTTTGAGTTGGCATTTGAAAAGCAGCGGCTAGACACCAGATTGAGATGTTGATCCAGCTTGATTAGTTTAGGTACAGCCCTCATAGCTCCTTCCGTTACTCAGAAACTATGGTTCATGAAGGCCTTTTGTGTGCCACAATGTTTCATAATTAGTTTAACCATCAATTCTTGCCTAAACAAAGGCTATGCCCTTTAACCACAAAAAGTGCTTAATGTGGTGGCTTAATTGGTGGTGGGTTTGGGGAAAGGATTCCCCCTTTCATTAGAAGTCTGAAACCTTTTCCAGACATTGAGGGCAATGCATATCACATTTGAAATCCCCTTCCTGGTGCTGTCGCTCCATTCTTAATCAAAAACTGATGGTATCCTTTTCTGAGCCTGCCTCTCTCCAGCCTGATAGGCTAAAGGTTTCCCTGCATGCTTACTTTCCTCATATGTCTTTTGAAGATATGCAGAATTGGCAGTGTACCCTTGTTCATAATACCAGTCCTGCATTAGCAGCCTAGCTTTTCTAAATGCCAATTTCTATGCAGGAGATCTAATTCTTAAGGATTCCTCGCTTGCCTGATGTAGCACCACTTCTATCCCTAGCCGGCATTCAGTTAAGCGTTTTTTCATCATAATTCCCCTAGAGGTTATACTTTTGCGAATAGTTGCTTTAAATGCTTTCCAAACATTTACCACACTGGCCGCATTAGCATTCACCTTAAAGTAGTTTACAATCTCGTTCTGTATCCCATGTCACCTGGATTCAGCTTCCAACTTCACTTTACTGAAAGACCCCCACCCCCTCCAACAGGCCTTTCTACCTTAATCCCCCTCACTTCCATCTCAATCAAAGAGTGATCTGAGAAGCCATTTATACCATGTCTATAGCTGCTTCACCTCAGATCGCATGAGGAAAGAAAATAATCTAAACTTGCTGCAGATGTATGCCTTACCGAAATACAGGAATAGTCCCACCTATCAGGAAATTTCTCTTGCCCTAAATCCACCAAATTCAGAATCTTCATATAATCTGACATTGCTCTGGCCATTCGAGGCTTGTTCTGCTTACGAGTATTTGATGTAGAATCCAGCTCTGGATTCAAAAGAGAACTAAAATCAGTGCCCAAAATCGATTTCTCTGGTATGGTCAACAGTGTCTGGTAGAGCTCTACCAGTGAGGCTGGATCGTCTGAAATCGGCCCATATATTATGGCTACAGTTACTCTAGCATTATTAATTAAGCTGTTAACCAGAGCCCACCTCCCTTCTTTATACGTTTGGCAAGGGCTAATATGATATGGGAGATGTCTATTTATATAAATGGCAACTTCCCTATAAGCAGCCCTTGCACTAGAAACACATTCATACCTGTACATTGCTTAAAAATATAATAGTTCAGCTCACTCTTTTCTTGGACATGCGTCTCCTGAATGAGCACAATGTCTGGGGAATGTCCTTTCAGCCAATCTTCAATTGCTTGAGCCTTATGCTTATTGTTCAGGTCATTGATATAGAACGAAATTATTTTAAGATGATTGTTAGGTATCCTCATCTCTTCCAAGTTCCGAGTTACGGCATATAAAAGCGTATTGATATTAAGTGCATTTCAATAAATACACAGAAAGACATCTCTATATACATAAATTCCCCATCCATTCACCCGCTTATTGCTCATTCCGTACTTATAGTGTTAAAATGTATATATCTCTGTTAAATCTGTAATTAGAAAGAGTGCCATGCTTCCTAAAATGGGATTGAAGGGATCCATAGATGTTCATTGATATCAGAAAGAAGAAATATTCCTGACGATATAAAGTGCCAAATCATAAAGTGCAGTGCAGATTTACATTTGGTTGTTCATAAACATGTCACACCATTCCACCTTCCTATTGTACTGTTCCATATTTATAGTGCCTACGTGCGTTTTGGTTCTATTAAACATATGAAGCAATAGTATGGTAACCACATCTCAGTCAGTCATTTGATTCTAGTCGCCCAAATATTTATTACGCAGATGCTAGCTTTATCTCCTTTTCCATTGGCTAATTGTCTTCTTCATATAATAAAGTATAGGAAATAGGAAGCCATATTGTAAAACCTGCTAAAATTCAGGAAACATTTCACAAACACTATGAACAGATATATAGTATAACTCAGACGTTAGATGTTTCCCAGCTCAGATGCTTTTAAAGTCAGTTTCCCATTCCAAAGCTACAACAAAGACAAGCCCAAGTTTTGATAGCTAAATTCTCCCTGGAAGAAGTTGAGCAGGTTGTCAAATCCCTGGCTAATGGAAAGGCTTGCAGTGAAGATGGCTTACCGGCCGAGCTATATAAGAAATTTGCATCTGTTTTGAATCCTGAGATACTAAAACCTACTAATCATCTTATAGGAGGAGATGAAGTCCCAGCCTCAATTCAAATTGCAATAGTGGTCAGCTTCCTGAAAAAGGATAAGTGGGAAAATGTGAACTCCTGTAGGCTTATCAGTCTTCTATATGTTGGCTATAAGATTGTGCTGAAACTTTTAGCCAATCGTATGAGTAAAATTGTTGGAACAATTTTCCATCCGACCAGTGCAGTTTGGTTCCGGAAGACAGTTGTTCTCTAATACAAATGTTTGGGCCGAGGCTTTATACTATTTTCAATTACAGCAAGTTCCTGCCCAGGTATTGGTACTAGATGCCGAAAAGGCATTTAACCTGGTTTGTTGGGATAGCATTTTTATTATTCTTAAAGAATATGGTTTCCCCACTAGTTTTATACAGATTATATCTCGAATGTATAAAGATGCAACTACTCGATTGAGTATCAATTCTGTTAATAATGGCTCTTGCAAAGTCAATACCGGAACGAGACAAGGCTGTCCCCTGTCTCCCAAACTCTTCACCCTTTTTATAGAACCATTAGCCATAACTGTAGGGACATACATGAGCATAGAGCCACCAATAAGTGGGATGACTAAGGTTAAAATATATGCTAATGATATATCTCTATTAAGCACTGGGCGGGTATAAGACTAAAAAGATAAAAAACTATGGATTTTATTATGTAGCTGCACACTGGACACTTTACTTTTAGAATTTTACTCTCTCGTCAACTCCAGGCCTAAGCGATATTTGGGGAATATATATACAACGGAGAATATTAATGATCTATATGCATTGATCTATTCCCCTCTGATTAGTTAAAATGAAGGAGCTTTTTGCAAGATGGGTTAATTTACTCACATCAATAATGGGGCATATTGCATTGGTCCGTATGTCTGATTTACTGCTGTGTAATTATTTGTTTGCTGCAATTCTGTGCAGCTTTCAGAATATGTTTTTTAAAGACATAGAGGGAATGTTCTCCGCCTTTATGTGGCCCACCAAAACGTCTAGATTGTCGATAGCTGCATAATTTAGACCCGTTAAAATCAGGGGCCTTGCCCTGCTCAAACTAAAATAATATCTTTTTTTTAATTTTGCACATTGTTCGTATAGATATTTTAAGCCTCAGGAATCTCAAATTGGATAGATTATTTTTTCTTAAATGTACTTTTTCAGGAATATGAGATAGATGACGTCCCACGCCTTACCAGATCATCCAAAAATGTTACGTACAAGATTTTGCAATTGTCCCTAAAACATAAACAACAATTATTTAAACACTGTGGCATACCCGCCATTAGTGAGATTACCCGATTTGTGGATATTCATATTGCTCACCTACCTTTATTAGATTTAAAAACTGCCTCCATTTGGGAAAGTAATGGATATCACAATATTGTGGACTTTATACATCTAAACTCCTGGAAAGATTGGACCGAAGTCGATCCTACCATTAGGCACTCTAAAATAATGATACAATGGTTGTTTATTCACATAAAAAACTTTTTGAATGAATTAGATCCCAGAAGAATTCTGACGAGTGTGGATCTGGTCGAAGACTTGATAGAGTAGAACACGCAGATCTATCGGCTGTTGAGTAACTATTTTAAGACAGATGAAGGGCTATGAGCTATTTTTGAAGGCTCGGAGAAGTGGCAGTCCAAGGAGGGGGCAAATCTCTACCATATGCAATATTATACGAAATGGTTGCTCTATAAAGTAACTGGTGTGGCTTTGATTTGGTTTGATTACCACCACACATTACCCTTCCACATGCTCTGTAATATTTGCGATCCAGATATGTATGCATTCATTCGCACACATGAAAACAGATTAGATGTCTATTTGATCGACTTTTAGTAAATATGTGTTAGTTTGCAAACGTGTAATGCTTCCATTTAGGCATATATAACAATGTTTCTATATTCCTATTGTTTTAAATAAAATGTTCCGCACATCTTATTTTGCTTTGTTCTTCTCTTTTCATTAGATTTTTGCTTTGCATTTTTTCAAATTCACATTCCATTTGCCATCTATGTGACAGCTGTGGAAATCAAGTGTCTATTATTAGATTGACCTATTTATCAGTATTGCCTACCACTTACTCATTCATCAAAGTATATAGTGGTAACCCCCTCACATATGAGTCCTAATGCAATTTTAAGCATGTTCTTTCCTTTATCACGTTTTTTTGACTTGTTTTCGTTCTTTTTTATTTTTAGTGTTGTTGATGCCAGTTCCTTCTTGTTTTTGAGCAGCTGTCACTGCCATGCTGTTAAGTTGCTTCAGAGTGTGTGTAGCTCCCCTCTACTGTTTTATGCTGCTTGCTATGCATATATTCATGTGCCATGCACTGTTGTTCATTTAGTCCGGCTTGTGTTGTATTTGGCTCTGGCTTTCTTTGTGTTTTTTTAGTTTGTTTTTCTGCTTCCTTCTATTTTAGTATTTGACACCATTTATGTTTAAAGGATGAATTAAATACACTTGAAATCTGCTTGTAGGTAATTTTTTAATTTAATTCAGTGAGCTAATTGCAAGAAAGTAGGTAATATTAGATGATTTTACTCCCACTCAAACAATGACGTTCAATCGATGCAAACAACACCATAGTTTATACTCCATAAAGCATGAGCCCTTATGTTGTACTAAGCGAGTGGGTGTTTTTTCCACACCTGTACACTCCGAAGGGGCGTTTTCTGGTTTTATTGGGCGTTAGAACCTAGCAAATGTTTGAATCTCTATCTGGCTAGCACATGTGCAGGATTTATGTACAATCCCAGGGACCTGCAGAATATTGGCCACCTGGGTGTTGTTTTTGGGCAGGGCCCTCCTGTAGGTTGTTCGGATTGCATTCCCGGAGATCCTTGCTGTTTGCCAGTGCTAGCTAGTTTAACAGCACATAGTCAGGTAGTGCAATAAAGGCAGATAGACTGGTTATGTGTAAGAGAAGTGTGCACCTGCCATTTTGTTTAACAGTGATGTTGCAAGGATGTCATTGGGCCCTGCTACAAGCAAATAAATTGTCCCCTTTCACTGCTTATGATGTACGAAAATATAGCAATTTTTAGGATTCAATGGGCACTTAAGGGCTCTGCGCCCCAATGTCACTACACCTGCTTCATCAATGGTAGTTTCACCCCTTATGTTAAAGTGTGGGTATTCAGGAGGGTCTTCCTGGCTTGCGGCCTACCTTGGAAAGGATGGATGAGTCTTTTGCCTACAGTGACTTGGAGGCAGCTGAGGCCGCCACTCTATAAGGGTGCACAGGGCAAAGAGCTCAGTAGTTGTGTCATTAAATAACAGGTGTGATCCTTGTTATCGCATGCATATGAAAATCAGCCCTCCAAACTGCTCTGTGGCAGGGGGGCAGGAAATCCACATACACCCTATACAGACCACACCTTGTGCAACGCCAAAAGGTTAGTACTTTAGAATGGTAAATAGATGTACAGGTAGGAGTTTGTAATCTATGTTTGAGCAGAGTAACAAAGAATAAAAACCTTGATGGCTGGACTTATACGATCTTTCTGTATGGAGTAACCCATATATTGAAACAAGATAGCACCCTCTAGTACTCTGTCTAACATGGCATGAACTTGTTATCAGTTTACATGCGGTAGTTGTTTTTCAAAAAAAAAACTTTTCAGAATGATAGCAGAATAGTATTTGACATAAAATTAGTTTACTAAATATAATTTATAAAAATATCACCCCATTGGACTTAAACCGTTTACCGCGGCGATATTTTCGCCGCAGTGGGGGGGGTTCTATTATGGGGGTGGGGCCGCGTCGGCCAACGGACGTGTGCAGCACTACGAAGGTAGTGCTTGCGACGGCAGCAACGAAAGGGTTAATAAGAGGAAATCTACAGGCAAGGGAATTTTTTTTCATAATCTATATTCATGCAGATATTTCTGGCTATGATATTCTGACCCCCACATTTTTTGTAGCCTTAGAGCGCGACGTAGCGGGTTCTACTGGCCATTAAAGGCCCGCTCCAGCATTCGGCGAAGGCCTTTAACAAGGGACCAGACCACAGGGCGCAATGTCCGAATTTGTAAAACAAAGGTCTCGCGGAGCCCGCGTAGGTTTAAATCCCCACAGGCTCCGTGATGCCTTTGTTCACAGCAACAGCTGTGAACAAACATTGGAATGTTGATGCTCCGGCATTCTGCTGGCCATTAGAAGCCTGGAGCACTCCATTGTCTTCAATTGAGCGCTCAACATTCCAATGATCTAATATTGCTTAGTTGTTTAACATTAGTGTGAGGATTTCAATACTTTTTGCTTTCCTGAAATAGGTATTATAGTTTTATCAAATATAATTTGTTATTGAAAATGCCTTTGTATTTTATCACACCCACTGCAAATCCTGCTGCATAGTTTAAGCAGACCACTGACATCTGCATACTTACAGGCATCATGAAACTGAGCACATAACGCTGTGAGCTTGTGTAAGGTGCCCCATGACTTCAAAGCGAAAGTATCAGAATTCTGCGATGCACCCATCAAAGACATTCTTGCACCTGTAGCCTGATTTATCGTTGGCCAACACTGGGTTTTCTCGATTCTTTTTCACTTTTTCCCCCCAGGTAGGGTGTGTTCATGTAAAATGCCTGAAACGTATCCTCGGCTATTATGTTCTTTACAAAGCTTTAAATATTTGGATGTATCTTGATGTCATACCACACGTGTTTTGGCAATAGGTGAGAATGGAGTATTGCACAATCGTGTTCTTACTAATTTAAAGCGTTTTACTTTGTCTCTGTAAACATCAGCTAGATAAAAGCAGGTTAAAACAAGCAATTTACACGGCTGTCAACCCGTGGCGATTAGCGTAATCTCTCAGCATATTGAAACTTGCAAGCCTTTCATTTCTGCTGTGCCGCTAACCTCTGCCTTTTGTGCCATACCTTTCTGCTCTACTTTGCATTTTGGCCCGTCTATTCACAATCCAATGTTAAACTTTATTTGTGTAGATCATCTCTGCAGAAATTGAATGATTTACATATTGCAGAAACGAAAATTTGAAAAAAATGGTAGAAAAATAAATAAATAGAGCTGAGAGCCCTTGGACGCCTACACAACTGTCTGAACCGCTCACAATCTTTAAAGCTTTTCTTAGAATTATGTATTATTCATTGCAAATGGCCGAGTGGAAAGCAGTTCACTTGGGGTCAGGGTAGTGGCTGGTGCATTAGCTGCGCATGTATGGACAATAACATTTGAATTCCTCAATGCTCATTTGGACCCTGACCTTGGGTGGCATATCCACTTTTGTTGTTGTTAAAAAATACAAAGATTCGAACAAGCAAGCCAAGAGAAAGTAACACCAAGCGTGGTATCATCGTTTTTGACACTGGTTGTGGTTTAACCCTTCATTTATTCTCAAACATAATTTCACTGGTAATTGACTTGTGCCTGGGTGCTTTATAGAGAAAGGACTGATGTTGGTGTTGTGGTTGCTGGAGGAAGCAGGTTGTTACATGTCAAGGAAGGTCAGTTTACTATTCTAAGGTTTACAGTCTGTCTGTGCTCAAGAGAAGAGGTTCTCATACATTGCCATTCAGGCTCAAGCCACACATTTAAAGCATGTGCCCCATTTTACAGCATCACGCTCATAGCCGGCGGGGTTTTCTCCATGCCTGTCACTTGAGAGAAACTGGATCCACAAAGTGGAGCATCTGGATAGTGGTTAAAGAACAGAGGTCTTCTTTCAGGAAGTGAGATGTTATTACCTGATCCAGTCATGTGTTTGCATTAAAGGAACTTTGAGCCTGTACTTGCACAACATTCGGAAACATAAGGTAGATTGCGCAATCTCCCATTCCGTAAGAATGCGCAACTGAGGCAAACCATGTGGGAGATAAGCTGATTATCCACCATGCACTAGGTGAGGTACGTTTACTGTTGCTACTGCCGATTTTTTAAAAAGAAACCTGGATGTCTCACAAAATCTCATGAGGAAGGGAGGGAGAGGCACGTGCGGCAGGTCCCTTTCGGCCTCGGCCCTTAGCAAAATGTGTCCATGGCAATGCATCTGCAAAACCATGCCATCTATGTCAGACCACCCTAACAAAATGCATGCATTCGACTCATGGTTTGGCTTTGAGGTAGGTCTCGTGAGTTCCAGTGTCCTATATTCTGTGCTTCTATAGTGTGAATCTGTCTATGGGGGAAGTGACCCCTGTACAAACAAGGGTATGTTGTGGGGAAGGGAATGCATCAGAGGCTATGTCAACGCTAGGAATGGGTTCCGGAACTCTGCCTTCCATTGTGGGGTAGGAATGGTACCTTCAAGACAATCTCAAATGTCAGCCTGCTGCATACCTTCACACTTTGGCAGGTAACACTTGTGTTCTTTAGTTCTTGCTGTGTAGCTCCCCTCTCAAAGTATGCATTTGCTGGGAATTCGATTATTTAGTCCATAATTCCTCACATGGACCTGCTTTAGGAGGAATGATGATAATGGGCATTTAAAAACTTCCTTAAGTAAGTTCTTCTCCCTAATGTTAAAAAAAATATCAAACACAGATGTGCTCGTTTCATGCATCTTATTTTGTCCTACTGTATTACTTTGGAGATACAAAGACCTGATTGCATAGGGCTCTGGTACTTCATGAAGCATATCACTTGAACCTGGCATGCGCAAGCCTAGTTCATGCTCAACTCTGTACAGTACAAACCCTGGTACCGTACATATAGCGCAGAAGAACGACAATGCTAGTTTACGACAGATTGAGCAAGGTTCACTTTCCGATCATTTCAGAGTTTGTATGCATAAGGACAATCGCATACAGTGGTATCATATGTAAACCTCCCTGTGTTTCACAAAATACGTGCCCTTGCGATGACCTCATAATCTAATATTAGCCACATGGATTGCCACTAGAGGTTTCCTAGGAACACTCAAACAATCTTCATCAACAACGGAATGAACTTCGACCTGCTCTGCAGCAGATGGAAGGCTTGGCGAACAATGGCTCATGGGTAAATGTTAACTTGTTTACCCTTTGTAAACAATGAATACCAGACGAGCAGCATACACTCCTGCGCTTCCTTCCATCTGATCAAGGCCCACTATACATGTAATTATATATGTCCAACCAGCATTATGGAGAGATAACATTTGCATATGAAACGTTCAAAAATAGGCATACAATGCTGTTTTCACAAAATGGATGGCAACTTTCCTCACAAAAAAACAATCAGCCGCCGCGTGGCCCACTGAAGTCACTGGTGTTCCGTGTTTAATTAAGGAAGGCCAGTTTGCTTTAAGATGTGGCTGTTTGCAAGTGGATCATAAAAGGCCAAATGAAAATGCCGTACAATTAGTTTGTATTAAAAGCGATGTTTGCAAGCCGCTACAATGGAGAGTTTACAGAAATAACAACCCTGTGTTTAAATTGTACTCCTTAGTATTTTAAACAGATGGCAACAGCTTCCCTCTTGATTATAACTTTGAGGCATGCTTTACTAAATGGAATCAGCGGGGTTCATTAGGGTCCCATTTGATGTATCAGTATTATAAAAATACCATGTTAATTATCCTCAAATGTTGCAAGTTACCTCCATTTTCCTGCAATCAGAAGATGAGAGAAACCCTGTGAAGCAAATTAGTCCTAATTGAAAGAGGACTGATTAATATTTAAATAAGGCATTGTGTGAGGGATTCTGCCATGAGAAAAATAGGCTGAACATCTGAATTAATTGCATAGCAGGTTAAATTAAATTTCATATAATGGGCTGGAGGATGAGTTGGCACAGTGCTTTCGCGGCGAGCACAATGGCGGGCATGGCAGGCTTTTCTTCCGCTCCTGGCGGCTTTCCAACGAGAGCCTTGTAGCCCCTGCCTCTTTGTTGTCCCTCTTTCAGTCCAAACAAAAGGTATGTTCTGAAAATTGCAACCGCATTTTCAAATGTTTAATCCTTTATGGGCGACGGCATCTGCCTGCTTTGCCTCCAGTCCTGTTCCACCTTTGGCTGTTAAACTGGGGAACATTAGTATGTTTTTGCCCTAATGAGGATTGATGTCATAAAATGCTAATGGCGGGGACATGGTCGGGTTTGCGCCATTAGTGCGTTATCGCTGTCTGACATTTCCCCTGCTCGGGAGCACACATGTGGAGCCTGTTTAAAGTGATTGGGTTACTTAAGGGTCCCTGTTAGGGATATTTAATCCAACATAAATTACTTATGCACTTTGTTAGTGTTCAAAGGAAGAGTGTCACGTTGTACTTGCTGGCGCTTTTCCAGTTCAGAGCTGTTAATTACTGTACAGCTAGAGAATACATTGTGTGGCTGTGCACGCCAAAGGGGGGTTCGGAACATATGTATGGTCCAACTAGCTGGAAAGAAAGAGGGGGAGGGGCACAGAGTGAAATGTCTTTCCCACCCTCAGGAATTACAGTGGCATTTGCTTTCACTTTAAAAAGAAGAGAGCATCGTGCCTAATGCTCCAAGGGAGTTCCCTACCACTAGCAATTCCTGACAAAGGGCAAAGAGAAGTAAATATATGCATCGTGATAAAAGGTACTCTGAATGAATAGCACTCGTTACAATACATGCGTACAATGCATGCGTTTTCTACGCATGCCATTACAACGCAAGTCGCTAGAATGATGTGTTGTTACATCGCATGCATTACAACGCAAGTCGTTACAACGTTTTCTATTACAACTCCAGTGTGTGCAACAGTAGGGAAGGTGTTGGATTGAAAATACAACAAATCCAACACCTTCTGTCCCCTACAGCAAGTCGTTGTAACAACTTGCGTTGTAATGGTATGCGATGTAACAACGTGTCGTTGTAACAACTTGCTTTGTAACGGCATGCGATGTATCGCATGCTTTGTAAATGATGTTTCCCCTCTGAACAAGTAGAGTGTGCAAGAGTGTGATATCTCTGTTGGGGGTGGCAAGTTTAGAAGTTGTGTATGCGAATTTTCTCCCTACTACTAGCAATTCCTGACAAAGGGCAAAGAGAAGTAAATATATGCATCGTGATAAAAGGTACTCTGAATGAATAGCACTCATTACAATACATGCGTACAATGCATGCGTATTCTACGCATGCCATTACAACGCAAGTCGTTAGAATGATGTGTTGTTACATCGCATGCATTACAACGCAAGTCGTTGCAACGTTTTCTATTACAACTCCTGTGTGTGCAACAGTAGGGAAGGTGTTGGATTCAAAATACAACAAATCCAACACCTTCTGTCCCCTACAGCAAGTCGTTGTAACAACTTGCGTTGTAATGGTATGCGATGTAACAACGTGTCGTTGTAACAACTTGCTTTGTAACGGCATGCGATGTATCGCATGCTTTGTAAATGATGTTTCCCCTCTGAACAAGTAGAGTGTGCAAGAGTGTGATATCTCTGTTGGGGGTGGCAAGTTTAGAAGTTGTGTATGCGAATTTTCTCCCTACTACTAGCAATTCCTGACAAAGGGCAAAGAGAAGTAAATATATGCATCGTGATAAAAGGTACTCTGAATGAATAGCACTCATTACAATACATGCGTACAATGCATGCGTTTTCTACGCATGCCATTACAACGCAAGTCGCTAGAATGATGTGTTGTTACATCGCATGCATTACAACGCAAGTCGTTGCAACGTTTTCTATTACAACTCCAGTGTGTGCAACAGTAGGGAAGGTGTTGGATTGAAAATACAACAAATCCAACACCTTCTGTCCCCTACAGCAAGTCGTTGTAACAACTTGCGTTGTAATGGTATGCGATGTAACAACGTGTCGTTGTAACAACTTGCTTTGTAACGGCATGCGATGTATCGCATGCTTTGTAAATGATGTTTCCCCTCTGAACAAGTAGAGTGTGCAAGAGTGTGATATCTCTGTTGGGGGTGGCAAGTTTAGAAGTTGTGTATGCGAATTTTCTCCCTACTACTAGCAATTCCTGACAAAGGGCAAAGAGAAGTAAATATATGCATCGTGATAAAAGGTACTCTGAATGAATAGCACTCATTACAATACATGCGTACAATGCATGCGTATTCTACGCATGCCATTACAACGCAAGTCGTTAGAATGATGTGTTGTTACATCGCATGCATTACAACGCAAGTCGTTGCAACGTTTTCTATTACAACTCCTGTGTGTGCAACAGTAGGGAAGGTGTTGGATTCAAAATACAACAAATCCAACACCTTCTGTCCCCTACAGCAAGTCGTTGTAACAACTTGCGTTGTAATGGTATGCGATGTAACAACGTGTCGTTGTAACAACTTGCTTTGTAACGGCATGCGATGTATCGCATGTTTTGTAAATTATGTTTCCCCTCTGAACAAGTAGAGTGTGCAAGAGTGTGATATCTCTGTTGGGGGTGGCAAGTTTAGAAGTTGTGTATGCAAATTTTCTACCTATATACAAAAGTAAATGTAATGCGCTGAAAATACTTTTCATTATTAAATGTGCACAGCAGCCCTATTTATTTAGGTACTTTTGACTGGCAGCATTCTGGGGCCCATGAAAGTTTTCCTGCTTTGCTCACTTATGGGGTTTAAATATTTATCAAACCATTGTACTGCTGAACTTCCTAATGATCTTTCCTTACATTTTTTCAGTCTTGGCAAGATCAGGGTGGAATCAGAACTCCTATTTAGAGTTGCCACCCATCTTCTGATCCCCAAGAATACTCTTTCAGCTGTGTGCATGCTCACATTACAAGTTTGTGACAGGAATGTGGCATGGCCAGTGATCGGCGATGAGTGATGGTTAGTGGCGTGCCGTTGGCTCCCTTCCTAAGCCCAGCTTCCCCACCCCTCCCTCACTGCATAAATTAAATTTGATAGGGTAGAGCGCTGAATGTTGCCACAAGAAACTCTTCCTCCAGCCACAGAGAGAGAAATAGAAAGGTCAGATTGTGAAGAAGGCAAGCAGATCGGTCCAAACTCTGATATAAATTACTTCTTCCCAGGGCTGGAAAAAGGCAACAAAACATCCAAGGGAAGTCAACTGTGGTGAGAGAAATGGTTAATATAAAAACAAATGCCCAGACATTGTCCCTTTACTAAATCTGAGTGTGCCCAACTGGTAATGGTCAGTGAAATGAACCCTCCCCTGCAAGATGCAGGGTGCAGAATAATTGATCACGGATATCTTAATCCCCTGATTGAATATGATGCACCGTGTAATTTCTAATAGATCAAGTTTTGACAAAAACCGTATCCATACAGTTGCAACAGCCAGAATTGCCATTAATAGAACTAGATGGAGCCTCAGTCTCAGTGTCACCAGGTGTTATCATGGCATTCAGCAGGATTGAAAATACAGACTGAGGCATTACCATGTGCACAGCACAAACACCGCAAACTTCTCAGAACCCGTCAATTCATTTTCACTTGTCATTATTCTATAAAGTTAATGCCTTTTCTGAATTTCATCATTTTCCCTGGATGAAAGAGATTTTTTTTAGTTACAGACCAGGAGTGGTGAAACAACATGTGCCATTAATTGGAAGTCGATTTTTTTTATTTCTTCTGTTAAAAGGCAGCGCTTGGCCTGCCTCTCAAAGTTGACCTACACTTCCTTTCTGACTCTCCACTTAAAGTAAGAACAATTTTTGCCTGGTTGCTAGGGTTTTCTGTCTTTTCATTATGAACCTCAAAGCACTTCATTTAACCATATGCAAATTTAAAACGAAATACAAAGGCTCTATATATCTGGATTGGCTATGTGCTCGACAACAAAGATAATACGCTTGGTCACTGTAATGTACGAGGAATGTAACCATGGCCTAGCCTTTAGGGACTAGATCTAGAAGCAAGAAGATCTTTTTTATTATGCCCAATGGGTATTTATTAATTGACCCATTTTAAATGTGATCATCTGATACTCAAAATAGATAGAATGTTCCTTACCCATTGCTGTATCCACCCTAACCTTATTTGAAGAGTTCCGACACCTACAGGAGTCTTGCATGTGTCTAGTATAATTATGTAGCGAACAAATGTTTTTGTTTCCCAATACTGTATCCCTCTCACCCAAAATTGTGAAGCACTCTGAGACCCGTCAGGGTCATGTTCGCGCTATACAAAACATTATAACTAAATAAATAAATAAATAGAGGCTTAGTGAAATTAGACACTAGGGGTTCAATTTGCAACAATGAAAGAATTTGGCTATAATCCTAAACAATACTGGCTCCTAAATTAAGTTCCAGAAATAAGATGGGACAATGCAAAGTGTCAGAGAAGTCTTGTGGTGTTCCTTACACAGTAGGAGCTAGTAGCTGTACAGGTTGTGAACAAAGAGAAATTCTACAGATGCAGAGGGTGCCCCTGTCATAGAGGTGCAGGATATTCAAATACTGCCACTCAGCAGACTGCACATTTTGTCGGTCACTCTGTGTGCGAACAGTTGTGCACCAATGAAGGCCAAGTCACAAAGCTTGTTCATGCCCCTATGTGTGTGACGTACACCAGACGTTACCCCTAGGATTTGTGAATAAAGCCCATTCTGATTATTTCCCTTCATCGAGTGAAGTATCTGCAACTAAACGTCATTTTAAAAACTATATGACCCGTTGAGCTTAAAGTGCATCAGAGTAGCATGAAGAGAAGAACAATAAAGCAGAAAAATTAACCACACCCGTGTGGCAGGAATTTCAGCACTGTGCTGAACATTCCAATCGCGGGTGTGGTCGTGACGGAACCATTCTGTCATCAGCACAGCTCAACCGTGACTGATGACGGAATGGTTCCGTCACCCGCGTCGAAGGGGTTAAGATAAAAACAGAGATCAGCAACTGCTTCACATCTCAGAAGATTTGGAGTTTTGTCATCTGTTTAACTGGTCCTTTATTCATAGTAATTGACTCAACTCTTTTAGAAATGACTACCTTTGAAAGAAGGCTAGTTTAATAACTAACTATGAACTAACTAACGACTGCTGTTGGAAACTCAAGCACTTTTCAAAGTTAGCTCTTAGCTTTTAAGACTAAGGGCCCGATTTAGAGTTCGGCGGACAGGTTACTCGCGTTTGCTGTATTGCAAATACCGTTGGATATAATGCACCTGTAACAGTGCAGATGGAATATCGGTCACAGTTGTGACTGAGTAACGTGTCCGTAACCCGTCCGCCGGACTCGAAATCAGGCCCTAAATCACTCAGTTCGTGATATGGACGCTATTAACCTCACTTTAAAGAAACTGGAAGTCAAGCAATTTCAAAATGTTGCCAGATGGATTTTAGGATAATGAATTAAAGATATGTGCATCATCTCTATATTGATGATACCAGTGCTATTAATGGTACGCCTACCCATTGTCGAGCTTGTACTTTGGGCTGACCCTAATTGCATGGGCAAGCATTTATAGAGCATAGGTTCTTGCAGCAACAGAAAATAATCCTTAATTATGACATATGTTCAAACATTTTGTGATACAAAGCAACAAAGACCTTGTGTCAGACCGTTGACTCCGATTGCTGTGGTGTTGATGAGAAGGCACATGTAACTCCAGTTATTGTGGGCTAGACACCCTCAGCAGGGTTTGCAGTTTGTTTTTAGCTTCATGCCATCTTAAGAATCTTCTGTATGGGGTCCAGCAGTTTGAATTGAAATACATGAAAAAGGCCTCCCTGTTGTTGCTGCTAGAGATCACCCAGACACCGTTTGGAGGCACCACAACAGCTTCGACAACCAACCCGGAGACCAACCCACCCAACCATATGATGAACATTCTCCCCCCTTGAACACCCTTAACGACTGGAACCCAATCTCCACTGAGGACACCATCCGCCTGATGAACTCCATCCACTCAGGATCCCCCACAGACCCATGTCCTCACCACATCTTCAACAAAGCAGACTCCGTCATAGCACCGCACATCCGAGACGTCATCAACTGCTCCTTCAACTCCGCCACCTTCCCGGAAAGCTGGAAACACGCTGAACTCACCGCCCTTCTGAAAAAACCCACAGCGGACCCCACCGAACTCAAAAATTACCGCCCAATATCACTCCTTCCTTTCCCGGCCAAAGTCATCGAGAAAGCTGTCAACAACCAGCTCGCCGCTTTCCTCGAAGCCAACAAATCCCTCGACTCCTCACAATCTGGCTTCCGAGCAAAACACAGCACTGAGACCGCCCTCATCGCAGCAACAGACGACATTCGAACTCTACTGGACAATGGAGACACAGTCGCCCTCATCCTCCTCGACCTCTCTGCAGCCTTCGACACAGTCTGCCACAGCACCCTCTTACAACGCCTCAGAAACATCGGAATACAAGGAAAAGCACTTGAATGGATCACCTCGTTCCTCACCGGAAGAACCCAGAGAGTCCGCCTTCCACCATTCAAGTCCGAGGCCACTGAAGTCATCTGTGGCGTACCACAAGGATCCTCACTCAGTCCCACCCTCTTCAACGTATACATGAGCCCCCTCGCGGCCATCGCACGCCAACACAACCTCAACATCATCTCTTACGCGGATGACACTCAACTGATCCTATCTCTCACCAATGACCCCAGCACCGCCAAAACTAACCTACACGAAGGAATGAAAGAAGTTGCCGAATGGATGAAACACAGCCGTCTGAAACTGAACTCAGATAAAACAGAAGTCCTCATCTTAGGTACATCCCCCTCTGCATGGGACGACTCTTGGTGGCCGGAAGCCCTTGGAAAAGCACCCATCCCGACAGACCACGCACGGAACCTAGGCGTTATCCTGGATTCTTCACTTTCAATGAACAGACAAGTCAGCGCCGTATCCTCATCCTGCTTCAACATTCTTCGCATGCTCAAAAAAACATTTCGCTGGATCCCCACCGAAACCAGAAAAACAGTCACCCATGCTCTGGTCACGAGCCGACTGGACTACGGAAACACCCTCTACGCAGGTACTACCGCTAAACTCCAGAAGAAACTCCAACGAATCCAAAACGCCTCAGCCAGAATCATATTAGACATCCCGCGTAACGAACACATCTCTAGTCACCTGAAAGACCTCCACTGGCTACCCGTCAACAAGAGGATCACGTTCCGACTGCTAACCCACGCACACAAATCACTCTACGACATCGGACCAGAATGCCTCAACTCACGACTGTCCTTCTACACCCCCTCCCGCCAACTACGTTCTTCCAGCCAAGCCCTCGCCACTGTACCTCGCATCAACAAGACAACCATGGGAGGCAGATCCTTCTCATACCTGGCTGCTAAAACATGGAACTCACTCCCCACCTACCTTCGCCTTACCCAGAACCACCTAGCATTCAGAAAGCAACTTAAAACGTGGATATTTGACAAGTAATCCTCTTCCCCTCCCTAAGCGCCTTGAGACCCTCTGGGTATGTAGTGCGCTATATAAATTCTTTGACTTGACTTGACTTGACTTGACTTACAGTTAACTAAATACACAGAATGTAGTCTATTCGGTACTACCCTAAAATTAAAAGCTTAGATTGCATGATTATTGAATCCCACATTCCATTTAATTTGTGAGGCATCTCTTTCGGAGCCCATCACACCCTATTTTATATTCTTTTGCCATACATGTCTTATGGTCTAGGATCCTGAATTGGAGTGCACTACGTGTTAAGGTTTCTGTCATACTTGCCTTGCATTGAGGCTTTTTATTTCCTTGTAAGTGCTATGCGCAGGAGTTGCCTGGCTTCAGCCAACTTTGGTAGCCATCTTGAGGTCAGGCTACCCATTGGGTTTGTTTTAATTATTTTACTCTTTCTCACCTTTTGCTTTATTTTAATTTATTTTCGCCAGGACTTCCTCTCTGTCAGGGGAGCCTTCCAGGATGGAGGGGAGCTTCCAGGTTCTAGTTTGTCTTCTTTTGCCCGCCTGTTTTTGGTGGCATCACGTCTCAGCCCCGCCCCTTTAGAGGTGGGTTACTTAGGATGTAATCTAAGCATCCGCGTATGGTCTAAGCTTCTGAATTGGTGTGCGCTATATTTTAAGCTTTCCCTCATACTTACCTTGCATTGAGGCTGTTTATTTCCTTGTAAACGCTATTCCCTGGCTCCATTCTCCTTGTGGTGCAATATTGAAGTCAGGCTACCAATTGTGTGTGTTTTAATTATTTTACTCTTTCTCACCTTTTGCTTTTGTTTAATTTAGTTTAGCCACTACTTCATCTTTGGTAGGGAAGCCTTCCTGGAGAGAGGGGAGCTACTGGGCCCTAGTTTGTCTTTTTTTGCCCCCCTGTTTCCGGCGTCGTCACGCCTCAGCCACGCCACCATTAGAGGCGGGCTACTTAATGATGCAATCTGCGCGTTCTTGCATGGTCTAAGCTCCTGAATTAGAGTGTTGTCCTACATTTTAAGATTTCTCTCATACTTGCCTTGCATTGAGCCATCTTAAGGTCAGGCTACCCATTGTGTGTGTTTTATTTATTTTACTGTTTCTCACCTTTTGCTTTAGTTCAATTTTTTTCCAGTACTTCCTCTCTGGCAGGGAAGCATTCCAGGAGAGAGGGGAGTTGCTAGGATCTAGTATGTGTTCTTTTGCACCCCCCCTGTTTTCGGCATCGTCACACCTCAGCCCTGCCCCCTTTAGAGGTGGGCTAATTAAGGATGCAATCTGTACCCAAGGCAAGCCCATCTCTGCCCGTCCGTGCCCGGACCACGCCAGCAGCCATGATCCCCAGTTGTGAGGCCTTAGCCCCTAAGCAATATTTGTCCCTGTAACTTAGATAGTTTTAAAGCTCCCTCATGTTTATCAACAAACATGCGGCCAGCCTGTGGTTGATCCAGTGTGTAAGGACTGTGGCTTTGTGCCCGTGAGCACATCCGCCCCTGACCTCAAGGTGAGCGCAGGGACGCTGACGGTCCTAACAGCTATTGGAAGGGTGGAATGGCTCTCAGGCTTTTTCTAAAGCTCTATTCTACTCTTTTAATGGCTGCTCCCTGGTGAAGCATAAGTTTGAACTGTTAGACTTTATCTGTAATCTTGCACCAACCACAGTTTTTCTGACTGAAGCATGCCTCTCTGAATACTCGGAGCCTGATATTTTGCAAGCTGTCCCTTCAGGGTATGCGATGGCTAGAGTAAATAGGCATGCCCGATGAGGGGGGGGGTATTGCTATTAGTTTTAAACAGACCTTGTAGTGTAATCTCACAGAATTAACTATAGGTGGTTGTGAGGCGCCTCTTGTCAACCTGGCCTGCTCGAGTAATTTCTCATTTTCCGAGGTCTTGATTTGTTAGCCACCGGATCTGGCCTCTAGTTTTATCTCTTCTTTGGCTTATGTTCTGCCTCCACTGACCCTACATTACTCTTAAGTTTACTGTGTTGGGGGACCTTAATCTTCATTTTGAGGATACGACATGCCCAATGGCAAAGGCCCTAGTTGCTGATCTAGCAGGTCTTCAGCTACCACAGCTAATTTAATGGCCGACGCACAGATGTGGGCATACACTGGATCCCATTTTGTCTAATTTATGTGAACTAGTGGTTGTCCACCCTCCCCCTCAATACCTCTTTCGAGTCTGACCATCTAGCTATTCTGATCCAGGTTCCTATGAGCAAAGCTCTCTTGAACACTAGTGTGGGTCAAAAGTTTAGAGCTAGGAAATGGGCTAACTTTGCTAATGCTTTGGCCGCGGCCCACCCTAAACTGAATAGTTGTTTTACCTCTGCGGATTCACAGATTGAGGCTTTGATATCTGGAGACTTCGATTCAATCACACCGGTAGTCGAGAGGGTGCTTCCTGCGCCCATTTGTAACACCATACTCTTTCCTTCGATACGTCTTAGGTCCTCTGATGATTTTCTAGTGCATGTTCATGGAGTGAAGAGAGTTCACCTGGGGGGGAGCTCTTTCAGCTTCCTTGCATCTAAGCTATGGAACTCTCTCTCTCTCCCACTTCAGCTTAAGCTATCCAAGACAGAACTTCTGTTCCATGAAAAACCTAAAACCATGGCTTTTTAGATAGGTGGCTATTTCTTTCAGGTTTCATGCGTCTCCTTTTGGGAACTTGCGAGGTATCACAGCAAAAGTCCAATCACTTAGTGATTCCTAAGTGTAAATGTGGCAACAATTCATGATATATTTATTGGAATCATGTAAATTAAAACCGGTTTATCACCACAAGCTGCACCAAGTCTTAGAGGTAATCAGTAAAATAAAATACGCTTGTTTCTGGATGATGCAGTAAAATCTGCCTCTGTAAAAATTTTTAAAGGAGGAGCTGCTGTTGGTGGAAACACGGTCACAATTCATTAGTAAAACTGCTATAAATCCAAAGGTGATAAGTTCACTAACTTTTGGTTTACCTTATCCACTGGTTATCGGTTGGTTTTCATTATCTTGAGACCGGCTCACATGCAGTTATGTTATTCATGACATTTCTTATTGAAGACAGAGAGTCTTTCTTTTTCTCTTGCTTTGTAAATATGGCACTGCATTCCTGTTCCTAATATCTTATGCAGCCGGTAGGGGTATCTTACAAAAAAACAGTCACGCAGCCATTTTAATTAAAATTACTTGTGTGTTGTTTCACATTAGTAAAGACATGAATATTATTCTTAACTGTATTATAATGTTACATGTGTGGATGTGGTGCTACAGCCAGAGATGTCAAGTTTGGAACTCAGGAACCAGATTTGCATCTTGATGTCACCTTAACATCCCGTAATTCTGGTCAAACCACTTGAACTCCCCTATCTAAAAAAATGAATGTGAATGTGTGTAATTTAGCTGGTGCTCATGTAAAGCTCCTCAATACCTTCTGGTCTAGTTGAGTTCATATATTTAAAAATGCAAAAAAGTAATAGTACCTCAGTCATAGCGTGAGCAGTGGACAGAGACTAATAAAGTAAATCAATCTGTACTTGGTCCATGCTCCTCGCAAAGACAAGGAAGTGATGCCTTGCAGGTGCTGCTGAGTTAAAAGGCAGCACAGAAGAGTAATAATGATGCAGATGAATGGTTAGTAATAAGCGGCTAAGGCCCCTTTTTAGAGATTTTGCTTTAGGTACAACAGATTGTCACCAAGGGACAGCACATGCACTTTGCCTTCTGTCGAGACATAACAATGTCTGTAGTGGTAGGTCCTCCATGCCATGACAGCATGATGTAACTGCAGTATGTATGTATGTATGTATGTATGCATATGATATTTCTATAGTGCAAAACTCGCCATGAGGCAGCAGAGCACTGTACAGGGTCAAAGACTAGCATTAAAGCAACATATGATAGGAGAAGTACCTGGATTGTGGACAGTTATTGCACTGTGATGCAGTCTTCCTAAAATAGTCATGATTGATACAGGGATGTTGTTCATAATTCTGAATGTATAGATGGGAAAAGGCCTCCTGGCTTGATTTTTTTCTTTTTCACACGTCTTAGTCCAGTGTCTGATGGTGGCCGGACTGCAGGAGTGCTGAGAATCACCATTGATGGTGAGCAAATCTGCCAGATAAGGGGGGTGCTTGTGATACAGATGATTTTTAAGAGGTGCAGGCTGACAAGGGAAGCTAATAGAGATCCATCAGAATTAGGGCAATCTGATCATATCACTTCACGCTTTCTATGCAAAAGTACGAGATTTTAAACAGGAGTCCGGAAGTTACTTTCTGGAAGAAACAGTTTCACTTTCTTTACTCGAAAGAGCTGGTACCAGACAGTCTCTGTTTTTTTAGCTATGTGTTCTTTGAGGGCTAGGTTAGTGTCCATGCTGAATCCAAGTATCTTTGCATTGGGTGAAAGTTGGAGTTTGAAGCTGTGATGGAACATGTAATTGAGGCAGGCTTGTTCAGTTCTTGTTTGCTGTCCTTGGCAAATAACAGGAATGTTGTCTTAGTTGGGTTAAGCTTTAGATAGGAGCTGAAAATCCAGAATCTGGCTAACATGCAGACAGTGTTTGAGGTGCTGGTTGTCAGAAGTAGAGTTGTGTATCAGCAGCTTCAGTCACGAAGGGGGTCTTGGAGGTAGCGTCTGACAGCAGCAGTGTATTTCCTTGACCCATTTTCAAAATTATATTGACGCATTGGGAGTTTTCCCTCAGCACGTAGGGTACATTTTCCAAGATCTTAAAGATGCTGCACAAAGGAATGCAACATTCATTGACGCCAGGTCCATAACATGTGTATTCCCAATGGAGAAGCCAAAACTGGTATTGGTATTGGAAACACCAGTACTCGCCTCCTTGTAAATGGGATGGCAGACTAGTAAGGAGGGCAGGTGGGGACTATGAGCCTGATTTAAGGTAGGCAGGTGTACTGCCTTAGAGTGGCTAAGGACATTGCATCCTTTGCCCTAACAGACTCCCTCCCACTTTATCTAGAGGACACTGCAGTGCTAGAGTTCATCTCCAGCTATGTGGTGATCTATGTGCCTTCATATAGGTGCTGCCTTCACAGGAGCCACCGCCACTAGCCAGCGCCACAGCGTACGTTTTCTGGCATCAGCGCTAGCGGGAGCGGCACTGAAGAAGAAGAATAACAGTCTGCCTGACTCAAAATGGCCCAGGAAGATTCTAAATCAAACCCTGTGTCTTTCAGACTGATGTTCCATTCCTGCCCTCTTCGAAATCAGGTTCTACTTGTCAGAATCACTCAAGAATTTTGAAAAATGGGATAATAAATTCGAGTATTGATTTACATTTAGTTTACAGCAATGTTGCTGAAATATCATTGCTGTTTTTTAACAACAGTTGTTATCTAAAAAATATTTTGTGTCATTTCTATGAAATGCCACACAATACTCCAGCACACACATGCTTACATATGTTTATGTTGTAAGTGGCGATGTTAATATAGTTCTTTCCAAGACTTTGATGATTACAGTCAATGGCGCTTAGCCTTTGTGAATTCCAAATACTTAATATCTGTTAAATGCAAGTGCTGGACATTGGCAATCCCTTGAATGTCTGTGTATCTTTTTCAGTGTTTGAAGTGGATTAAGCGAAAGCTTGGTTGGATACTCTATTTCTGTCTGCTTTAATTATTGAAGCCTTCTTCTATCTTCTCTACACTTCCTTCTGTGTTTGCCCAGTGGGAATTTAAAGGTGCTGTAATTATTTCAAAAAGATCACAGTTATAGATTTTTTGTTCTGCTTAGTTGTTTGCTAATAAACCTTCCTTGTTGCTAAAGGCTATTACGTTACTTAACACTGGATTATTTCTTCATTGCAAAGGCTTCATTTGTTGAGACTCATTCAATCGCATAACTTAAATGTTTTTTTATGGACTAGGGTAATTATGGGAAATGTCAAGATGCAAAACAATAATTCTTATGCTTCTAAGGTACTTTACCCAAACATTTATAATAATTATGCCACAAACAAATGAAACTTTTTTTTCTGTAAATTTTTATTGAAAAAATTATCTTTACATGGAACATATACATGGGAAACAGTTATCTTGCAGACAAACCCCACTATTTTAAGGGGACCAAAACCATCTGATGATTTTTCCCAATATATTTACTTCTTTTTATCTTTTTTGCACATTAATTTGGGAATGAATGGAAAAATCGGCTCCCACCTGCTTTTCTCTTATAATTTTAAAGCATTAGCACGGACAAGACTAATGTTCTGGAATTCTCTACCTATGAAACACATATGGATACACAAACCTTTGTCTTTAAGCTATATTTTTCATCTGTATGCTGCAAGTATCTCACAGTTAGGGTCAGTTGAATCTGTTACTTAGTGCTTTCTGCTGCTTGACTGAGATATAACTGACAACTCTGTCTATGCAATAAGGTGGGTGTCCACAATAATGTTGCTGGTGACTCCTTAGTATGCATGTTTTCTTCTCTTTTATAGTTATATGGTGATTTGGAACTTTTTGGCTCCTCCTGCTACTTGCCTTGTTGGTGACCCTTTTCATACCTGCTAAATGGGTCGAAACAATGGTTCTATGACATTGATGGGGAACCAGTGAAGGAGGGGGTATAGCCATCATTAATTAAGAAACAATTGAAGTACATATCAAGCATGCTAATTTACTAGTTTTCGGGCCCCACAAGCTGTTTCGGTTCAGAATTTTCTGATTTTATTTCTCGTTAATCTAATATTACCTCTACTTATATTGTGTTGGACTGCTGCAGTATATCGGCGGTTGAACCCCAGCTTTCCCACTCAATCAGCCTACTACAGTCCTGTGCTTCCTTCAGCTTAAGTCAATTGCCCTCTAAGGCCACTCACAAAGCAGGTGACCTTTTGTGCTTTACTTTTCAGAACTGCATTGCTATTCTTGATTATCTCCTGGTCCTTTGGTTGTACACGTATCCATATTGTTTTCTTTCTAGTTTCACCTGCCCTTACTTACATTTTCCTTCTAATCCCACTTCCCCAGTATGATGGGATCTTGCTAAAATAAAAGGATCTAGCTTCAAAAGGGTTTTAAATGCCTCGCTCCCTGTTGTGGGAAATGATCCCCCAATCTTCTGTCAACAGCTTTAACGAATGATTAAGCTCAGTCCTTCATCAGTATGTTCCTAATAGGGTCAGATCTCCAGCCCTGATAAACCATCTGCCCCTTGCTATAAGTACTTCCTTATTCAGGTCAAGCCAGCGTGCAAGTGCTTGGAACGGTTGTGGCAGCAAGATTTTTCAGCCACAGCCAAGATTCAATACAAAGCCGCAAGCAGTACTAAGGTAGTATGACATGGAGATTACTCTTGCCCGCAAGCAGAACTATGCCACTGTATAGCTGAGGTACATTAAGCATCTTGTGAGGTTTTAGGATTGTAAGGTAATTCACTAACCCAAAGAGTACTGCAAAGGCCACCCTTCCATCTATGGTACTCTGAGTCTGTCTGTCACTTTTTATAAGACACAATTTAAGACATACATGAGACCTATATACCTCCAGTTAGTACAGGTTCTTGCCAATGTGGCCTGGCTTGGTCAGTGCCATTGATGATTTACACTTTAGAGGAGTTCATCCCTAAGACAGTCAAAACTGTCTCTCCACCCTTTTACCAGTTCATTTCAACCTTTTATCCAAGAGGTGGTCAACTCTTCCTTTGCCTCTGCTAGTGTTCTGACCAAATAAAAATGAGACTGTATGATCCCAATATTGACAATGTCTTCCTTGGATAATACCATTGTGAACTACTACCGTCCCATATCCCTTCCTCCCTTTCTATCACAAATGGCAGAAAAGAAGGAAAATATGTAATGTTCAACTTTCTTTCCATATACATTGGGGCTTGCTATATCACAGGCAGGCTTCTGCTTAGCAAAATGAACTTTGCATGATCATGGGTCAAAGGGGAGTTGTCATGATTTTTCATGATCTTTCTGCAGCCATTGACGCTATATCCCATAAAATGCTAATCACAAAGCTGCAAGAGGTTGATCTTTCTGCACATGTTTTGGACAAGGTCACATCATTTCTAACCAATCCTAGTCAAGAAATCCTTTGACCTCTGTATCAATCTTCTGCATCCCAGTTGCCCTGTGGGGTTCACTTTCTCCTCATTATATATGTCATCCCTCTGGCCAAGTTGCCTGTTTCCTTTTGTCTGTCGTCAATGGGTTATGCTGATGACTCCCAGCTGCTGGGAACCCAAAGAAGTCGATTGATTCGAAGACGCAGACAAGAGAGGATGACTTACTCACCAGGAGAGCAGGGCTGATTTATGCGCGGCTCATGTGTTTTTTTTGACAAACACGATTGTGGGAAGTTTATACAAGATACCAGCTTTATGCTGGAAGGTGACAGCACCAAGGAGGAGGTTGTCTGGACCCTCAAGGGCCAGGTGTAATTGATTTACTCTTGACTTGGGACCTTGGACATTTGTGTTGAAGAATGGTTCTTCTTCTTTTTGAATGGATTCTTGTCCTTATAAATATATTTTTTTTGTCCTGATGATGACCTAATGAATTGACAGAGGTCCAAACACCATTGACGCTTTCCTTTGGCGAATTAGGAGGAGGCATACATTGCATCTTGTTCTGTCATTGGATGGGCCAATTTTGTGTTAGTCCCCCCTCTGCCATTGTCTTTCTGTTTACACTGTATTTTGTGTTACTTTATGATGTATGTTCTGTGTAACTTTGTGAGCACCAGTTGAATGTTGTACATAGGGTTTGTGTTTTTAGAATATTTTTCGATTGTACATGATTTTTCATATAATTATTGAGAGTACCTATTTTCATTGGCTCTAATTTCGTTTTAATGTATCGTTCTATGTATGTGTTGTGCTTTGAGAACTTTTTGGTTTATACATTTTTCTCTTAACCGCCATTGCTATAATATTAGGAACACAGAGAAGGATCGTTAAATATTCCAAACGTGTCTTACAGAAGTGGCATTTTGGTTGACCAATAACTGCCTGAAGTTAAATAGATATAAAGAAGGAGGTGGTTGTTCTGGGTCTATGGAAGCCCTGCTGCACTGGTCACAAGCTTGGTGGCGAGACCCTTTAGGACCTTGCCTTACTCTATATCATTAGAAGAATTTTAACGTCTATTTTGATGACAGGCTTTCATTAAAACACCACTTTGTTAAGGTGGCTTCACCATGCGTTTTCACCTTAAGTTCCTTAAAAGATTCTCTCCTTCATATCGGAGCACTTGCACTTCAGTATTAATCAGGCCTGTATGGGCTGTCACCTAGGCTATGCCAGTGCCTTTTACTTTAGCCTGTCTGCAGCTACTTTTTCATCAGCTTCAATTGGCTCAGAATGCTGTGGTGAGGCTGCTCCTCAACCCCCAATTTTGTTTCAATTTCTACTCATCTAAAACACTTTCACCGGCTGCCTGTTCACAAGTGGGCCATGTGTAAGAATCTTTGTTTGTGCATTGAAGAACTGCATCTGAACAGCACTCATTTTTTGCACTGATTGTTGGTTTGTTATCTCCTCAACTGCACCTTTTGCACTGCTCACTCTTCTCTGCTGTGTGTTCCTAGAATCAAAAAATCTCAACAATGTGGTCACGTCTTCGCTTATATAGCAGCAACACTTGGCAATTTTCTTCCCCTAGTCCTTTGGGAAATGATGTGCTCCCTGGGATACAGGAAAGCACTTACAACCTGTGTATTCATATTATAAAGTGTCAGTTAGCGTTGAGGTTGTTAGTGCCAGAAGGTCTCTAATCAGTCTATATCTTTGGAATTGACGTTGATTGATTAAATGGCATTTTAGATAATTAGCACTTCCAAACGTGTATTATGTATGTGAATGTATTCATATTTGATTGCACGCTACCTTATTAATGTATGTGCGCGATATTTGAATGTCATCAAAAGCTATCGTTTTTAGTAATAAGTTAAACACTTTGCATTACCTTCAGTACATCCCACTTACAAAACCTAAATTAATGTATTGTGCTTTGCTTGTCTATACAGCGATTATTGGCTGTTTGTTGATCGTTCAAACAGTAATATTTGAAAATTTAAAATATCCATTTGAGTCCCATATCATTTCTCCCTTTTAAAAGTGGATTTTCTGCATCATTGCCCTTTGTTGTAATGCTGCCACCGCCTCAAAGAATATCACTTAGGCTGGGAATTAGGGGGAAGAGAGAAAGAGGTGGATATCTCTGTTGTTGCTTCCCTTGCTAAGCAGTCACCTTTCTGACTCTATTTCTTCTCCTCCCACCTCACCGCCTCAAGAGGTGGGAGGAGAAGATCTTCTCAAGATCTTCTTCTCTAATACTCTGCAATGACCGGCATTCAACTATCCCACAGTTTGCCCATCAAGCCTCAGTCCTCAACCAAGTACACCAGCTCTAATTAAGATCTCATTGCCTCTGCTCTATTGATTGATCCAACCCTGGCATAACTTTATCACAAAATTCTCAAAAAATGTGTGTCCTTCGTCCACATTCTCCTCAACCTCAGTGCAGTGAATCACTTAATTCTGGACATACCATATTGTGAGCATATCCTGCACAGTGTGTTCCTATACATGCCACTCTTTCATCTCAGTAAGTTGCCACCCTTCTGAATAAAAAATCTGGTGTTTTTCAAATGTTATCAGTTTCTGTATTTGAAATAATATTCTTTTAAATTTCGTGTTAATTTGCATTACATCCTCATAATACAAGTTGTTCACTCTCCCCATAAATTGCACCTCTTCTTCAGGAGTTTTCATAGTATGCCCTTGAAGTATATATAGTACACATTCTAACATATTAAATGATACTAAATATTTGTTCTCAAAATAAAAAGATATTCAGAAGATGGAAGAAGATATCCTTATTACATGTGAAGTTAGCAATCCAAACTGGAACAAATCTCGTAGAAAAGGTCTTCAGGCAGTGGAGGGGATCATAATGAAATATCAGGAGTAGGGTAAATATGTACTTACATGTTCAGAGTAAAACATTTGTCCAGTATTTCATTCTTTCCCTTATTAGCAGTGGTCACTTAAGTTAATGAGTGCTTACTTTTTAAATTATTTCTAAAAATATGGTTACAAACACTATTCCTAACAACCAATTCAACACCAGTAACAGAGGTCCTGAAAAATGCCAGTGACCTGTGAGGGTGGGAAGGCAGAAACATGTCGACAAATTCCTGGTTGTGGACTTTGGGGTTTAGGAATCCCCACAGGTCCATCTTTGGCTTTTACCCTTACCTTTGATAGTGTAAATTAAAAAAAATAATAAACTCCTCAGAACCGACTTACAGATCATTTTAAATGACAGGCAAAAGCCCTATCTAAAAAAACAATTATCTCTACCTTGGAGTCCTTAAAAAAAAAGTATGAAAAGATCTCTGCCATGGACCACATTGCCACACTCCACCCAACATGGAGCACAACCTGATGATGAAGCATGCCACCTTGGTGGGTGAGGATCTGTGTATTCTGAAGGAGAGACTCCTCGGAACCGGTAGTTGTTAACTTAAAAGAAGATTTCATTTAAGTACAAAACACACAAAACGTCACGCTATTTGAATTGAGTTTTACAGATTTGGGAGGATGTGTGAAGGACAAAAACGAGTCCTTTCACTCAAGCCCCCCCCCCCCTTTTTGTTATAGATACGTTTATAACATTCTTGGCAAATAAATGTCACGGTTATTGAATACTATGCTATAGAAGCCAAAAGCTTGTAATTTCTTGTAAGTTTCCTTCTCCATCTGTTCCTAGAGGTCTGCAAGAGACCCTATCACAAAGATAGGTACAATGAACAAAAGGAATGTGATTTATCTTGTAACTGTATAATCAAATATTTTATACAGCGTGTTGTTCAAATGTAGAAAAATACATTATATCCTTGAGTGAAAAAATTCCATCACCTAATTTACAAATTGAGTTTCTAAATCTGGTCTTAGAATAAAACAGTGCTTTATATAGAAATGTTTATCTGCACATAAGAGACACATCTGTGCGTGGTACTGTGGTGTCACCTGCACCTAATTTACATGTAAATAAGTTTGAAAAGACTTAACCGTGCATTACCGTGTGTAACAGATGGCATAAGAAACTTGTGAAGTGGGTTGTCATATTGATGATGTCTTGATATGTTGACAGTAGAATAAGCAGAATCTTAATGCATTTATTTTTCTTGTGGAATGGGGTTCTAGATAATGTGCATATTTATCTACTGGACATTAACATGACAGTGTTACTTCACTGTAAAATTTAAAATATTAGTAGAAGTACACACTAATTCTGTAACAGCGTTTAACCACTTCTGTTGATTAAGCTATAATTATAAAGTATTTTTTTCATGTTGAGAAATTTACGAGGCATGAATATGATAAGCACCTTTGAAAATTAAAGTCCTTAATACATAGTCAACCCTCAAACCTTTCATAGAGGTGGCATACGAGAAATGTTTGTATGAAAGGTCATCGAATATATATATTAATAATTTATATTAAATATATATATATATATAATACGTAGAAAGAAATTCAAATCTCGGTCACTGGTTCATCATAATAGATCAGTTGTGAGGTTAAATAAATACTGATGTATTTTTGATGCACATGAAACATTTTTCATAGATTATTGTCTCCCTTTCGAATTGATATATGTGGATTGTTTTTATTATTTTTAAACCATGCAGTAAACAAAAAATGTTTCAGAATTATGTGCAAATAAATGCATGCACTTTAGTAATGATGCACAGCACAATATATACAAATACATTTCCCAGAAATTGTAAACCACACGCGAAAACAAGACAAATGAAAGAAAACTTGGAATAGGAACTAAAGGAAACCATTTTTCTTTCACTGTTAACTAGCGATGGGAAAAGAGGCTGCTGTTATAGATCCATGAGTGATGAATCCAGATAGGAATAGCACAGAAGGCTTGAATTGACTTAGTTAGCCAGATCCTTGGCTTATAAATGACCTTGCCACCCTCGACTGGGTTGGGGCACAGAGAGGGGTCTAAAGAGGATACCTGATGAATGGAGTGTAATTGTGAGATTTTGATCTGACTACAGTGGTGGTAGAAAGAGTAGAATTCAGATGGCCAGGCATGACCTGAGTTAAAACAGGTCGTGTCAGATTTAACTAAACTGTGACTACTGCACAAACTTCACTTTGTGTAGCTTGACCTGCATGGCCGTCCGCTCTAAAGGGTGCAGTGGTATAGGGAGTCCTGTGGGTCTCCTAGAACAGCACTTTTTAAGTGTCTTAGTGGGAACTGCATCTGTCTTAAACAGTACACACAAAGTGTATTTGGTCTCCTATTAGGAAGTTGATCAAGAACATGGCCAACTATTTTAAGTGCTATATTTCCCTGGTTAGACCTTCTTTTCACATCCCTTACAGTACCATGTTGGATTTGTGTAATGAAAAATAGTGTGTAATTCATAGCCTTCGTCCTCTTATTACAGTATTGCAGAAATATGTTTGTGTATCAGACACAAGCATATGATTATAGTTGTTTTGTTTTTTTTTACAAAAAATGAGATATCAGTTTATAATGATGAAATTATTAATCAAAGATAATTATACATTTATGTAGTTGTTTCTTCAGTACGACCTATGTATTATGTGATTGCAATTTTTATTATACGGTTTTTATATGGATACCCCCTCTGCTCTGAAGTCGAAACATTTCGAATTTATCCTGCCACTTTGTCTACCAAAAGACTAAGGGGCCGATTAGGATGGAGGATTTTCCGCCTCCTCCGGGCCGGCGGAAGCCACCTCCGGCCCGGAGGAGGCGGAAAATCCTCTGCGGAGTCACCAAAGACCCACCGCCAAATTAGGATGGCTGGTGGGTCTGGAATTCCGTCCGCCGCTTTTCCGCCGCGGTCGGCTTCCGACCGCGGCGGAAAAGCTATAACATGGCAGGCAGTGTCTATGAGACACCGTCCGCCATATTATGATGTTTGTGTAAAACTGCTTTTCCACGGCGGCTTTTCCGCCATGGAAAAGCATACGGACATGCACTTTGGGGGCCCGTTGCGGGCCCCCTGGGTGAATGGGGGGTGGGGGGTGCACATGGGGGGTACCTATGGTACCCCCCTGCATTTGCGTGCACAAAGCGGCAGGCACCGTGCGGTCCCTGCCGCTTTGTGCATGTAAATGTAACACATGCTTTTTTAACATTGCGGCGGGTGCAGCTTGAAGCTGCACCCGCCGCAATGTTAAATATAGAGGATGTGACCGCCACCCTGGCGGTCACATCCTAATCAGGACGGAGGGAACGCCGCAGCCCCTGCGGACGTTCCCTCCTCCTCAAGGGTGGCGGACGGACGCAAGTCCGTCCGCCATCCTAATCGGCCCCAATGTATCTCATCCGAGAAATGCAGGCTATCTGGTGTCTATACCTGTCACTAGGAAATACCAATTTTTTTGGTTTGACGGACTGGAATACTCTTGTCTTACACCTGTTACACTCTGCTCTTTCATTGTGTGCACAGTATTCAGCTGGCTTTCACGATGATTTTGCGAGTTTAGTGGCCTCGGGTGAGAAGAATATCTCACAAATAGATTGTTTTAACGAGATAGAATTAACTTTCAACCAATAAATACAGTCCATTTAGTGCCCTTGGAAAATCTTTTTGCAGTGTTCTGTGCTCTATCGAGGACAGACACACACACACCTTGTGTATATGTACAGGATGCCAGCCATCTCATGCCTTTTACCTGTGTTAGCCTAAACTGACCCTGTGCTATTTCTGTAGTGTAGTGCACAGTGCCAGTTTAGGCTCACCCTCTGCTTTATGTCAATGTACAAACAAGCATCTTGCACCAGATGTGGTCCCAGAAATGTATTCAAACTATTAGGCATTCAGGAGCCAAAAGTGGTGCGTAAATGGTTTGATCACCCATAGGTACGTCAACTCTCTGATCACGCCATTTGAATCTATGGATTGGGCCACTGTACTTCCGAGGAGGAGAGGGCAGGGCCCGGTCCCTTCTTGGATTAGGTGATATTTCTAGGGCTGTTTTTTAGAGCACACAGCTCTAACCCTCAGCCAGCAGGGTGGAGGTCTATATTAAGGCTATGCAGAATACTTTTTCGACTAATGGATAGTGCAATTTTGACGAATTGAGGCCACTCTGCTATATGATTCAATGTCTTTAGAGAGCAAGCATGGCTCTGAAATGATCATTGACAGCGAATTTAAGCAAGTCTAACCTGAAAAAATGTAACACTGTATAATTTGTGGTGGAAAGGAGCAAGCATTTACGAATTCAGACGATTGACGCCATTTAGATATTTTGGTCATCTGTGAGCTTCAAGGACAGCCTTCCACGTCTCGGAAAATCATGATAATTGAGGACCTCGGTGTTACATTTTGTTGCCTTTTAAACCTGCCCAATGGAATTGTAATGAAAAGTAGTGTCTTAAGTAGAGATTGTGCAAAGCAAAGTGTTGAGAATGTCACATTTAATGTCTACTAACTGTATAGCAGATAGTGTACGAGTGTTAGCATGACTCTGAGTAGAGAAACATGTGTCACTGTCTCACTGGTTCATGCAACCACAGGCCTGGAACTCTGGTTGCTACAGTTGAGTTTACCTTGTAGTGAAGGCTCGATTTTGCTGGATGAGAGGAGAGTTTTGTAGAGCTCCCACAATGGAATAGTGACGCACTTCTGAAGCTCCATGGGATGAACTGCAAATTGAATCCCCTCAAGTGAAATATTAACCCCTTGTGTTCTGATGACGAGCTGAGCTCGTCATCAGCCACAGTGCTCGTGTGCTGATGACGAGCTGAGCTCGTCATGACCCGTGGAACGCTCAGGTGCGGGGAGAATTCCCCTGCTGTGCTGAGCGTTCCACGGAAGACAATTCACCTGTGACTAGCTCAGCTCGTCATGAGCACAGGAGCACTGTAGCTCATGACGAGCTGAGCTCGTCATGAGCACAGGGACGCCGCGCACGCCCCCGCCCCCCAGCAGAGCAGAAAAATTACCCCAGCAGCCAAGGGGTTAAGCCTTCGCTCCACTGAGATAAAGGAGACACAACAGAATCACCTGTCTAGACTAAGGAAGCAATCTAAAGAAGGCATTGTATCCCAAAATGTATCTGACCGGGGATTAAAACTTCAGTGCAGAGTTGTTGGGGTGTAAGATAGAGGTACACACTACTTAACCCCTTCCACACTCATGACGAGCCCAGCTCGTCATGGAGCAGGGCGCTCGCACGCTGATGCCGAGCTGGGCTCGTCATGAATAAAGGAAAATAGCAATTCCCAGCACAGCAGGGGAAAACGCCTAGCAGCCATGGTGTTAATGGTTGTATGTAAAAGAGTCACCATAAAAATCCAGTGTTAAAAATATAGGCTTATAAAGGCTGTGATAATAGGTTTGTCATTTTAGATAGTCCAACTCGTTTGCATTGGTAGAAATGTTGCAAATTACTTACTGTGCACCTAGACCACAGAGTAACACTTAACCTAAACCCTAACCTTATGTGCAACCTTGACTCTAGCCTTAAAATCCGAACCCAATCCCTTGCCTCTATCCTTACTTAAACCTCAAGGCAACCTGAACAATTATAGCTTCCCACATTCTAATACGGCCCCACTCCCTACAACTATCCTAAACTGATCCTAATCTTACTTTAACCGTCATCTGGTTCCTTATCCTTACCTTGGCTCAATGATGTACCATTACACCTACCTAACCCCTAAACCCAATGCATTCCTTGTCATAATCTTACTCCTTACCTTAACCTTAACACTATCCATTACCCTAATCAAATTCATTAAACATATTTAAAACATTCAACTTTTTATATTATTTCAATTATTTAAAGATGTATGCTAAAAAAATCAACCTATTTGTCGATATTTTTTAATCTTCTGTCTCATTAAATACACTACACAGGTTGGATGTAGGAAAGCATTATTACTGCTACAAATGTAACGATGAGTGGAAAAAAATGAAAGTGCATGAAATCTTTGACCACAAAGTTATGACTTTAACACATCAAAGGAAATCTCTCATTCAGGCTCCTGGGTGAGAGACAACTGCCTCAAACTCAACTCCGACAAGACGGAAGCATTCATCTTCGAAAAGAACACCTTTGTTTGGAACCACAGCTGGTAGTCGGCAGAACTCGGACCAACAACCTCACTGATAGACCACGCACGCAACCTAGGCATCATCCTAGACAGCGAACTGACCATTAAACAACAAGTCAACGCAGTCGCCTCCTCCTGCTTCCACACCCTCTGCATGCTCTGCACAGTGTTTAGATGGATCCCTATCAACAACGGAAAGATCATTACACTGGCCCTTGTCACCAGCTGCCTTGTCTATGGCAACACTCTACGCCAGCATCCCTACTCAGCTCCTCAGACAACTCCAGACCATACAGAACGCCACAGCCAGACTCATACTGAACCTCTACAAATGAACCAACATCACCCCCACCTCCTCAGATACCTCCACTGGCTCACCATCCAGAAAATATGCCAGTTCAAGACCCTCACGCTCCCCTACAAAGCTCTACATGATCAAGGCCCAGCCTACATCAGCAAACGACTGAGCTTCCATCTCCCCACAAGACACTTACTCTCCTCCTCTCTTGCACTCATGCACACCCCCAGCATCCGTCGCAGTGGGGGTTGCGCCTTTTCCTATATCATTGCCAAGACCTGGAGCAACCTGCTGCTCCACATCCAAAGAACACCTTCACTGACTGACTTCAGGAAAAAAAATCAAGACCTAGCTTTTTCACTGAGATACACCACCCTCAGCATGCAGGGGTGATAGTGCTATACTATATAAATGCTGATTGATGATGATTGATGATGCAACTTATAGTAGCTGCAGTTTTTTCTGCAGAAAAGTTCAAGGTGTATCATTAAGCATGTCCTGAGCTCTAGGTTGATTAGTGGAATAGTTGCCTCTTGCCCAGGAAATTAGTCCAGTGAGATTTCCCCGATAACAGCCTAACAATGGCCAAAACACGCTGCGGCTGGAGCTGTGATACAAGTTGCAATGCTCTGCAGCGAGTGCTAAAGACCCCCACTCATCCATGGTGCATTATCCTGTGGCATCCGTTAAGCTGTCCTGGCCTTGGACTTCTGCCCGCTCACTTTTGAGTACTTACTTCCAAGTGTGACAAACCCATGGATTTCAAGTTCGTTGAGGCGTGGCCTACTGGTAGATCAGCTTGATGAGCAGAGTAGCTGTGTGAGTGGGGTGTACTTTTCAACTAGAGAAAGCAAAATGCTAAAGGCAGTAGTCTGCGGCAGCATTGTGGTCGTCAAGGGCTACAGCGAGGAATCTGAGGCTACTACAGGCGTCATCGAAGAATTCTTTAACAGCTGAAAAAGATAACACTTGCCCTCACCAATCCCAGAGCAGCAGCAAATTCGTTTTTGAAACAATGGAAAGACAGATGTTACAGTATGAAATAAAACAGCAGCGTGCACGCAATGCATACTTAAAACAAATGGAATTAATAGCGTGTGAGCGCAGTGGTAGCACATAACAATTTCCAATAGACCTCCAAAATCTTAGCAATAATTTTTTTTAAACTGCTTGTTTGAACAGATTAAATGTAAACAGTGGTCCCAGAAATGCTGGCTTTTAAGTCTATATTTGTCTACAGTGCAGGCCAGATGGTGAATTAGGATTGTGAGTCATAATCTTGCGGAGCAGGAAGATAACACACTTATGTAGAAGGGCAATGAAACAACTGTCTAGCCATAAACATTAGTGGTGCATCATTTGCGACGATTCTGACTACAGCCAAGTTAATCTTTACCCAAAAGTGCTATTTTCATTTGTAATTTTCCACACTGAGCGTCAAATCAATGTTACCGGTTTATCCGAAAGCCTGCCTTTACAAAATTTGGCATCTAAGGCCTTTTAGCTATATTTTGAAAATCATTATCTTCCCTTTCAGCGTCTGATCAAACAGGCCTGATTAACAGGCACTACCTGGGTGGTGCTAATTTGCACCAGGGTACTGTTTAACACCAATTACATATTGGAGTGACGGGCTGTTTTGCCCTTTTTTTCTGAGGGAGTCCAGTGCTGTTTTGCGGCTGCTGCAATGAATGCTGGGTTTTTGTCTCTGTCGTGTCTACAGTATTGTGTGCTGCAAACAACATCTCTCAGATCTGTAAAAAAAAATCGTGGTTGGAAGCCCTGAGTTCCAAGCACTCTCCCCTCATCTTTCACCATGCAATACTTTTGATTAGATCAACATTATTTCCATTTTATGTGTTCACAGAGAAGACTCATTAAAAATATATATTCTTGCTTTTACGTGATACCTTCAGTGCTCGATATATTGAATATAAAAGTCTCCCTCTGAAGCAAGCTGATTGCTCTTCCATTCCCACTGAAGAAGCGTTTTCAAAATTACTTTCAGAACCGCCAGTGTGCCTTTCCAGAATAATTACACACAATTGCGATATGAATCCCCAAAGGGGAAACACATAATTACACATTTTGTAAATTACACTCACCGAAAATCATTGCAATCTTATAAATATGGATTTGTACTCATTCCCTACATGGGTCATCAATAGCGTTCTGCTTCTAAAAGTGGCTGTTGCGCGTTGCTAAAAACAGGATACACACAACTTGAGACCGAGGATGAAATGTGGGGCTCTGCAGATGTGTGTGTTTTTCAGTGTTTTCCTCTGTTGCCAGCTAGAGGGTGGGGGCGGAAAAACTGAAAGGACTGAACCCGGGCAACGGTAACGTAAAGCTCTTTTAGATCACATATCAGTGTTTGCTTTGCAGCAAAATTACTAGTTTTTCCCTGGGATTTTCTGTCGACCATGGAGTTTTTTCGACATGGTTGCCCGTTTTTTGTTTTTTTTGTTTGTTTTATGCAAGACTGTGACAGCTATTACGTTCTATTAGAACGGAACAAAGCAGACCGGCTGAGAAAGACTTATCTTTTTGTTTGCAAGCATTTCAAAATACATTTCGAGTAATGCATTTTTGTATTTTTATCATAATATGAAAGGCACAAAGGAAACCGGTAATAGAAAGATTAATTCTTTTGTGTCCGCAGCTGGGAATTTTATGGAAATAAATATCTTGCAGTAATGCATTCTTGTCAGAGGCATAACAAAGGGGATTTCTATTCAGACAGTGGACATGTTTGTTTTGCATGTTGGGGGAGGGGCGGGGATCTGCGCTTCTGACCCTGACCTACTTTAAGAGCTGTCTATTCTTCAGCTCTATGTTTTGAGACATTTCTATAATTTAAGTTGGCATTCTCTTCTGCATGTCTGCACCTTCCCAGTAGGTGCTCGCTCATGTCAGCAGTGTCCCAAGCCGAATCACAATTTATTTAAAACAATTCTTGATGGGCTTGTAACTCAAGAAAAAAAGAAAAAAAAAGAAACAGTTAATTGTTACCAGGGAACTGCCCGATTTCAGACTGGATGTCTCGTCCAAGGCCCTGCCATAATTAGTAACCACTGTTGACATTTGGATTTAAATTGAATTTTCCTCTAATTAAACCCAGAGGGGGCTGATCTTCTCTGATGTACAGGTTAATAAAATTAGTCAGAACTTGTTAAACAGTAAGCTGAATTCTCCAAGAGAGCCCTCCTGATGTATTGTTAGGATATTCGTAATTAGAGTTAAAGAGATCAATTCCAAATCATCTTGGTTTTTTTCTCCTTGCATATGGTTTCTGCCCATTTATGTCTTTATTCAGGGAATGTTTGCATTTGTGAAAGGTGGAGACTGATTCCAGGGAGTGAGTAGTGGCTGTGATAAAAGGTTGTGTGGCATCTTTCTGTTTTTTTCGTACCGCTGTTATCACTGCGTATTGATTCTAGGTGATTTGTGGGGCACGCGATGGGGCCATAAGAGCACTGCATGGTGCAGCGTTTTGTTATACGGAAAGGACAATGAGACAAAAGCACTGATGTTTTTCAGGACAAGCCACACAGATTGAATCAGTGATGATGATGAGGTGTGTGTCAATAGTTTGGAGGAAGAGGTTTGCTTTTGAGCTCCTCCCAGAACAGTTGGTGGGTGTGTGCTAATATTAACTGTTGGTTCTTCCAGGTTTGTGGACCTTTGCTTTGGACTAGATAACTTCCCAGATGGAATCATGCCTATTTGAACTTTGGTGTTTTCAAACTAAGTCCGATCTTTATTTCGACACCTTTGGAAGAAGTCGTTTGGGTCAAATGTGTTTGATCAGACGACATTGTACTATATTGTGCATGTTGGGCTTGGGTTGGTAACCATACTGTAACTAAATAAAATAGAATTAAATAAAAAGTCAAAAGGATGGCGACTCACTTAGCACTATGGGGATGAGGGGTGTATAAACTGAGTACAGTTCATAATAGTATCTGATGTATATATATAGTGGAAAAGCAAGTGGACATGCATGGAGCAGGTACCTGGAAAATCTAAATTAGAAAGTCCCATATCAATAGGAGTAGTAACTCGAGATGTGATTACTGTGCTAGTCTTGCAGCTTTAGACCTAAATATCAGCTTTACGTATCGCGGAACAAATTGGTCACCTAGGTGATCAGAATCTGACACCAAATAAATATTATGGAAGAAGGAGGTTTGGAATGTTTATAACCGCCTTCACTGGTGTATAAGCACTAAAAGGTACCAGTATGTCCGGCATAATCTTGCGATGCAAGCACACATTCAGGGAGTCATTCAGATCCCTAGTAGTGTTCAGATACAGACTGGTGTGTGCGTGCCGAAAAATATGACTTTGAAGGAAGAGTGTGCCCCAGGAACTTTGCAAAGAATCTGGAGCCACCTGGAAACTCTGCTCAATATACAGGCCCTGTAAGACATGTATGCGAGGGATGAGAAAATTAAGACATGTAGAAGGAGGGCAAGGGCATTTAATGGCGTGCAGTGCTGAAGACTCAGATGCTGAAACATGAAAAAACTACACACCCTGTTACTTACCTATCTTAAACAGAGGATACCTGTCTGAAATGTATGTTGCAATCGGCAAATCAAGCACTGTGATTGTGTTTTCTTCTTCTTGTCTTGATTGTGTTTTCTTCTAGTTTTGACTAGATATGCAATCTATTCAGGAGCTACTGAAGGCACAAAAGTTAACAAATGGACACACAACTAAGCCTCATTCTCCTCATTCCTTCTGTGCAAATTAAGACATAGCTCTACATCGTCTCTCATTTAAGAAACTGACGTTCTGGTCCTTTTAAATAAATTCTGTGTGAGTTTGAACTTTACATGATAACATGCTTCAAAGATCGTTCACTTCCTTGCAGACCTTGTTGTTCTGGAAGCCTACTGGTCTGTGGATGGCCACCAAGTGAATAGGGTTTAAGAGTCTACATAGAAAGATCAACCAAGGTTATGCTATATGTATGAGTGAACCAGAACACCTCGTCAAAGATTAGGGAGTTGTTTAGAGTTTGGTAGAGCAGGCGTACTACCATAAATCAGCGGTGCTCTCACTCTGTCAAACTCATGGTTCCCCAACCTGATTTAGTGGTGGGTGAAGGTACAGGATTTCTGACAGCAGAGCCTCTTCTGATCCACTTCAGAAACAAACCTGTGAACTGACTAGATGGCCAGTCTGGCACTAGGTCACCAGGTCATAGTTGTGGTCAGCCCACATTAAAATTCCCTTCCTATGAACGGCATATGAGGCGTTGCAGTTCCAGTGAGGGAAATTCAACAGGGAAAAAATATCCATGTGTATCGGGGGCCAATAAATATTTGTTTTCAGAAAACAGACACCCGCTTTGGGAGATTTTCTTCAAAATATAAACCTTTCAGAGTGGACACAACAAACATTGTACTCACTCTGTAAAGTTCAATGCCTTCAGTGAAGCCTCTGCAAAAGGAAGAGAGATTTCGGCCTGCCTGGGAAGGATTTCTCAATTTAGCAGGCGGTCTTCCATCAGAGGAGCACAATCTGTGTCTTCTGCTGATATTACAAACTGGGTGATTGCTCACCAGCTTGTCAGTATCTCTGATGGTCTTTATCTACATGTCTGAATAGTAACCATGTAAACATGAACCACTTGCAGTAACACATGCAGTATCAGCCTCAGTTTTGACGGGACATTGTGTCCAGTGATTTATTTCACTGGTTCTATTTGCTCCTGACATGGCTGTTTTCAAACCGATTCAAGCTAGCCTGGTTGATGAGGGGTTATACCCCGAAACCGGTCCCAGGATGCCTGATTTCCAGTTCATGGAGGACCTGGCCTGACAGTTCGGGCTGGACTCTTGCCATGGGGAACAGGGTCAAGAGCGATTTGCATATGGCTGGGTCCAAACTGGGGTGGCATGGGGAGGGGGATAATGGATGGATTTAACCAGATCTGTGATTGAAACAAAAGACAACATTCCTGCCATGGCCAAACTAACTAGATTAAACTGACGTAGATGTCATGCTATAACAAATTTACATCATGATTCCAGTGGGTTCTGTGTGTTTGTTTGTGCTTGTAAGCTTCCATACTAGACCCTTCACAGACTGTCAGATATCCTTAAGATTAATCTACTTCTTTGCTTTTGCCAGTATTCCAAATTGGCATTTTCCAATTTAAGCGCTCCATTATGTGTAGATAAACATGTTCGGTCAGCCATACAATTAGAACAGAAAGCTCTTTATACAGACTGCAAATAATCCCAATCCGGGTGCAGATAAATATAGGTAACCCTTTTTAAGGTTATCAGATATTAAACCCTATATTTCAAAAACGTTAAAATTATGGTACACAACTTTGAAGTGATAAACGTTTAATAAATATCACATGTGTTCCTGTATATTAATGTTTGGCGCGGATTCAGTTATTATGTTCCCTAAGCCTTCTGAGCGTTTCTGCCTGTTAGCAGCTATACATCATTATCATAATAAAGTTTTTGTTTTGCTGCATAGAACCGCTTAGAAACCCAGATGAACTGACAGTGTTCGTTGCTGGGGAGAACCTTGCAGGCCTGGATAATGTATTGAGAGAATCACCGTAAACAACACATTTTTTTGTTAGTGGGTCGCAGAGAAAGCCCGCGCTTCCTCCAATTGCCTGTGTGCTGTTCAGGCCCACAGAAACATTAGACCATATAACGCGGCAGTAGAAAAGTGGCCCGGGTGTCATCGAAACCGCGCATGACTATTTTTATCTTTCAGTTGTAAACCATCGCTTATGCCGGCTGGAATGACATTGAACTGCTTTTTCTCTCTGATGATTTACAGCTGCTGTAGTGCATTGGTAAGAGCAGATGTCACGTTTTATGTATTTGAAAGTGTCAACACCGATGACTTATGCCTCGAGATGCTCTGCTTGAATCAATAGGATGCAGCGAGCTTCATTTCTTAAAAGAGTTTTTCGGCGATAAAACACCGCGCCTTCTGATCATTATAATGCAGTGGTGGGACTCGATTTCTGTCTGCAGTATATATCACTGGAGGGTAAATCATGCTTTATAAATGTGTCATGCACTGTTCTTTATGACGTGGGCATTAATATACATGCTCCGTAAATGAGAGGCACTCATATTTTGCCAAGTGCTTTAAAAAAAAAAAAAGAACAGCATAACGCCGCTCCTTAAAATACAAGAGGGTCTGATCAAAGAAAATACAGCAGGGTTATTCATATTCAAAATTAGATCAAACCCTATGCATCAGCTCCACCCAGTGTCCTTGGTTGCTTTTGGTTTAGTATTCTGTGCGTTCGTGATGGTAATCCCATTTGAAAGAAACACAGATTTGCATTTAAATGGAAAATGGTTCAGACATTTCAGATCAGAAAAAATCCTTTATGCTTCTTTTTTTTGTTCTCGGGTACTGATTTATTATTGCATGCTTGAGATGGGGTGAGGGCTTGGACACCGCTAAAGCTATGGGATGGCTAGTTTGCTCTGTGGTTAATATTGTAAATGTTGTTATATATTTTTTTTAATGAATTATTGTGCATCGGTCTTTTAAAATATTTTAAATAAATATGCAATTGAAAAGAACCAACATACACATGTAGCTTTAGGGGCAAACACTGAATACTCAGAACAACATTCCAGGCAAAACATATGATGAATATTTTGCTGGAAGTGCTTGGGAAAGTGATTTCATTGTATTCGTTTGCACTCCCAGTATCTTCTGTTACTCTGTGACCCCTAATACAGAATTTAGACCGTTCCTGGGCCTGTGCACCTGTAGATAACAAAAAAGTGTGTAATGTTAGTGCTGGGTCCAAGGTCTCTTAACCAGTTTCTCAGGGAATTCATCCATTCCATCATTTTCGCACTTTTGATTAAACCTGAATTTAATTCTCAGATGAAGTTAGAAGAACTTGATTAGAGACATCAGCGATTCTGTGGCTCTTGTGAGCTAGGAGCTGCCTTGGCATGGACCTATATGGATTTGATACTAATCAATATATTTGGAAAGGTTTAGTAATGTAAGTTTTCACAGTTTAGAGGCCTGGGTTAATGAATTGACTTGACTGGGTATAATTGTAAATATGACATAAGAAATATGATTGTTATTTACTAAATTCACGTTTCATGTTGTTTGAATCTATCCGTTATTAGTGATGAAATACATTTTGGTCAGAAGATCATTTCTATACTTTAAACAAAATTTAACACAATGGACCAGAGTTTAATGTTGGTCTGAATCATTAGGTTGCGACAAACACTGCTTGGTCGCATTCCTATATTTCACTATGGGAAAATACATTACGGCCGTAATGCATGCTCCCATAGTGAAATGGGAGATGCAGTTCATCCCTGCACCACATGACAGGTGCCATAAGGAGCAGGGATCAACAGGGGGGAATCATAGGTGCCCCTTTGGCCTCCAAACGGAGGCTGTGCACCAAAAGGGCCCTGCTGGGGGCCCCAAAACACGCATTCGTTCATGGTTCCATGTCGGACAGACCAGCATGGAAACCATGTTGGAAACGTGATCGTAATCCCAAGGGTGGAAAGACTCGCCCTTAAGATTACAGGCCGGATTCCGACTGGCAGACGGGCTCGGAGAGCCCGTTGGAATCCAGCTGGAATGACCGGCAGGTTTCTTTTCCGACCGCCTCTAACATAATGAGGCGGTTGGAAAGGAAACCGACTGGCCCATTTCAATGCGCCCCTAAAGATTCCGACTTAAGGTCGTAAACTTTACGGGCTGTATCATAATCAACCCCAATGTCTCTTGTGGGGCTAGTGATGCCTCTGATTAAAGACCTTAAGTTTTTGGACCTCACTAAGTGAGTTGTTAAAAATGTTGATACCTAGAAAATTAAAAAGATGAAGTTGATAAGTCTCTTATTAAATGGTTCAGTCACAAAACATTTGTTAAACATAACATTAGTTAAATTATAGGACTTCACTTTTCATTAAGTGTGAATTCATTAGCTATAAAAAGCATAATGAGCAAGGGTAAGTCTCTCACCTCTTATCATTATGTGCTTGCCAACAAGTATAGAAACTATTTTCCTTTTCACACTGCAGACTTTCCATCTTAGTTGTTAGAGGGGAGCGCACAAGCTTCAAAGAATATGGACTAGATAATACTCATCTAACAGTAGAGTATCTAGACGCTCTACATGGCATGCCTAAAATGGCTACCAGTATATAAGATGCTTCCGTATCATGGCACGCTTTCCAATTACTTAGAAGTTGAAACTAGGATAGCTGTAGGCTACCAGGTCTGTTGAAGACTTGATTCATTTATTTGCCACTTGATTATAAATTTGACACTGTACAACGGGTACTAGAAATATAAATGATCAAAAAGAACTAACTTTTAAATGAATAATCTTGGCATTATATGTAATATGTTTTAGCAGAGATCCAAACAGATGATCACAATAACTCATTGACTTAGTGAATTGCAACCATATGATTTCAGTGAGGAAATTATGATCAGTTTACAATTACAGTTATTTAATAATTCTTTATTTTACTAATGTATTTGGGTGGCACTATGTTTTATTTTAACTATAGGGAGGAATGAACTATTAATGTTGATGATAGCACCAATAAGATAATCTTTATGTAATTCATTTCTTGTGCCCACTGGAAGTAGCGCCTTAATGCTATAGGCATCTAACAAATGTTGGCATTATTTGTGGCATTTCTTGCAAGTCAAGAAGGTTCTTTTTGCAAAACTTGCGTTTTGCACCCAATGAAATAAAAGAGTAATAATAGTCTACACAACTTGAATCTAGAAACTGATTATTTACTTTGTTTATTTTGTTTGTGTCATTTTTATAATAAATGTTTGTATATGTTTTAAGACAGATAATTATATATCTCCCTTTAAAAATATTTTCAATAACTATGCAATTGAAAAATTCAAATATACCCAATATAGCTCAGTGAATACTGAGAGCAACTTACCGCTAACAAATATGATAATGTTTTGGATGGGGTAGTAAGTAAAGGTATTCCATTGTACTTAGCTGTATCCTCAGAATATTTTCTTTTTTGTGATCCCTAAAACTGAACTGAGACAGGTCTTTGGCCTGTGCACCTGTACATAATAATAAAAAAAAGCACAAAAAGGTAATTCTGGACCGAAGGTTTCATAACCGATTTATTTAGGAATTATTTTATTACATAATTTAAGCTCTTCTGTACCTTAACGGAAGGAATTGATATATAATCGCCACAGAGCAGCAGCCCAGCATGAACGTATTTGCCAGTCTGCACGGGAATACAATCAAACCCAGATGTGTTTCAGTTGTATTGGGTCCCACTGGAGAAGTCCTACTTGAGTTGATAATTACAACACACTTGAGGCCCTCTTTTGGGCATACCCACTTAAGCCACATGATTACCACCACAAATGACAAATATACATAGACTTCTTAAACCACTGTTTGTACACAAATTCAGTTCTTCCATTTTTTTTAATTCCTCTGTGTCACATCTATCTTGCCCCTTCCCCCAAAAGTTAAAATAATGACAAGGTTCCTAAAAGAAATCCCAGTGGTTAAAAGTGTTAGCTCAAGCAAACAAAATTCCATCACATTTTTTTAAACTCCTGTGTTCCTGTTGTCAGATTTCTCTCTGCTTCTGTTCAGTGCTATCCTATAGGAACTAAGAAGGTACATTAGTGAGGTACAGAAGTAGTCACAGTTGAGTCTGGTAATCGGTACATGACCGCACTGTAATACTAGCTCCATGTGCCCCGATGTTTAATGAAGATGTCTGAATGTTTAGCTTGGTGGCTTACAGACAACACCCAATATATACTTAGAATTTACGTTACATTAACTCTAGGGCTCCCTAAATAATCCATACTATGGGAAGCATTTAACTGTAACAAAAGAGGACTGGTAGGAAGTGTAAATATGTAAAGCAAATATTCTACAATTTTAAACAAAGAAGCCAGGGATATTTGTCTGCAAACTAATCCAGAAAAAAAAACTTACAAATTACGAACCAGTTTGATACATAAGGTACATATAATTTGTAGTGCAACAAATATTGATTCATCAGTGCCAATTATGTACTATAAAGATAAAGAAATATTTCTTATATATAGTAACTGCAGCAGTCCATGACTTACCTAGCATTGTGTCCCTTCAACTAGATGCTTAATTTGTATGAATCAGGGAGCCTTTCATAGCATTGATATTAAAAATTGGTGTTCTTGAACACTGTCCTAGTGTGGTGGGAAACGTTACTTCAAAGTTAGTTTTTATATCCTCTTTCCTTGAAGGCTTTGTTGAGGGCATGCACTGATGGTCATGAGCATTGTGAAGTTGCCCTAATATACATTACGGATCCTGAGTTTAAGAACTCAATGTCATTCCTCTAGCTTCAGGAATCACTTTCAAGTTGTCGATTGAGCTAAGTCTTACTTGCGTACATCTACAACTGAAGGTAATTTATTTCAGTTACAAAGGCCAGCAGATGCTAACAATGAACAGTTGGTCTGATACAAAAAAGAACCAAGAGGATTTCAGAAAAGTATATTTTCATGAAAGATTTTGCTAATATCATTTGTACTTCTTATCTATAGTTTTGAAATAGTGTTTGAATCCACTTTGTAGCAGAAACTTAGGACTTTTTTGCTTGAGGGGCATTTCCTGGTTACCAATATCAAAGCTGGAGTAAGACAATTGAGTATTACTTCTTTTGTGGTGTTCACTATCTAAAATATTTAGGTTAACTCCTCTTCCCTGCTAGTAGATCAAATACTATATTGATTATCATGCACCAAGTCGTAAACGTCTGCATGCATTTAAAGTTTTCTGGTTCTTTCATTTGCTAGCATTATCCCTATGTACATAAGTCTGGGATGGGATGGTAGTTTGCCAATATCTTGCCATTGTTTTTTCAGGAGTGTGATATTGTCTCCTTTAAGAGAATCGGATCTGTGCCTTAAGAACACAAATCATTTTATCTGTGATGTTGGCAATGGTTGGCAAAAACCTTGTTTAGTGGCTTGTAGAGTGGACAGTTAAAGGGTGACGGATATACAATGGTCTAGGTTTGTTTTCTTGCCAGATGTTTACAGATTTATTGTTCAAGAAGGAAAAGGTAGTGTCTGATGTGGTGCAAATCAGCTTTATTGGACCTCCAGATTAGTAAAACTTCAGCAATTCATAAATGCATCCTGTGAATAGTTGACTGCTTTATTGATTTGATTAGGGAGATGCAGCTTTTTGCCTTCATGCCATTTGTGTATTTTTAGTTGGGATTTAAGGATGCGTACAAACAAATATGTTAAAAATTACGTATCACATTTAAAAAAGAGAAAAGATAAATGTAGGTGGCAAACATAATTTCTATTAATTATATTCAAAATTGCTTTAATATAAATAGCAAATACAAAATCATTATTTATGAGTAATAGACCTCCCTGCTTTTAAAAGTAAGTCAATGGTGCTAGCTTATTTCTAAATGAAGGAAAGGGTGCTTCTTGCGCCAGCAATAATCAGTTTAATATGATAGCACATGAATAATACCATGAACCAATGGAATTATGATGGGGTATTTGTCTAGCCACTGGTTAGCCAGGAAGATATGGTTGACACATATGAAAGTGCTAATCAATGCATGATATTTGAGAGGAATGTTAATATTGAGGTCAAACCCACCGAAGATACAGGCATGCCATATCATAAAATTTGTTCACAGATGATCTATTGAAAAACATCCTCCCAAACATTCTGTATTACGGGTTGGTCATGCAACGAGTAAGGAAGATCTCCATCCTGTAGAAGGTCACATTAAGAATATGGGAAGGACACCCTAAAACCAAATGCTTAATTGTGTACATTATATTTGCATTCGGAGACTGGCTAGTCTAACAGACTATAGAATTGACATAAGTTTCAGTTATGGCTTTACTAGCTATTCAAGCATGTGGAATTTTATAAAGTATCTAATACTAAGCTACTTGTCCTGTTAAAACATCCACTTGTCCCTTTTGGTGCTGTACAGTGAGGTGACAAATTATGGCAGCTTTCTCATTATGTCAGAGGTTTAGTACTGACCCCTCGGATTATCCCAGATCTCATATTATATCAGGGTTGTTGATTTTAGCAAGGCTGAGATTCTGACATCTTTCTACCAATCAACATACAGCAGCTGGAAATAGGCAGGAGGCAGTAGTTGTGGAATTGGAATACCTCGTGAGTCTCTACATTAACAAATGTGCATGTTTAAGTGTATTCACCAACTCTTCTCCAATCCCTAATTTGTTTTCATTTTGTCCATAATTGTTTTACACAAATGATCAATTTTTAACCTTTATTTAATAAAATGTTAGCATACATTTTTTTCAAATATTGGCATGTGTACAATTTATATGAAAAGCAAACAGTCACTAGTCTTGCTTTCATGCTTCTACATATATTTGCAATTAATAAGGGAGCATTTTGGCTGCACGGCAAGCAGCCTCAAATTGCTACGTTTGTGCTATATTTTGCAGAATGACATTAATACAAATTGAACTCACATCGCACTGCACATTCTTAGATCACTCCCCCAAATAGTAAAAGCTTTTGCATTACTGAATCAAATATACAAGTTCTAACAATGTGACTATATAAGTACAGATCTTGCCTTAGGGGCAGACAGTTCCTTCACAAATGTATACTGAGATACGGTGAACTGGTTGAAAAAGGCAAGGGTTTGTGCTGCAGGGCATTGGGCCTTCCTGTCCTCTCGACAAAATAACCATGACAACTTGTCCTTGACCCCGGATAATGTATGTCGCATGATATGAGTTAGACACCCCTGCTATGAGAGTAATGCATTCTACAGACCAGGTATAGGCAAATTCAGTTTATTCCTTTTACCAGACGTATATGGAGCTCTGTTATGCTTACTTGGCTGCTATGTACTAAAACGGGGACAGCTGTGGCTCGATATATTGGAAGGTGGGTGGTGATATATCTTGTATGTTAGTTGGATGCTAAATAGTTATCAGTCTGGTCATAGTTTGGACTTTCATGCTGGGTTTATTGGATTTATATGATGAAGAGCTGCTGTGTTCCAGGACTGGTGTCTTCCTGACAGCCAATCTTCTAGAGTTGAGGAGACATCTGGGTTAAGAGAAGATTGTGTTTGCTGAGCTATACATTCTGAACTAGTATGGATTGTGGCTAGTTGCAAAGATGTTGCTTCAGCTACACTGTCTTTCAGTGAAATTCCACACCATAGTTAATTACATAGTTGTCCAATACATTAGACTATGCCTGGTATTGGGCATCTTCAGACTCCCTGGGCAAATTATTAGTATGCAGATATGTCTTCAAGGTGGTGTCTGCTCACCTTACCTAAAATTTATCGTTTGACACTTGTTACAGAATTAGCCTATTGTGTAGTTCCACAGAGACTGGAATTCCTTCCCCAGTAGTTCAGATTTTTTGTCTTAGCCATGAATGGGAGTTAAGATTTTACCCTAAAATAAATCGACTCAATTTGATTATTAACTCTTTAATACCCAGAATGTGTGTTTATGTAATTTTGTTCAACATAGTCTCCTGTTTTAATAGTCACACTTTGAGCATCTTTTAGAGAGACAGAATATGGTCAGCTCCTAATTTTCCAATTTCAAAAGAATAAACTGTAACATTGTTGGAGTCCCAGTATTTCCTCATTATATTATATTCCAAGATCAGTGTCAGTTTCCCCCAAAATATACTCATCTTTCTTTTGACTACTTATCTGATCAGCAATTTGATTGCCAGCAAATTCTTGTTCCAATCACATTCTGATGCCTGTATTAAGAAAATACTGCACAGCATGTAGAGAAATCACTGTCTCCCACAAATTATATATCATCAGCCCGCACTGATAAGTCTGGAACCTACGCAACGCGCTTCATTTATTGTATTTGATGGTTAGGTAGTCGCCCCAATGCCAATATGTGGATCAAATTCAGAGCACTATTGTCTTGTTTTTAAAACAATCTGTTTCCTCTGAATACTTCCAAATTAAGCAATTAGAAGTAAATAATAAAGTGGTAATAATAATGCAGTAAACATTGATTACTTCTATATATACAATACATGTAACTTTTCTGCCGGAGTGTTTTTCATCAATGAAATATGCATGTGTGTTTGTATGCGACAAAAAAGCTCAATTGTTGAGCACCCCAAACATTAAAGTACGTTTAAAATACAAGCTGCTTAACGTCTTGTTTTCCTGGATGTGGATGTGGTTGTGGATGGATGTTTTCCTGGATGTGGGATAGTTGGGGACATGTATGGACACAAATGTGTATTTTAATGCATAGAAGGTAAAATAATATATGCCATTATCAGATGACTTTACAGAAACATTTTCAAGGCGTTCATCCTCTAGTCTGTGTCTTCATTCCCTGAATTTAACAGGGACTGGCCTAATAGTCTCTTAGGTGATATCACTTAGCAACCCACTGGCTCACAAATAACACCAATGGTGTTGCCTTTCATTGTCAGAAAGACAAGTCACAGTTCTATTTAATGAAGAAAGGCTTTATATTAGTTTCAATCTGAACCTTGAAATTTCAGTTTGTAGAAGTGTTGATTCTTTTAACCTCTTTGCTGCGGCGGCAATTCCGCCGCAGCGATGGGGGGGGGGGGGGGGCGCTCGGCGCTCCCATGCTTGTGACGGAACCGCTCCGTCACAAACCTTGGGCGCGCTGTGCTTGTGACGGAGCGGTTCCGTCACGGCCCCGCCCGCTCAATAGAACGCGCAGGCGCGAAGTCAGTGCCGCGCAGGCACGAAATCAGCGCCGCGCAGGCACGCCAAGCGGGCCGTGACGGAACCGCTCCGTCACCAGCACAGCGCGACCGAGGCTGGTGACGGGCGGTTCCGTCACCAGCATGGAAGGGGTTAAGTGACTCGCAGAGATATATTGCTGTATTTCTCCCTACTGAATACCTCAACAGAATGTTTCAAAATGGGGTATAAAAAAAGAACTCCTTTCTAGGGCCAGTACTTTTCACTCTGCGTACCAAATCTACTCACAGCGACTACTGTGACTCCCAAGGTGTTGAATCTTAGGAACGGCCTTCTGGGGATTTTTTTCAGGAACAAGCATGAAAGTGTCTCAGAAAATTTCGATTTTAAGAAAGGCCTACATGCATGACACTATTCCATACTACATAGTAGCTTGCTAGATGGAGGAGAAATAGTTTTTCTTGGTAGCGCGTTAGGATGGTCATGTTTAGCCTCTGCATGGATGGGAAGCCGTATATATCTGGAAGGTTGTTTACTCTGATTCGGATAACCAACTCATTGCTACTTCGGAATGTAACCATGATCTTATTATTTTGTACTACTTAGCGCTGTCTTCCTCTGACTGGCCATGCAAACTGTGAACATGGAAATCTCACCAGTTCTTCAATATGTAATACTTTGCAGATTACAATATTTTATAGTTCATAATTTATAAATAAATTGGAGAAAGAAAGATATCCACATTTAGCTCCTCGAGCTCATAGATGAATAGGGATTTTGGCTTTGTGTAACACCACAACTTATTTTCCTTCATCTGTTTTTATCCTGGAGGATAATATCTAGAGAAGTTTTGCTTTTCTAATGAAGAAACGTCTTATCTCACAATATTAACTGGTTACCTTAAGATCGATGATAAACAAAAGTATCTCGTAGTTGTGAGATCCTGGCACAGATTTCCCTTTCAGCATCACTGTCAAGAACACAGCATCAATGCCCAACTACAGTATCATATTAGCAATAGTAACAAAATAGTTGACTTTTGCTGGAATTGAGGTACTCTGACTCTACTGGACACAAAAGTGACCACCTACCTAGTGGTCTATCTTTTTAACAATATTTATTAATTGATCTGAATTTTCCACACAGGCATTCGTTTACCCATACAACAGTTTTCCATTTTAATGAGCAGAGGTCTAAAAGTTCACAAGTGTTGCTTCAATTTGAAATCCTTAGAGAAAAACAGAAGACAATGGTACCCTTCATATATACAAAAATACAACAAGTCATAAAAGTTTCTGGTATACTATATATGGTGAGGAATGTTCGTTGCTGCCATTGGAGTCATAAATTAATGGTTAAATGGTTTCTACAGGTGGGTCTTGCCTACACCTCGGCACAGTGTGGCCGGTGGTGAATGTGTCCAGATGTCCAACATGGGGAGCGTGTGCACTAGGTCCTGATTCGCTATGTGTTATTAACTATGTGGCATTTGACTTTGTGGTGTTTTAGGAGCACGTGTATTCAGTATGTGTGTTTTATTGGGGCAATCTCTCCTGACCATTGCAGTGTTGATACACCTATCTGTGGGATTGATCAAGTGTTTCTTGCCCGAAGGTTTGCCTGCCAGCTATGCACCCTTCCACCTGTGACCTATCAATCAGCAATTCCCGGGCCTAGGTCTGCGGGCCTTCCTAACTACATTTTGGCGAGTCGAGGTTGAGTTCACAACTGGTGATTCTGCTAATAAAGACGCTATTTCCTTTTCATTGATGTATGCATTGGTTTCCATATTAACACATGCATCAACGAAGCATGGGCAGTCTTTCATTCTATAAAATACTGAACTGTACTGAAGAATAATTGAAGGGCTAATATATTGATATGAATCATGTGATGACTGTAGGCATAAGCAAGCCTTTGATATACAAAGCAGGCAGGAAAATATACTCATAATACCAATCATTAGTATTCCCAAAGGTAATTTTACACATGTAGATTTACTCATGTGCAGGTCTACTCCTACAGCTAGGTGTTACTCTCTACTTCTTTTGCTGGTCACCATTTCTGAGTAGAGATTTATACCCAAATGTAGTCTTACACAACTCGGGCGGGTGCTGCCTGCAATACAATTTATGAATGTAAAGTTACTTCTTGTAAGTTTTCATCTATTGGTGGAGTACAACCCCATCTATAGGAAAGTATAGGGAAAAGTAAGTACATTTAACATTTTATATGTTTTCTAATTTTAAATGAAATAAAAATGAATACACTATATAAATGGGAAGTCATTTGAAATATTTGTTATCGACCTGGAACGAATCAAATGAAATGCTAGAACAAGTTAACCCATCAAATTAAATGCATATAAAGTAATGCAATAATTTAAATATATGAAATATATACATATTATATTTAAACAGTAATTGAAAAAAATGCCTGCCAAACTAACATTTTTATATTTAATATTACATTTTTTGTAAATTTTAGTTGTGTGTTTAACTAATTTAAATAATTGTACTTTTTTTCTAGACAGTTTAAAGTTTAGTTCATGTTTCAAGTAAGTTTATTTAAATGTAATCAAATAATAAATATACATATTTTTATAGAGATAGATAGAACCGTCCAGTCATTCCAACTCACGGAGTTTTGCTGTCAGCCGCGGCCGCTGCAGGTCAGAGCGATGGGGCGTTGGGGACAGATGAGGGGGATTTCGAGAGACAAGCATGAGAGAAAATTAAATAAATAATTAAATTTCCCTCATGGTTGTCTCTCGAAATCCCCCCTCACCTGGTCCCACTGCCACACTGCTCTTACCTGAAGCTGCCGCGGTTGATTCCTGTCGCTCTGAACCTCATTGTATGAACAGCGTTTCCGCCATCAGGATTACAATGCTGATTTCCAACAGCCTTTTGTGTCAGCCTGTCCTACACGGAAAGGCTGTCGGAAAGTGACTTGGGGGCTCGTGGCAGGACCCCATTGCCCCTGCAGCCTACAGTTGAAGGTCGAGGGGGTAACTAGGGGACCCCCCAGTAAAACCATGCACTGTGTGGCAGGGACCACGTGGCAGTCGGTCCCGATTTTGAGTCGGTGTCGGGCAGAGGCTTTCTGCCCGAGATCGTAATGAGCCCCATAATGTGTGCTCAGCTTACTATATTAAAATATAAGATATGTAATAACATTCCCGGTTTATTTCACTGTGACCAATTTGAAGCATTATTGTACACTGATTACATTTGTTTTCTCCATAATAAACAGTTCTTACGTGAGTTAGTTCTATAGCAACAGACACTGTCCGTGTCTCCTTAAAAATGTCCTTTATGGCTCATGAGCCCTAACCTACGCCCCTTCTACATTAAATAGTAAGCAAATAAGACCAACATGACTCTAATACATCTGGGCAACACATAGGGCCTGATTTAGAGTTTGGCGGACGGGTTGCTCCATCACAAACGTGACAGATATCCCGTCAGCTTTATTACAAGTGCCATAGTATATAATGGACTGGTAATACAGCGAGCGGGATACCCGTCGCCTTTGTGATGGAGTAACCCGGTCCGCCAAACTCTACATCAGGCCAATAATCTTCAATGCAGCTACATTTTTCTATTGGTGATTCCCATTGTTTTCAAATTGGAATTTGTATCAGGGGCTACTTTCTGTTTATCTTGGGTTCAAGCTACCTTTGTCACAGGTAACTTGAACTTTTTCAATACTGTTTATAAAACCTCCAGTATTGGAATATGTCAATTCATCATGCGGTATAAATGCCCTAATTAGGGGGAAAATGTTATGTTGCTTCTGTACAAACACATTATAATACACAACCATCATTAGTTATATTTTGATACACTGAAATGATTCAATGAAGCTCAAATCCAATTTTGTACAGACCATCTACAGTGCTAACATATGATATAGTGGTACAAAAGGGGGTGGTGATGGACGGAGCATCTGAACCAATCAAAAACTCACACCCAGTCAACAGATCTGGGTTTAATCCATCACCGTTCTTTAGCCCACTCCGCCACCCCAGTTCAGACATGGCTATATGCAAATCAGTCTGACCTTGTGCCTCATGGGAACAGTCAAACCCGAATTGCCAAGCCATGCCTTCCCTGGACCGAAAACAAGCTTACGAGGACCGGTTTCTGGCATTCCAGCCGTCTTCAGCCAGCCTTGCTTGAATCCAGTGGCAAAGTGAGAAAGTGACTCACGTCTGAGCATACCCTGCCAACTTATGGCAAACAAAGTGGTACAAAAGGGGGTGGTGATGGACGGAGCATCTGAACCAATCAAACACTCACACTGAGTCAACAGATCTGGGCGTAATCCATCACCATTCTTTAGCCCACTCTGCCACCCTAGTTCAGACATGGCCATATGCAAATCAGTCTGACCCGGTGCCTCATGGGAACAGTCCAGCCCGAATTGCCAAGCCATGCCTTGCCTGGACCGGAAACAAGCTTCCTTGGACCGGTTTCTGGCATTCCAGCCGTCTTCAGCCAGGCTTGCTTGAATCCAGTGGCAAAGTGAGCAAGGGACTCACGTCTGAGCATACCCTGCCAACTTATGGCGAACAAAGTGGTACAAAAGGGGGTTGTGATGGACGGAGCATCTGAACCAATCAAACACTCACACCCAATCAACAGATCTGGGTTTAATCCATCACCGTTCTTTAGCCCACTCTGCCACTCCAGTTCAGACATGGCCATATGCAAATCAGTCTGACCCTGTGCCTCATGGGAACATTCCAGCCCGAATTGCCAAGCCATGCCTTCCCTGGACCGGAAATAAGCTTCCAAGGACCGGTTTCTGGCATTCCAGCTGTCTTCAGCTAGGCTTGCTTGAATCCAGTGGCAAAGTGAGCAAGGGACTCAAGTCTGAGCATACCCTGCCAACTTATGGCGAACAAAGTGGTACAAAAGGGGGTGGTGATGGACGGAGCATCTGAACCAATCAAACACTCACACCCAGTCAACAGATCTGGGTTTAATCCATCACCGTTCTTTAGCCCACTCTGCCACCCTAGTTCAGACATGGCCATATGCAAATCAGTCTGACCCTGTGCCTCATGGGAACAGTCCAGTTCGAATTGCCAAGCCATGCTTTCCCTGGACCGGAAACAAGCTCCCTAGGACCGGTTTCTGGCATTACAGCCGTCTTTAGCCAGGCTTGCTTGAATCCAGTGGCAAAGTGAGCAAGGGACTCACGTCTGAGCATACATGTCTGAACTGGGGTGGTGTGGAGTGCAAAAAAACAATGGATTTAGGCCCAGATCTCTGTACTGGGGTGAATGTATGACATTGTTCTGCATTCTGTCCATCAACTGTTGTTTTAGCATTTGTCACCCCGAGTGGGATGGGTATGCTCAAACGTGAGTCCCATGCTCCTCCACACCACTGGAGTCAAGCTATCCTGGCTGAAGACGGCTGATAGCCAGACACCGGTCCTAGGATGCATGATTTCGGTCCAGGAAAGACATGGCTTGGCAGTTCGGGCTGGACTGTTCCCATGAGGCACAGGGTCAAGGCTGATTTGCATATGGCCATGTCTGAACTGGGGTGGTATGGAGTGCAGAAAATTATGGATTTAGGCCCAGATCTCTGTACTGGGGTGAATGTATGACATTGTTCTGCATTCTGTCCATCAACTGTTGTTTTAAAATGATAAGGCTGATTTGCATATGGCCATGTCTGAACTGGGGTGGTGTGGAGTGCAAAAAAACGATGGATTTAGGCCCATATCTCTCTACTGGGGTGAATGTATGACATTGTTCTGCAATCTGTCCATCAACTGTTTTTGCATTTGTCACCCCGAGTGGGATGGGTATGCTCAGACGTGAGTCCCATGCTCTCCACACCACTGGAGTCAAGCTATCCTGGCTGAAGATGGCTGATAGCCAGAAACCGGTCCTAGGATGCTTGATTCCGGTCCAGGAAAGACATGGCTTGGCAGTTCGGGCTGGACTGTTCCCATGAGGCACAGGGTCAAGGCTGATTTGCATTTGGCCATGTCTGAACTGGGATGGTATGGAGTGCAAAAAATTATGGATTTAGGCCCAGATCTCTGTACTGGGGTGAATGTATGACATTGTTCTGCAATCTGTCCATCAACTGTTGTTTTAACATATAATATAGCCTGTAACTCATGTTTTAAATGTAATCTACATCTGTAGTTCAATACTGATGTTTCTCAGTGCCTCAAATCAAATGCATGTGTGATGCATGGAAAACAATGGGAAATGGCTTTCCTTACAATACTAAACAGCATACAGTCAAACAAATGCCAAATAAGCAAATACTTGATTAAAGAGAATTGCGTTCATGTAAGATCTAAAACCTCATTCTAAAAAAAATAAACATCCTGAATGCCAGTCACTATAAGCGCTTCATGGTTTTGAAATGCGATGAGTTCTTTAGTTAGAGCTAATAATATAATCAAATGAAAGCTGATCAGGTAAGTCAAGAATTGTGGAGGGAGTCCTCAGACCAATGTGAGACGATGACAGAGGATATGTGGTATTGTGATGAAAAATTAAAAAACACTGGGCCTTACTTAGATCTCGGCTTATGGAATGCTCCATCACAAATGGGATAGATATCATGTAGGCCATATTACAATCTCAATAGAATATAATGGGATCTTAAAATGGTGGACGGGATCTCAGTCACGTTTGTGACGGAGTATTCCCCTTCACCAAGATCTAGATTAAACCCACTGTCACAAGCTGTAGAATAGAGCATAGATTTGAGATCTTGTTACTTTCACATTAAACTCAAGTTCTTCGCATGCAAAAGACAATCAAAGAAAATTGAACTAATATCTGTTTGGCTGGAGACACTCAATCAGATCACACATGTGTAGTTTATTGTTTCATAGCAATATATATATATAGAGTGAACAAACGGCTGTTGCTGCGAAACGCGTCTTTGAGACATCAGGAATAAAGAAAATCGAAGCACTTACTTTGGGTCCGTGTCCCTGTTTGGCGAGCAGTGTGAGACTGTTGGAGTCGTTTTGGAAGTTTGCATAAATATATCTATATATATATATATCCGATAAGAAAGATTGTTGGACTTGGTGGAATTTCAAAATATTCAGTTTGCAAAATGGTATGTTGACTTTATGTTAGATATGAGTTTACCATCTATAAATGAGTACAAGAACACAAATATTAAATATTTTAAAATACATAATCAAACAGACTTTTTGGATTAGAAAAATGTAGGTCAACATTACTCTCCCATATCGAGTAAACCATTTTCATTTTTTATAAACTCAGGTCTAAATCACAGTGACATTTAAGGAGTAATCTAGCTGAACACAGTTTATCTATGGAATAGAAATACATGCTCTGAATTTAAAGCTGCAAATCCATATCTGTGTGACCACCTAGGAACAGAAATATTTCAAATCTTTTGCCAATAAATGAAAATAAAGGATGGAAATCCCTTCGCACAGAAGACACGTCATAAATGTGCCCAAACGATACTGGACGAGTTGAGCTGCAAGAAGACAAATGCACGCAAAACCAATTAACACACGAGATATAAAAGCATGAGTAATATCAACATAATTGGTGAAATATCATAACCCCACAATGTACTAGTCATAAGCTCCTCACTAATATTAGAACCAGTTCACATAAATATGCCCCCGATTCCAATTCAGGCTCATTAAAGTGAATTTGAAAGTATAAGGCCAAATTACACTCATTGAATTGTTGCTTAAAAATTGGATGTGGACACAATCATACCACATTTAAAGCCTACATTGTGAAGTGCAGACAAGATCCAACACACAAAGAATGTCATCACAACCAATCTGCACAGGGATATATTTAACCTCAGATAACTGTTAGTTAATCTCAACTAACAGCATAACCAGTGACACTGTGTAGCTGAATGTGAAAATTAACTGAAGCTGTGCAACGTATTGTACTTTAACATAAGGCAAACCAAAGTCTTTGATACAAAACCAATGCTATTGAGAAATTCATAAAAGACTTGATAACGGTTTGATAGATTTCAAACCAATACTACATTATTTAAATGTTAATACCAGTGGTGCAAATCAGTATAGAAATACATTTAAGACCTACACCATATAAAGGAATCAAGTAGATCAATTAGGCTATGTCATGTAATCCTTATTTAGTTTAATGTACGTAAGTATATAAACCATCACGGATCTCCATACATTTTCTCGAAAGATTATTTCTTCCACCCTTTGCAGACATTTCTTATTTCTCAGGAAAAGAAACCCTGGCCCTTATTTTTGATTTAATGAGTGTTTTATAAAAACATCCCCACAGACACCGCTGCCTCCCTGTAGAAAGGTTATTCCCCCTGCACTTTATTCCAGAGTTTCTAACTTGCCTACTGTCAGCATTAGAGTGTCCATGTTCTCTATCCAAGTCTCATTGCCAGTTGTTGCCCTGATATGCCACTTCAATTTATTTTACTTCTCCTTATCGGTAGTCTTTCAACTTGTTTCTCAGGCACAGTTCTCAACGTTACTCCTTGAAATTATTTTCATTATCTCTCACTGCTCTTTTTCTTCAGGTTATTAAACCGCTGCAATTTGCTCCTTTGTTTTCTCCCACCAATTTTGCATGCCCTTAGCTTCCTTAGGTTCCTGTAAAATGTACTTGTTGTTCCCTTTAGTGCTTTGCTGTGCTAATTTAACATTCTACATTTATTTGATTAACCATGTCATTGCCACATCTTAGCATGCTCCCATTACAAAGCGGTATTATAAGAAATAATTTATAAATTGGCACAATAAAACTGAGGTATTTTATAAAGCAGTATTTTATATCACAAATGTGTTCGTGGGAGCAGCTTTTATTTGTGTAGTCATAATTAGGAATGTTACACACCCAATAATAACAACCAATAAAAGTATTCATAGGTCATATTAAAATGTAATGGAGCAGTGATCCAGTTTTCAAAAGTGTTCTAAGCAATCAGGTTTCAAGTAGTTCTTAATAGTTCCTTTTGGATACATTTCTTTGGCACTCAATCTGGATCTTTTTAATGAATTGTCTGAATGTCATCACATCAATTCTTTGTTTAAATCATTATTCAGCCAACACAATTTGATTTATGTATGTATATGAACCGTGGGCGAAGTACTCCGACCGCCCGCGGAGTGTATGGAGTTTTGCCTACTCCACGCTCCGCGAAGAACAGGCAGTATGCAAAACTCAGCACACTCCGCAGTGAAGCGTAGTTGGCCTGCCACCCACCTCCACCCCCTATTAATAATATAACTTAAAAGTACATTACACAAGTTATAAACAAGTTAAAAAGACTTAGGGCCATATGTATCAAGCCGTTTTGGAATAGCAAAGGCCGAAATTCGCAGAATTTCGACCTTTGCGATTCTCAAACTGCCTTTTTGCTTTATTTCCAATGTATCATAGAATCGCAATTTAAGGAATCGCAATAATTTGCGATTCCTTATTTTGCCATAGCATTTAAGGAATCGCAAATTTTGCGATTCCTTAAATGATATGTATGATACATTTTTGAAGTGCGAATTTGTGTTAAGGAATCGCAATTTACCACCAACTTCTAGTTGGTGGTAATTTGCGATTTCTCATAATAATGCCCTATTTGGCATTCGTGGGGGTGGTATGTGACACACATACATGCCCATAAGGCATGTATGTGTGCCACATGCACACACATGTAGATTCGAGGGGGGAAGCAGGGTGTCTTTGAGACACCCCTGCACCCTTGTAATAATTCTCAAATTGCGATTAGCAAATTGCAAATTCGCAATTTGAGAATTATTGCACCATCATTCCTATTGGCCTCCTGGCCCATAGGAATGCATTGGAAATCATTCTTTATTTGCGATTTCGCAAATTGCGAATTCGCAAATAAAGAATGATAAGGAATCGCTAAAAAATAGCGATTTTGTACATACATACCGTTTTGCGATTTCTAAACAGCGATTCGCAAAAAATCGCTATTTAGAAATCGCAAAACGATTTCTTGATACATCCTGCCCTTACCTTTTAACCGTGGCGTCCCTGAGCTGTCCTTCTCTTCTTCGCCATTAGAAATACTGATATGAAAACTGCACAGGAGCGCAAGCCCGAGCATGCGCATTTCTCGTATCTTTTTAACTTGCTTTAATATACTTTTAAGTTATATATTAATAGGAGGGTGGAGGCGGGCGGAGTTTGTTGCCAACTTTGTGGCACTCCGTGTAGCCCTGCTACGCGAACTCCACCCAGTGTTAATGTATAATACTAAAGAAAATGAGAACATTCCGCCCTCATAGGGCAGAATCTTTAATAGCTTTATAACCAGCTGTAGCGGGCTACATCGACCATTAGTGGTCTTCTCCTGGAGCAGGCCTTTCATTGCCGGTATATCCTGTGAGGGCAGGCTATCAGACTACATTAAAGCAACTTAAAACCTTCGGATCTACTGAACAGTCAATGCATTAACATTGTTTTAAATTGTATTTGGATATGCTGTTTTATACCAAATGTTATTAGTAACTAAATCGTCATGGTGCTTCGGTGGTAACAATTTATCAAAATGATGCTCTGGTGTTGGCACTTGGACTGTTGCCTCAAGAAGACAAACTGAATAATATATCCTAAAACCCAACTCTATGACCTGCAAGAGGCATGCTCTCTCTTTTGTAATAGCTGTATGTGTGCATCATGTGTACATTTGTGTCAACCTACCTTATAGAAATTGTGCACATGAGGGGCGTGTTGCACCCCTATTAAGGATGTACTGATCAACCCCTGGACAGGGACCCATTTTCTGTTTCTCCATTAGTCGCAAAGGTAACCATTGCTGCAACATTACACATGAATGTAAGTTGGATATCTCATAAAATAAAATTTCGATTATTTGGTTACTGGAAAGTTAGGCACTTCATTAAAGACAATTGAGCCTCTATGTGCCAACAATTGCTGGTACAGACTTTCTGCTCTAACATTCCAATTGTTATATTTTGGTTTCTCCCTTTTTAATCTAGATCATTCTGCCCCTCAGTGGGTTGGTTGGTTGGTGAGATAGGCAAGCTGGCGGAGAGTAGGTTATGTTAGGTTACAATGTTACATTTCCCCTTCAGGGGGCAGAGTTCTAAACAAACTATGACGGTTACATCATATCCCCATATAAACCAACAAGTATGCTAGTCTAGACTGTTTTGCACCCTAGTGTGGGGCCTGCATAAACAAGGATGCCCTGAGTTTATGATGGAGTCAAAAGAAATGGTCATAGCAAACATGGCGTGTCATGAAGGCAATGTTCCTGCTCTCTAGCGCTAGCATTTAGAGAGATAACCGCGGGAAGCAGGTAGTTGTAAAAAGGAACATTGGTGTTCCTGTCACACGGCGCTTTTATTGCTGATTTTGCGCATTCTTCAGTGAACGGTCTTTCTCTTTGCGGCGCTCGCCCTCCTCGCAGGCTCTAATCCGGGAAGAGCTCCTGTGAGCAGCTCCCTGTGTTACAAACAGTCGCGCAAGTGTTTTCGGAGCCCCGAGGAGAGTTAATGTACTTTCAGAGTGTAATCAATGAAAACAGCGTGATTTACAGAAGCTATGCTCTTTGTCAAATCTAACCAGTGTATCACTGCACAGAATCTCCATGCTGGCAGGGGCTTACCGCACGACGGAGACGCCGGGGTCCTTGTTACACTCGCCATGCCTGGCGGGCCTCGCTGTGTCGCTACAATGATAAAATGAAACCTCGCTGGACGACCTCGGGCTATCTGTCTCCTCCGCGCCAGCTCCCGTCTGTGGCTCGGTAGCTTATGTAAAAATAGTTGTTTATTGAGAAGAAATGGAAGTAAGAGGCAGTGTGACAGGTTTAAGCTGCGAAAGAATTATGTTGCGTGAAAGAAATGTAACCTCCGTGCCAATAAAAATATCAAAGCATTTAAATCTTTAAGTGCTAAACAGCGTGCTTGGGCCTAGCCTCAACGAGTTGTGCTCGGAGTCCCGGGCTGTGTCACACTGATGCCACGGTGCTCTGCTTGTTTATAGAGCGCGAATGTACTTGGAGAAATTGGTCGGAACAAAGTTATTTGCAAATATGACGCAATAGCGTCACAAAAGGCACCCACGGTTCCTTCTAACACTTTGACAGCAGCATGTTGAGTCACTGTTTTGGCACTTTAATGGATCAGGACAAATTAGCGGAGAGGAACACCAGAGACTCTGAGATAATATTTGACTGGAGTTTATTTATATCATCATGTTCTGTCATGAAATGCGAAAGGCTGAGCTACGTATAGATGAGTTCAAAGGAAACATCTCATGAACTTAATTCACCCATTGTCTCGGCCCTGTTAGTGTTCATCCGCTCTCCATACAAAGACGGGCGCTGCGTGCTCGGTGTTGTAAATGCGCATTGGCCACGCAGCAACGTGTGACGCAAGAGGTCACGCAGGCGAGTTCAAACTCTAGGCCTGCAGAAAAAACGGATAAAAGACACCATGGGTGGGTAACATGGTGGTCTTACTTAGACATTGATGGGCTCTACAAATACAGCTAAAATAGTTATCAAGAGGAACTTCGGCCTCCGCTCTAAACTGGGGCCCAGATGTATAATACTTTTACACAGTGCAACGCAGCAAGCCAGCTTTCAGCGCTGCAATGCATTCAACATTATAGGGTGCTTTCCTGCCCTTTCCTTGCGCTGGCGTGCTTTTGGCTGCCTTGCACCAACACAGGCACCTTTGTGTCATGTTGCAATGGTGCCTGCTGGAAGGAACACCTTCCTGCACAAAAACAATCCTCAGAGACATTTTCTCCTCATTACGTCTCCACTGGGGAGGCGTGGCATTTTGACACATTCCCAGGTCTACCACTAATGGTAAATCTGGAAATGTGCCAAAATCCATGGATGGATGCATGGTAACGCCCACACTCCACCCATGGATAACCAACCTAACGCAAGGCAGCTGTTTGTGCTGCCTCCTGTTACCACAGATTAATCAAAGTGACCTTGCCAGGCTTGATAAATTTGACTTAGTGTTGCCTCAGCATTGCACCCCCACTTGTGACGCCAGGGCGATGCAACACTATGATAAATCTGGCAATAGGTGCGCAACAGTGTCTTCTTAGATGCAATCTAGGATATGCAGCTCGGCAGCAATCCGACTCCTTATGGAAATATAACTTCATCTTGAATGAGTTAAAACATCTGAGATAATTTTTTTCATTATTCTATGTGTAGAATTAGTCTTGTTTTTAGTATGCATGTCCGTTTGTGGTGTGCTGATGTGTTTGTATTATGATTGCCTAGGCTCTTCCTATCATTTGCTTTTAGTTTTTCACATGTGCTTATGTTTTTCTGTGCCTGGAAATTTCTCGGCCAGTTCAAAACAGGGTCCGGTCCGTTCAAGTCAGTGATTGGTCACCAACCCTTTGTGAAAATGTCTGTCCTTGATTGCAACATTCTTAATTAATGTAGGTCCTCTAGCACCAAAGAAGATAAATCCACCAGTAAATAGCACAGCTTTTTGGGTGCTTACGCAGTAATGTCATTTTAGCAAATAGGATAATTTCTTCTCTCAAGATCTGGATCTAAAAGATGGCCCTGATGTCCTGATGCATGGCTTGGTTCAGGACAAGTAGAGGTGAAAGTTGACTATCTAAATTTGAGGAGTTAAGCATACCTCAGTATAGTAACCAAATGTGAATTATGTGTTGCCACACATCCAGGATATATTGTTTGTAGCTTGTTTACAGTGACATTTTCACTTTGATATTTCACTTTTGCCTCCTTCTTAACCAAATATATTGTGTGCTGTTGTTGAAATTGCTTTTAGTGTATATAAAGCGGCCCACTTTGAAGTCTATAACAACAATGATCATTGTTACGGATGGACATAACTCACATAATTTTCTGTAGAGAATCTGTGCACGACAGTAAAATTACACAAAATTATTCTGAATTATGCAAGGAGCACAAATCAGCATTTAGCTATAGTTTCAAGTGCAAAATGCTCCCTTGTATCCAAAATGGTCCAGAGGATGCATTTTACCCTAAGAAAATTGTGCTCCATTCTACAGAACATGAGCATGCGGCACCAATCAAGTGTTTGAAAAATACTCCTATGATAGCAAACCTTAGTAGCAACAAACGTTTGCAGACAGAGGAGGGCTGTTATGGTCAATATTTGTCACTAATAGTGGTACACATGATTTAGAAGTGCAGACAGGTTTGTGATTTGCCTTAACCTTGTTAAAACATATTAGCTTACATTAATGCCAAAGTTGAAATGAATATAAGTAGTCAATATATATTGGATGTACTACTGCTGATGGAAGACGACACACAAGAGTGGGTTCATGACTAGCCCCACTTCCCCACCCTGTAATCGTTAATTATCCTTATCCCAAATAGCTTTTGAAAAACGTAAATGAGTTCCATCATATCACGTGGAATTAATCTTTAAGTTGTGGACCCAAAATCTGAAGATTTGTAATATAACAACACGTTGTGTTGAAGGGACCGCAACACACACAAATCCAAGCAATGATGGTGGCCACCTGATGCTACACTAAGCTATAAACATCAACACCGTGCGGGATCTTGCTCCTGCGGCAGAAGAGAACCCCCTGGGTGGAGGATAAGGCTTTAGTGGACCAGTCCTGGGATTGCAGCAATGACGACCCAATGGCCGATGAGGTAGGTCAGCACTGGAAAGAAAGTGAAGGGCCTATGCCAGGTGACACACTACTACAACAGCATACCAGTTCCATGGAGCAGTTAGTAGCGCCCGGCACTGGAACTCCCCTCAATTTAGTGGGGAATAAACACAAATAATGAACAAATGGGTACACATGAGAAAACTCACACCCACTCAGGTGGGCCAACTTGTTGCTCCATTGTCGCTTGAAGAAGTAAAATAGGCCATCTAAATACTAGAACCTTGGAAGACCCCAGATAGTGACGGCCTTCCAACAGAATTGTACATTACTTAGCACACATACTATCCACAGGCCAGCTAGACATGTACTTGATAGAAAGGGAAATTAAAACTCTACTCCGCACAATCAGAGCACATGGGCTCACTGGTCGTGGCACCCTATCATCCACTGTCATTGTTGAATCTGTACTGTAAAATATTGAGCAGAATCATTAACACCACAATAGCCTATGTAATTCCTGCCCCACGTCATCCTTATTAGTCTGGCTTCATACCCAATAGGAGCACATCTTCGAGTGTGAGGCGACTGTTCATGTTCTCGAGGACCCCCTGCTGACAACTACTCTGGTGGCCAGTGCACCATTGACATGCAAACAGCCTTCAGTACTCTTGACTGTAGAAACATGTTCATAGTATTATAAAAAATGGGGTTAGGAGGTGAATTAATTCAGTCTTGAAGTAATGTCAGACTTATGGATAGTAAGTGGAGCAAGGCAGTGCTGACCCCTGTTAGAAATGGGGGTCTTCAGCTGGCAGGTTGTTATCCTGTCCAAGTAGGGACCCTTCTTCCTAATCTGGGTAAGGGGGATACACTACTGAAATAACCCCTGCTCACCACCATGGTAGGCAATGTGTGGCAATCAGAGGCAACGTGTAAAGCATCTGCACATAACTAACAGTAATACAGTGAAAAAACTACAGAAGGACACTACACCAATTTTAGAAAAATAACCAATATTTATATGGTAAAACAAGACCAAAATGATAAAAATTCAACATACAACAATAAGAATATGGACTTTGCAAGAATAACAATAGAAATGCAGTTCCTTGAAGTCATCTGGGATATTAGGATCAAAATATGTCCGCACTGCCATGTAATGTTGCACCAGTAAATGGTTTACTGGTGCAACATTACATGGCAGTACGGATACTTACTAAGGTACCCATGGGAAAACATTGCATCACATATTTTGATCCTAATATCCTGAAGATGATATAATTCATATCAGTTCAGAAAAAAACATTATGACTTGGATGGAACCTTATACATTCTTTAGGTACATAAAAAGACAAATTAGCGCTCTACAATGTTAAGTCCTGATGAAGTTCTAAATTTAATTGGAACGAAACGCATTGGCTGGATGTTGTTTTAATATGAATATAAGAAAAGAAAGAATAAACTTCTTGTTTTGATTATACACACTGAATGCTTATTTGGACTACAATCTGTGCACCCCTTTATTTGCTATCATAACGTCCTTGTAACCTTTGTTTTTCAGTGATATATATATATATATATATATATATATATATATATATATATATATATGTATATATATATATATATGTATATATATATATATATAGTTTGTATTACATCTATTTATATATATATAAAATTTATATAAGTACATATATTTGTATAGAAAAACATATTACTTTTTAATTGGGGAGACTCTCCAAACCCCACTGGTTTTTGTTTATTATTTTAAAAATAAATACTCTCTTTTTGGGGGGAACCCCACCCCCTTTTTGTAACTTTCCCATCCTATTCCTTTACCTGCTCTTAAACTCTAAAAACATGCTTACCACCCTATATACCCTTACCTACCCCTAAGCTCTGAAAGCACCCTTACTACCAAATACTCTTACCAATCCCTAAACACTAAAAACACCCTTACCACCCTATACCCTTAGATTACCCTAAACCATAAAAGCACAATTTTCATCTATACCCTTATGCACCCATAAACCCTAAAATCTGCCTTACCAGCCTATTCTCTTACCTACCCCAAAACCCTAAAATAAATTATATATATAAATAAACACACATGCACGTACCCTAATATATACTTACCATTAGTGGTAAATAAAGTCATATGTGTGGTAAAGGCAATGCGTGTTAAAGGCAATGCATGGTAAAGGCATTGCGTGGTAAAGAATGCATGGTAAACGCATGAATGGTTATCATAGAACTGACAGGCCGGGAGGGATGTGTCTGTGTGTGTAGGCGCACGTGAGTATGCACATTTCAAATCCACTATAGTAGGTGTGACTTGAATATATAGGTGGCAGATTCTAATCCGGTCTAATTTTTATATGCTGGCTCATGAGTGTCCATAACGTAAAGTGGTGCCGTTCACCATAACTCATCATGCAATTTTAGTCAATCTTTCTAATGAAAGGATGTGATGGAAAAACGTGTAACCGGGTCTGTTAAAACATTTTAAAATTAAAGGACAGTTACAATAAGCAGCTCTGGGCGAAAATATAGCTCATTTCAAGGATACTCACGAAAGAGGTACGAGATACGACGGGGCGAAGTGCTAAGTATCATTTGATGAGTAAGGCGATGTATTGCATGTTACAAGTGACTAAATTGTGAAAATAATATTTCAAGCAGGTCTACATAATTCTGCTAACGGGAAACCTGGGCCTTTTGCCAAAGCTTTCTTTCAGTGAAAAAATCAGGCAGCAGGTGTTGAGCAGTTTCATTTGCAGGCTATTTTTTTTAACAATTGAGGTTGAGTGCTTTCAATGTATGGAATTCAAATCAAAGAAACTGATTCTCTGCACAGCTGCAGAGCTTATGCACCAGCCATGGAAGGGAAGAGAGATATAGATGGTGGGCGTTCAGAAGAACATATTCTGCATTTCACTAAAAAACAATATATTTTACAATATTGGAAAATGCTAGTGGTGCACTGATGACTGAGGTAAAAGAATATAGTGTTTGCACCAAATTATGATCATTTGGGGGTATACGCAGCACTAGGGGTGTATCACATGTTTTGTCATTTGTACAGACGAAAATCAAGTGACATCATTGCTTAGTTAGTCCAGTACGTTTGCAAAACAGACCTACTTTTCTGCTCACTTTGTTTTACGGCGTATAGCGTGAAATGAAGCAGGTTAGCGAAAGGTATGCATCTGTCTTTAATATGTACACAAATGGATTCATCCCTAAATATATTGAAATTTGACTTTTTGCTGTAATGGTTTAGGAATCCAATTATACAATTGTTTTTATTAAATCATTTTATTGGTGATATTTTGCCGATGATTATAGACTTGTTACCAGAATACCACAAATGACAATAACATAATATTGAAACATTTCAAGGTCATCATCACTGTTTTGACAGTCTGTGCCTGTCAAGGATCCTCCTCGGTAGAGGAGGCTGTTCATCCACAGGAGCAAAGATGAATGTCCCACACACTTCCAGACAACAACTACCCAAGCGAGAAGATATAACTTCGCTCCAAGTCAGCTGCTACCAAAAAATGTGGGGGGGATTTTCCCAGGGAGTATACCACTCTCCCCCAGCAAGGTGGCGTAGCTGCAGTCTTGATGGCAGGAGAAGACTGAAAAATAAATGTACAACAATACTAACCTCACCAGTACTTTACAGGGCTGATACATAAGTGTTCAACATAACATTCCACTTACCTCACCAGGTGAGTGTCAGGGCTTTAGGCTAGGAGTCCAGGCGAGAACCAGGAGGTACAGAAGAAAACCTGGGTGACAACTAGCAATGATATCTCCAAGGCAGAATGCACCTAAATCCAGTCCTGCTCATAAACTGAAGACAGAGCAGGACTGGGGCCACAAACGCAGCTGATGACAATGGTATCACTTATAAAGCTAAAGACAAAGTGATACAGAAAGTCTCACTTCCAGCGCATAAACTTAAGACAGCGTGGAGTGAGAAACAAACATATAACACAGACAATCCCCACTTCCGGCTCATAAGCTTAAGACAAAGCGGAGTGAGGGAACAAACAACATAGAACACGGACAATAAACACACCCCGTCTGACTCGTGAACTAGAGCAGAGCGGAGTGGGCGTACATGTAACAAGACGCGATAGACCAGCCGCGCTCCACTCGTAAACTGAAGACGGAGTTGAGCGCAAAAAACACACATACACAGAACCCCTTCGATCACAACAGTGACCGCGGAGAATTAACACCAGGGCTGAATCGCCAGCAAGGGACTGACAACAGAGAGAAGGGCAGACGGGGAATCAAGGCGGAAGGGGGAGCTAGGCACAGGGGAAGGGCGTGCTGAGAAGGAGAAAGGTAGCGGAGCAGGGCGGGAGGAACAAACAACGGGTAGGACACAGATCAGGAACAGAAATACCGTGACCAAAGGGCGAAAACCTCAGGAGCAGGAAAAGAGCACAAACGGGATCGAAAGGACAAAGCAGGATCTCAGAACACTACGGGAACCTCACGGAGCAGAACGCTGAGTAGAGGGGGCGTGGTCACTAACCAAACAGTAAGCCAAGCAATGATTCGCGGGTGAGCTTTCCTTTTCAGCTACCTAGGGGGCGTCTCAAAATACCATGGCTTTTCCTTGTAAGAGGTTTAGGGAAAGTCACAAAAGGCTCACGGGGCACAATAGGGTTTGCAGAAATGAGCATTCTCCGCAGCCCTGAGGAATCTATATTGAACACTTATGAATGGGGTCAAATCCGACCACTCCTAACAGTGCCACCAGGATATGTATTCTTTATAAATCAATACTGAAGAACAGAATTGAGAGGGGAAAAGATTTAAAATGAATATGTTGGGAAAAAGTGAAGAGAAGATGGGCAGGGAATAAAGTAGGTACAGCTACATCTAATCCGAATACTATATCCTACAACTCAAGTGTTATTGTGTATTCTGTGTAATGCCTTCCTCAGGCTAACCAGTAAATGAGAGGCTCTGTCAATGTATCTAAAGAGGATGTCCTATTGGACCTCCATCGTGGTAACACGTCCTTCATAGCACATGTAAGAGTTTTAGAAATTGACAAGACTGTATTTTCTCTGGCTCCTGTAAGGTTACTAGTGCTGCACAGATTAGATGAACACATCACTTCTTACCGCCTGTCCTGCCTCCAGCTCAGTTGTTCCGAGGGCGTTGAGCCAAAAAGAAATCCTTGTTGGACAAGTCCAAAACATGAAGATCAGTATGCCATTCCTATATTTACAGTTCCAATTCATATAGTCCACGTTTATACATTCTTTCAGGTGTATACAATACTAGCCCCTTCGATGCTTGTGACTGAACCATTCCGTTATCAGTCACGGTTGGGCTGTGATGATGACGGAATGGTTCTGTCACGACCACACCCATTTCAATGAGGGACAGCACAGGAGGGGAATTCCATTAGCAGCGAAGGTGATATAGATAAGGGTGTTTCCTCTATCCACCTAATCTTTAAGCCTTTATACCTCCTTTTATTATTCTTACAGATTTTAAGCATGTTGGATCTTATACATGCTGACTCAATACTACCTCCGATTTAGCATGGGTGCAACTTTTTTTAAGCCTGTTTTGGTACTAGGATTTATTTTATCTATATTTCCATGAGAATCCCCAATCAACAATGTCTGACAAGGTTCACAATTTATTTTTTCTGAGCTACTTAGTGGGATCATTATATCCTGAAATGAATTAAAGGTCATTGGCATCAGTAGTCAGACAAAGTGAGAAAGCATGTTCGACCAGAATCTGTTTCTTACGTCTGAGTGATAAGGTAATATGGGGTGCTTCCATATGTTGATGCATGTTTGTGCATATAGGGAGGCAATCAAATGTACTTATATAATCCCTGCCAGGCAGGTCTAGCACGTGAAATATATGGAAGGATTTTCTTTTTTTCTGGGAGCATTGTAAATTTAGCACCAAAACATGTCTGATAGTTCATTGAATTTTATTCCAGATTAACCCAAGATGGGGATTGGGCTACATTGAGTTACATTTTTGCAGTCCAGTTTAGATGCCTGAAAACTATGTGTATTGTAGAATGATTCCTTACATGTGGTAGATTAAGTCTCCAAGAGTCCAATGCTATGTGTAGTATTTTCATAAAAAATAAAAGTTGTGTTACCCTTATCACATATAAAAGTATGGAAGGTACACAGCTATATCTGCTTTGTAAGCAGCTACGTGTGAATATATTGAAAGTTGGCTCAATGCTCAACAGTCCAGGAATCCAGCTATGTTTAATTTAAAAGCCAGTTCTGCAAAGTTCAGGTCTCTTTCAAAGTGTTTCAGTTTGATGTTCCCAAACTTCCAGATCAGTTCCTAGTTATTATAGTTTTGTTTACACACATAGATCTCACCTTGATGCTTAAAACAATAAAGGTCCACTCAAAAAATGGAAATCCTGATTTACACAAGTAGGAATTCTAACTGAATATACATTTATTCAAGAGAAAATGAACGGTCTTCCTGGTGGACATTTTCATTTGAGTTAGTGCTGCAAAGGGGAGGGAAGGGAAGAAGGGAGTGGAAGGAAATGCAAAACCTTTGTACTTCATACCAATTTAGTACTGAATGGGATTCCCAATTATTTGTAGTTATTCTCCACCTCACAACACTTCTGAATGTACAAATAATCTAAGTGTTTTGGCAGGGAGGAAAAAACAAAGACAACACATAAAGATGTTATGGGTGTGTAGGGTAAAACATTTCCGAGTAGAGAAAAAACTGAAAAAATGACAGTGCAAATGAACTGCCTACCTAAACTATTGGATTTTGAAAGATAGAAACTTTGCCTAGATTAGGATTAAGGATTTAATAAAAATAATTTATTGACGCACAATAAAATCATAAATCTAAGATAAGAGTAGGCTTTTTTCTGATAACTTGGACTTCTGATTTTATGCATTTTGAATCCGGCTCTTTACTTCTAGTTAACCACTGAGACATTTTGCGGAGTATTAATTTAGATAGACAGCACTAATCATTTAGGTGGACAAAACTGCCTCAGGTAAACAATTGTTACTAGAACTGAAGATCTTATTCACACCCTTTGCATTCTGAAATCATTCTAAATCTGTACCATTTTAGTATTGGTCTAGAGTGACAAAACCTCACGCTCCTATCTCTGCTTCACCCGCATTCTCTTGTGGGCTTAGTGTCCTCAAGCTGCTCTTGAATATTCTCCTGGGTGGTGTAACTCCAAAGGCCCATGTTCAGTGTGTTGGTATCTTGTACAATACTCTAAGGCAGAGCTATTTTCATATTCCTATGCCTAGGTTACATGCATGAGTCACAACCACCACAACCCTGCTGCGTCATCAGGGTAAAGGATGGTGTTTTGGAGACCTTTTTGAGTTCAAGAGCAGAGCTGTGCCCTTATTTGTGTTCATTCAAGAGCATGCTTTTGGATTGTCAATTCTGATCTTTTTTTTACTATTACAGCAAGAACATGTAACCGTTAACTTTCAATATTCCAAAGTGTGTAGATGTTACATAGTCTATTTTTAAAGAAATATTTATATTGTGTTTCATAACCTAGATATCAAAGGCGCACCTATAAACATGTGTTTTTTAGATAGTCATGTATATATCAAGCAAATCCTAAATCTAAATGTTCAGTGTCAATTACCTACATTTTACAGAGTGATGTACTACTGTTATGTAAAGTAAGTGGATATTGTTTCCTTTGAACACAATTAGTTAAATGTGGGAGCACCTCCCCCTCCCCCCCAAAGATGATCTGTGTTCTGCATGATCATCCTGTTAATGCTCTTATTGGTGAGGTCAGCTTGCAACTCTCGAGTCAAAGGTTCGAAATCACAGTGGGCCCTCTCAAGCTTTCTACTAGTAAGCTAACATTTACTTAGTAACATAACAACACTTGCTATTCATTGTTAATTACGCCCCTTTTTAATATTTATTTCTCTCCGCTGTGGTCGTGCAGATCAATGAACCTTTCCTTAGTCCAGGCTGCAGTATGCATCCTTGGTGCCCACCCAGAACAAGACATTTCTCTTTATTCTAACAGATTGCGGAGGAAACTGGACCGTTTGTATCCGTGCCCGCCGTAATTACCGCGGCACTAATTACCCGACAGCCCTGACAGCAGGGTCAATAGGAATGACAACAACCGCATGCAAGGCGGGATGTGCAAGCGCGCGTGACACTATTTGCCAACATGTCTGCTGAACCAATGTAACATGTCTGAGTCCTCTGTTTCGCACTTGTGGCAGGAGAGCGGGCCCCTTCGCTGACTGTTTGTGCTTATTTTGCTTTGCAGTTTGACGGTGAGAACATGTACATGAGCATGACGGAGCCAAGTCAAGACTACGTGCCAGCGAACCAGGTGGGTTAATTAATCTTCGCTGCCGTGTTTCAAACTGTAATTAAGCATATTCACACAGTTGTGTTGCAAATGAGTGGCACTATCAGTAACTGCTGCAATCAGGAATAATCATAATTTATAAACAAAGTGCTTAAGCCTTGTTTCCAGTTAATGAGATAGAGCCGATAAAGCGCGCGAGTTGGCGCGCGCTGAAAGGGACTACCTTGCTTCCGCTCCAGAATGCAAGCAGCTGGTTTACCAGCATGAGCGCTCCCAAGCAGTTGTTTTACCTTTAGGAAATAAAGTCTTCGCAGGTGCGGCTTATCTGTGCTTCCAACTGCAGACAAGTTAATCACTGTAAACTGAACGTGTCAAACAGAGGTGTTCATTGCGAATGCACCAGCCAGTTGCTGGGCCAATTTATATAGCGTCCTAATGCAAACCATATGGCCATGCCTTGATGCCAAGATCGAGGCGGGATCACACATAATAGACCTTATGAGACCCAAGTACAATGTTCCTTTGTGTGTCCAGTGGTGGCTAGCGACCCAAGGCCTACTACTCACTTTGGTGGCCATTTTATATTGGGCGTCAGATACATACATACATAATGACCCGCCAGTGTGACTCAATGGGTTTGATATGATGGAAGAGCGTCTTTCCTGGAGGCCGCTATTGTGAACATTGCACAGGCTTGTAATGATCCCAGTACACATCCTTTGTATGAAACATGATAACGGCTGAGGTGTACATCACTGCCACCTAGCAGCTGTCACAGGTGTTAAAATTATCACAAAATCTTTAGAAAAATGCAATCAATACTAAAGGCACAGGGCACCATGGCTGTCCTTTTAGAGGCCCTGCTTCTAGGACTTCATCTATGTGCTCTATGCTCAGCTTCTAGTTTGTCCCAACCTTTCTCAGAGAAGCATACTCAATACCATGAAACTTGGAAGCAGCCATTTATTTAAATACACTATAAATCTTTATCATATTGTAACTCATTTATAAACACAAGCAATTAATCGAGGTTGCAATTTAATTCACCCCTGTCACACAGCTCCTGCATCTTGATGATGCAATAAGTACAGAAATGGGCTATATGCTGAAAACTTTACAATGTTTAATGTTGCAAACGTCTTTATTTTGTGGGCCAAATGTCCACAATTGGATTTTTAATTTTATTACACTCAATGTTGAAGAATTATCTGTTACTAGGCATTAGTCACAAGTGCCTCGCTTGAAAGAAAACTGCAAATTAAGCTTCTTATCCAAACACAAAAATACATTTAGCCTCTAGGTAAAAACCTTGATGAAATAGCACTTCTCTTGTTTAGATAATTTTATAGGCAGACAATAGTTCTCTGATGGAGTTTGACTAATGATTCCAATGTTTTAAATAGCTTATTGCAGCTCTAGATTTCATGTCTGCCTCCTTGACCTACCAATCAGAATGTTGCCGAATGATATCCCACCGCATACTTGCTCAAGAATCAGGGCTGGGCTTTAGATAGTGGTGTGTGAGGAAGGATGCTGCTAAAATTTTGAATAGCCCTTTGGCTCCATTGGTCAACCTGGTGCCAGTCTCTTCATATTTAGTTACATTTCTTGTTAAAAAACAAAACATAAACAGAACATTGTTCACAGTGTACAACTGACAGAAGCTAACTGTCTACCCCCTTTATCTTAGCAGGAGGTGACACTTCTACACACAGAGCAGTGCTAAATAATCTCCCTCCAGATTGGAATTTATAAGAAGAACCTCCCCCTGTAGTATGTTGGTCGGGTCCAAAACATCACGAGACTCAGCTGCAGTTCTTCCAGGAAGGGATATTCAAAAGATAATCAGAGAGCAGAAGTGGACATTTTTCTGTGAAGCCATCTTTACAAATTTATTTCACCTGCATAGATAAGAACCACCATGCCAAGTACACGATACACTGTGGCGATCACAAGTGGACATTGAGACGGACTGTTGGGTGTGTGGATGCTGCAGCTATACATAGAGTATATAGTGTAACAGGACGGTTGAGCATGTAGATGCTGGAAGAGTTTGTTGAGTAGACATCAAAACAGGAGTCGCCAGTATGTGAATTCAGATGATGCACATTCAGTAGGCAGTGAGCAGACCAGTGAGAAGGTGGATGCTCCAGGGAAACACAGATTAGACATTGGAGCAGGACAGTTTAGCAAGTGGATGCTTCACGTGCAAGTTAAGAAGATACTGGACAGGAATGGGGACTGTGTAGATGGTGGAGGTACGTATAAAGTAGGCCCTAACAGGAACAGGACTGGTGAGTATCAGATGCTGTAGGTACAATTAGAGTAGCCAGTGGAACAGGACTTGTGTAGGTATGTGGATGCTGCATGTACATGTCGAGGAGATGGTGGAGCAGCACCAATCCATGTGTGAATTGTAAAGTTACAAACAGAATAGGCATTGAACTTGACTAGTATGAAGATCCTGAAGACATATTTTCGAGGCAAAGACTGGACACAAGCATTGGCGACGATAATACATCTGGCTTTTAACTGAAAGAGCCTCAAGTCACAGATGAGGTTAGGCGATCAATAAGTACACAAACGTGCACTGTACCACTCATGCATCCATTCATATAACTACTGACTCATTCTTAGATTCACTCTCTTAGTAATCCACAATAAAATCAACACTCAAAATTAATATTAATTTGAAAGAAAAGTAGAAAAAAACATGACGCCACCTAAGCTTGGATGCTTTTGCTTGAAATACAAAATTAAGCATAGCAGCAGGTGGATGTCTTGTAATTATATATAGGGGCAGATTTACTACAAAGTAACGCAGCACGGTGCAGCAAGTAATTTTGCTGCGCCGTGCTGCGTTAGTTTGGAAAGCATAGGCATGCAACATATTTACAAGAATATGTCGCATCTCTGTACTTCCCCTGCACTGGTGCACAAACTGCAGCCATGCGCCAGCGCAGGCACCCTTACACCATGGTGCAAGGATGCCTGCGTCATGGGGAGATTGTTTTAGTGCAGGAAGTGAAACCTTCCTGCACAAAAACAATCACTAGAGGCTTTTTCCTCTTTCAATGCGTGCTGTAGAATGCAGCATGCATTGATAGAGGATAAAACTAGGAGAAATGAAAACATTTCTCCTCGTTGCGCCTCGCTACGCCACCTCTAGGGTGGCGTAACATTCACACGCATCTCCAGATTTATGATTTCTTGTAAATCTGGAGATGTGTCTTGTTCCATGGGTGTTGCGTGGGAACACCATCAGCAACACCCATGGAACACCCCTTCAACGCACAGTGCTGCGTGTAAAGGGGCCATATGTACGAGGAGAGGAAAAGTCACGCAGGGTGGCTTTTTTTCTCATTGTAAATATGGAGGAGCCCTCTGCACCACCAGTACTTCACGAAAAGTGACATAGTGGGGGCACAGGGGGCTTGTAAATCTGCCCCTTAGTGTCTTTTTGGTCTAAAGTGTCATAATATTTGCCCCATTTAAAACCAATGTGTTGACCATCGTGGAACAAAAAACAATGACACAGGCGTATGCACAATCCTATTCCAAGATTGGCTGCTCATTAAACATCTCACTGGGCAGCCATCTTCGAATGCTAACGTATATACTGTATCACTGATGTACTGATCCAAGGTGGCCAACATAACGCTTCTAAATATGGCTCCTGCCTGCAAAAGGTAAAGCAATGATACACTCTGGAAAATATCATTTCAGTATGGCCACCTATTTTGAAAATAGCAGCATGCCTGGTACGACTGTCCAGGTAGCTGCCGGTTTATGCTTTAAAAAAAAGAAACTAAACAAAAAGGGTGAAAGAAATGAAAGGGGACTATAAAAGGGAAAATAAAGGACTGGCTCTCAACCCAGACATTAAAGCACAATTATTTTAAGGTGAATGTTCACATGGGAGGAGGAAACTGATATTACTCATGAGTAATAGAACCAATGGCAGAAATGGGGTAACCCATGCAATATGCTGCCACAACTAAATCAGAATGTGAATTACACTCGAACTGAGAGAAAGGGGGTGTACCCAAAGATCCTCTATGATTGTATATGTATGTAGAGTATTTATGCTAGGGCCTGGCCCTCTGAAGACGTTTTAGCAAGGATCATCACAAAGCAAATCTTGTACATCAAGTGTGTATTGTTCAAGTAACCAACACACAAATCCTTGCCTACTACAGTAATCTGTGCTATTCCATGTCTATCTACAGGCATACACCAAGTGTGATAACAATTCTCCCATAAATGTCTGTTAGTGTTAACATATGGTTTTCACAATAAATATGTCAGGCCTTTTGCTTTTGTAGTAATTTATCTGAAAAACAAATCGTATCTATAGCGTCTGACATAATGTTTCCTATTGAAACAACCATCCCTACACTCTTTATCATTGGTTCATCACCATAACCAACTCTGACCTACTGTTTTGAGCATTAACTTTCCAACAAAGTAACTTTCAAGTATACAGTCATGCAATTAGAAATATATATGAAAATAGAGTTGGCCAAATATATACAACTCTTCCTGAGAATAATGTAAATGTAAATTGATACTTGTATAGCTCACTACTCACCCGCAAGGGTCTCAAGGCGCTTGTACAAATACCACTGTGGAACCCATCCTGGCTTTCCCTGTGAGGCGTCCTCTCCTGGGCACCCCCAAGGTGGAGGCCAGGCATCCTTAGCGTTGTGGGGGCCGTTGTGGAGATTAAGCAAGCTATTGCCCAGAGGGACTCCCTGATTGGAATAGGCACCGAGGCAAGAATTATCAGGTCCGTGGAATTTTGAGCCCAAGACCCGCCGAGGCGGGGAATTGAACCCTGGTCCCGGGCTAGACCTCTGCATCAGGGTCTGCTGCTCTAACCATTGAGCCACACTTCTCCAATAATAAGGATTCTCAGAGTTCAAACTGTTTATCCTCACAGGTTTGTCGAAGATGTAACCACCACTAGAACCCTTGTCTATTATAGCAGTCTGAAAATCCATGTGACACCTTAATATACAGGCTTTAACACAGTGTAATAGCAATTTACCCATAAAGGCCTATAGCCTTTAACATACACTTTTAACACTAAATATGTCCGGTCTACTTCTTTTGTAATCACTTTTCAGAATAAACAAATCAGACCTGCGGCGTGTGGCATAAGCCGGTGGCATCTGACATAACGTTTCCCAGTGACCTAATCTGGCCTTTGTCCTCTGCTTGTCACCTTGTTAAACTCAAGTCTACTGTATTGAGCACAAGCTTTGTCACAAAGCAATTATCTGTATGTAGTGAGAAAATTAGAAATAACATTGCATTTACAAATAAGCACACAATTACAACTGCCAAAACACTATGCAATCACTTCAAAAACAGCATAATACGTATATTCAAAGTGCAAATCTACCCCAGGGTTTGCAACAGTGGGTACACTACATCAAGCGCTTGGCCTACTGTTGTGATCTCTGGAATTCCATCTCACAAAATTCCTATCTACAGTCTTCAACTGAGTGTGATCATAATCAACCCTTACGTGCCTACTGGGTTTATTATATGCTTTTCAAGCTTATTGTCTTTCTCATACATTTTCATAAATAACAGGTAGGTCTTATGGTGTGTGAAATATCTTTACTAAGTCAATCAACCGGGCCTTTCACCATTACCAGTCCAGGCTTAGTATATCAAGCATAATCTTTCCTTGAAGGCAGTCATCATTCACACAGCAACATTACAAATGAGCATACAATTACAGTTGGCAAAACAATATACAACCCCCCTAAAGAAGGTCAACAAAGGATTATCACAGAGCAGATCTTCTGCTTTTAGGGTGTATTCGAGGAGATCCTATCAAAATCTGTACTCAAGAACATTTGAGCGAGCCATGCCCTTTCGTCAGTAGTGCTCCTAAAATCTCTTTTTGTGTTTATAACAAGGTCTGGTGACAGCTGAACTGTCAAACCAGACCCAAAAATGAAGTTTGTGTTCCATATAAGGGCTAGAATGAAGAGTTAGTTTTGCTCAGGCAAAGCAAATGCTATTATTAGATCTTTTTTCTAACCATTAATCCAAAAACTGTACTGACAAGCTTAGAATTACTATTAGATTAAAGCAACCTGGTATCATCTCATTTATGCCTTAAGGGTATTGAAGTGCAAGGGCTAATTGAATTTGTTGGAAACAGTGGAAACAGACACTCGGGGAATGATTGCTGTTATAAAACAGCTGCTACCTTTCGGGGAATGATTATGTCTCCTAAATAGTTTCAAATAAAAGAATACATAGTTATATCATACATCTTACATGTCTGTCCTCTAGATTGTCGTGTTTTGTCAGTCTGAGTCGTGAATCGAATTGGCAATGATGCGTTTTCAGACCCTCAGATTAGACATTATGCAGTGTTTGATCGGGGTCAGAGCCTCTGTGGCGCTGGCAGGCTGCTTCAACCAAAACGCCAGGTTGTGTTATTTTCAATGCTTTATCCCTGTGTATTCGCGCCAAGGTGTCGGCCATCTTAGAACAAAGCAGCAGCCAAAGAGTAATTATCACCACACTCTTGATGCTTGCATGGAGCTGTGAGCGATAGAATCTCACTGCACAGCATGAATATTCTGCTTTTTGGTCCGCAAGACCCAGAATAATAGCAAACGTTGAGAGGATTCTTGGCAAATTTCATCCCTTAATTCAATGTTCCCAAAAGGCAGCAAGCTGAAGCAAGTGATGAGTGTCTTTCTTCAGAATAAGCTAGAGCACTACTTCTCACAACGGTGATCCGGCCTCTGTGATCCGGCAATCTGTTTCTAAATCACAGTCTGTAATACACTGAAATTGGCCTGAAATCCCCTGCTCTAGCGCAAAGTGTCCTCCTAAATCGAAGATCCCGAGAAGCTGCCAGTTTCTGGACACTTGAATACTTTCTATGCCAGTCTCAGTGGCCGGGATATCTTCTATGTGAGTCAATTTTCCCTAAAACACACAATAGTAATCAGAATCCCTAAAGAGTAACGCTGAAATCAACACACATGCTGGATGAGTGCAGCTCAGATCTTAGCATTTTGTAACTCGGATTTTTCACACAAAGTCTTACTAGATGACTCGAGATTAAACCAGGCACCACCTTTCCAGTCATAGCTTTTTATTTAATGGATCAGTCCTTTCTTGGAGGCATAGTCTTATCCCAGTGCAGCTGAACCAGTGAGGCTAACACACCTGATGCACTTGGCTTGTAAAGCAAAGTCCATGATTATAAAAGTAAAGTCCCAGGGACATGAAGTACCATGTAATGGATCATTAACTGCAAAAAAATCGCAAAAAGAGTAATTAGAGTACCCTGTGGAGCACAATTAGACCTCTCACGAGCCTCCAACCCAAACTTAGAATGTATTTTATTAAGATGTTGCAGTATCGAATAAGGTGCATACTTTCTATTTATACACAAGAACGTTAATTTAGCAGTAATGATCTTGAACCTTATTGCAAGCAATTAAATGGAAGTCACACCAGCCTTAGGAAATCTAGGACTTGTGAAGTGGATTTATAGCTGAAACCGCACACATAAAAAGGAAAGGAAAGTGCCAAATGCGTGTGGGTGTCATTTTTAGTTGCTATCCAATCAAATGCATCTTACATATTATTTTAGTTTTTGGTGCCACAAGAATGAGGGTTAGAGGAATAAAGTGTAAAACATTAGGGCCTTACAGCATAAATGAGAATTCTCTAATTAATTACACGTGCCCACTTTTACAGCAAATGGCAAATCTTCATGGCAGATCTTCCTAGCTTTTGTACAGCTGCTTTCCCAATTGAAAATAAGAGGGTCATTTATTATTTGGTAAAGCTTAGCCCTACCTTAATTCATTGGGCCTCATTTAGAGGTAGCAGCACAGAGTCTTCACAGGCAGAGCTTCAGCCTTCTCCACATTTGGAAACCCTTGACCTGACTGCATGTCTGTCACTGGACCGCCAAGTCATAGTGACAGTCACCCCATCCAATTTAGTTCGGGACAGCCATCACGAGAGTTCCCTGCAAACCAAGGCAGTCTCGGGCAGGGAAATCCATCAATGGGTCACACATAGATAAAACTCTTTGTGCATCAATACCATTGGTAGTTTATTTGTTTAAAACAGACCGAAATGCCAAATATGAAAAAAAATAGCATGGCACTGCCTCAGCATTTCTTTGCACCTACAGTGAAGATGCCAGATTGGTGATTCCAATGTAAGCTTAAAGATCTCGAGAAAGGCGATGATCTCTAAACCAGGGGACCTCTAAATTAGGTGAGCGGTCCCCCACCAAGACTGACCTCGCCTTGCTAGATTCTTGGAGTCAGTAGGAGTTTTGCCGGATCACTTCTTTTCTGCTTCTATTAGTTAAGGAGACAAGAGTTTGTACTCCAGAGACTATCACACAATTTGAAATACTGGCCTGTCAGATTGTTATTCACCTCTGAGGCCCAAATTCTAACATAATTTGTGTGTGTGTAACTGCATTTGCGAGTTTACAAAGGTGGCCAAATGTCCTGCACTGAGTCATGTCAATTAGATGGATAGGCGTCCTTAGTATGTTGCATGCCCATAAGCTAGTACCAGCAGTAGTTTGGTAGAGATCGATTTCAAGATGGGTTCAATTGTTGGAGCTGGCATTTGTGATATAAACAATTTAAGGTGTCAGACAGTGCTGACACCTTGCTCTTTAAATGTGGTAATTGGCATTTATGACTGCATCTTCCCTCCAACCATATGCCCAGACAGTCATACTAGGGTGATCGCTCAATCCAGTGTTCCCCAACAAGTCATCGGTAATAAGGTTTTAAGGTATTACTTAGGTTTTCTCTATATTGGACACCAGGCCGTGTTTCACGTTATAGCTGTTTAAGGTCTGCAGTGTACATAGTCCAGTTGAAGTCAGAGCAAGGATTATGGTATCCTCAGCATATGGGATTAGATTTAGATGTGAAATCGACACTTGATCTTCCTTTTTAGGGGCACTCTGGTCCCAACAGAAGATGACTCCTTCAGAGCAGTGAATTTGAGAATCACTTTAACTGTGTTTTTGCAGGTGCACTATTATGAGTTACACTTGAAAGCCTGTTCCTAGCCATAATGTCAGACCTCATTTGAGGGGCTACATGGCAGACAGGGGCTACTGGAGATACCAACTCGTGCCCTGTGCCCCATCCTACTAGGGATCTGCCAACTTGGTCAAGTGCACCCTTTCCGCTCTTGACTGTCAGGATAGCGAAAATGAATAGTAAAAGGCATTTCGGAGAGGTAGTAGTGTAGGGTACAGGAGCTCAGTACTCAACAGTCAACCAACAGACACAAAAGCATATTGTCCAGCACATTGTTTAGCATTTGAATTAAAAGAAAGTACTTTAATCGCAATTGGGAGTTTCAAACTCAGGACTATATTCTTGTTTGTGATGGTTCTAGAGGCAGTCCCCCCTATTAGTACCGTTCCACTGCTAATGGAGTTCCCCACAGTCTTTAGTCCCTATTGTTTAACTTGGGCAATACATTGATTAGGCACAGATACTGTATTCTCAAATCAGTCCAGAGGCGTAGATGCACCCAGCTGTACAGTTCGTGTTAACCTCTTGTTGTTACTCTCTCGAAGTCTTAAGTTCATCCAGCAGAGGATAGACTGCGGGTCAGTTTCTCATTATCTCACAGTTCGCAAGCCCCACAGTAACCTGTATGTTAGTGTTAAAGTCCTGGGTGGTCAGAGATGGGCTTGCTCCTGTGGCACTGGCTCTTCAGCTGTCGGGGCTGCCACTGCCACCTTTCTGGAAATGTGATGACTTGGCCATCTCATTGGATCACTGTTAATGCTTGTCATTTGCATAAGTCTTGATGTAGTTTACAACCATAAGCATTCAGTGAGACCATGAGACCCCTGTGATACATGGGATACTCCTGGCTTTGCTCCCTTGCAGCCTCTCGCTTTCTACGGCTCTTCCTCTTGTCTGGAAGAACTAGGCTTCTCCTCCTGTACACTATTTGTCCTCCTACAATGTCAGGCACACTCCTTTCCTCTCACAACAGGCAGGCAGGCTTCTAGATTTGTGGCAGACCCTCAGCTCTTCCAGCAGAAAGTGCAGACTTCAGTGATGTCCCCTCACCTCTTGGAGACTGGCTGCTATGGAGACTCCAAAATTAGTCACACAGCAGTTCTTCCAATACTGTTTGAAGCACTCTCTTCTTTGGCTATGGAGGAATTGTAACTGAAGCAGAGTGGGGTGGTTTGGATCTCACTTTTATACACATTTTTCAGAACAGTATGTGGATCCATTGTCTTAGGTTTCAGAACTTGTTTGGGTTGGTTCTCTTTCAAGTGTCATTTCCTGACTGTTCCTCGGATTCAGCCTTTGTGTAAGGTGTTGCCTCTCACAATAAATACCAATGATGTTGGGGATAAGCAGAAGTAGCCAAACAAGGGCACATTGAACTATAGGATCTTTGAATCTAGCAATCAGCAGCTTTCCTGAAGTAGTATCATGGACAGACAAAAAGACAAACCTTGCCTTGAAACTTCCTCACTGTGAACAACAAAAAATGCAGTCCCAATTCTTACTCGTGCCATCTACCAAATGTCAGAGTTCATTTCAGTGTTTGGGACTCTACCCTCCGGCAAGGCCTTGGCATGAATGGGCCTGTTCACATTCTCGAAGAGCCAAAAACGTTAATGAGAGCTCAACTGAGGCCCCGCAAACGGTTCAGGACCAGAGGGACAATACTTGCGGGGCCAGGAACTCACTACTCACGACATAGTTCAATACCAAAAGCCAATATCAACTCTGGAACACAACTTTTTTGCTGCCAAGTCTGGAGTTGGTTCACCTCTTTTTTCATATCAGTCAATATCAATTGATGAATTTCAGAAAACACACCTTTCAAAGAGCAATACTGCTGAGGGATGTTCATGAGGGCTGTCCGCCACTGACCAACTCAGTACAATTTGTACTTTGAGTTGGTGAGCAACAATATTTTCAGTTCATAAAAGTGTATAGCAAAGTGCACAGTTTCTCCTTCAGCTGATGAAATAATAAGGGCAGTCTCAGCTCTCTATTTTGAATACCTTTGACTCTTTACCTGCAAATTATGCAGATATTACTACTCAGTGATGATTTTTCCTGATATATGTTACTCCATCACCTTCACATGCGTATTTTATTTTATTTATTTATTTAAACTTATATTGCGCACAGCTACCCTCAATGGGTTTCCCGGCGCCAGGGAGAGATAAAAGAAAGAAAAGCAAGCAAAAGGCCCAAAACAGAACAAACAGTGCAGAGGGATTAATTGAACAGAAGGGTCTTCAATTTTTTACGAAAAGGGAGGAGATCAGTCTCAGCTTTCAAGGCCGGCGGAAGAGCATTCCCCATCTTTGGGCCAAGATAAGAAAACGAGCGGTCACCCATTTTGGCCAGTTTAATTCTGGGAACAGAAAAATCGCCACTAGTGGAAGATCTTAAAGTGCGACCAGGCTTATAGACTTGAACCAGGTTCTGTAGGTATTTAGGGGCAGAACCCTGCCTGATTTTAAAGAAAAGGCATAAGGTTTTAAATTTTACACGATTCGGGACCTTAAGCCAATGAAGGTCACGCAGAGCCAGGAAAGGATTCTTTGGGCTTTTCCTGTGATGCATACCAGTCAGCTAGTGATGTAGAAAAGATGTTCTTTGGCTGGGCCACACATCCCATTAATATTAGTCACCTTGAATTATAAGGTCAAAGGGCCAGATGTGCAAAGCATGTTTCCGGTCAAAAATGGCACAATTTGCAAAATCAGGCCGTTTGTGCCTGGAAAAATGCTTTTTCAAATGTTCAAAAAACAAAATTTTGAACATTGGAAAAAGGGATTTACCGGTCGCAGCCAGCCCGATTCTGCAAATCATGCCGTTTGTGATCTGTTGCGGTTCATTATTTTGAAAGGTGTGTTTTAGGGTGTTCCTTCCAGATACCAAATCGGTTGGGTGTGTATTACTATTTTGCAACCAAATTCCATTCACAAAACTTTAATACTTTGGCACCAGTTTAAAACTGGTGATAACGCTTTTTAAACGGGAGGGGGTCGACAGGGGACCCCTTCCCCTTTGAGAAAGTAAATAATATTTTTAAGTGTAGTGTAAATAAGTGTAGGCAGTGGTCCCATGGACCTCTGCATACTTAAAAAAAATGAAACTTCAAGGTTAAATTTCTTTCTTTTTAAATGCATCCTGTTTACCTTTAATGAAAACGGGCTGCATTTAAAAAAAAATAAAAAGATTGCTTTATTAAAAAGCAATCACAGACATGGTGCTCTGCTGGCCTCAGGAGGCCACCATCCCTGTGATGGCTGTGATTCCTAAAGGAGAACAAAGGCCGACCTGCCATTGATATTCATGAGGTAGGCCAATTTGCGTCGCACAAGGAATCCGTAAATGAAACTCAATTAGTTTCATACATTAGGAATACGGATTTGCTCATTGCGATTTGGACAGAATCGCAATTAGGAGATCGGTATTCCTAAGGTTTGTACATTTGGCCCAAAATGTCTTCTAATTCAACATTTCAATCTCAGCGTCACTTCATAAAACATTATCCTTTAGCTTAAAGGATTTTGAGCACACCATCACCTGCAGATCTCAAATAAATAATTCTAGTTTATTCACAAATTAAAAGATAAACGTTTATAGCAGTGCCATATTCAGATCAAAATATGTATGTTTATGTATTTAGGCTTAGTATATTTAATCTCCCACATAATTTTTAACTATGGTGAATTAAAATAAATTATATTGTAGCATATCCAACGATTATAGTACTCTTATTTAATGTATGAAAATAAGTATATTACTGCTGCATGTTGTGTGCTGTTTCTTTATATAATGAGTGTAAGAAATCACAACACAGAGGGTAATTAATGTCAAACTGGCCCTGCCAAGCAATAAGGAATTTTGAGTAATGGTTTCTGCACAGATATAATCTGGCTGATCAGGTTCCCACTGGAATGCATCTGTTTGGAATGTTTTTCAGTTTGTACATTGGGCTTT